>NC_058377.1:99644295-100844295 GCF_018350175.1 Felis catus | reverse complement strand
ATCATTCAGGTTATGTTTCTGTGGATCAAATGTGATCAACCACTTCTTCTGTGATGTCCCACCTCTCCTTTTGTTATCTTGCTCAGATACCCAAGTTAATGAGTTAGTGATATTCACCATTTTTGGCTTCATTGAGCTGATTACCCTTTCAGGGCTCTTTGTGTCTTACTGTTATATCATCCTGGCAGTGATAAAGATCCGCTCTGCTGAGGGGAGGTTCAAAGCTTTCTCCACCTGCACCTCCCACTTAACTGCTGTTGCAATTTTCCAGGGAACCCTGCTCTTTATGTATTTCCGCCCGAGTTCTTCCTACTCTCTTGATCAAGACAAAATGACCTCCTTGTTCTACACCCTTGTGATTCCCATGTTAAACCCTGTGATTTATAGCCTGCGGAACAAAGATGTGAAAGAGGCTCGGAAAAAACTTAAAAATAGGAAGTGGTTTCATTGAAAACTTATATGTACCTATTTTTCTCCCAATCTTACACTATAATTTGTGAAGTTCAAAATTGTTTTGATTAAAGTGGTATGATCTAGGGGTGCCTGGGTGGCTCAGTTGGTTAAGCAGTTGACTTCAGCTCAGGTCATGATCCCGCAGTTTGTGAGTTCGAGCCCCGTGTTGGGCTCTGTGCTGACAGCTCAGAGCCTGGAGCCTACTTTGGATTCTGTGTCTCCCTCTCTCTCTGCTCCTGCCATGCTTGTGCTCTATCTCTCTCTGTCTCTCAAAAATAAATAAATGTTAAAAAAAAAAGTGGTATGATCCAACAAGTATTTATACCATGTTCCTGCCATAACCAAATGTGTCATTTCTTTAGTACTCCATGATTCATTTTTTGTCTTGAGCTTATACTTGGTATTCCTTATTTATGGAAAATTTATGGACTCCTAGTTTGCCCAATTTGTGTTTCTACAATCTCTCATTTGTGCATAAATCTAATTTCCTATATGTTAGTGAGAGTTTTCTAAGTACGTAACACACTTCTATGTGTTTTGTATCTTATGGTGAATCTAACAGTTTTGTGTTAATGAATCTTGTCATCTAATGGAAACTGATGAAGTTTTGGGGTGATGGTGGGGGTCCAGAGCTGAAGGTCAAGAAAGGCTTCTTGAAGACGTCCTTTGCACAAAAAGGTGATTTTTTTTTTTTTTTTTTTTAAGCACAGAGACAGGACCCATGGGCAGGAAGAGCTGCCTGGGACCCTGTGGAAAGACTGGTTCTATACTTGGGAGTTTGGAGAGGAGGGAGGGGAAGTCAAGGGGAAGTTTTCAAAAAGATTTCATATGCTAAAGAAGACTCCCAGGATACTGGAGGCCAAGCTCTTGTCAAGCTTAGGTTATTTTTCCCTCCAGCAAAGTATTAACATTAAGACAGTAGGGAGATCCTGGAGAAACTTTTTACTCTGCCAGCCTCTGATAGTTGTCAATGGACTGCAGTTTATAAGGAGATTGAATTTTACCTGCCATTTCCTTCTTGCCTTTGTTCCCCATATCACTATGGAGGTGTGATTTTGAGGTTCCAGGAAAGGAGTCTACAGGTTTCTGGAGATTAGGCTATTAATAAAATTGCCTTTTTCTTGTAATCTATCAAGACATGGAGACCCATGTCCTGCTTGACTGTGATCTCCTTCAGTTAACCATTTGTTTTCTTTCCTTTCCTTTGTTCTTGAGTAGCCAGGAGTGCCTGTGGAATATCACACATATCCCACCTTGGTGGGAGGGGGGGTGTTAGCTCAATTTTGCCCTCAGCCTGCCTACATAGGCAATCTCATCAGAAGTGACAAATGTTAATTAAATGATCGTTCAAATTATTTGTAATAAACTGTAATTATGCCATAAAATAAAAACAGAAACAAAGCACAATGTTCCATTATAGTGAAGAATGTTGAAAAGTTCTTCCTGGTAATGGGAACAATCTGGGATCTAAAAGATAAGTAGGAATTAGCTGAGAGATGCACTAGATAGAGAAAGCATTCTATGCAGATAGATCAGCAACTAGAGGGTCCCCAGGGGAACAGGACCACATCATTTCTGTGGAACTTAAAGAAAACCAGTATGGCTGGGCTATAGTGCTACCCTTCACAACTCAGTCACTTCCTCCAGGGGCTTTCCTTCCCTCTAGCACTCGCTAAGCTTGGGTCCCACACCACCCTGAGCCTGGGAACTTTGTTGAATCTACTCTGTTTCCTAAATCGTTACCTTCAATGTGGGGTAATGAATACCCAGAGTTTAAGGACTGGATATTTTTATCTCTTTCCTCAAGCCCCATTATAGCATCTGGGTAAAGAAAAAATGAAAAAGATCCAAAAAGTTAATTGTTATTGAATGTTTATTCGTGGGAAGTAAAAGAAAAAAATCGCTGAGATCAAGTATGTGCCTTAAATACATTTTTTGAATCATATATGTAAGCACATAAAGTAGTTGTGGATGCCAAATTCAAGGGAAGGATGAAGACATGCAAATTACTTGGAAAATAATTAACCCAGAGGGCTCTTGCCTGGGTGTTTACCAAGATATTTGCAACTTGGCTCTGCTTTAGTCTGCTGATGATCAAATCACTGAAGTGATTTCTTCAGTAAGTCTGGATAAAAACAGCTCTTGCAGGACCAAAGAAAAGTCAGGGACACTCTTAAATGTTTGCTACAATTACACAACCTGAAAATCACTCAGTCTAGGTCTACCTACGTGCCATTGTAAAGGGCTTCCGTGAAAACAGTTCAGATTGCCAGCAAAGCCCAAGTAGGACAATGAGACTCTTCTGTTCTCCAGGGTGATATTTTTTCTGGGATTCTGAGACATGGTAGGGGAAGGTATAAAGGTAAAACAAAGAAGAAACAAACAAAGAAAAGGAACAGGGGATTCTTCTTTTCGTTAAGATCTCTCCTCAGTTTTCTTATGTTTTATTTGAAATTTAGATTTAGACTCTAGATATGGAGTCAATATTATAGGTCTATTTTTTCTTAAGGGTTCCTTATTCTGATCAGGAATGGACATCCCTAAATATAAATGTTACCAGTGATGAACGATTAGAAAATATGTATAATGATAGAAACAATTGGCTCCATACTGGGGAAAATCTGGTTAGGGAAATTTATTAAATAAAAAGAGTACTAATTCTCACAAATTGGTAATTGTGTAGCTCTTTCTTAAGAGGCAGCAAATTTAACCTAACTTGAACTCTGCAAACATGCTGGGAACTGGAAAAGGAATGGTAGCAAAATTGGGTCTGAATCTATTCTATCAGTTCACAGTGATTGTGACCTTCGACAAATCATTTTCCTTCTTTGGTCCTCAGTTTCCACTCTGTCAAAAGAGGGCTTTAAACTGAATGATCTTTATTGTGTATTCCAGATACCACATTTCATGCTTGTACTGATATGATTCTATAAATGCATAATGTATGAACCCGCTTCTATCTTTGGGGAGATCTTAAATATAACAGATGGATGGGACTACAGTACAATCCCAGGCTAATCTGACCTGAAATTGAATTGGCAATGATCGCAGATAGATAGCACTGATTGCAAGAGCCCTCACCCCATTAAGGTGGACCCATTCAACTGATTTTCTATTCTTCATATTCTTCATTTTAACTTTCAGAGACATCCCATATAAAAGTGAATATCCAACTTTTATGTATGTATGCATGTATGTATGTATGTATGTATGTATTTATACTTTTTTTGACGTTTATTTATTTTTAAGAGAGACAGAGCATGAGCATGAGCAGGGGAGGGACAGAGAGAGAGGGAGACACAGAATCTGAAGCAGCCTCCAAGCTCTGAGCTGTCAGCACAGAGCCTGACTCAGGGCTTGAACTCAGGAACCGTGAGATCATGACCTGAGCCAAAGTCAGATGCTTAACTGACTGAACCACCCAGGCGCTCCTTGAATATCCAACTTTATTAGTCATTAGGACAATTATGGACTCTACATAACAGCTAAAATGAAAATGACAGACAATATTACCTATTAGTGAGGATGTAGAAACAGACACAGGATTCACTCACTAATAATGTGTAACTATAGATTGGCATACTGCTTCGGGAAATTGTATGCGAATATTGGGTAAATATAAATTTTACACACACACACACACACACACACACACACACATTTCCTATTCCTGGTTTTATACACAAGATAAATAAGTGTATCTCCATCAGAAGACATGTGTAAAAATGTTCACATTAATATTATTGGAAATAGAGGCACCTGGGTGGCTCAGTTGTTTGAGCATCTGACTTCGGCTCAGATCATGATCTCACATTTCTCCTGAGTTTGAGTCCCACGGCGGGCTCACTACTGTCACCTCAGGGCCTGCTTCTGAACCTCTGTCCTCTCCTTCTGCCCCCTCCCCCACTCATTCGCATGCACGCACTCTCACTCTCTCTCAAAAATAAATTTAAATAAATAAATAAATAAATAAATAAATAAATAAATAAACTTGCTGTCTTTTCAGGGGTGCCTGGGTGGCCTAACTGGTTCAGTGTCCAAGTCTTTGTTTTGGCTTAGATCATGATCTCACTGTTAGTGAGCTCGAGACTCTCCCTCAGGCTCTGCACCCATATCATGAAGCCTGCTTGGGATTCTTTCTCTCCCCCTCTCTCTCTCTGCCCCTCCCCTACTTGTTCTCTCTCTCCCTCTCTCTCTCAAAATAAATGAATAAACTTTCAAAAAACTACTGTAATAAAGCAAATGTGTCTTTTTTTAACCTGTAAGCCCCTCTCATACTGTTTTCAGCAACAAGGAGACTCAGTAAACCTGGTTTTCCTTGGTATGGTTAGCATGCGCTGAATTTATTCCCAAAAGCTCAAGACTCACAGCCATGCAGCTACTTTCTGAAGGAGAGACTTTATAAACAGCTGCCTACATCGATTATTGTGGCACCAGGAAAGGCGTTCAGATACAATTGTTTTCTTCACATGCTTGTCTCTGGTGTCTTGCATTAGAACGGAGTAATTTTCTTTCATTATTTTCGAAAGCCATCGTCAATGAAATACAAATCCTTTGAGATGTTAATCATCCAATTTTTAATAATCATATGGTCCCTAAAGCTCAGATTTTAATGGAAGGGTTTGAAGGGAACTTAGCGTAAATGGTTTATGGGGCAGTCAAGTGTAGGACGGTAAATTTAGGTTCTATCTAAACAGAGTGTAACCTGAAGGGGTTTGCCATCCCTGGAGATGGAGAAGCATCTGATGAGAAAATGAGTTTGGGAAGGAGTCATATAAAATGACCAAGTGATGTGAAATGTTGGAGTCTGGTAGGGAAAAGTCAAGACAGACTTCTTGAATTATCTTTGGTACAAAAGGGGTGGTTTTATTAAAGCATGGGGCCAGGACCCGGGGGCAGAAAGATCTGCCCTGGGGTTGTGACCAGTGACTGATTGCATACTTTCAAGTTGACAAGGGGCTAGGGATAATGAAAGTCTCTAAGAAACTTGGAAGCAAGGTTTCTGGACCTTGAGGCTAGTCAAATCTTATTCATGAGACCCTTGAGATGTATATCAGTGGGCCATAAGCTTGGAGGATGCTTGCTAACATAGATTTGGGGAGGTAGAGATATAGGAAGTTTCCAAAGGAATTTGTATATGTTAAAGACTTACAGGAACCTAGAGGTTGGCTAATGTCAAACTAAGGTTGCCTTTTGCCTCTAGCAAAGTATTAACACTGAGGCAGCTGAGTTCCTTGAGGAAGGTCACTCTGCCTTTCTCAAGCACTTGTCAGCCTGCTCTAAGCTGTAAGGAAAATGATGTTTTTCTACATTTCTTTTGCCTTTGTTCTCCACAACACAAGGACAAATCCCATCCCTTTAATATGAATCAAAGTAGTAAATAATGGTAGTAAAGTTCAAGGGTCATACAATTGCATCTAATGTCTTCACTCGAATGGGTGGCAAATTATCACAATTACTTAGTTTGAGCCTGGCTTCAAATCATATCTCCTAAGGCAGTGAATTCTGTATGCTTGTATTGGTATCATCACACACAAAATAATAATAAAAATGGAAAGGTTATTGAAACGTATCACACAGAGTCATTTTTCCCAAATCAAGAATACTTTAATGATTTTAATCTATGATGTCATCTAGATTTATAGGAACCATAAAAAAGAAATGGCTATGCCCGTTTCTAGTTCCCACTGAGGACTCAGACAAAAAAATTTCCTGGAATATTTTTGCCCATACGCTGGTAATGCTTATAAATTCATAAATTATTTCTTGAACCCACAGATCTGGCATTTACTTCATTTGTTTAAATGAATAACATAACTGCAATAGGGCAACACGTAGGGCAGGAAAACATTCCTGTACATGGCACTTAACAATAGACTTTCATGACACATATACATTTGTGCCTGTTAGTAAAGGAAAGGCATTTCCTTCTATTCTTCAAGTTCTTCTTGCTGAATTAGGAATTAAATTCACATGAGACAGATTAACAGGAGAGGAAAAAAAAAATACAGTTTTATTGTGTGCTCACAGAGGCCAAATAATGAAATTGAGATCTAAAGAAATTACCAAAGCAGGCAGCTTTTATATTATTTTTATGAGGAGACAATAAATCTGTTAATGAATTGGCAGGATAAAGAGAATTGAATTTGCAGTCTTCGATTAGTAAGAAACTCTAAACAGAATTTGGTCTGTGGTAGTAGATTGCTAAAATGTAATAAGGGTTGTTTATACGGCCTTCTAGGCTCTGAATTTCCTATACTTGGGGATAAGGATGTGTCTTTACTTCCTGCTACAGGGAGGGTACCTTTCCCATGGGAGATTTACTTCCTGTTTTCAGGAGCACAGAGGAAAGTCAGAGGATCCTCGCACAGGCCTTCTCTTAAACAACTTTTATTTAATATAATCAGTATGCCAAAGTGGCACATTTTGGGTGGCCGCCATGACACCCACATTAGTGTCCTACAGTGAATCACCTATCATAAAGTATCATGTGGAACAGGGCCACTACAGTGAGTACTCCCCAAGATTGCCACATGGTGCGACTTTAGGGCCACTACATTACTTATATTTTGGGGCTACAGTTGACACGTGGTGTTACATGGGTTTCAGGTGTACAATATAGTGACTCAACAAGTCTATACGCTATGCTGTGCTCACCATTACATGTAGCTACCATCTGTCGCCATACATCACTATTATAATTAATACCATTGACTGTATTCCCTACATCTTATCTCTCATTCTTGTGACTTATTCTTTCCATTACTGCAAGCCTGGGTTTCCCACTCCGTTTCACACATTTTGCCCGTCCTCTCCTCTGGCAGCCATCGGTTAAATGTGAAATCTAAAAACCAAAACAACAAACAAAAAGCAGAATCAGACCTATAAACACAGACAACAAACTGCTATGTTACTTATTTTTTATGTGTTCCCTGGATTTGTGCAATACAGCGACCCATTGAGCAATAATATTAACGGAGGGTTCTGGCTAAGATGAATAAAATAAGGCAGATTCTTTTCTCAGTCTGCAAGCCCTTCCTGTTGTTCCCATCTGCCCTCCGTCACCCGTGGCATCTTCTCTTGATTTACAAATAAGACTTGGATGGTCTCTCAGCTTTTTAGAACTCTAAGAATCTGTGGGTTGCTGTTTTTGTAAATTTGAGGTAAACACACTAGAATATTTCATGACAATAGCTCAGAATTACTTCTTCTTAAAAGAGATACTTTATTTTTTATGACTACTCTGTAGTTGGGAACATTAATAGGAATTAATATTAACAGGAAATGCTTTGGCTCAGACAAACATGATGCTTAGGGAACTTCAGTTTACTAATTACATCTGTATCATATTTTCAGTATATGTATAATGAGATTGTTAAGAGACAGCCTAGGAAACACACTATTAAAAATGTAGGATGATATATATGGAGATCAGTTAAATACTATATGAAAAGCACCAAGTTTTGTTAAGAACTCCACAATGAATATATATATATATATTTTTTTTTTTTAAATGTTTTTTTTTTTTTTTTTGAGAGAGAGAGAGAGAGAGGCAGAGCACAAACAGGGCAGGGGCAGAGAGAGAGGGAGACAGAACTCTAAGTAGGCTCCAGGCTCTGAGCTGTCAGCACAGAAACCCATGTGGAGCTTGAACCCACAAACCATGAGATCATGACCTGAGCCGAAGTCGGATACTTAACCGACTGAGCCCCCACAATGAATTAATTAAATTCACACCTTTTGCCTTCAGGAATTCAGTGTTGAATGAAAAGATGCTTAGAAGACACATGTATGAAAAGGAAGGTAGAGGCGTTTTTATGGTCGGAAAAAATGGAAATGTAGATTCATCTCTCTGTCCCAGTGAAGGATTTCAGTGAAGTCAGGGAACAGCAACATGTTTGGACAAAATTCAGGGATGGTGGAGCATTATGTTGATAGCTGTCCAGGAGGAATTTAAATATACTTAAAATTCTAGTACCTCCCAATTTTCTTTTTTTTTTAATTTTTTTTTCAACGTTTATTTATTTTTGGGACAGAGAGAGACAGAGCATGAACGGGGGAGGGGCCGAGAGAGAGGGAGACACAGAATCGGAAACAGGCTCCAGGTTCTGAGCCATCGGCCCACAGCCTGATGCGGGGCTCGAACTCACGGACTGCGAGATCGTGACCTGGCTGAAGTCGGACGCTTAATCGACTGCGCCACCCAGGCGCCCCTAGTACCTCCCAATTTTCAAATCACTACCATAAATTATGGCACATAAGGGTTATTTTTGGAAACACGTGGAACTTGGCTTTGTTGTTAAAGCATCATCCCAACACTTTTTTTCTTAAAGAATTGTCCTTGTACAAATGAAATATATTTGCAAGAACAGGTCTCAAAATATGTTTATTTTTACTCTGTTGAACATCCACCGGCCTTACAATAAGAAAATACTTAAAATTTTTTAAATGTTTATTTATTTTTGAGAGAGAGAGAGAGAGACAGCACACGAGTGGGGAGGGGCAGAGAGAGAGGGAGACACAGAATCCGAAGCAGGCTCCAGTCTCCAAGCTGTCAACACAGAGCCTGATGTGGAGCTCAAGGTCACAAACCACAAGATCAGGACCTAAGCTGTAGTCAGACTCTTAGCCAACAGAGCCACCCAGGTACCCTCAATAAGAAAATATTTAACACACATTTACTGAATTTTTACTAATGTAAATATTTGTGTCCAGGATTATGGGAATGTAGAAAGACACACGTATGAATAGATAAAAATCATATTCAATAATGAGTATATTAGGAGTAATGGATGTTATACAGTCATAAAACCATAGAAATGAGGGTGAACGACATATAGTTGAGGGGAAAGAACCAGACAATGACTAATGAAAAAAGTAGTATGGAAGACTACCAGATTTCTAAATGAGAAGTGAAGGAGATATTTCAGAAATGGAAGAAACAGGATGAACAATGAAACAGATGAAAATTATTAAATAGGTCTATTTGAAATTCATTAGTATCTGCTTTTACTAAAGGAGGTGTAAGATTCATGGTGACCATGAACATAACATTGAAATAAATTCTGTTATTTTCTGTCTTTGATCAATTTGGTGATAAGCATGAAAAGCTCAGCCTTTGCCAAGTTGAGACACCATTCATCACGGAAAATACATAACCACAAATCTAAGTAATCATGTTCACGTAATGATGAGTGAAGACAGTGGCTTTTGATTTGAGTCCCAACAATCACAAGGTAGAAAATAAATACAATCTGCTATGTGTATGTACCAGAGGTAAGAACAGAAACACCAGTTTCAAGTAGGTTTCTGTATGATTAAATTTAAAGAATTATAGAAGAAAGACATATTTTTTTGGAAAAATGAGAAATCAAGCATTTAGAAATTTGTAAAAGAATTATGTTGTACCTGCTTACTTAGTTGAATTAACTGCAATGTAACTGCCAAACAATTCTATTTCTTTGTTTAGGCGTCGGTGTGCAATTGTCGTTCATTTGTCGTTTGTTTGAAAGGTAAAATAGAGGCATCTGGGTGGCTCAGTCAGTGGAGGGTCCAACTCTTGATTTCGGCTCAGGCCATGATCCCAGGGTTGTGGGGTCGAGCGCCACATCAGGCTCCATACTCAGCATACTCTCCCCTTCTGCCCCTCTCCCCCCACCCACTCACCTTCTCAAAATAAAATAATGTAAAATTAAATTAGTAAATTAACTTTAAATTAAATTAAGTTAAATTAAATTAAATTAAATTGCTAAAAACGAAAGGTGAAATGAAATGGGGTCATTTAGGTCAAGGGTTTTTTAAAGGGAGCCAGGAGGCTATTAAGAAAATAGGCCTTTCTTTTATTGACGTGAGGAATCACATTGATTGATTTGCAGATATTGAACCAGCCTTGTATCCCAGGTATAATTCCCACTTGGTCGTGGTGAATAACTTTTTTTTTTAATGTATTACTGGATCCAGGTGGCTAATATCTTGTGGGACCTCATCAAAATAAAAAGCTTCTGCACAGTGAAGAAAACAACCAGCAAAACTAAAAGGCAACTGACAGAATGGGAGAAAATATTTGCAAACAACCTATCAGGTAAAGGGTTAGTATCCAAAATCTATAAAGAACTTATCAAACTCTACACCCAAAAAACAAAGAATCTAGTGAAGAAATGGGCAAAAGACATGAATAGACACTTCCTCAAAGAAGACATCCAGATGGCCAACCGACACATGAAAAAATGCTCAACATCATTCATCATCAGGGAAATACAAATCAAAACCACAATGAGATATCACCTCACACCTGTCAGAATGGCTAATATTAACAACTTAGGCAACGACAGATGTTGGTGAGGATGCAGAGAAAGAAGATCTCTTTTGCATTGCTGGTGGGAATGCAAGCTGGTGCAGCCACTCTGGAAAACAGTATGGAGGTTCCTCAAAAAATTAAAAATAGAACTACCCTACGACCCAGCAATTGCACTACTGGGTATTTATCCAAGGGATACAGGTATGCTGTTTTGAAGGGACACATGCACCCCCATGTTTATAGCAGCACTATCAACAGTGGCCAGAGTATGGAAAGACCCCAAATGTGCATTGATGGATGAACGGATAAAGAAGTGGTATATCTATACAATGGAGTATTACTCGGCAATCAAAAAGAATTAGTTTTGCCATTTGCAACTACGTGGATGGAACTGGAGGGTATTATGCTAAGTGAAATTAGTCAGAGAAAGACAAATATCATATTATTTCACTCATATGAGGACTTTAAGACACAGAACAGATGAACATAAGGGAAGGGAAGCAAAAATAACATAAAAACAGGGAGGGGGACAAAACATAAGAGACTCTTTTTTTTTTATTTTTTTTTAACGTTTATTTATTTTTTTTGAGACAGAGAGCACGAACGGGGGAGGGGCAGAGAGAGAGGGAGACACAGAATCAGAAGCAGACTCCAGGCTCTGAGCCATCAGCCCAGAGCCCGACGCGGGGCTCGAACTCACGGACCGCGAGATCGTGACCTGGCTGAAGTCGGACGCTTAACTGACTGAGCCACCCAGGCGCCCCAAGAGACTCTTAAATATGGAGAGCAAACAGGGTTACTGGAAGGGTTGTGGGAGGGGGCTATGGGCTTAATGGGTAAGGGGCATTAAGGATGTCACTCCTGAAATCATTGTTGCACTATATGCTAACTAATTTGGATGTAAATTTAAAAAAAAATTAAAAAAAAAAAAAAAAAGAAAATAGGCCTTGGGCACCTGGATGGCTCAGTTGGCTAAGCTTCCAGCTTCAGCTCAGGTCATGATCTCGCAGTTTGTGGGTTTGGGCCTGGGTCGGGCTCTGTGCTGACATCCCAGAGCCTGGAGTCTGCTTCGGATTCTGCCTCCCTCACTCTCTTCCCCTCCCCCACTCACACTCTGTGTCTCTCTGTCTCTCAAAAACGAATAAATGTTTAAAAAAATTTTTTTTAATAAAAGGAATAAAAAGGGGGAATTTATCATGGATAAATCTAGAAGAGTCAAATTATGAACTATAATTTTCTTTGAGTGTTTTTGTAAAAGTTTGCAACAAGAATGAAGAGGAAGGTCAGGGTTAATTGATCCCTTTTGTCTGAATTATTTCCCTTGGCAATTACCAATAACTGGACACCAAAGTGGCCTTATTTACCATGTTTCTAGATATGTATCTCGTTAATCTCCTGGAAACTCTTGGAATGTCCTTTATAATTAAAATGGATTCCCAGCTTCACACACAGATACTTTTTCCTCAGTCACCTGCCTTCTGTTACCTCTGCTTTTGCATACCAATTGGGCCCAAGATGCTGGTAGATCTATTTGCTAACACCAAATCAATTTCCATCACAGGCAATTCTTCATCTTCTGTATCTGCAGATTCTGAGTGTCTACTGTTGTTGATGATGGTCTTTCACTGGTATAAAGTCATTGGCAACCCCTTGTGCTCTCTGCCCATGGCTAGGATACTTATGGTGGGAATGTCAGCTGCTTTGATACCCCCGAAATGAACATCCCGCTTATGTCTTCTGTAGGTCATATGATTAATCATTTCTTCTCTGATATCTCTACTCTCCTATTGCTGTCTTGCTCAGATGCACAGGTCAATGATTTCGCTATTTTTAACATTTTTGCCTTCATTGAATGGAGCACCCTTTTAGGAGTTCTTGTCCCTTATTGTCGTATCAGTCTTGAAGATTCGCTCTGCTGAGAGGAGGTTCAAAGCTTTCTCCACCTGCACTTCCCACTTAATGGCTGTTAGAGTCTTCTGGGGGAACTATGCTTTTCTATAATATATTCTTGGCCAAATTCTTCCTCTTTCCTGGATTAACCCAAAATGAAATCTTGGTTTTACACTCGTGTGATTCCCATGTTAAATTCTCTGATTTATAGCCTACGGAACAAGGATGTGAAAGAGATGGTGGAAAGTTGAAAAATAAAATGTGATTTTAAGTAAATAGTCACATAGTACAAATAAATACATATTTATATACATACACATGCAAATGCACTCTTCTGTTTTCAAATCTCTTATTATACTTCCATGTTATATTATATTATTAAATTGTCTCAAAAAAAATTAAAAAAAAAGGGGGGCGCCTGGGTGGCGCAGTCGGTTAAGCGTCCGACTTCAGCCAGGTCACGATCTCGCGGTCCGGGAGTTCGAGCCCCGCGCCGGGCTCTGGGCTGATGGCTCAGAGCCTGGAGCCTGTTTCCGATTCTGTGTCTCCCTCTCTCACTGCCCCTCGCCCGTTCATGCTCTGTCTCTCTCTGTCCCAAAAATAAATAAACGTTGAAAAAAAATAAAAAAAATATTGTCTCAAATACCTTAACTAACATAGTATTTTACTATGCTACTATGATGCCAATATTTAGGTACCCTATATTTTATTGTATGTCTCCATTTTAAGTCAGCCATGCTTAATATTTGGAAAATTTATCAGTCTTCATGTTAGTGTGTCAATTTTGTATTAGTTGTTAATTTTATGCACTAATTTAATTATTCCAAGAACCATTAGTGTTTAGTATACACCTGTTGCACTATAGGTGTCTTGCATTTCATGGTGATTCCAGTAGTTTGTATACTAGTGAGTTCAATAATGTAATAAAAAGAAATAAAATTAATTCATTAATCTTACAAATTATTTATGATAAACTCTAAATCTCCCTAAGTGAAAAGTCAATATACTCTCAGTTCAAGCAAATGTCTACCTCTAGAGTGCAGAGAAGAAGATCCTTTGAAATTTCATTTCAGATCAAAATGGTGAAGAGGGATACAGTGGTGATGGGGTGAAGAAAGGAATCCAAATGAAGAGGTTACAATTACAGGTCCTGAGGTGGGCAGGGCAATGCCTTCTCAGAGGTTATGTAGTTGTAGGGGAGCAAAGTTTTTCCTTTCTTCTCTTCCTGGTTCTCTGACTGATCTAATAATTAGGGGCACATGCACTCCAAGGTGTCCAGCAGCACTATCAACAATAGCCAAATTATGGAAAAAGCCCAAATTTCCATTGACTGATGAATTGATAACGAAGATGTGGTTTATATATACAATGGAGTAGTACTCAGCAACCGAAAAGAATGAAATCTTGTCATTTGCAACACCATGGATGGAACTCGAGTGTATTATGCTTAGCGAAAGAAGTCAGTCAGGGAAAGATAAACATCATACGATTTTACCCATACTTGAAATTAAGAAACACAACAGATGAACATAGGGGAAGGGAAGGAAAAATGAGATAAAAACAGAGAGGGAGGCAAGCCATAAGAGACTCTTACATAAAGAGAACAAGCCTAGTCTTGCTGGAAGACAGGTGCATCAGGAGATGGGCTAAATGGGTGATGGGCATTATGGACAGCACTCGTTGAGATGAGCACTGATGTCATATGGAAGTGATAAATCACTGAGTTCTACTCCTGAAACCAATACTACAATGTATGTTAACTAACATGTATTTAAATAAATAAGTTTTAAAAAGCAAAAAAGATATTAGATTAACAGGAGAAAAACAAATTTAATTTCATAAGTACACGATCTCATAAAAATATAAAACTCAAGTAACCAGAACAGGTAGCTTGTATATTTTTTAGACAAAGAAACGATATATTTGGGGTTTTTTAATGTTTATTTTTTCATGAGAGAGAGAGAGCATGACTGGAAGAGGGACAGAAAGAGGGGGACAGAGGATTTGAAGTGGGCTCTGTGCCGACAGCTGCTAGTCCAATGTGGGCTCAAACTCACAAAAGCGAGATCATGACCTGAGCCACAGTCAGATGGGTGGGTACTTAACCAACAGAACTACCCAGGAGCCTGAAACAATATATTTGTGAAGAATTGACATGACAAAGAAGTGTGGCCTTGGATTAGTAAATAAGTAAAGAGGTAACAGTTTGTTTATGCAGATTCCTCAGCCCTCAATTCCCTCTCTGGTGAAGAGGATGTCTCTCTTTCTCCTGGTACAGGAAG
This sequence comes from Felis catus, assembly GCF_018350175.1. Lineage (NCBI taxonomy): Eukaryota > Metazoa > Chordata > Mammalia > Carnivora > Felidae > Felis > Felis catus. Next base: position 100,829,373 of record NC_058377.1, on the reverse strand, counting down.
GGTACCTTTCACATAGGAAATTTATTTCCTGCTTTCAGGAGGACAAAGGAAAGTCAGAGTGTCCTTCTTGCACCTGCTGTTTCTTAGGTAACTTTAATTTAAAATAATCAATAGCCAAAGTGGTATATTTTGGGGTGGCTTATTCTGCCCCCCCCCAAGATGAAAATGAGAAGGATAAAAGTGCAAAGTGGAGGGTCCTGCTAAAGTACCTCTTTGTGTTGAAATTCTCAATACAGTCACTTCCACTTGGCTCTTCTTTCCTTCTTCTGCCTTCCCAGTCCTGGTTAAATGATGTTCTTAAATTATAAATAATTTACTCTCCTCAAAGCATCCCTGTACCTATGGCTCAGTTGATTTGACCATTGTCTCCAATATAAGACTGTGAGTATTCTTTGGTGAAGGTTGAGTATCATCCTTACCAATCCAGTGCCTTTATCATGTCTGGGACACAAAAATTGAAAAACAAATAAATAATAAAAACCACACACCTAGGGCACCTGGGTGGCTCAGTTGGCTGAGCATCCGACTTGGCTCAGGTCATGATCTTGTGGTCCATGAGTTCGAAACCACATTGGGCTCTGTGCTGAAAGCTCAGAGCCTGGAGTCAGCTTTGGATTCTGTGTCTCTTTTCCTCTCTGACCCTGCCCGCTCATTCTGTGCCTCTCACTCTCTCTCAAAAATTAATAAACATTTAAAAAAACCCACACACCTGATAACATTTTTGTTTGGGTTGTTTTGTGTTTATTTTGTTTTGCTGACACTATTTTTGAATGTTCATCAGAAATTTTCAGAACATAATTAAATGAGAATATAATATATGCTTTGTATATGTATTTAATAGCTTTTACAAAAATATTTATAAATGGTTGTGGATACTAAATTAATGCCTATATAAATACTTATATTAATTATATGGGAAGTAAAAAAGCATTCATCTATGTCCTTCCTGGATGTTTTCTTCTTTATCTAGCTCTGCTCAAGTTTTCTGATGTCAACCACTAAAAGAATCTTACAGAGAAAACATGGATATGGCTATGTGTTTGTAGGACCATGTAAGACTCAATGCCATTCTTAATTACTATTAGAATTATACCCCTAAGTAATTATAACTGCCCTTGGTGAAAGAATTTCAGAATGGAAGCAAACGACAAAAGGCTTCTCTGCTTTTGAGAGGGGCATTTATGGGAAACTGACAAATTGAGGGGAAAATATGGTGGTGGAAAAAATCAATGGGAAGGCTTCTTTTGGGGAAAAAAAAGGTTTAAGAACTTCCATTTGTACCATATTTTCCCAATTTATCAATACACTTTTGTTAATCTTTCTTAACTTTTCGAAATGCAGTCAAGTCTAAACAAGTCAGAAGCTTAGTGGGTTGATCAGAGGCTTCTCATTCAGAAGTTATAAATATGGCATCACCCTTCCATATGACATATAACAGTAATATCATGTAAAGATTGATTTGATGCACATACTGGCTTCTTTAATCACATCTAATGAGTGTGAAGTCATAAACCAATTAAAGGAGATATTTTAAGCTCATCTAAAAATGGAAGAAACCAACTTGATTAACTGTAGGCTTCATCTCCCTGAATTTATGTAATTAGAGAGTGAAAAATCACTGTCTCAGAATATTGAAAAGTAGCTTCATGACTTAAATAGGAACTTAGGGCAGATGGCTGAACTAACCCTTCCATGTGGAATTCTACAGAAATAGGGAACACATCAAAAAGCTTTGTGGTCTATTCTGGTTCATGTACTTCCTTCCTCACCCATTTCCTTCCACTCTCTACATCACAATGTCCCCACACATCCACCAGGGACTGATGAAAGAATTATTATCCAGTATTACCATACAAGTGACTATTGATATAATAGACATGTTGCCATATCTGGACTCCTTTCCTTCAGCCTTGCACTGAAATCCCTAAGGATAAAAATGACATCGTGATGGTACATTTGGGCATTTGTATAACGCAGTGAGCAGATGGATGCACACAGTGGTAGGCTGTGTGACACCATTTGTTAAAATACAACAGTGGCAAAGCTCGGTAACCGAGTAAATGGGTGCTCTTGTGTAAAAGCCAGAGGCAGCAACTTTAAACCTCTTTGGACACTCCTCTCCAGAAATATGCTGTGAATATGGCACCAAATGCAACCCCAAATCGTTGTGGTGTTCAACGACTCACTAGACCTCACCCCCACTCTGTAAAAGAGGATCTCAAACTAGACTATCTCTAAGGCCCTTTCCGGTTGCCTTAATCCATCTCCCCAATCTGTGATTCTACAGCTGTGTAAACCTATCTCCACCATTGGAAACATTAAAACGACAAACAAACAAACCACGCGAGGGGCTTCATCTTCGTACAAAAGAATCACTTAGGCTGATTTGACCGGAAGGGCAATAATGATATCAGCTAGAGAGTGTGAGTGGTGGAAGCACACATACTTGTAAACACAGCTTCTTCACACCTTCTTTACCTCTTTTTCTGCCTTCAGAATTTAACAGGAACTTCTCAGAAATGGTTATACAACTTCATTAGGACTCAGGTGAATAAAATGTAAGGCTTCAAGGTTGGACTTTGGCCCACCAGAAGAATGGCCAAAATGAAAATGATTCACGATATGAGCATCAAGCACTTGTGTGAATGCGGAACCACCATGACTCTTACACGTTGACAGCAGGGATCAGAAGTGATGCACAACTCTGAAAAACTGTGGGCCAGTGTCTCTTACAGCGGGCCCCAAACATTGGGATGCCACACAACAAACAGAATGAATAAACTATCACCAGAGGCAATGGCATAAGGGAATCTTGTATACATAACATTGGGTGTAAGAATCTAGACATACAAGCTTACAAACTGAACAATTTTAGTTCAGCATACTTTTTAAAAAACATACTAACCTGCCATATTGGACGTCAATTTGTGTTTCGTTTCATGGTCTCTGAAAGGCTGTTATGTTCATGTTTTCGTCTAGATTATGTGTGCAAGATGTTTTTATTTCTCAAAAGTCACTAGTAGTTTTTAAAATAATACACATTGTGGCGCCTGGGTGGCTCAGTCGGTTGAGCGTCCGACTTCGACTCAGGTCACGATCTCGCTGTCTGTGAGTTCAAGCCCCGCATAGGGCTCTGTGCTGACAGCTCAGAGCCTGGAGCCTGCTTCGGATTCTGTGTCTCCCTCTCTCTCTGCCCCTCCTTAGCTCATACTCTGTCTCTCTCTCTCTGTCAAAAATAAATAAACATTAAAAATTTTTTTTTAAATAAAATAATACACATATACAACTTTAAAATTAATTCTAAAAAGATACGCAGTTATTATCCAGTTGTAGAAAATTGCAAATTTTTTTAAACCCTAGCAGTTTATTTTATACAGTATTTTCAAGATACTTCTGTAAAATTAACAAAGAATGCAACTTCTAGAAAATATTTCATTAAATAATTATCCCGTATGTTGCTGAAAATGAGTTGTTTGCTTATAGAATACAGATGTTAGCAACCCACAGCTCCTGGTTTTCTTGTTTCCTCCAGCAGGAAGACTTAGTTTTCCTTGGTACCAGTATCATGCACAGAAATTATTCATAATGGCCCATGACTAGGGCCAGAAAACTATTATCTGAAGGAAGGAGTTCATAAGTAGACAGTTTCTATGTAGTGCGATGCTTAGGGGTGACTGTGGCACCAAAGGAATTGTTTAGTTACAGATTATTTTCTCACTTGTCTTTCTATGACATCCTAAACTTTGCCTTCAGTCTTTCCCTTCATAATTCTAGAAAGCCATTCTCTCTTAACAAACAAATTCCTTCGGGAATTAATTTATATTTTTCAATTTTGTGCAGTATATTGCCACGCATGCTCCTCACCTAAAGGGGACTGGGATTAGACTACATAGTCCGGAGGGACGGCCATGTTTATGAAGTTCAAGCTTGGCACCCGTATGAACAGAATGTAGCCCGAGGAGATCTGACCTCCCTGCAGACAGGGAAGCACCTGCCAGGAAAACGAGCATGGAGAGGACTCAGGAGAGGTGACTGAGGGTGGCTCCACGTCAACCTCCAAATATGCATCAGAGATATAGAGAACAGTAGTAAAGTGCCCACGTAACACAAATGCGTCATTTTCTTGAGTTCATCGGATGGCAAGTTATTGGCAATTCCTTAGGTGGTTTAAGATCTGTGTCAACAACACGTCCCAGAGGAGTACATTTGGTGTTTCAGTATTGGAAATATCACGCAAAGAGTAGCAATACGTTCAGAAGAAGCATTAACAATTGTCACTAGAATCACTTTTCCAAAAATTAAAAACACACTGATTTTATTGAATTTTTGACTCAAGAGTAGCCTGGTTTATGGAAAGCAAGGGGAAACTCCATAACAACAAATAAAACAAGTAAAAAATAGTCATAAGAGCCAAACCTATGTTTCTGTTTCCTCCGGGTGAGGTTTCAGAAGAAATGTGAAACTACCTGAAGCCCTGACACGTACAATCTGGTAGATGCCATGCACATCTTGCTTATTTTGTCTGCTTACACAAATTTTGAACTTGCAGATTGTGTGGCCATCAAATTAGCGATGTTAAGACTCGAGAAATACAGGTGATACATATGATTATTTTACATTTTATGGAATATCAATTAGCAGTGGTCGTTTAAAAAACATATCCAACCTATGCTCGTATGTGTACAGCAATGATTTGTTCACACATGATAAAATGTTGTTCAATCACAATACAGAGATTATCCACCAAAGCTACCATGTTATATAAGTTCCAGGGTAACCAATTTCTTTCTCTCTTATTTGCTTCCTGCAATTGTGCAATGAATGAAGCCACCTGCCACATCACTTTCTCTTCACATCAATGCTAAGAATGATCAAGTACCCAGCTAATATAAATAAACCAGATTACCTCCAACATAGTAACCCTCCTGCTGTCAATCATCCATCATTGGATTCTACCTTGGTGGATAATTGAGACTTTAATGGTCTCTCAGCTCTCTCAGAAAGCTACAAGTCTGTGCATCATTAATTTGTACATTTTCAAGGGTCACTTTAACATAAAGACACTACAGCATTCTGTAAGAGTACTTAAGAGAGTTATCCTTAAGATAGCTTTGCTTCATTGCATTATATCGAGGAACCTATAGTGAGCAAACCCTATGGATTCAATGAAATTCAATGACTATGGGACTATAGAAGTTTACTTATTCCCTCTGGGTTTCAATTTCTTCTTTTTTTTAATTTTTTTAATGTTTAATTTTCTTTGAGAGACAGAGAGACAGAGCACTAGAGGGGTAGGGGCAGAGAGAGAGGAGACACAGAATCCAAAGCAGTTTCCAGGTTCTGAGCTGTCAGCACAGAGCCTGACGTGGGGGTCAAACTCTGGAGCCGTGAGATCATGACCTGAGCTGAAGTTGGACACTTAACTGACTAAGCCACCCAGGCGCCTCAATCTCTGTGTCATATTATAAGTTGTTAAAGACAACTGGGGATGCGTATTAACACATGAAATATATCATACTATGCGTTGATAACTAAACAATGTAAATCTGACTAAGGTAAAAAGGAAAAAATGCCTTTGAATAAATTAATGTCCGTTAATAGAAAGAAATGTGTTGCCTCTATTCATAATACTTTTGTTATATATAATGTATGTTCTGATGCCATTTTTGTTTAAAAATTACATATCCAATAATATAGACAATGAAATCTACTTTTCCCTAGGCAGTGAGATTATGGCAGGTTTTTCTGTTTGTTTATTTTTTTGTTTGGCTATTTTTACAACAACTTTTATTTTATGAATGTGTTTATGGAAGAGTGTCCGTAGATGTGTGTAAATGTATGTATGTATAATGTGTACACATACACATTATAATGTATAAATGTGAGCAGGTATTTGTTTGTAAATTATGGAATTAAAATGCTTCTATGAAGAGTAGTAAACTTGAAATAAGGAATTCTCATTGACTGGAGTCATTTTACTCTTGCTAATTAAGTATACCATTGAGGAGTAAGAATAGAGAGGAACAAAAGGAACTTTTTTTAGAAGTCTGTATTTTTCAGTCACGCAGCCCATATGAAATATCAGATGATAAATGATGTCATTTTTTTAAGTGACTTATTCCTTAGAGGCCAAGTGTTCAACACCCAGGGACCAGATACAGAGATGACTATATAATCTGGCTCATTCAGGAGACAATGCTTGCTGAACCTCCTGCAGACAGAGCTGTGTACAACAGAGTCAGTAATTCTGGGGAAGGTACTGATATATATATATATATATATATATATATATATATATATATATATTTTAATTTATACTTTAGATTTGTTTAGCTTTTTATCCTTTTCAATTGAAAGCATGTGATAAAACCAAAGGAGAATATGAAATATTTTAACTTTAATTACTTGGATCAATGTATCTTAAATGCATAAATACACAGATAGCAAGGGCGACAATAAAATGGGAGCGTGGACTCTCAAGCTAGTTGGACATTTTTTTTATTATTTTAAATCTCTTACTGTCACGTTGTATATTTAAAAATATATATTCGTTGTTAAAGGAAGACAATTTTAACTGATACGTCCACAGGGACAGGTATTTAAAGGAGGTGAGGCCAACAGTTTGGAAATATGCACATTGAACACTAGATCATTATTCAGATATTCATTTTCTGTCTTTCATCTCCATTATTCTTATGTCCTCATGGAATAGAAGAGGTCACTTATGATACTGCACAAACATCATTCGTTGGGTAAAATACAACTGTGGGACACAGATTTCCGCTGGCCTCCCAAAGACGACCAACTTTTTTTTTAATGTTTATTTATTATTATTATTCAGAGACAGAACGTCAGAAGGGCAGAGAGGCAGAGAGAGAGGGGGACACAGAATCTGAGGCAGGCTCCAGGCTCTGAGCTGTCAGCACAGAGCCTGACGCTGGGCTCCAACCCATGAACGGCGAGATCATGACCTGAGTTGAAGGCAGACGCTTAACCGACTGAGCCACCCAGGCACCCCACCACCAACTTCTTTAAAGCAAAGAGAGGCAGATTTCAGAGATATTCTGTGCAAGAGCATTCAGTGAAAACAATAAAATAATATTACACTTTCTAGAAAATTAGGTTGTGGGTGCAATTCAGGAATGAGTCTATCTGAGGTTAGAGACTGTGAATTTATGAGTACTTTTACCATGTGACTTATGCATCTGATCTGTTGGTGAATAGATCTTGTTGATTATAGTAAATTAAGGCAGATGGATTCACACACTAAACCATTTTCCCTTTCTTGCTGCCCTGTCCCTGTGATCAGCATCCAGCATCCCTACAGTTTGGTCCCCCAAATTCTTCCTACTCTCTCCTGAGCAAGAGCAACTGTCCGAGGAGAGCGTGGTTAGCCTCAGCATACTCCTGTCTATCCACTCTGCCATAGTGCTCATGGAGACCCTTCCACCGTATTGTCCAGCAACCACCATCTGCCTTGCTCCAGTGGGTCCTGGAACAAACTATCTGTACCTCTTGTTTATTGAGACTGGATAGAACATAGAATTAATGGGGTTGTGGGAGAACGTCATAGCCAGGAAACTACCAGACCTCTGTCCACTCCACTTTCTTGGATGATGAGGCAAAACAAAGGAATATATTCATCACCTGCACCTCTTACTTAATTATGCTTCTCTATTACAGGATATAATTCATGTTGGCAAAATTTAACAACAACAGCTACCTTATGAGAATACCTGGATTATTGTGAGAATTATTGCCTCAAACTACGAGGATATTGTTTTCAATCTATAAGCTAGACGTAGCAAAAGTTATCATAAAAACTACATAGGTGGTGTGGAAATAGCATGATTTAATTTGGATGAAAAGTGTGCTACAAATTCTGTACAGTGCTGTTGAAATGCAGGCAATATTATTATCACTATCATGTAATCGATTGGTATGGGTATGTATATATTTCCAGGATAGTCTGTTTAACCTAAACAGTCCCGGCACTGCTCATCTCTTTTCCTGAATACAGAAAAATAGAAAGGACCAGCAGTTTAACTACTAAGATAATAGAATGATGTTAATCGTGGTTCCATTTCCTTCTTTCACAACCAGGGATTCCCAGATCTCAGCGATGGCTGGTGAGAACTGCTCTGTGATGACGGACTTCATACTCCTAGGACTTACTGGAAGAAAAGATGTGCAGCAGGGGCTCTTTGTGTTCTTTCTGCTGGTTTATGCCATAACCATGATTGCCAATCTGGGGATGATCCTGCTGATCAAACTGGACTCCAGGCTCCACACACCCATGTATTATTTCCTGAGCAACCTGTCTTTCTGTGATGTCTGCTACTCCTCCACTGTGTCTCCCAAGATGCTGGCTGGCTTCTTATCTGAGCAAAAGAAGATTCCATACAACTCGTGTGCAATTCAGCTGTATTTTTTCGGGGCCTTCGCAGATGTGGAGTGTCTCATGTTGGCTGTCATGGCTTACGACCGGTATGCAGCCATCTGTAATCCACTTCTGTATACAATGGCCATGTCCAGGAGAATCTGCATCCAGCTCGTGGCCCTTGCCTACATCGTGGGATTTGTGGATTCGGCAATCCACACCGGTTGCACGTTTCGATTGGCATTCTGCAATTCCAATATCATCAATCACTTTTTCTGTGACATCCCACCCTTGCTGTCCCTCTCGTCTTCGGATACATCTATAAACGAGATAGTGATGTTCACTTTCATTGGTTGTGTGGTGGGGTGCAGCGTCATCACCGTCCTCCTCTCCTACACCTACATCATAATGACCATCCTCAGAATGAACTCAGCGGAAGGGAGACGCAAAGCCTTTTCTACATGTGCCTCCCACTTGACCGCAGTGGCCATATTTCACGGCACACTCCTGTTCATGTATTTCCGACCCAGCTCCAGTTACTCTATGGACACGGACAAAATGGCCTCTGTGTTCTACACGGTCGTCATCCCAATGTTAAACCCACTGATCTACAGCTTACGGAATAAGGATGTGAAAGGTGCCCTGAAAAAAATAATCAGTACTTGAAGTTGGATTTTTCACCAAAAAGTATTTTTTAAAAGATTCTGACAGCTAAAGTTCAGATCCTTTGGCATAGATTCCTATAGTCTCACCATTACAACCTTCTAGATGTTTTCTATCATTTATCATTGTACCTAAATTGAGTGTGGGGAGTCATTATTGATTTTAGCCTTCTTCTCAGACTAAGAAAGAGTAATACTAGGTTATTGCTAGTTTGCAAAAAGGATCTTTTTATACCCGCTTTCTCTGTTCATGGGGGTGCCCCTGCGAACTACTCTCCTCGTGTCGGTTAAACATAACTCCTTAAGATTATAGTATTTTGTAAGTGATGAGTTCAATAAACTTGTTCAGCCAGAGGGGAATGTCTGTGAGTTAAGTTGGGTTTGTTTGCACCCTTCCTGTGGAGGGTTATAAATGTTCCATCATGGCACTCACAAGTATTTCGGTAGTAAGTAAATATATAAGAATAAATTAAAAATATCCTGCCCCAGCTCAAAGTTCTGTGAATGCAATACCCTTTCCAGGATTGTTCACCAAGAGTTCTACTCTGTTATTTACAAAGCTCAGCTCCAGATGCCATTTAAAACATTTATTAAATTAATGAATGAGTGTCCCCTGCAAAGCTGATGCAAGGAGACTTTGTAAATTCACACACACACACACACACACACACACACACACACACACACACACTTGCTTTGCTAATATTATTCTAGTATGTTCATCTTAGATTAAATCTTCACAAACTTTTTTTTTTTTTTGCCTAGGCTGAAATATCCATCAGGGATACAGATCATGGGATGTAAAAATCTTTTTTGGACCATCCATTCCTCTTCATTCTGGCCTGGTTATTTCAGCAGACACCCCCAGGACCAGGTGCTCCAATTATACACCACACCTCCCAGTGCACATCAGCTTGTGCATTCCCCTTCCTGCCCTCACTCTGGAGAACAGAGCTGGTGCTGCTGACAACTTTACAGAAAATGCACAAATGACAGTTGGACAAGGACCTATACTTTGTCCAAAGGCCACTGGAAAGAGGACTCCATCTTTCTTAATGTGTTCATAGCATTATCGTAATAATTTTTTTAAAAAACTAAAATGCCTAATTGATACAGTTTAAGCTGAAAGTAAGATTTAAAGACCTAATCATGTGTTCAATGAAAAAAAAAAAAAACAAAGGGCGCAGTAAAATTTACATAGAATTCTATTTGTAATAATTGACAATTTTGGCTGTCTGTTTATCTGTGAAACAAATAAACACAGTTTTAATAATGGTCATTGCTGGTAGCTGGGTGTCAGGTAATCTTATGTCCTTTGCCAAAAACCTAATTAATTGCATGTGTTGTTTACACTGCCGTCAATTAAGACTTAATCCACTTATGAAAAACGAAAGGAGTGTTGCTCAAGATTCATTTTATTTTAGGTTATTGTCAAGAAGGAATTACAGAGGCACCTTTTTCTGGTTCCGGGAGGAGAGGGCCATGGTTTTACAGGCTTTTTCATTTAAATCTTCTTCCTGTTTTATATAGATTCATTCCTTTAGTGTATAAAATGGGCTGAGTGTATCTCAAAATATCATAAGCATTAAATAACACATTTAGAGGCGCCTGGGTGGCTCAGTCGGTTGGGTGTCCAACTTCCGCTCAGGTCATGATCTCAGGGTTCGGGAGTTCGGGCCCCTTGTGGGCTCTGTGCTGACAGCTAAGAGCCTGGAACCTGTTTCTGATTCTGTGTCTCTCTCTCTGCCTCTCCCCCACTCATTCTCTTTCTCTCAAAAATAAATAAAACATTAAAAAATCAAAAAAATATATAACACATTGAAAAGGTGAAATTATTAGCAGGTTATTAGTTTTGCATTCCTGACTGGATGGACTTTTAAGACAAATCAAAGTATTTCATTATCTATTGACCATTTTACTTTGCAATCTCAAATAATTTATTTGTTGTTTAGAATATGTCATATATCAGTACCTCTCCATCATTGTCCAAATTCCTTCCCATCACAATGTACTTTAGTGAAAAACATATTAACTATATTCCTATCTATAAAAATTAAACTTATTCATGTCACATGAAATTAGATTCCCTGGCCAGCTTTCACATATGTGTGTCAGAATAAAAGAGATTTCTTTGTTCTTCTTTATGTTTTCATTTATTTTTTTTTAATTTTTTTTCCAACGTTTTTATTTATTTTGGAGACAGAGAGAGACAGAGCATAAACGGGGGAGGGGCAGAGAGAGAGGGAGACACAGAATCGGAAACAGGCTCCAGGCTCCGAGCCATCAGCCCAGAGCCCGACGCGGGGCTCGAACTCACGGACCGCGAGATCGTGACCTGGCTGAAGTCGGACGCTTAACCGACTGCGCCACCCAGGCACCCCTTTATGTTTTCATTTAAAGATGACTTTAATTTAATAGCCTTTACCCATAGACAGGAAATGCGGATTTTGTTTTTGTTTGTGTTTTATTTTCATTTTTTAAAAAAATGGTAAAGAGGAGACAGGTGTTAAGATAAGAACTGGAATTCAGAGTGAGACAGACCTGGTTGACACCTAGATACTGTCATTTACTTGTCAGCTGTGTGACCACAGATTATTAGTTTGTTACTCAGGTTCTTCATCTCCCTGACATGGCTTTAATATTTACATGTATGTGGCTTTAATATTTATATGTTATATATGTGTATATATATACATATATGTGTATACCCATACATATATAACATATAAACATAAAACTTACAAACATATACATGTAAATATACATATAAAACATATAAACATATTTATATACATATATACAAATATACATGTAAAACATATAAACATATTTATATGTTTATATAACATAAACCCTATAAATATTAAAGCCACGTACATGTAAATATTAAAGCCACATGCATGTAAATAAATATAGATATAGACATAGATATTTTTATAACCAGGTATATATCTATTTATCTGAGGACGATAGGGACTTTCTAAGATCATTCAGGGTCAACCAGCTCCCTCTCAGGAACTAAAACCTGGTGTCGAAAGAGAAGACGGTATCATTCATGGCATCCTATCATGAACTGGTGTCCTCAGGATACATCTTTATTCCCTTTAGGGCCTGCTCACCCGGTCATTTGGGTTCCATTTGCACATCACAGCTGCAGGTCCTATTTGGAACTGTCTACCCAGCCACCTTGGGGCTTATTTTTCCTAATGTTGCCTTCACTCCTGAGCAAAGATTTCTTCATGACTACCCAGGCTGGCCACACTATTCCCATGTCCAGGCCAGATGCCTGAAACTATATTTCTGATCCAAGTCTCAAACCCCACATTGCCAAGAAACAAGTTTAGGTAATCAGTCCCAGGATACCCCATTTTGTGTTATGCTGCGTGGCCCCATCCCAAGGGCCAAGGATGAAATGGGACATTGTTGGAGGAGGTGGTGGAGAGAATGTGATCGCTGGTTGACCTGCGGTCTGAATCAGAGGCTGTTTACCCTTCCCTTGTCCTTGGAATATACTTTCTGCCCACTATTCCCACAGTTTGAACTCTTCCAAGGACATAGACTTAAAGATCAATGTGGTGTTGAGGGCCCCCAGACGGTTTACATGACTGAGCCTAGTTAAGGCTTCTGTATAAACTTTTAAGATCCTGGAGCACAGGAGTGGCAATCTACTCCTCTTGGGGCTGCCCAAGACAAGCCTTGTAAGTCAGTTCATTAAACATTCCAGGGAGCAATCTGGAATGGTCTGCCTTTTTCTTCAGTCTCTCCCTACCCTCTGTGCACGGGGGAGGACAGTTTATGAGGCAACATACACTTAATGACAAAAGAACCAATATGCATTTCCTGTGATGAACCTGTACACTGTGGTGAACATTGTCTGCTCAGTATTTAGGATGAAGTGTTTGTTTCTCATTGTGATCAAGCTTCCAGTCCATTCTTCCCTACTGACAGTCCACATTGCCCAGAGCCCTTCCTCACCACTGAGCTGTATGGACAAAAACCCTCTTGCAAAGATCCTTTCCACTGTAGTAAATGTAACTGTGATCCTTGTTTGTAACCCAGACTGCATTTTCACTGTCAGAAGGCTTTCCTGTCTAATTGACCCTCTCTCCCACTGTTCAACCTCACCTTGGGTTTAACACTTTTTTCAACTTTCTGCCACACCTTGTCTAAAAGCCAAGTCCCAGCAGCCCACCTAACTAAGACGTCACCATTTGTTGGCTTCTGATCCCATCTCTGGCTCTCAGAGAATAGCCTCCCTCAGGAACTTCAGCTCTCTGCTTACCAGTCAAGAGATTTCAGACCATACGTTCTCGAGGAAATAGTTTATGAGCCAGACGTTAACTTTGTGGATATTTGCAAATTGTTTTTTAATAAGCCACCATGCTTAACAATATCTTGAAATAGTCATGTGTGTTTATAGTAGCCCTCTGGAGAAGGAAAAAAAATACTGCAAGAGAAATAGTTTCTGCCTATCCATAGGTGTATAATCTAAATAAAAAAACAACCAATAGCAAATGTACTCATGTTGACTTCATGAACATTTACTCAGTATCTATATTGGGGAAAATGCTGTGATAAAGAGGCAAGGCATCAAATAAGGAACAATAATAAATGAGTAAGTCTAATAGAGGGATAAAACACACACAGACAGCTACAATGTCATATAGAAAATCCTGAGAGTCTCAAAGGGAGCACACTTAAGATTCTAATGAGGTTTATGATGTGACTTATCATCTGTAATTGAAGGAGATATCACAAAAAAAATCATATAGGAGTTAAAATTTGGAGAAGATGTTTTTAGAGTGAATACAATTAGACAGCTAAGCTGTAATGCACACATTTACATGGGAATAAAAATTAATTGAAAAATAGTCTCAGTAAATTGGATTTAGTTTCTTTCAGAAAAAGAGGGTTGTGACATTTAATGGCTTATCCAATGTTGAGAATAATTGTTATGAAATTTAGGATTGGAGGAAAAAGGAGTAAGAATATGAAATATAGGATATTATGTGAAGGGTAAATCTACTCCTTGAATACATATTAAAAGTTTTAACTTTAAAATAATAAAGAGATAGACATAATACAAGTGATGTGACTGGGCCTGGCTCTGATGTTAGGCTCTGGCCTTATTTTGTAGTTGAGGCCTCATTACTCACAGATCTGGGAAACATCCATATCAAACTGACTTTCCCAACAGTGAGAACCAAAGGTCAAAGAACAGACATTGTTGAAAAAGTCATCAGGCTCAATTTCATTCTTTCTTAAGAAAGCAATTTTCGGCTGATCACTTTCCTAAAGGCATTTTTGACATCTTTGTTCCTCAGACTGTAAATTAAGGGATTCAACATAGGTATAATCAATGTATAGAACACAGAGGTCACTTTGTCAATATCCAGCGAATGACCAGCGCTGGGGCGCAAATAAATAAAAATGAGGGTACCATGGTAAATAGTGACCACAGTCAGATGGGAAGCACAAGTGGAGAACCCTTTTCTTCTTCCTTCAGCAGAACCTGTTTTAAGAATGGCTGCTATGATGCAGACATAAGAGAGAAGAACTGTTAGAAGACAGATAGCTTCCACTAAACCAGCAAAAACTACCAGAACAATGTCATGCATGTAAGTATCAGTGCAGGACAGAGAGAAGAGTGGGGAGATATCACAGAAGAAATGGTTAATTTCTTTGGAGCAGAAAGACAGATGGAAGGTATTGGTAGTGTGAATAATTGAGCTCATGGTACCCCCCCAAAATGCTCCAATCACAAGCTGGCAGCAAAGCCTCTTGGACATAATAACAGTATAAAGCAGTGGGTTGCAGATGGCTAGGTACCGGTCATAAGCCATGGCAGCCAAGAGGAAAGATTCTGTGTCAACCAAAGAACAGAAAAAATATAACTGTGCAGCACAGCCCTTGTAAGAAATGGTCTTTTTCTCAGAAACCAAGTCTGCAAGTAATTTGGGGGCAATGACGGAGGAGTAGCATACATCGACGAAGGACAGTATGCAGAGGAAAAAGTACATAGGGGTGTGCAAATGCGAACTGGTCATGATTAATGACATCATCCCTAGGTTCCCCATTAAGGTAACAGAGTAGATAAAAAGGAACACAGCAAAAAGAACCCTCCAGAGTTCTGGATGCTCACTAAATCCCAAGAGAAAGAACTCAGTCTTCACAGTGAGGTTCTCCAATTCCATCCTCTGCAGTGCCCCGGACCTCTGCAGTTGTGGCACAAGTAATAATGATGGCAATATTAATAACTTCAACATTCACTAAAAATAACAACAATAACAAAAAAAACAGACAAAACAAATAGAAGAGTTATTCTAAATCCACTGTTATCTAAATCCATGTCTTGATAACACATGGGCATATCTACAGCTAGGGTAGGGTATATACATTTCATATATATATATATATATATATATATATATCTGTGTGTATATATATATATACATATATATGTATATATGAAATGTATATACCCTACCCTAGCTGTAGATATGCCCATGTGTTATCAAGACATGGATTGTCTTGATATATTGTCTTGATATATATATATCTGTGTGTATATATATATATACATATATATGTATATATATATGTATATATATATATACATATATATATACATATATATATACAGATATAGGGTATTATACATTTCAAACATGCAGATTTTCAATTTCTTAATTAAATCAACACTCTGCCACTTCTATCACGTAAAGCTATTGTTTTCTGTATTTAAGGGCACCGCCATCAAATCAGTTGTTGAGCTATACATTCTTCGACTCCCTCATCTTCCACCAATGTCAAGTA
The DNA here is from genome assembly GCF_018350175.1 of Felis catus. Taxonomy (NCBI): domain Eukaryota; kingdom Metazoa; phylum Chordata; class Mammalia; order Carnivora; family Felidae; genus Felis; species Felis catus. Next base: position 100,813,515 of record NC_058377.1, on the reverse strand, counting down.
ATAGTGGCTAAACCACGTGGGTATACAGCAAATTGAGTGGATAGCCTCTGTTCCCATTTGTGTTGTTTTTATTTTCACAACAGATAGCATTGCCCTTCCAGCCAAAGCCCTCTATGAGAAGAGGAGCAGAACTTCTGTTCCTTACCTTGAGCTGTGGCTGCCCCTCTGAGGAACAAAACAACTCCGAAGAGTTGTTCGACATCTGCTGATAAGATATAAAGAAGAAAGGTTCTGCGTTAATCATACAAGTGACTGAATCGCAGCTCTGTCTCTCAGAAGTTGTGAGACCTTGGTCAGGCCACTTAACCACCGAGCTTCAGTTCATCACCTATGACATGACAGTGATAGTGCCTTATAATCAAATTGTAAGTGTTAAGTGAATTTCCTTCCACAGTCTCCGTATCCTCACCATCTTGTTCCTTCACGATTCTAAATCTGGCAGCCTGGCGATTCTGAGTCGATCCAGATGTCTGTTTTCCTTTTCTGGAATTCAAGCTACAGAACATAGCTAGAGAAATTCTCATGCCTACAGATTTATTAAATTCAATCCAGGGAAGATGATAACGATATCCAGGAATGTGTCCATGCCCTCTGCCAGGAATAATTGTAAAAGATGTTGAAAAAAGGATCACTGTCCTTACCTTTCTATCTTTTTGCCTTTGACTGACCTTACTCTAGTTTAGAAATCTGTAAGTCGCAGAGAACTGATAGCAACACAATACTTGTCTACGGACATGTGCATTTTGTCAAGTGTAGAGATAATGGATTTCCCTCTCTTCTATGGAAATAGCCAGTTTTTAGTCTATTTGTATATTTATTTGTGAATTTTTTTCAAGTTTTAATTTAAGTTCTAGTTAGTTAATATACATGGTAAAATGTTCAGGAGTAGAATTCAGTGATTCATCACTTTATATATAACAGCCATGTTCATCTTAAATGCCCTGCTTAATGATGAATTCTTGATCTATAATTCTTTGCATTATCTTTTATACCAATTAGAACAGCTTAGGGAATGAATGATGAAGTAAAATCACTGAAAGTTTCATTTTATATTTGTATAAAAGTCACAATTTGTTAATATATCATCAAGTTAGCTAACATACCGGGTATACAGCATGTTCTCGGTTTTGGGGGTAGATTCCCATGATTCATCACTTACGTACAACACCTAGTGCTTATCCCAGCAAGTGCCCTCCTCAATGCCCACCATCCATTTTCCCCTCTCCTTCAACCCCCCTGGCTATAAACCCTCAGTTTGTTCTCTGTATTTAAGAGCCTCTTATGGTTTGTGTCCCTCTCTGTTTGGAACTATTTTTTCTCCTTCCCTTCCCTCATGGTCTTCTGTTAAGTTTCTCAGATTCCACATAGGAGTTAAAACATATGATATCTGTCTTTCTCTGACTGAAAAAAAATAATAATCTTTTCCAAAGAAGACATCCACATAGCCAACAGACACATGAAAAGATGTTCAACATCACTCATCATCAGGGAAATACAAATCAAAACCACATTAAGATACTACCTCAAACTAGTCAGAGTGGATAAAATTAACATCTAAGGAAACAACAGATTTTGGCAAGGATGTGGAGAAACAGGAACCCTCTTGCACCATTGGTGGGAATGCAAACTGGTGCAGCCACTCTGGAAAACAGTGTGGAGCTTCCTCAAAAAATTGAAAATAGATCTACCATATGACCCAGCAATAGCACTACTAGGAATTTATCCAAAGGCTACAGGAGTGCTGACTCATAGGGGCATATGTACCCTAATGTTTATAGCAGCACTTTGAACAATAGCCAAATTATGAAAAGAGCCTAAAAGCCCATCAACTGATGAATGGATGAAGAAGATGTGGGACATATAAACAATGGAATACTACTTGGCAATGAGAAAGACTGAAATCCTGCCATTTGCAACAACGTGGATGGAACTGGAAGGTGTTAGGCTAAAAGTCACGATTTTAAGTTATATTTACATATATGTATATATCATTCATAAAATTGTTGTTTAACTTTTCATAGCATACAGTTATTTCCTTCATTTAATCTCTATTGCAAACCTTCATAATTCTTTTTAGGTCTCATTCTCTTTTTGGGTCTCTTCTTCTCACTACCAGAAAATGATTTCTGTCTTGTAGAGAAAAAGATCCGATAGCAAGGAAGTATATGCTTAACTTTCTCATCAAGTCATGATATAAGCATTTGGATTCATCGATGGCTTCCTCTCTCCTTTCTTTTCCTTTCATGGAATATCATGCCCGCACATTTTCTGAGGTTAATCCTTTCAACTGTGCACCCAGTTCTGATGTCTGCATCAGTTAAGATACTTATCCCATTACTACTAATCTTTACTTCATAACCTTGCATCACATAACGTTGAAGTCAGTGTCACCTTTAAAAATATTACTCTATCTACTTCCGTTTATTTTCTTTCATCTTATTTCAAGGTTTTCTTATAAACATCTACACTGGTTTCTACTTTCTCACTTCAGCCTACTCACATAGGATTTTTATCCCAATGACTTAAAACCCTTTTTGTTTCAATTCCAAACTACGTCCTATTTGTCAAAGTCAAAGATTTTTCAGTAGGTAATGAAATTTATTTCTCTATTTCATGTAATAGCTTTGACGTCTCCTTTCTTCTTTTTTTAAATCATGTTTATTCATTTTTGATAGAGTGTGAGTGGGGGAGGGGTAGAGAGCGAGGGGGACAGAGGATCTGAAGTGGGCTCTGCACTGACAGCAGAGAGCCTGATGCAGGGCTTAAACTCACAAACTGTGATATCACGACCTGACCTAATGGCAGACACTCAACCTGCTGAGCTACCCAGGTGCCCCAACCTCTCCTTTCATCTTAAAATACCTTCCTCTCTTGGCTTTTGTACGCCTCTCTTGATTTCATTCCTAATGTCAACTTGCCCCTATTCAGCCTCCTTCATGCACAGTGGCACTTTCCTAGGGCTTCCTTCTCAACCTACTTCTCTCCTCGCTATGTACACTCTCCCAACATAATTCTGTGCCTTTCCTTACAGTACCAAGTAGACAGTGATAACTTTCACATGAGCATCTGTCCGACTCAGAGTGACCTAACAAAGAGTCACATGTACATTTCAGTGTGCCAAAAACTATATTTAATTACTATTGTTTCCTACAACATATGACTATTCTGATTCCTGTCTTGAATATATATCTGCCACTTCCACTGCTAGTCCAAGTAAGATACCTCCTCTTACCCAAAGCCAGAGAAGAACCATTGATACAATCTGCAAAACGTGGCAAATATCCAATGTTTCCTTCTTTTTTTAAAAATAAAATTTAATGTTTATTTATTTTTGAGAGAGAGACAGAGACAGAGGGCGAATGGCAGAGGGGCAGAGAGAGTACTAGACACAGAATCTGAAGAAGGTTCCAGGCTCTGAGCTGTCAGCACTGAGCTGGATGCAGGGCTCAAACGAACAGACCATGGGCTCACGACCTGAGCCAAATTTGGATGCTCAACCGACTGAGCCACCCAGGTGCCCCAGAAACGTTTCCTTCTTATCATCGACACTCCATTATGTAATGTCATCCCTCAATTTCCTCAGTTGAACTTCTTTTTTTTTTTTTTTTTTTTTTTTTCAACGTTTACTTATTTTTGGGACAGAGAGAGACAGAGCATGAACGGGGGAGGGCCAGAGAGAGAGGGAGACACAGAATTGGAAACAGGCTCCAGGCTCTGAGCCATCAGCCCAGAGCCTGACGCGGGGCTCGAACTCCCGGACCGCGAGATCGTGACCTGGCTGAAGTCGGACGCTTAACCGACTGCGCCACCCAGGCGCCCCTCCTCAGTTGAACTTCTTAATTGGCCTCATTTTCTCCGATCAATTCTCATTCTACTTTCAAACACGCTACAAAATGAATTCATAAGCCACTGTAAGAATTACCTGTATAAAATAGATTTTGTGTTACGTAGTCTTCTTCCTACACTTAAATATTCCTTGTCCCCTACAAGCTCAGCATTGAAATACCTTCAGTGTTCACATATATTCCCATTTTTATCTCATATACTGTATCTCACTCCAAACACTTTGTTTTAAAAAAAAAAGTGTTAATTGGAGAAAGTGCTATCTCTGAGCTACTAGTCAACTCTTTGGAGTTCTCCCTTCCTGAAATACATATGGCATCCTCCTTAGAAAATATCAACTCTCATTGAATGACAGCTCATCTGTTCCTGTCTACAAATATGAGAGATAAGATTGTCAATTGACCTAAAAGTGGAACAATGGCCACCACTGTGAAGGCAAAAGGGATAAAATTAGAGCCAGTGGCTAGAAAGGCAAACGTGGATGAAATGCTTCTTTGTTATGTCATGCCCTCTTTTGGTATCTATGAAGAATGACTACCAAAAAGTAGGCATGAAAAAAAGAGGCTCATCTTTAAGGCCAATGCTAAAATAAGGTTGGGGGTCTGAGCCATGGAGAAGAACCACTTTTTGCTGGACTTATTTGCTACCAAATCCTTTATTTCTAATCACAGAATCAAAGGTAATGAAGAAATTAATTTTTATAGAGAATATTTGCTTACAATGATCTTTCAAGGATGTTATATACATTCAGATTAAAAAGACTTTCAGGAAAGGAAATATAAATGTCAAATGGAACAATAGAAGGGGAAAGGAATGGAAGATATAAAAGAGTCAGAAGCGTACAAAGAGGAACCAAAAAATCTGCTCTTCAATGCAATTGGTAGGTGAGGATGAAATTGGGGGCTTCAAAAAGAGTTTAGTAAAATAGTATATTCTGACAGTCAAAGCTCTATATTGAGCGCTAGTCACTAACTTTGTAAAGCATTTTTCTGTTGCCTCAAAGCCACTCCCCTAATCCTACCCCAGTCCTGTCACCTGTGTATTGACAATTGTTCGTATGAACACATGACTACAGGATAGAATAAATAGTATGACCTACAAATGCATTAGCCTCAATTTATACTTCAGTCTGCTCAACTTAAAAAAAATAAGAAGCAATGAGAGCTGTGTTTATAGTTAGGTTTCTAATCAGAGTCCAATAATGCTGAAGATTGTCTTAAGAATATCATCTATTAAATGTGATTTTTTTGTTGTCGGTGGTGGTGGTAATGTTGCTTTTGCTGGAAATACCTTGAGAAATAAAACCTGTGTTATTCTAAGCAGGTGTCTTCTCTGGGCACCTCAGTGGCTCAGTCAGCTAAACATCCGACTTTGGCTCAGGTCGTGATCTCACAGTTCGTGGGGTTGAGGCCCGCATCAGGCTCTGTGCTGACAGTTCAGAGTCTGGAGCCTGCTTTGGATTCTGTGTCTCCCTGTCTCTCTGCCCCTTCCCCGTTCATACTCTGTGTCTTTCTGTCTCAAAAATAAATAAAACATTTTAAAAAATTATAAGCATGTGTCTTCTCAAAACATCAGTTTTCTGTGTGTAAAATAAACGATTTTATGAAGATGAGCACTTGAAATCCTGCCCAACTCTGATGTCCCAGGATTATGTGAAGAACACTTACCAGATCACTATCTTTCTTTCATTTACCTTACTACTCTGTTGTCAGCATCAGTTCATTTTTCACTGGAAAAATCAGCTTTGACAGTTATTGACAGTTTGACAATATTAAAAAAACAATCCATTGCAAGATTTTCCATAATCCATGTGTGCAGGCCTTTTATGTCCATATAAGAAATCTGGGCCTCCCTTAGGAAGGCAGTGTTTCCTTAGGATAATGCAACACCTTTTATATTTTGCCTTGAGTCTTCTGAGATTAGCTTTCAGATCTCATTTAGGATCCCAGGAATACACACTCTGATATCCAAATCCCAGTGGGAAAAGATACGTGAGCAATTAAACAGTTCTACTGAGGAATTGTTTAACTCAAAAACACAAAATGAAATGATGTAATGTGTTTTTCTATAACTTGAAGATGTCTCAAAGAAAACTATATTTTTTAGTTTTGAAATGGTAGATTATTATTTTTTTAATTTTTAAAAATGTTTATTTATTTTTGACAGAGATAGAGCATGAGCGGGGGGGTGGGGGGGGTGGGGGCAGAGAGAGAAGGAGACACAGAATCCAAAGCAGGCTCCAGGCTCTGAGCTATCAGCACAGAGCAGACACGGGGCTTGAACTCACAGACTGCGAGATCATAACCTGAGCCGAAGTCAGGCGCTCAACTGACTGAGCCACCCAGGCGTCCCGATGAAATGATAGATTCTTATATAAAATTAGATTACGTTATTTTTCGTCTGATTTTACCAGCTCAAAGCAATTTATCAAACAGCTATCAGAGTATTATTCTATGTGATAGGATGGTAGAATAAACTGGAAAGAAGCAAAAATATTTCTATCTAGCTGTTGAAAATTAGAAGACCCTAAAAGTCAAATGTCAGTGGAAAACCAATTATGACTGAAGTTAATGACTCTGATATGTGCTAAGTGTGCATCTATGTGCAAGTGAGATTCTGGCCATCCAAGGCCAGAATAGCTCAGAGAATCTTTCTTTAATAAATGCATCTACTCTGTAAATATGTGTACCAGACAGTGTTTTGGGTACAAAACAGAAAGAAGAAAGATAACTTGAACTGCACATTTAAGAATTTTGTCAATTACAGAATAGTGAGTAAGAGATGATAAAAGAAACAACATAAACAATTACACAAAGTTTGGAAAGTGTGCGGCATAATTGTAGACCTGAAAATGAGATTTAGAAAGAATGTGTTGCCTCATGAAGAAAGATAAGGCTAGATCTGTATATATACATCTTGGTATTTTGGCAAAGAGAACTATAAGCAGCTTTGAACTTCTATATGCCCAGAAGATTTATATCAACAAAAAGAAGCTCCATTTCTAACAGAACCTCAGTTAAGTTATTAGCTCACTAACCACTCACGCGAACCAATCCACTCAGAAAGCAGTCACTGCATCTCTTGATTACTGGCCATTAACACTTCCTCAAATCCCATTGGCTGAATGCTGGGGAACATCATCAAAAAGATGTGAAAGCTTCTGCACAGCAAAGGAAACAATCAGCAAAAGTAAAAGGCAACCTATGAAATGGGAGAAGATATTCACAAATGAAATATCCAATACATTTATCAAACTTAACACTCACAAAACAAATAATCAGTGAAGAAATGGGCAAACGATATGAACAGACACTTCTCCAAAGAAGACATCCCGATGACTAACAGACACATGAAAAAATGCTCAACATCACTCATCATTAGGGAAATACCACAATTAAAACCACAATGAGATACCACCTCACGCCAGTCAGAATGGCTAAAATTAACAACTCAGGCAACAACAGATGTTGGCAAGGATGTGGAGAAAGAGGACTTTTTTTGCACTGCTGGTGGGAATGCAAACTGGTACAGCCACTTTGTGAAACAGTATGGAGGTTCCTCAAAAAGTTAAAAATAGAACTACCCTATGACCCAGCAATTGCACTACTAGGTATTTATCCAATGGATACAGGTGTGCAGTTTCAAAGGGGCACATGAGTCCCAAAGTTTATAGCAGTGCTATCGACAATAGCCAAAGTATGGAAAGAGCCCAAATGCCCATCGATGGATGAATGGATAAAGATGTGGTATATATATACAATGGAGTATTACTCGGGAATGAATGAATGAAATCTTGCCATTTGCAACTGAGTGGATGGAACTAGAGGGTATTATGTTAAGGGAAATTAGTCAGAGAAAGACAAATATATGACTTCACTCATACATGGAATTTAAGATACATTACAGATGAACATAAAGGAAGGGAAGTAAAAATAATATAAAAACAAGGAGAGGAACAGAACATAAGAGACTTTTAAATACAGAGAACAAACAGGGTTGCTGGAGGAGTTGTGGGTGGGGGGATGGGCTGAATGGGCAAAGGGCATTAAGCAAGACACTTGGGATGAGCACTGGGTGTTATACATAGGGAATGAATCACTGGAATCTACTCCTGAAATCATTATTGCATTATATGCTAACTTGGATATTAATTAACTGATTAGTTAATTAATTTTTAATTAATTAGTTAATTAATTAATTAATTAAAAACAACAACAAAAAACGTGACTGCTGAATGACTGATGAGTTAGACTCAGGTACTTAGAGGCTCCTCACCCCCTCCCTTGTCCTTGAAATGTATGTCTTGCCTGCCTTTCCCACTCCCAGAGGCTGCTCCAAAGACCTAGCCTTGAGTTAATGATGTGGTATTAAGAACACCTGCATGGTAAATGTGACTGAACCCAGTTAGGATCTTTTTATAAACTTTTAAGATTTGGTGGGTGGGTGCGGGGACCCATTTTGTCTTGCTACTGTCCAAGACAAGCTTCATATATAAGTTCCCTTTGTTAATTAAAACTGGTACCTATCAACCTGGAGTGACCTGCCTTTTCCTTCTGGTCTCTCCCTGCCCTCCAAATAATGGCGCTGGCCTCAAATTATACCTGAAAAGCTCCCAAGAGAGTTGCAAATCAACTTTGCAAAGACAGAGGCCAACTAAGAATAGGAGAGTTTGGGTCCCCACCGGAAAATTGAGATGCAAATAGTAAGAGAATGAGAATTACATATCAACTCCTATAGTTTGCAAGTAAGGGAGTGATCAGATTATACGAATAAAACAAAACCACTTAAAGAAATAGAAAAAGAAACTTTTGTGTAGTTGCTTTTCAGATATTTGAGGAGCACTCAGTGTTTCTCAATTATTCCCAGACAATTGTGGATGTTATCTATGAAGTAACCTTGGGAGGGAAAAAGAAACCTGATATTTAAATTTTTTTGTGAAGCTGAATGTAAATGAGATTTTCTTTTTCTTTCTTTCTTTCTTTCTTTCTTTCTTTCTTTCTTTCTTTCTTTCTCTCTTTCTTTCTGTCTTTCTTTCTTAAAACGAAATAATCAGCTTCTCCATATGAAAATTGCACCTGTGTCTTAGTAGGATATGGAGACCAGTAACTATTCAAGCCCAGATTAAAGCTATTCTGTGTGTCTGAGACCCTAAAACCCAAGGTCTCTGAAAGGAACATTGCAGATTCTGAAGAGAGATCAGAGTAGTAACTGGGTAAAATGTGAGCTTCTGGCTAACCAAAAAGGCTTTTTAAACACACAAAAGCTCAATATCGAGGGTCCCTCTGAAGAGACTGGAGCTCTTACATACTGAAGCCTGCTAGTCCCGTGACTCCTGGCTCAAGTGGCTGTCTCTCTAGGTGAAATTGGACAATGTTGGGAGACTTTTTGTCTATTACAAAGGTAGGGAAGGGTGGTAAAGGTAACCAATGAGTAGAGGTCAGGGATGCTGCAAAACATCCCATAATATACAGACCAGACCCCTATAGCACAGAATTATCTAGAGAGAAAGGCCAATAGTGCCAACGTGGAGAAACCCTGTTCTGGTTGGAAGACAAAAGGTGAAAGATGTTTTTCTCTTACCTTTATCTTAAAACCCAAGTCTCATGGGTGAGGTGGGAAATCTCACTCCATTTACAACATTTAAAAAGCAATATAGAGCCATATTTTTATCATACACACAATATATAACTCCATTTTTGGTCATTATGTATTCATCAATTACAAAGAAATAATGAGTAGCTGTCTTTGCCAGGAATACTGGGATATTTCTAAGTAACTCTTACCCTCAAGGATATCTTTTTAAGAAGCATTAGGAGTACATTTTATGAGCCAGATCTTTGCAGTTTTGTTATTATGTTTAAGTTCAGTGATAACTCTGAGTCAGGCAACTTGTCTTCAGTTTATATTTGAGAGACTCAAGGTTAAGCAAGATTAAGCATCTTCCTCAAAATCACTCTTCAGGATCGAAATTGGCTCCATCCTATTTCACTTAAGCAACAAACACCTATATTATGTTTAAATTAGCAAGTCCAATAAAAATATAGTCAATAACAAATATAAAATGAAATCTTAAGAAAGTAAGAAAACAAAGGGAGTGTTAACATTGTAGGAACACAGGAAAAGTACATTATACTTTGGCCTTTAAAAGGTGGATGTCTGAAATTTGAAAATGGACATTTTTTTTAATATGTCAAGCTCTAATCCCTGGGACCTGCACATGCCACCTTGTTTGGGAGAAGGTCATTTGCAGATGTGATTAGGCTAAGGATTTTGAGATGAGGAGATTATCCCTGATTACCTGAGTGGGCTGTAAATGCCTTCACAGGTGACCTCAGAGAGTCAGTCTCTTTCATACACACACACACACACACACACACACACACACACACACACAAGACTAATAAAGATAGAGAGCAAAGATAATTGAAGATACCAGCCTTGAAGGTTGAAGTAGTACAACCCCAAGTCAAAGAATGCTTGCGGCCACCAGAAACTGCAAGAGTTGAGGAAAGCATTGTCCCCAAGAAGCTCCTAAAGGTATATGGCTTTCTTGGCACCTTGATGTTGGCCCAGTAACAGTGATGTCAAAGTTCTGCCCTCACAACCTATAAGAGGATAAAGTCTATTGTTTGAACCCACCAAATTTATAGTCCTCTTTCTTTTTTTTTTCCCAGAAGCCATGGGAAACCAATGCAATCAATAGGTTTAGGATATAATAGATTTGAAAAAAGAGTAAATGCCTAAAATAATATCAGGCAAAAGAAAACATTAGTAAGAACACAGAAACTGAAGAAAAGTAAGGCATCAGATACATAATCTACTTATCTAATCAAGGATTAAAATATAGAATGGAGAATAAAAGGTAAAACTAAAAATAACCATAGTAATATCAGCAAATATTTTATTAATCATTTATAATATATCATATATAATGCTAATAATTTAAGAGACATAATTTAATTTTCATGAAAATTTTATCAGAAAATTATAGTATTGTCTCTATTTTGTAGAAGAGACAGTTTTTTTAACTTCTTATTTTATTGAAGTATACTTGACATACAATGTTATATTATTTTCAGGGGTACAACATACTGATTCAACAATTCCATACATTACACAAGCGTCACCATGGTAGGTTTGGTTATCATCTGTTACCACACAACATTATTACAAATTATTGACTGTATTTCCTATGCTGTACTTTTCATCCCATGACTTAAATTTTATGACTGGAACTTTGTGCTTCTTAATACCCTTAAAAGAAACTTTAAAACTTCTAAAAAATGACTAAAAATATTACACAGAAATTTACTCCAAATGTTCACTAAAATACATAGGTTATGAGACAGATGTGTGTGCATTCCCTAGAAAAATTAGTCTAATGGAAAAGGTTGCATGCTTTAACGATGATGAAAAGACTTGTCTTTCTATGTGCACTTTGTTAGAAATATATTGATTTGTTCTCAAGCCAAGAAACAGAGTCTAACAAGGCCTCCCAAACCCACTCAAAGCAATTAGAGATTGGAGAGAGCAGCAACATTACCAGGTGCATTTGAATCATCCATAAAACAGATAATATATGGCTTAATAAGACAAGCAAGTGGAAAACAAAAAAGCATGCATAGTCCCCCAACTCATAAAATTTTTACCTACTTTACTTTTCATTCACATCCACCCAAAACCAGCCCCTCATTAAATATCTGATGTCTAGTTAAGAAAATAGTTTTTCAAAAGGTAATCTAGATCCCAACACTTTCTTGAGTGCTTCCTTCACATCCTTGTTCTGGAGGCTATAGATGAGGGGGTTGAGCATGGGAATCACTACAGTGTAGAACACCGTGGCCACCTTGTCAGTATCCACACTGTTGCCAGAACTGGGCCGGCAGTAAGTGAAAAGGATTGTTCCGTGGAAGACAAGGATGGCTGTGAGGTGGGAGGCACAGGTGGAAAAGGCTTTGCGCCTTCCCTCGGCAGAGTGCATCCTCAGGATGGTGATGAGAATTAGCAAGTAGGAGGTGAGGATGATCACGATGGTGGTGATCTCATTGAAGGTGGCCACGATGTACAGCAGCAGTTCATTCATAGTCACATCAGAGCAAGCAAGGGATAAGAGAGGGGGCAGATCGCAGAAGAAGTGGCCAATCACATTTGATGTGCAGGATGGGATCTCCAGAGCTAAACACAAGTGGATCAGAGAGCACACCATCCCACACAGGTAGCAACAAGACACCAGCTCCACACAAAGATTCTGTGACATGGTGACCGTGTACAGCAGTGGGTTCCAGATGGCCACAAAGCGGTCATAGGCCATCACAGCCAAAAGGAAGACCTCAGTGATTGCATAGGCACAAAAGAAATAGAATTGCACCATGCATCCCAGGAAGGAGATGGCTTTGCCCTTGTTTAAGATACTGGACAGCACATTTGGCACGATGACAGTGGAGTAGCAAAAGTCCACAAAGGACAAGTGGCTGAGGAAAAAGTACATGGGAGTGTGAAGGTGACAGCTGACCTGAATCACTGCCATCATGCCCAGGTTGCCCAGCACCGTGACTCCATAGCTGAGAAGGAACACAGAGAAGAGGGCGACTCTCAACTCAGGGGCTTCTGAGAATCCGAGGAGAATGAACTCGGTCACACCGGAGCAGTTTTCCGTGCCCATGTTCCCATTTGATTGAGGTTGGAGAAAAATATTCATAGTTATCCTCCATTGTGTGATCCCAGACTCATTTTTTGGCTGTCTCTTAAAAAAAAAAGACATGACAATGCATAAGATAGTTTTTTTCTTCCGCAAAGAATTAGGACACGGCTTTTGTGAAGTTTAGGAAAAGTGCAGGCATTGTGGAAAGATGCGTAAGGTCACACGTTGATTCACAGATCACACAGAAACATCCACATCCATCACGGTGTATATGATTCCTTAAGCGAGTCCTACACAATTTACAGCTTAGCACTGAATCATTAGAAAGACCTCAAACATAATTAGCCACATTGTGTTATGAAACTCAAATCCCGTTTTCCTGGCAGAGTGTTTAATGAGTACTGAATCTAGTGAGATCTCAGAAAATAATGTTTTAAAATACACCACGTCCTTCCCTGTTTTCCACTGAAATGTTGAGAAGCATGTCTGTTGAAAGTTGTTAACCCACAAGTGTTGATTTTTTACCCATATGTTTAGATGTTTAGCTTTTACACTCCATGCTCACATTTTTTTTCTATAAATTAACACAGTGATTTTCTTAATTTTGTTGTTCAGTGTAAGCGTTTGACTCAGTTTTGGCTCAGGTCATTATCTTACCATTGTGAGATTGAGCCCCGCATCCTGCACTGCTCTGAGCAGGGAGCCTGCCTGCGAGTCTCTCTCTCCCTCTCTCTGCCCCTTCCCTGCTCGCGCTCCCTCTGTGTCTCTCAATATAAACAAATAAACAAACAAACAAAAGAGAAAGTGAGTGATTCCAACATTTGTATGAGAAACCACTTCCAAACATATTAGTTGAAAACAACAACTGTTAATTGAATAGGTCACTGTTGCGTAAGTCTGTAAGATAGTACTGCAGATCTGATCATGACATGATTGATCTTGGCTTGGTTTGCTTATGTATATGATATGAGCTTGGCAGTTTAGGTGATCTAAGAGGACTTTACACCCACCTAGGGCACTTGGCTAGATGTCAGATCATATGCTGGAGGTAAGGGTGACAGGTTGTGCCTGTTAACACGGCAACTTTCCTGAGAGATTGTGAAAATCCCCAAGGTTATGAAAAAGCCATGTTGCCTCTCAGAAGCTTAAAACTTGAACAACGTCATTGCAACTACTCTCCATTAGCCAAAGCTACTCAGAAAAGCAGACTACCCTCCAGGAGTGGGGAAACTGACTCCACCATGTAATCAGAAGAGCTGCACGGTGGCATAGACACCAGAGGACTGGAGAATTTTGGCTATGTTTGCAATCTACCAGACTGGGTAAACAAACCCTGTTGAGAGAATTAATTTCCAAAATTTTGCCCTTCAACAAAATCGGAGAAACTTGGTATAAATTTTGTTTAATGCGTTATTTTTTAAATTTCTGATAAAAAGTCATTGTGAGGAACTGGCACATAACTTGGGTGAGTTGAAAGATTTGAGTGACCTTACTAATACAGCACAATTTCTGACACAGTTTCTAGTCTCATTTACTCTTAACATGACCAAAAAGTCTCAGTATTTTCTTTTTAAGAAGTAGAAATAGAGATGATGCTCAACCCTCTTGCTTTCTAGCATTAAGTGGTATCTTTCCATGGATACATTTAATTAACTGAAATAAAAAATCCAAATATATACTCATGATACTTCTCATGAAAATAAATATTTGCAAACACATTTTTTTTTCAATTTTGGGTAATTGTATTTTATCAAAATTTGCAAATGCAATTATGTTTTTGATTAGTGATGCAATTATTATTATTTTTTTTTAATTTTTTTTTTAACATTTATTTTTGAGACAGAGAGAGACAGAGCATGAACAGGGGAGGGGCAGAGAGAAAGGGAGACACAGAATCTGAAACAGGCTCCAGGCTCTGAGCTGTCAGCACAGAGCCTGACGCGGGGCTCGAACTCACGGACCGTGAGATCATGACCTGAGCCGAAGTCGGACGCTTAACCGACTGAGCCACCCAGGCGCCCCCAATTATTATTGTATTATTACAAGGTTAACTTAATCTATGAAAAAGAACTTTCAATATTGCCAAGAGCAATATTAATTCAAGAGATTAAAAGTATGAATGTCATTTATAAAATAATATTCAATGGATTGGGGTAACATTGAACATGAGTTGAGGAAGAAGAGTGACACAAATCTGCTTTCAGATGTTCTTATTTATGTAATTTAAATGAATTATGCCACACAACAGAAATCACGCTTTTTGTGCTATTTAAATTTATGATGAAATATTTTGTATGCAGACTTAAATTCTTTCCAAAACTGAGAAGCACACAACCAAAAAATTTGGAGGCTAATATGTCATGTTCTATATAGAAGCAACAGAATCTGTCATAATGAATTTGAAATGTGGCAACTTGAAATGAAAGAAAACACAAGATTGTCTGCTAGAGTTTAGTAGAAGATATGTCTGGAGTCTTAACCAATTGCTTTCATTTCTGTCAACAATTGCTTTTACAACCTTGGCCGGGTCACTTACGTGTTACAGGCTTTGGTTTCCTCAGAGTAAGAGCTAAATGGTTGGTGTTACTTTTACCCCCAAATGATCATCCCTTGTCCAAGCAAGACACAAGTACAATGAGAGTCTCTCTAAAGAGAAATTACTCATCTTTGATTCAATGTAAGAGTCACATAAATAATTTCCTAAATTTTGAGGAAAATTAGGATTGTATAAGTGTAGGAAAATTGTATTCATTTATGAATAATGAGTTAATTTGTTGTATAAGTGTATAAGTGAGTAAAGGAGAAAAGGCTTAACTAGAGATTGATCCAGAATGGGCTTATGGAAAGAAAGGTGCCAAAATTCCACCCAGTGCAAAACGCATTTTTGAAGCGGAATTCGCAGACATTGACTGAAATAGCGAGGTTTCAGGTCTGAAGACATCAGCAACAATGAAACATGGCCTTGAAGAAATGTATGTAACTAATTAGAGCTGGGTACTATTGGGAGGGAAGACTGAACTGGAAAATTCAAGAACACAGAGATTGTTTACCTGCTCCCCAACCTGTAATATATGTAATCCATTATAATTCCCTAAAGTTTGAAATATTTTCCTACAGCTGTGTAAAATATTGGCTAAAGAGACTGAGTATCCTTTTACCTCATGTTGTAAACTAAAAGGCTCACTAAAAAGTATTCAGTGTCTTGAAAAAAAAAAAAGGACCAAAGGAAAGTGAAAGATAAATTTGTGGATATGCAGAGAAACCGAAGTCAATAGAAGAGAAATGTATTCCCTCCTCAGACATCCATTTCTAAAACACTGTTTCTTAGATTGTATCTTTCCATGAAAATGGTTATTTAAGTGATTCCTTATTTTATGATGTATATAAATAGAACATTTTAATAATGATCATAAGTTCAAAATAATATGCACATTTCAAGTAACTTTATCGAGCCCATATAAAATTGTTCTCCCTTACCAGAATACCAGGAAATTTATGTTTTTCAATATAGTAATAATTTGTTTGAAATTTTAACTATCTATATTGAGTAGAGAGAAAAAGAAGCACGTACAAGGTGTTTAAGTAAACTGTGTTATTAATATTATAGAAATCTGGTATTTTAAATTTTCCAGATTAAGTAGGCCTTGATGCTAATTAGTATTTTTATTTTTATTGTATTTTGACTAAAGTATATAAACAATTCGTTTTGAGAACTTTTTTTTAAGGTAGTAGTTTAGTTCAGAAGGATTCAAAGATTATGCTCATGTTTAGGAAAATAATTAATAAAGTTTTGATAATGTTTTTGACATCTTCATAGGCAGAATAATAGTATGAAACATAGGATGGGCAGGAACTCATTATGCTTATTTTTTGCATATAAGATATTCTGAAATCCAGGGGCTCCTGAGTGGATTGTCAGTTGAGCATCCAACTCTTGATTTTTTTTTTAATTTTTTTTTCAACGTTTAATTATTTTTGGGACAGAGAGAGACAAAGCATGAACGGGCGAGAGGCAGAGAGAGAGGGAGACACAGAATCGGAAACAGGCTCCAGGCTCTGAGCCATCAGCCCAGAGCCCGACGCGGGGCTCGAACTCACGGACCGCGAGATCATGACCTGGCTGAAGTGGGACGCTTAACCGACTGCGCCACCTAGGCGCCCCCCCAACTCTTGATTTTGACTAAGGTCTTGATTCCAAGATTGTGGGACTTGGCCCTACATCAGGCTCTGTGCTAAGCATAGAACCTGCTTAAGATTCTCTCTCTCTCTTGCTCTCTCCCTCTGCCCTTCACTCTCTCTTTCCTCTAAAATAAATAAATAAATAAATAAAGAGAGTTTGTGAAATCCAATCTAACATCTTTAAGCCTTTGGTGGAGCCTATGATAGCTTATCAAACTGCCACAATGGAGCTTCTTTGAAAACACATTCTTATCAACTTTCCACTCATGCCCAGTAACCTATACACACAATGCAACACACACATTCACACACACGTGCGCACACACACACACACACACACACACACACTGCAGCACACACACACATGTTATATAGTAATCATTCAATAAAATGTTTGTTTGATAAGTGACTCAGTATTGCATTCTGACCTCCCTGATTTTGCAATGCTTTGCTCTTCTGAATAAAACTCATATGTTGTGTCCTGAAACTCTGTTCATCTTGTTATCCAAAGTCAAGTTCAAACAACACCTAGTTTTTTTGAGGGGTTATTTAGAGTCCCCTAGGGACTTGAACTTTTCTTTCAAACACTTGGTGGTACTTTTCATTCCCACTTTATACAAAGGCCACTTTCTTCACTGCCCTACTGTTAACACTGGCTTTTACATTGGCAGAAAGGAATGCTATGTCCCATTTTAACTGCTACTTTTACTTTTAGGAGATAAATTCATATGTTTATTGAGAGCCTAGTCTACTCCAGGTATGTTACAAGAAAGGGAAATTAAATTAATGTTTATTGATATTACACAAAGTATCCACATAATATTTATATTACCTTTTAGACCTCACAATCAGATTAGGAGCTAACTTATGTTACCTCATTTTTGTGGATTAAAAACCAAAGATGAGGGGGGATTGCTGACTTTTTTTCCAGTAAGCAAGAGAGAGCATCAAGGTCAGTCTCTTTGAATAAAAATGTGCATTCTTTTCATTGTACATCGACTCTTCATTATTTTTAAATGTATCTTTATAATCAACCTTTATGGGTACACAATTTATATTTCAGGGCCAAACTCTAATCAAATAATATGCTTAAGAAAAAAATATTTTAGTATCCATTATCTTGCTGACTGTATCCTTGACATCCTTATTTCTCAGACTGTAGATCAAGGGATTCAGCATAGGGATCACCACTGTGTAAAACACAGACGCCACTTTGACTGTATGCCTGGAGTTTTTGGAGTTAGGAACACAGTAGAGGAAGAGGATGGTTCCGTGGAAGATGGTGATGGCTGTCAAGTGGGAGGCACAGGTGGAGAAGGCTTTGCGACGACCACTGGCTGAACGCATCTTGAGGATGGTGACAATGATAAACACATAAGACATGAGAATGATGAGCAGTGTGCTGACCTCATTAAAGGTGGCAAAAATGAAAAGCAGCAACTGATTGATGTAAATATCAGAGCAAGACAGGGACAGCAATGCAGAGAACTCACAGAAGAAGTGATTGATTGTGTTGAAACCCTGGAAAGATAACCTGATAGCAGAACATGTGAGTATCAGGGAACATGCTACTCCCCATGCGTATGATCCGACCACCAGCATGGCACAGAGTTTCTGGGACATGGCCACTGTGTAGAGCAGAGGGTTGCAGATGGCCACAAAACGGTCATAGGCCATCACAGCCAATAAAAAGGATTCAGCTACCACAAAGGTGCAAAAGAAAAAGAATTGGACTACACATCCTGAAAGTGAAATGGTCCTGTCTTCTACAACTAGGTTTGCCAGGGTCTTGGGAACAATGATGGAGGAATAGCAGAAATCCACAAATGAGAGGTGGCTGAGGAAAAAGTACATGGGGGTGTGCAGTTTGAAGTTAATCTTGATTATAACTATCATCCCAATATTTCCTACAACAGTGACACTGTAGATGGCCAAAAAAATCAAGAAGAGAGGGACTTGCAGTTCTGGGTAATCTGAGAAGCCCAAGAGAGTGAACACAGCCCCAGTTTTATTTCTATCTGATGGTAACATGATGGTTTCTGCTTGTCAGAATCTGAACTGGTCCTGAAAATAAAAATATTAAAGAGAGTGAACAACTAAGAAGCTTGCCTATCTGCCCCTTACACCACTGGAAGATGAAGCAAAATGTCTTTTCATAATTTCTTTATGTGTTTGTTAGCAAGATATGCTAACTAGCTAATATTTGAAAATATGCAAAACAGTTTTCAAATGCTCTTTAAGTTAAAAATCAATATAATTATTGAATTAAAAAATTTTAAGTCTTTGGGGTGCCTGGCTGACTAGAGCATGCGGCTCTTGATCTCGGCGTTTTTAAAAATTTTTTTTTCAACGTTTATTTTTGGGACAGAGAGAGACAAAGCATGAATGGGGGAGGGGCAGAGAGAGAGGGAGACACAGAATCAGAAACAGGCTCCAGGCTCTGAGCATCAGCCCAGAGCCCGACGCGGGGCTCGAACTCACGGACCGCGAGATCGTGACCTGGCTGAAGTCGGACGCTTAACCTACTGCGCCACCCAGGCGCCCCAATCTCGGCGTTTTAAGTTCAAGACCCACATTGGGTGTAGAGATTATGTAAATAAATAAACAAACAAACAAACAAATAAATAAATAAATAGGTTGATAGATAAAACCTTTAAAGATTGTTTAAGTACTCAACTGTAAATTTTAATATTTATAAGTAGTATATGAGATAAAGGGATTTATGGTTATTTTAAATCAAACTTCCCATAAAGTTTTCAGTTTCCCTTGAACATTAGAAGTTCATAAAAGATACACCTAGGATAATATAATGACTGATTATGCCAGCCTTATAATCAGTACAAAAATGAGGAATTTCCAAACAAATTAATGTCTACAACATATGTTTACACTATGACATTAAGAAAAAACACCCATAACACTTTATGTTACATTTCACAAAGTACTTTAATCTTTTTCTTTCTGACTCAGTAAATCTGATATCAAATAAACCTTAACTTGTTTTTCAGGATATTCTTCTCAACAAATGGGCTCTTAATTCTCAATCTTTCCTCATCGCTTGATAAATAATTAGAATAGGTGATAAAGATAATCATGTCCACTTCCTTATTCTAGGGGTGATAAAAGAAACCTTGACTTTCCCAATGATATGCAAGTAGGGACTAATCTACGTATCTGTGACTAGTGCCCTGATTGGAGTTCCAGCCATGTGTCTATTCCTACACACCAGACTCTGACCCATGTTCTAGGTCTAGACACCAGAAAACTGTTAATCATCTCTCTGTTAAGGGTATCTCTGGACCCACAACCCAAGAAATAGTTTCAGATGGCCCATCAATAAAGATATCAGATCATATTCAAGACTGAGAGCTTAATGGACCTCTCTGTCCCTATAGTCAGTCATACGTCTGAGTATTAAAGACAACCTCAAAAGACATCCATCATGAAGCTAGATGTTCTCATTATCACACTTCTTGCTTAATATAATATTTAACTTACTAAGGCTTTTCAGGTTTCATTTTAAATGAATGTGATATTCAACATGATGATTCTTGCATCCCAAATACTATTATTACATTGTTGGTAAAATCTTTCTCTACCATTGAGTCCAAGAAATATAACAGCTGAAATCTTCTTGCCTTTGTTTCCCTATTTTGTTCTAATTTTTCTCTAATTTTTTTCTGCTTTATCGTCTTAATTAAAGCTGGCCCCTTTTAATTTTTTTTCACTAGAGAGTCTATTCAATCTCTGCTAGTTTCATTTTATTTAAATCTTCTCTATCCTACCTTGACTATATCTTCTGTAACTTACAGAAACAGAACAATGCACATTCCTGAAGTTCTCAGACCTCTTCTATCCTCCCACCCAGGGTACCCCTTGTTCATCTGAGCCAGGCCCTCTAAGACAAAACCTTGTAGCATAAATGTACTTTCTCTTCCTTGCTGGTTCAGATATGTTACTTTTGTAATGACTAAATAATTCTCAAGAACTGTCTAGAACTAAGGGTAAGTTTCCCTACCGTGCTGCTTCCCAGATCCCTACATTGAAATTAATATCAACCGGTCTCTAGAATCTGAAAACAAACCTGCTGATGGCAAAAGTAAGGCCACTCTTGGTTGGGACTGATGGTATATTCGTATATCTATAGTGCAACCTTTGGGACATGAGCCCTAGAGATTATGTCTTGCCCCATTCTCTTGAGGTCATGAAATAAACAATTAAAATTAATCATTTTTCTCTGACATAATGCTTGAAACTCTGGAGCAGCATTAGGAAAATTTTATACAAAAAATTATATAAATATATTTTTGTTTATTAATTTAGTCTGGAAGAAAAGGAGAGAGAGAGAGTGTAGAAGGGGCAGAGAGACAGGGAGAGAGAGAGAATACCAAGCAGGCTCCACACTGTCAGCATAGAGCCCAATGTGGGGTTTGAACTCATGAACCATGAGATCATGACCTGAGCCAAAACCAAGAGTCAGACACTTAAACAACTGAGCCATCCAGGTGCCCCCAAAATGTTATATTTTAAAATCACTTCTCCAACCCCTGATTAGTCCCATATATACCTACAACCATTACAAAAGTTATGGAATTATAAAAACCATCTTTATCAAATATTGAGTGGCTACCATATAGCAGGCATAAGTGTCTTCCTCCCTGCCATCCACTCTGACCCTGTTGGAGAAGGGTGAATATCCTTCCTTTAGGTCATCATGATTCACTGAGAGTTAAAGCAGAAATATTTAAAAAGTTAAATATCGAGTTGGGAAAATAGTCCCTTTGAAACCTTGTCCTATTCTATTACTCTTAACCACCTCTGCTTCTTCAATCTAGTCTGACCTCTTTGATTTTGTGTATTGTTTTTTGTTTTCCAAAAAATATTACTGTCTCTTTCTTTATGGTCTTTTCTCCTCATGTTTCCTGCACACTGAAATGCTTTCCCTTAAGTTTTTGTTCAAATGCAGCTTTTCAGTGAAATCTTCTATGAACATACTGTTTTACATTAGGAGTTACTCTACTACCCAATGAGTGATTAAAATACTTCACATGGCTTAAATGTATTTTTAATAATAATTAATTTCTTTAATTGTATATTGCCTGCTAAAATAAAAGTTCCAGGAAAGCGAAGATCATTCATTGCTTTTTTCACTAATATATCCCAAGTTCCTAGATGAATGAGTAGCATAAAGTCAGTGCACCATGAATCTTCATTGAACAATAAATATGACTTTCCAGAGGAACTGGGAATAGAACCAAACTACCAGAACTATGAGAAATTTCAGTGCAGAGAGGAGATAGTTCACAAAGAATGATAAGGATGTTTTAAAAGTGGTTCTTGAAACTGCAGTCACATTAAAACAAAATACAAACAAACCAAAAAAAAAATGTCCACTCCTCTGAACTTCCTTTTTTTAAATTTTTTTTTTCCTTAACGTTTATTTATTATTGAGAGACAGAGAGAGACAAGCATGAGCATGGGACGGGCAGAGAGAGGAGGAAACACAGAATCTCAAGCAGACTCCAGGCTCTGAGCTGTCAACACAGAGCCTGACGTGGAGTTCGAACTCACAAACTGTGAGATCATGACCTGAGCTGAAGTCGGACACTCAACCAAGCGAGCCACCCAGGCACCCCGGAACTTCCTGTCTTTATCAGGTTTATTATAACAGAAATCTTGATCTTTTATGTTCTCTTCTTTTCTTTTGCTTTCTTTTCTTTTTCTTTTTTTATTTTTATTTTTTGACATTTTCAAGATCAGGAGCAGCATGGTGAAATTACCAGCAAATGGAAAATATCTCAAGTATTCTCCTTTAGAAAAATTTACATGTAGTTATTCTAAAGTTTTATCATGTTGAACCATTTGGAAAATTTTTTTGCATAACAATTAATTGCAAAGCTACACTACTGGTATAAGAATAACACAGATATGGTCCCATAAAAGGTGTATTTAAATTATCCATGAAAGATATTATATGGCTTAATTAGATAACCAAGTGGAAAACAAAACAGCATGCAGAGTCCCCAAGTTTTATTTCCTTACTTTACTTTTCCATTCACACCCACCCAAATCCAGCCCGTCATTAAAGTCTCAGATGAGAGACTAGACTCTGAATCTAGTTAAGAAAATAGTTTTTCAAAAGGTAATCTAGATCCCAACACTTTCTTGAGTGCTTCCTTCACATCCTTGTTCCGGAGGCTATAGATGAGGGGGTTGAGCATGGGAATCACTACAGTGTAGAACACTGTGGCCACCTTGTCAGTATCCACACTGTTGCCAGAACTGGGCCGGCAGTAAGTGAAAAGGATTGTTCCGTGGAAGACAAGGATGGCTGTGAGGTGGGAGGCACAGGTGGAAAAGGCTTTGTGCCTTCCCTCGGCAGAGTGCATCCTCAGGATGGTGATGAGAATTAGCAAGTAGGAGGTGAGGATGATCACGATGGTGGTGATCTCATTGAAGGTGGCCACGATGTACAGCAGCAGTTCATTCATAGTGACATCAGAGCAAGCAAGGGACAAGAGAGGGGGCAGATCGCAGAAGAAGTGGTCAATCACATTTGATCTGTAGGATGTGATCTCAAGAGCTAAACACAAGTGGATCAGAGAACACACCATCCCACACAGGTAGCAACAAGACACCAGCTCCAAACAGAGATTCTGGGACATGGTGACCATGTACAACAGTGGGTTGCAGATGGCCACGAAGCGGTCATAGGCCATCACAGCCAAAAGGAAGACCTCAGTGATTGCATAGGCACAAAAGAAATAGAATTGCACCATGCATCCCAGGAAGGAGATGGCTTTGCCCTTGTTTAAGATACTGGACAGCACATTTGGCACGATGACGGTGGAGTAGCAAAAGTCCACAAAGGACAAGTGGCTGAGGAAAAAGTACATGGGAGTGTGAAGGTGACAGCTGACCTGAATCACTGCCATCATGCCCAGGTTGCCCAGCACCGTGACTCCATAGCTGAGAAGGAACACAGAGAAGAGGGCGACTCTCAACTCGGGGGCTTCTGCGAATCCGAGGAGAATGAACTCGGTCACACTGGAGCAGTTTCCCGTGCCCATTCCTGCCAGGTGTCAGACTTAGGGAAACAAATGATAAATATTGTCTTTCTTCTAAAAAGGGAGGAAAAAACAGGCTAACATTAATTTCAGAAAAATATAACATTGATATCAAACAATGTATCTATAAGATACAACAGAAACACAGTGGTCAAGTAATTCAAAAGTTTAAAAGTCTCAGTGGATCCCACTGACCAAAGTTGACTTAGGCATCAGCAGAAACCTTGAATGATTCCAACCCTTATCTATCACTTTATCTATGATTAAGTTCAGTTTCTGGGTGGAATTTAAGATAGATTCAATGATATATTTCAAAGCCATACAGACACTAACATGTGTTCTCTGAAGAAACTTAATAAGCTCTGTCCAGGAGAGTAACACCTACTCTGATTCTCTAAACACTCTTTTGTTTTTTATTTTTACGTGACTCTATCAGGAACATAAATTTGAAACAAAGTTTTCTCATATTCTATTATGGAAAAGTGTGATAGAATTTTTGATGTTTGTGGCTCACAAAAACTCGTTAAAATCTGAATTATGAAACAAGAGATTTAAAATATACATTGAAAGTGAGAATTGTGCCTATCAAATCCACTATGTGGTTAATTGATTTACTAGCTTAATTAATTATGATAATAACGATCTATGCTAATAAAGATTCAGAGAGATAGATCTCTTGAATACCTTTTTCTGGAAAGTAATGAAGGGGTATATATCCAAGTCTTGACCCTGACAACAATAAAAGCTATCTGATATTTTTTTGATAGATTTTATTCCTCATAAGCTATTAAAAGATATTTAGTTACATTGATAAAGTTGTGAAAAATCATGTCCAAAACTGTATTGCATTACTGTTTATAATATTTACCATAAAAAATATTTTCAGAAGTGGAGCAAGTGTTAAACTTTGGGGCGTCATATCTAGGACAGAAAATTATCATACTATGTAAAATCCCTTTTATGAGGTGTTTTTTTTAAATAAAAAGGATACTGAATAGTACACTCAGCATATACATATAGACGCAAATGAAGATGCACCCATAGAGATATGAATACACATGATAGAGATTGTTTAAGTAGTTGGTTGCAAAAATGATTACATTGTATGCTCTATATAAGGGAGATCTACCACTGAGGCCCTTCTTAAAGGAAAAGGCAAATAAAAATTGAGGGATTCTATTCTCTGCTCCCACTTCTAGACAGCACAAGGACTAGAATCATGACTTCTCCACTTATGCGTAATGAAAATTGAGTGAAGAGGTTCTGGAATGGAAGCATATCTTGGTATCTTCTCGGTCTCTTGAGCGAACCTTAAAGACATGGAAACATATCACTTCCCTTAAGTCACAGTTTTCCATTACCTGACCAAGAACAAAAACAAAACAAAGCAAAATACCTGACCTACTTGCCTACTTCTCAAAGAGGATATTCAACCTGGCAAATGTTTTGCTTCATAATCTCCTAGGCTGATAATAAGAAACCATTTCATAACAAAACCAAAACAAATCCAAAAGAATTCATCTCTTTTTCTAACCACAGAGCGTTCATAAGTCCTGACTCTCGATAACCATCTGGCAGGAACAGAAATGCAAACCTCAGCATTAATATGAAAACTAAGGACGCTCTCAATGGTCATACATGTTAGATGCTGTGATAGAGATCGGTCTGAAAAATGGGTGGTAAGAGATGAGAGAGAGAGCGAGAGGGAGAGAGAGAGAGCGAGAGAGAGAGAGATACCATTTGTTTATTTAGCATTCTTTTACACACATCCATGTTTTATGTTACAGAGAAAACGGTTCCAAATTCACCATTAATTGTTTCTGAATACCAAAACACAAAAGCACTCTAAACAGTAACTGCACAGAAATATGGGTCCTGTTAAAACATTCTCTAATTAGAAGAGAGTTGAGTTCAATATATCTTTAAAATAATTGTTTATGGACAAAATATATTCATTTCTATTTTCAAGTAACCAAAACCTAGTTCTTGCTAACAAACCTGAGTGACCTACGTTTTGTCCCTGGTGCTGAAGATATGAGATGTATATAGTAGGCAGACACTTGTACTGTAATTTAAGCTCCTGGGGAATGGGCCCATTAAGCTCCAAAACAATTACTAATCTCTATGGTATAACAAAATATATAAAAATTAAACCAAGGTGATGTATGATATAACACAACTAATAGTTCATCTCTATGGAATATCATCAGGAAATTTATTTTTTAAATTATCCCAAATTGGGAAACAATGGTTTAAAACCATATATGCTTCCTCCCAGAATTTGTGGTGCTACGTGATAGAGGTCACATTAAGTGTCGTATGTGTGGGACACAGCTCATATTGCCATAATGACATGCCATGCATATCTCTTAGAAGTTCTTCCTTTCTTATAACATTACAACATCCCCTAGATTACTATAGGGCACGGGGACTACAGCTGCATCAGAATTCCTTTAAATAACAAAAAAATAATGACTCCAGTGGTCAGAAAACCGTATAATACTCACAATTGTTATGTGTTGGAACCCATTCTAACTATTATACAAATATTCACTTACTTTAGCTTCCTAGTAACCAGCCAGGAGAGCAATTCCAGTTTTTATGCTTATCTTACAAGCGGTTGAAACTTGGACACATTCAAAATAAATGATCAATAAAAGAAATTGAGGCCCATCTGGTTTTCCACCCATATGAATGTATGGAAAAAATAAATAAATCCAGAGAGATTTCTGAGACTGCATTTTTTTTTTCTAATGCATGTGCAATGGTGGAAGTCATCAAATGGGACCCCTCAGATATCTTTCCCAGATGTGTTCTTCTGACTTTAAAAGATCAATCTAGGCCACAGTTTTCCATTCGTCTCTGTGTATCACTGGCTGTGCACATAAATTTGTAAAGGTATATGTGGTAAAATGTAGTTTCAAGGAAATACATTGGTATTCTCTCAACTACCATATAATATGATTATATTTTACAAAATTGATGTGCCAAAGACGGCACCCAAGGCTGAGGAGACATTCCATCTGGTTCCCCATCTCCATCATTCTATGTAAATGATATATTACATTGTTTTTCATATGTTAAACCAACTTCGCATTTCTGAGATAAATCTCCCTTGGTGTGGCTCATAAGCCTTTTATTTGTTTTAGTGCATCTATTTTATCTTATTATTGGATACAAGGATTTGTTGAGAATTCTTGGGTTTGTATCCATGAGGGATTTTGGTTTCTGTTTTCCTCTGTGTGTTGCCTTTGTTTGGCTTTGGTATCAGGGTAATACTGATATAACTGCATGAATTGGAAAAAGGATCACAGTCTCTATCTCCTAAATAGAGTAACTCACAATTGGTACCATTGCTTATGTAGTTATTTAGTAAAAGTAACTGGTGAAGCCATCTGTGTAACAACCAGTGTTATTGCCTACATAGATATTTAGTAAGAGTAATTGTCTGGATATTGATGGAAGGAGTGTGAGAATATTTTCATTACAAATTGAATTTACTGTCACATATCTATTCAGATTTTCTACTTCTTTGTCATCTTGGGAAAATTTATCTTTTTCAAATCTGTCTGTATCATCTAAGTTGACTAAATTGTTGGCATAAAATTTTTGCAAGATTACTATCCTTACTAATTGTACTAATTTGTTTCTGGTTTCCTTTTCTCCTAGTAATTCTAGCTAAAATTTTGTCAATGGTAGTAATCTTTTCACAGTGCAAACTCAATGATCTCTACTTTTAATTTTTCTACTTTATTGACTGATAATCTGGTCTTTATTATAACCTCCCTTGTTCTTTTTTTCTTTTTCTTTTCTTTTCTTTTTTCTTTTTTTTTTTTTTTTGATTCTTAATGTGGAAGCTAAGATTCTAATTTTGAGAGTTTTCTTCATTTCTAATACAGTTATTTAAAGACATATATTTCCCTCTAAACACTTAGAAGCATCTATTAAATTTCATAGGTTAGTTTTCATTTTCATCATTGACTCCAATCAAGAACAATATAACATTTCTGCTACTTTACTACAAGCGTTCCAGGTAAGTTCAAATCAAGTGACAATGTGTAAAAGAAGGCAGTTTCATATACGTGAATATATGCAAATATATAAGATAGTTTGGGTCATAATTATATAGTTCTACTTCTGAAATAAGTTGACTTTAATTAATTACTGTAAGTTTAAGATCACAGAACCATTCCAAATTATTTCATGAACCAATATATGGTTATTATCCAGTGTTTATTTTACCCTCAACCAACACAGCTATTATTTTTTCTCATAATAATTTTCTGGACTAATTTGGGATTTACCAGTGACAAAGAGTACCAAACAAAGGATACGTAAGTAATTCAAGCAAAATTAATGACAGAAGAAAGATAAATATGATGTCATAAGATTTTTGAAAATTAGACACCTTTATCTATGAGGCCATCTTATAATAAATGTTACTACTACCAGAGAGAAGCTAATCTTTCCTAATAGACACAATAACCTAAGTTTGATTAATTACTTGTTAAGATTATAATTTACAAATGACAATTTAAAACAACATTTAAGGAAAATAAATGTTTAGGGAGCCTAAAACATAGAACGTGAATATATTTGGTTTGTTTTTGTTCTCACTATTCTAGGAAACACGCTAGTATTTCTAAACTTCTTGTAATATTTGCACCCTCCACAAGGGAACTCTTTTTGAAGGAATTGAGAATAATAAGTGTATCTTATGCAAATTCTCATTCCTTCCAGCACCTAACAAGATACCTTGAATGCATATGACACAAAACAGTAGCTCACAATATTGCTGAATCATTGGCTTTATTATTCATGCTCACCTCTCAAATGTTGTTCCTGTTCTTTACTCCTGAATACACCTTGTGTCTTTCTCTTCTGTGTCTTTTCAAAACCTGCCCATCCTTCAAGTTCAAGCAAAGGATGCACACAATTATGAAATAATCTCTTTGATATCCACATATGATTTTGACGTGTCTCCTGACCAAACATTATGATATTTACTAATACTACTGGCTTGTGAGGTTTTTGAAAAGAAGACTATGTATTTCTTTCCTTTCATCAATTTCATTGAATTTAAACTGCAAAAGTGGCTGTGTATTTAACACCTGCAACCTATCGCTTAGCAGTGAAGAGAAGAGAATACAACTAGCATGTATTGCACATATACAAATGCCAGATATGCTGTCTACATTTTATTTTTTTTCACATTCCACTCCATGAGTTACATCACATTATATCATTTTTGTAGATAAAGACTGGTTCAGATAAACCAACTGGCCGATTTTATATTATCAGAGCCAGGTATGATTTCTCAGACCTAAAATTCATATTCTTCCCATTGTAAGTATTCTGTCTTTTGGACAATCTAAGTGATGTTTAAAAATGAGCTTGATTGACAGCTCCTTCAAAAATCACAGAAAGATGTTCTATAATAACAGAGGTAAGTGTTTACCATTCACTATGGAAAAAAAAAGTGTCTGACTGTGTCTTTCGTGTCCTTATATCTCAGTCTATAGATAAGGGGCTTCAA
Source organism: Felis catus (assembly GCF_018350175.1). Lineage (NCBI taxonomy): Eukaryota > Metazoa > Chordata > Mammalia > Carnivora > Felidae > Felis > Felis catus. The sequence continues at coordinate 100,784,249 of NC_058377.1, read as the reverse complement.
CAAGAGGATCACCACCGTATATAACAGGTAACACTTTGTGTGCCTGGAGGTTTAGGAGGTAGGGCAGAGACTAGGAGAAGAGAATGGTGCCGTAGAAAACGGTGATCGGTCAAGTGTGAAGCTGACAGTTGAAGAGGATTTCTTGATGCTCACCTGATGAATGTGTCTGGAGAGGTGGCAATGAAAACCTCATAAGACAGGAGGAAGAAGAGCTCTGTGCTCACCTCATTGTGAGAAGCAGCGAGAAGCAACTGGCTGACATAAGACTCAGAACAAGAAAGAGACATTAGTGAGGAGAACTCACAGAAGTGACTGTGATGAAGCACTAAAAGATACCTCAAAAGCAGAACATGTGAGTTTCAGGAAACATGCTACTCCCCATGCATTTGATACAACCTGTAGTAGGGCACGGGGTTTCTGGGGCACAGCACCTGTGTAATGCAAAGTGTTGCAAATGGCCACGAAGCTGTCACACACTGTCATAGCAGAATTAATTCAGGAACCACAGGGATGTAACATAAAGTCCAGTATGCACCCTGAAAATGATTTTTTTTCAGGTTTTTATTTAAATTCCATTTAGTTAACATACAGTGTAATATCAATTCCAGATGTAGATTTCAGTGATTTATCACTTACATCCAACACCCAGTGCTCATCACAACTGCCCTCCTTAGTATCCATCACACGTTTAATCCATTCCCCCACCCACCTCCCATCTGGCAACATTCAGTTTCTTCCCTAGTTAAGAGACTATTCTATGGTTTAGCTCTCTTTTTTCCCCACTATATTCATCTGCTTTGTTTCTTAAATTCCACATATGAGGGGCGCCTGGGTGGCACAGTCGGTTGGGCGTCGAACTTTAGCCAGGTCATGATCTCGCGGTCTGGGAGTTTGAGCCCCGCGTCAGGCTCTGGGCTGATGGCTCAGAGCCTGGAGCCTGTTTCAGATTCTGTGTCTCCCTCTCTCTCTGCCCCTCCCCTGTTCATGCGCTGTCTCTCTCTGTCCCAAAAATAAATAAACGTTGAAAAAAAAATTAAAAAAAAATTCCACATATGAGAGAAAATAATATGGTATTTGCCTTTGACTGACTTATTTCACTCAGCATAATCATCTCTAATTCCATCCAGGTTGTTGCAAATAGCAAGATTTCACTCTTTTTGGTGGCTCAGTAATATTCCTCTCTCTCTCTAGATATAGATGATAGATATAGATATAGATATAGATACAGATATAGATATAGATATAGATATATCACATCTTCTTTGTGCATTCATCAGTTGGTTGACATTTAGGGTCTTTCCATATTTTGGCTTGAAAATGAAATATTTATGTTTTCTACAAATAGCTTAGAATTCCAATTTTAAGTGACAGCGTTTGATCCAAATGGAGAGTTATAATGGAGACAAAAATTGAGGAAACAAACAACAAAAATGTGACAAGTGACCTAAGTCAGAAATGCAGCTACTTGTAGTAAGGGTTATTCAATGATGGCAAATCTGTGTGTGTGTGTGTGTGTGTGTGTGTGCGCGCACACATGTGACCAAAAGTATATATGTAATATTAGGACAATATAAGGGAAGGAAGAGAGAGAAACAGAAAACTATTTATGTGCCAGGGATTATTCTAGGCTCTTTGCACATGACATGCAATTTAATTTTACTAACATCCATGTGAAGTAATTAAGATTAACTCCACTTTTTCAGATGAGATACTATCTGAAGTTCCAAAAACACTGTACACTGAGACAAATAATAAGGAAAACAAAAAATAAGCAATAAATGTATCAAAAAGAATAAAAAGATAAAAATGACATGTGTGCATGTGGAAATCGCACTCTATGTATCAACTGTTGGACAAAGATGTGTTCTTCATTGTAAAATGGCAGGAATTCAATTTTGAAAAGGAATGAATTTTCCATCGTAGATACTGAAAGAGAGCATGATTCTCAAGAGTTCTTCATTAAGCTTATGAAGGTTATAGAGCAAACCAAACATGTCTTAGGAATCCATTACTCCTATCCATTTCAAAGATTATAGATTGAAGAAAAGAAAAGAAGTAGGCTTAAAATTTGAAATATACTCAGTCCTAACTTTGAGGCAAATGGAAGATTCATAAAGGTAAGTGAATCAAAAAGAATCGCTCTTAACTACCTACCCCCTGGCTCTACCCTCCACTCAAACACTACAACCACCCATTCACCGCTCAACCAGCCTGCCCTGTGGGAACTTGAGTCTCGCAAAGAAAATATTTTCTAGGAAAATATTTTGGAGCTCACCATTTTTCTGAGCGCTTCCTTCACATCCTTGTTCCGGAGGCTATAGATGAGGGGGTTGAGCATGGGAATCACTGCAGTGTAGAACACCGTGGCCACCTTGTCAGTATCCATACTGTTGCCAGAACTGGGCCGGCAGTAAGTGAAAAGGATTGTTCCGTGGAAGACAAGGATGGCTGTGAGGTGGGAGGCACAGGTGGAAAAGGCTTTGCGCCTTCCCTCGGCAGAGTGCATCCTCAGGATGGTGATGAGAATTAGCAAGTAGGAGGTGAGGATGATCACGATGGTGGTGATCTCATTGAAGGTGGCCACAATGAATACCATGAGTTCATTCATAGTGACATCAGAGCAAGCAAGGGACAAGAGAGGGGGCAGATCGCAGAAGAAGTGGTCAATCACATTTGATCTGTAGGATGTGATCTCAAGAGCTAAACACAAGTGGATCAGAGAACACACCATCCCACACAGGTAGCAACAAGACACCAGCTCCACACAGAGATTCCGGGACATGGTGACCGTGTACAACAGTGGGTTCCAGATGGCCACGAAGCGGTCATAGGCCATGACCGCCAACAGGAAGACCTCACTTACCACACATGTACAAAACAAGTAGAATTGCACGCAGCACCCCAGGAAGGAAATGGTTTTGTCCTCGTTTAAGATATTAGTTAGCATCTTTGGCACGATGACGGTGGAGTAGCAAGAATCCACAAAGGATAAGTGGCTGAGGAAAAAGTACATGGGAGTGTGAAGGTGACAGCTGACCTGAATCACTGCCATCATCCCCAGGTTGCCCAGCACCGTGACTCCATAGATGAGGAGGAACACAGAGAAGAGGGCGACTCTCAACTCGGGGGCTTCTGCGAATCCGAGGAGAATGAACTCGGTCACACTGGAGCAGTTTCCCGTGCCCATTCCTGCCAGGTGTCAGACTTAGGGAAACAAATGATAAATATTGTCTTTCTTCTAAAAAGGGAGGAAAAAACAGGCTAACATTAATTTCAGTAGAATATAACATTGATATCAAACAATGTATGTATAAGATACAACAGAAGCACAGTGGTCAAGTAATTCAAAAGGTTAAAGACTCAGTGGATCCCACTGACCAAAACTGACTTAGGCATCAGTAGAAAGCTTGAATGATTCCAACCCTTATCTATCACTTTATCTATGATTAAGTTCAGTTTCTGGGTGGAATTTAAGATAGATTCAATGATATATTTCAAAGCCATACAGACACTAGCATCTGTTCTCTGAAGAAACTTAATAAGCTCTGTTCAGGAGAGTAACACCTACTCTGATGCTCCAAATACTTTTTTGTTTTTTTATTTTTACGTGACTCTATCAGGAACATAAATTTGAAACAAAGTTTTCTCATATTCTATTATGGAAAAGTGTGATAGAAATTTTGATGTTTGTAGCTCACAAAAACTCGTTAAAATCTGAATTATGAAACAAGAGATTTAAAATATACATTGAAAGTGAGAATTGTGCCTATCAAATCCACTATGTGGTTAATTGATTTACTAGCTTAATTAATTATGATAATAACAATCTATGCTAATAAAGATTCAGAGAGATAGATCTCTTGAATACCTTTTTCTGGAAAGTAATGAAGGGGTATATATCCAAGTCTTGACCCTGACAACAATAAAAGCTATCTGATATTTTTTTGATAGATTTTATTCCTCATAAGCTATTAAAAGATATTTAGTTACATTGATAAAGTTGTGAAAAATCATGTCCAAAACTGTATTGCATTACTGTTTATAATATTTACCATAAAAAATATTTTCAGAAGTGGAGCAAGTGTTAAACTTTGGGGCGTCATATCTAGGACAGAAAATTATCATACTATGTAAAATCCCTTTTATGAGGTGTTTTTTTTAAATAAAAAGGATACTGAATAGTACACTCAGCATATACATATAGACGCAAATGAAGATGCACCCATAGAGATATGAATACACATGATAGAGATTGTTTAAGTAGTTGGTTGCAAAAATGATTACATTGTATGCTCTATATAAGGGAGATCTACCACTGAGGCCCTTCTTAAAGGAAAAGGCAAATAAAAATTGAGGGATTCTATTCTCTGCTCCCACTTCTAGACAGCACAAGGACTAGAATCATGACTTCTCCACTTATGCGTAATGAAAATTGAGTGAAGAGGTTCTGGAATGGAAGCATATCTTGGTATCTTCTCGGTCTCTTGAGCGAACCTTAAAGACATGGAAACATATCACTTCCCTTAAGTCACAGTTTTCCATTACCTGACCAAGAACAAAAACAAAACAAAGCAAAATACCTGACCTACTTGCCTACTTCTCAAAGAGGATATTCAACCTGGCAAATGTTTTGCTTCATAATCTCCTAGGCTGATAATAAGAAACCATTTCATAACAAACCCAAAACAAATCCAAAAGAATTCATCTCTTTTTCTAACCACAGAGAGTTCATAAGTCCTGACTCTCGATAACCATCTGGCAGGAACAGAAATGCAAACCTCAGCATTAATATGAAAACTAAGGACGCTCTCAATGGTCATACATGTTAGATGCTGTGATAGAGATCGGTCTGAAAAATGGGTGGTAAGAGATGAGAGAGAGAGCGAGAGAGAGAGAGAGAGATACCATTTGTTTATTTAGCATTCTTTTACACACATCCATGTTTTATGTTACAGAGAAAACGGTTCCAAATTCACCATTAATTGTTTCTGAATACCAAAACACAAAAGCACTCTAAACAGTAACTGCACAGAAATATGGGTCCTGTTAAAACATTCTCTAATTAGAAGAGAGTTGAGTTCAATATATCTTTAAAATAATTGTTTATGGACAAAATATATTCATTTCTATTTTCAAGTAACCAAAACCTAGTTCTTGCTAACAAACCTGAGTGACCTAGTTTTGTCCCTGGTGCTGAAGATATAAGATGTATATAGCAGGCAGACACTTACTTGTACTGTAATTTAAGCTCCTGGGGAATGGGCCCATTAAGCTCCAAAACAATTACTAATCTCTATGGTATAACAAAATATATAAAAATTAAACCAAGGTGATGTATGATATAACACAACTAATAGTTCATCTCTATGGAATATCATCAGGAAATTTATTTTTTAAATTATCCCAAATTGGGAAACAATGGTTTAAAACCACATATGCTTCCTCCCAGAATTTGTGGTGCTACGTGATAGAGGTCACATTAAGTGTCGTATGTGTGGGACACAGCTCATATTGCCATAATGACATGCCATGCATATCTCTTAGAAGTTCTTCCTTTCTTATAACATTACAACATCCCCTAGATTCCTGTAGGGCACGGGGACTACAGCTGCATCAGAATTCCTTTAAATAACAAAAAAGTCAAAAAAATAATGACTCCAGTGGTCAGAAAACCATATAATAACTCACACTTGCTATGTGTTGGAACCCATTCTAACTATTATACAAATATTCACTTACTTTAGCTTCCTAGTAACCAGCCAGGAGAGCAATTCCAGTTTTTATGCTTATCTTACAGGCGGTTGAAACTTGGACACATTCAAAATAAATGATCAATAAAAGAAATTGAGGTCCATCTGGTTTTCCACCCATATGAATGTATGGAAAAAAAAATAAATCCAGAGAGATTTCTGAGACTGCATTTTTTTTTCCAATGCATGTGCAATGGTGGAAGTCATCAAATGGGACCCCTCAGATATCTTTCCCAGATGTGTTCTTCTGACTTTAAAAGATCAATCTAGGCCACAGTTTTCCATTCGTCTCTGTGTATCACTGGCTGTGCACATAAATTTGTAAAGGTATATGTGGTAAAATGTAGTTTCAAGGAAATACATTGGTATTCTCTCAACTACCATATAATATGATTATATTTTACAAAATTGATGTGCCAAAGATGGCACCCAAGGCTGAGGAGACATTCCATCCGGTTCCCCATCTCCATCATTCTATGTAAGTGATATATTACATTGTTTTTCATATGTTAAACCAACTTCGCATTTCTGAGATAAATCTCCCTTGGTGTGGCTCATAAGCCTTTTTATGTTTTAGTGCATCTATTTTATCTTATTATTGGATACAAGGATTTGTTGAGAATTCTTGGGTTTGTATCCATGAGGGATTTTGCTTTCTGTTTTCCTCTGTGTGTTGCCTTTGTTTGGCTTTGGTATCAGGGTAATACTGATATAACTGCATGAATTGGAAAAAGGATCACGGTCTCTGTCTCCTAAATAAAGTAACTCACAATGGTACCATTGCTTATGTAGTTATTTAGTAAAAGTAACTGGTGAAGCCATCTGTGTAACAACCAGTGTTATTGCCTACATAGATATTTAGTAAGAGTAATTGTCTGGATATTGATGGAAGGAGTGTGAGAATATTTTCATTACAAATTGAATTTATTGTCACATATCTATTCAGATTTTCTACTTCTTTGTCATCTTGGGAAAATTTATCTTTTTCAAATCTGTCTGTATCATCTAAGTTGACTAAATTGTTGGCATAAAATTTTTGCAAGATTACTATCCTTACTAATTGTACTAATTTGTTTCTGGTTTCCTTTTCTCCTAGTAATTCTAGCTAAAATTTTGTCAATGGTAGTAATCTTTTCACAGTGCAAACTCAATGATCTCTACTTTTAATTTTTCTACTTTATTGACTGATAATCTGGTCTTTATTATAACCTCCCTTGTTCTTTTTTTCTTTTTCTTTTCTTTTCTTTTTTCTTTTTTTTTTTTTTTTGATTCTTAATGTGGAAGCTAAGATTCTAATTTTGAGAGTTTTCTTCATTTCTAATACAGTTATTCAAAGACATATATTTCCCTCTAAACACTTAGAAGCATCTATTAAATTTCATAGGTTAGTTTTCATTTTCATCATTGACTCCAATCAAGAACAATATAACATTTCTGCTACTTTACTACAAGCGTTCCAGGTAAGTTCAAATCAAGTGACAATGTGTAAAAGAAGGCAGTTTCATATACGTGAATATATGCAAATATATAAGATAGTTTGGGTCATAATTATATAGTTCTACTTCTGAAATAAGTTGACTTTAATTAATTACTGTAAGTTTAAGATCACAGAACCATTCCAAATTATTTCATGAACCAATATATGGTTATTATCCAGTGTTTATTTTACCCTCAACCAACACAGCTATTATTTTTTCTCATAATAATTTTCTGGACTAATTTGGGATTTACCAATGACAAAGAGTACCAAACAAAGGATACGTAAGTAATTCAAGCAAAATTAATGACAGAAGAAAGATAAATATGATGTCATAAGATTTTTGAAAATTAGACACCTTTATCTATGAGGCCATCTTATAATAAATGTTACTACTACCAGAGAGAAGCTAATCTTTCCTAATAGACACAATAACCTAAGTTTGATTAATTACTTGTTAAGATTATAATTTACAAATGACAATTTAAAACAACATTTAAGGAAAATAAATGTTTAGGGAGCCTAAAACATAGAACGTGAATATATTTGGTTTGTTTTTGTTCTCACTATTCTAGGAAACACGCTAGTATTTCTAAACTTCTTGTAATATTTGCACCCTCCACAAGGGAACTCTTTTTGAAGGAATTGAGAATAATAAGTGTATCTTATGCAAATTCTCATTCCTTCCAGCACCTAACAAGATACCTTGAATGCATATGACACAAAACAGTAGCTCACAATATTGCTGAATCATTGGCTTTATTATTCATGCTCACCTCTCAAATGTTGTTCCTGTTCTTTACTCCTGAATACACCTTGTGTCTTTCTCTTCTGTGTCTTTTCAAAACCTGCCCATCCTTCAAGTTCAAGCAAAGGATGCACACAATTATGAAATAATCTCTTTGATATCCACATATGATTTTGACGTGTCTCCTGACCAAACATTATGATATTTACTAATACTACTGGCTTGTGAGGTTTTTGAAAAGAAGACTATGTATTTCTTTCCTTTCATCAATTTCATTGAATTTAAACTGCAAAAGTGGCTGTGTATTTAACACCTGCAACCTATCGCTTAGCAGTGAAGAGAAGAGAATACAACTAGCATGTATTGCACATATACAAATGCCAGATATGCTGTCTACATTTTATTTTTTTTCACATTCCACTCCATGAGTTACATCACATTATATCATTTTTGTAGATAAAGACTGGTTCAGATAAACCAACTGGCCGATTTTATATTATCAGAGCCAGGTATGATTTCTCAGACCTAAAATTCATATTCTTCCCATTGTAAGTATTCTGTCTTTTGGACAATCTAAGTGATGTTTAAAAATGAGCTTGATTGACAGCTCCTTCAAAAATCACAGAAAGATGTTCTATAATAACAGAGGTAAGTGTTTACCATTCACTATGGAAAAAAAAAGTGTCTGACTGTGTCTTTCGTGTCCTTATATCTCAGTCTATAGATAAGGGGCTTCAACAAGAGGATCACCACCGTATATAACAGGTAACACTTTGTGTGCCTGGAGGTTTAGGAGGTAGGGCAGAGACTAGGAGAAGAGAATGGTGCCGTAGAAAACGGTGATCGGTCAAGTGTGAAGCTGACAGTTGAAGAGGATTTCTTGATGCTCACCTGATGAATGTGTCTGGAGAGGTGGCAATGAAAACCTCATAAGACAGGAGGAAGAAGAGCTCTGTGCTCACCTCATTGTGAGAAGCAGCGAGAAGCAACTGGCTGACATAAGACTCAGAACAAGAAAGAGACATTAGTGAGGAGAACTCACAGAAGTGACTGTGATGAAGCACTAAAAGATACCTCGAAAGCAGAACATGTGAGTTTCAGGAAACATGCTACTCCCCATGCATTTGATACAACCTGTAGTAGGGCACGGGGTTTCTGGGGCACAGCACCTGTGTAATGCAAAGTGTTGCAAATGGCCACGAAGCTGTCACACACTGTCATAGCAGAATTAATTCAGGAACCACAGGGATGTAACATAAAGTCCAGTATGCACCCTGAAAATGATTTTTTTTCAGGTTTTTATTTAAATTCCATTTAGTTAACATACAGTGTAATATCAATTCCAGATGTAGATTTCAGTGATTTATCACTTACATCCAACACCCAGTGCTCATCACAACTGCCCTCCTTAGTATCCATCACACGTTTAATCCATTCCCCCACCCACCTCCCATCTGGCAACATTCAGTTTCTTCCCTAGTTAAGAGACTATTCTATGGTTTAGCTCTCTTTTTTCCCCACTATATTCATCTGCTTTGTTTCTTAAATTCCACATATGAGGGGCGCCTGGGTGGCACAGTCGGTTGGGCGTCGAACTTTAGCCAGGTCATGATCTCGCGGTCTGGGAGTTTGAGCCCCGCGTCAGGCTCTGGGCTGATGGCTCAGAGCCTGGAGCCTGTTTCAGATTCTGTGTCTCCCTCTCTCTCTGCCCCTCCCCTGTTCATGCGCTGTCTCTCTCTGTCCCAAAAATAAATAAACGTTGAAAAAAAAATTAAAAAAAAATTCCACATATGAGAGAAAATAATATGGTATTTGCCTTTGACTGACTTATTTCACTCAGCATAATCATCTCTAATTCCATCCAGGTTGTTGCAAATAGCAAGATTTCACTCTTTTTGGTGGCTCAGTAATATTCCTCTCTCTCTCTAGATATAGATGATAGATATAGATATAGATATAGATACAGATATAGATATAGATATAGATATATCACATCTTCTTTGTGCATTCATCAGTTGGTTGACATTTAGGGTCTTTCCATATTTTGGCTTGAAAATGAAATATTTATGTTTTCTACAAATAGCTTAGAATTCCAATTTTAAGTGACAGCGTTTGATCCAAATGGAGAGTTATAATGGAGACAAAAATTGAGGAAACAAACAACAAAAATGTGACAAGTGACCTAAGTCAGAAATGCAGCTACTTGTAGTAAGGGTTATTCAATGATGGCAAATCTGTGTGTGTGTGTGTGTGTGTGTGTGTGCGCGCACACATGTGACCAAAAGTATATATGTAATATTAGGACAATATAAGGGAAGGAAGAGAGAGAAACAGAAAACTATTTATGTGCCAGGGATTATTCTAGGCTCTTTGCACATGACATGCAATTTAATTTTACTAACATCCATGTGAAGTAATTAAGATTAACTCCACTTTTTCAGATGAGATACTATCTGAAGTTCCAAAAACACTGTACACTGAGACAAATAATAAGGAAAACAAAAAATAAGCAATAAATGTATCAAAAAGAATAAAAAGATAAAAATGACATGTGTGCATGTGGAAATCGCACTCTATGTATCAACTGTTGGACAAAGATGTGTTCTTCATTGTAAAATGGCAGGAATTCAATTTTGAAAAGGAATGAATTTTCCATCATAGATACTGAAAGAGAGCATGATTCTCAAGAGTTCTTCATTAAGCTTATGAAGGTTATAGAGCAAACCAAACATGTCTTAGGAATCCATTACTCCTATCCATTTCAAAGATTATAGATTGAAGAAAAGAAAAGAAGTAGGCTTAAAATTTGAAATATACTCAGTCCTAACTTTGAGGCAAATGGAAGATTCATAAAGGTAAGTGAATCAAAAAGAATCGCTCTTAACTACCTACCCCCTGGCTCTACCCTCCACTCAAACACTACAACCACCCATTCACCGCTCAACCAGCCTGCCCTGTGGGAACTTGAGTCTCGCAAAGAAAATATTTTCTAGGAAAATATTTTGGAGCTCACCATTTTTCTGAGCGCTTCCTTCACATCCTTGTTCCGGAGGCTATAGATGAGGGGGTTGAGCATGGGAATCACTACAGTGTAGAACACCGTGGCCACCTTGTCAGTATCCATACTGTTGCCAGAACTGGGCCGGCAGTAAGTGAAAAGGATTGTTCCGTGGAAGACAAGGATGGCTGTGAGGTGGGAGGCACAGGTGGAAAAGGCTTTGCGCCTTCCCTCGGCAGAGTGCATCCTCAGGATGGTGATGAGAATTAGCAAGTAGGAGGTGAGGATGATCACAATGGTGGTGATCTCATTGAAGGTGGCCACGATGTACAGCAGCAGTTCATTCATAGTCACATCAGAGCAAGCAAGGGACAAGAGAGGAGGCAGATCGCAGAAGAAGTGGTCAATCACATTTGATCTGTAGGATGTGATCTCAAGAGCTAAACACAAGTGGATCAGAGAACACACCATCCCACACAGGTAGCAACAAGACACCACCTCCACACAGAGATTCCGGGACATGGTGACCGTGTACAACAGTGGGTTCCAGATGGCCACGAAGCGGTCATAGGCCATGACCGCCAACAGGAAGACCTCACTTACCACACATGTACAAAACAAGTAGAATTGCACGCTGCACCCCAGGAAGGAAATGGTTTTGTCCTCGTTTAAGATATTAGTTAGCATCTTTGGCACGATGACGGTGGAGTAGCAAAAATCCACAAAGGATAAGTGGCTGAGGAAAAAGTACATGGGAGTGTGAAGGTGACAGCTGACCTGAATCACTGCCATCATGCCCAGGTTGCCCAGCACCGTGACTCCATAGATGAGAAAGAACACAGAGAAGAGGGCAACTCTCAACTCAGGGGCTTCTGCGAATCCGAGGAGAATGAACTCGGTCACACCGGAGCAGTTTCCCTTGCCCATGGTCCCATTTGATTGAGGTTGGAGAAAAATATTTATAGTTATCCTCCACTGTATGATCTCAAATCCTTTTTTTTGGCAGTCTCTTAAAAAAAAAGACATGAAAACACGTAAGATAAGTTTTTCCGCAAAGAATTAGGACATGGCTTTTGTGAAGTTTAGGAAAAGTGCAGGCATTGTGGAAAGAGCACACGTTGATTCACAGATCACACAGAAACATCCACATCCATCACGGTGTATATGATTCCTTAAGCGACTCCTACACAATTTACAGCTTGACACTGAATCGCTAGAAAGACCTCAGACATAATTAGCCACAATGTGTTATGAAACTCAAACCCCTTTTTCCTGGCAGACTGTTTATTGAGTACTGAATCTAGTGAGATCTCAGAAAATAATGTTTTGAAATACACCACATCCTTCCCTGTTTTCCACTGAAATGATGAGAAGCATGTCAGTTGAAGACTGTTAACCCACAAGTGTTCATTTTTTATCCATATGTTTTTGATGGGGAAGTAGCTTTTATCCTCCACACAAGCTTTTTTTTTCTATAAAGTAACATAGTGATTCTCCTAATCATGGTCTTTCTTGTCTTTTTTTGTTCAGGGAGTTTGTACTTGGTCTCAAACTTCCTGTAACTCTGACTCTGAAGCCTTAACCTATTAGACAAATAAATTCAGTTTTAAATCTATTTGAAGAACGAATCCAAGATGTACATAGGGAAGTATTACCAAAAGTCTTCCTGCTGCATTGTAGCATTATTTATGAGAGTAAATTTCAGCAATAATATGTCCAGCAAGAGGGAAATGGTCAGGGGCACGTGGGTGGCTCAGTCGGTTAAGTGTTTGACTTCAGCTCAGGTTATGATCTCACAGTTTGTGAGTTGTACCCCAGCATCTGCTTGTCTGTCTTCAGTGCAGGGGTCTGTTTTGCATCCTCTGTCTCCCTCTCTCTACCCCTTCCCTGCTCACACATGCTGTCTCAAAAATAGATAAATATTAAAAAGATTTGAAAAACAAGAGGGAAATGGTGAAAGCTAGGGTACATATATATTATGGAAATCTATGCAACTATTTACAGGATGTTTTTGAAGGCCCTTTAATGGCCTGAATAATCATTATGATAAAACGGTAAGTTAAAAAACATTAAGCCAGAATGTACACATAAAATATTGTATATGCATACATAATTTGCTGCCTGTTTAATCCTTACAAAACCCATGACAATAAATATTTTCTTCTAATCATTTGAAAAGAAATTAGAACCTGCTTTATGAGGTGGAGTCCCCAGTGGATTATTCCTGGAGGAAACACGGTCTTCACTAAGATTCAAGCCACTAGGTATGTCCCCCTTTGGTCAAATGATTTCAAAAAGGTAAAAGATATGCGCGTTGAGAAATCCCAGTCTGAAAACAAATAGTTGTTCTGATAATATGGTTCTCTCTCTTCAATGGTCAGTAAAAGTGAGGTGTCTTTTTCTGAGCCCAACATAGTACACAAGGTTGAAACCTTGCCTGTTTTCAAGTCTAAAGGTGAAAAATCAGGCTGTTGACTATTTATAGAGAAGTGGTTCTGGAGCAGGAGATATTTTGATGCCTCTGGGACCTGTGGCTCTGTCCCAAGACGTTTTTGGGTTCTCCCAATAGGAAGGGGTGCTAGTGACATCTAGTGGGTAGAGACCAGGGATTTTGCTGAACAGTCTATGGTGCACATGGCTGCCCCACCCCCGCCACCCCCCACACACATACCAAGAGCACACGCAAACACCCAAATATTATCTGACCCAGAAGGTCAATAGTATCAAGGATGAGAAACCTGCTATGCAAAGACATTTCTCATTTTGTGCACAGGATCAAAGTAATTCCTCTCCTTTCTGCCTCACAGGTGGTCCCCAAGTCTGTGTCCCTCCAGGAACAGTCCTGAGGGCCCCTTCCTGCAGCTCTCAGCATCAGAGAGACTCCAGGCTCCAGGCTCACTGTCAGGGGAACCTCCACGTGGTCTTTTCCAGGTTCCATGGATGGAGTCAGTGTGCGAGAGGAGGAAGGCGAGGAGAGACCATGCATTCTCCCCGATTTGCTTCCCACCCTTTTCCCTCTTACACTAGTAGCTGTTACAAGGTTGTTGGTCCTGCAGATTAAACAGTTAACGTTCCCCTTTGAGACTGTGTCTCGGGACACACAGGAGAAACGTTTTCATAAAGAAGTGATTGAAGCACGGCATTTCTTAAAACACTCTCTAATCAAGAAAGAGTGAAATGCGGACTTTAATGCAGACTTTTAAAAATATGTTTGATACTACTCTCCTCCTCTACGGTTCCTCGTTTTCATAGAAATGGCCATAGTAAATTACACTCATGAGGAACAAATAGAGAAAAAGCATTCAGCTCCCGGAAAATATCACTTATGCCCATCCCCAAGAAAACAGAGTGTAGTCCAGCTACCTGTGGGAGAAGTGTGGTTCCCCTGGTTCTGGAGATGTTACCACGGAAATGCTTTATGGTTTTGTGTGTGTGTATCTCTGGGACTCATGTTCCCTAAGCTTCCCAAAACAACTACTGATCTCTCTGATATATCAATGAGATGTCAAGAGAACACTACTATCCCGAAACTACAACACCTTCCATGAGATATAAACAGGAGGAAAATCTATAAACAGCTTGGCACCTGTTATTATAACCCAACAAGTTTCCTCCCAGAGTCCATGATACATTGTAGAGCACTTTTTGCTGCACCCACCATTGCTCTGTTAACCAGAGATCAGACCGTCGTTATGAAATAGATGAGTATGTCTTATCAACTTTGCCTGTGTTATATTCAGAAGCTGGAAGGCACGGGGCTGAAGTCAAACCAGACTTCTGTCAAATACCAGAAATAGGTGCGAATAACAAACCACCTTTGCTAAGAAGAGTAACCAATGCTCACAGTGACCACTTTCTATGACCCAGTTACTGTTCTGAATACAACTATTAACACATTTTATCTTTTTTTAAGATTAAAAAAAATTAATGTGTATTTATTCTTTGAGACAGAGAGAGAGATGGAATGTGAGTGGGGGAGGGGCAGAGAGAGAGGGAAACACAGAACGTGAAGCAGGCTCCAGGCTCAGAGCTGTCAGCACAGAGCCCGACACCGGGCTTGAACTCATGAATGGTGAGATCATGACCTGAGCCAAAGTCGGATGCTTAATTCACTGAGCCACCCAGGTGCCCCTTTATTTATGTATTTTAAGTGAATTATATTATGTAAGAGAAATCACACTTTTGGCTGCTATTTAAAATTATGATGCAATATTTTATATTCAATATTAAATTATTTTCAAAATTGAGAGGCACACAACCAAAAATTTCAGAGGCTAATATGTCATGTTCTATATAGAAGCAACAGAATCTATCATAAAGAGACTGAAATGTGGCAACTTGAAATGAAGGAAAACACAAGATTGTCCGCTAGAGTTTCGTAGAAGATATGTCTGGAGTCTTAACCGATTGCTTTCGTTTCTGTCAACAATTGCTTTTACAACCTTGGCCGGATCACTTACGTGTTACGGGCTTTGGTTTCCTCAGAGTAAGAGCGAAATGGTTGGTGTTACTTTTACCCCAAAATGATCGTCCTTTGTCCAAGCAGAACAGAAGTAAAGTAAGAGTCTCTCCAAAGAGGGATTACCCTTTTTTGATTCAAAGTAAAGAATTCCTAATTCCATATAAATATTTCAAAAATAATTCAATGTAAATAATTTCCTAAATTTTGAGGAAAATTAGGATTGTATAAGTGCACGTAAATTGTATTAATTTATGAATAATGAGTTAATTTATTGTATAAGTGTATAAGTGAGTAAAGGAGAAAAGGCTTAACTAGAGATTGATCCACAATGGGCTTATGGAAAGAAAGGTGCCAAAATTCCACCCAATGCAAAACACATTTTTGAAGCAGAATTCGCAGATATTGACTGAAATAGCAAAGTTTCAGGTCTGAAGACATCAGCAACAATGAAACATGGCCTTGAAGAAATGTATGTAACTAATTAGAGCTGGGTACTATTGGAAAGGAAGACTCAACTGGAAAATTGAAGAATGAAGATATTGTTTACCTGCTTCCCAACCTGTAATATATGTTATCTGTTATAATTCCCTAAAGTTTGAAATATTTTCCTACAGCTGTGTAAAATATTGGTTAAAGAGGACTGACTATCCTTTCACCTCATGTTGTAAACTAAAAGGCTCACTAAAATGTATTGAGTGTCTTGAAAAAAAAAAAAGGACCAAAGGAAAGTGAAAGATAAATTTGTGGATATGCAGAGAAACTGAAGTCAAAGAAGAGAAATGCATTCCCTCCTCAGACATCCATTTCTAAAACACTGTTTCTTAGATTGTATCTTTCCATGTAAAATGGTTATTTAAGTGATTCCTTATTTTATGATGTATATAAATAGAGCATTTTAATAATGATCATAAGTTCAAAATAATATGCACATTTTAAGTAACTTTCCTGAGCCCATATAAAATAGTTCCCCTTTACTAGAACAGCAGAAATGTATTGCTTTTCATTTTATTAATAACTTGTTTGCAATTTTAACTGTCCTTATTGAGTAAAGAGAAAAAGAACCAGGTATAAGGCATTCAAGCAACATGACTTATTAATATTACAGAGGCTCAGTATGTTGAATTTGGCAGATAAAATAAATAGGCCTTGGTGCTAATAACTATCTGACTTTATTTATTTTTTTATGATTCTATTTTTATATGAAATTTATTGACAAATTGGTTTCCATACAACACCCAGTGCTCATCCCAAAAGGTGCCCTCCTCAATACCCATCACCCACCCTCTCCTCCCTCCCACCCCCCATCAACCCTCAGTTTGTTCTCAGTTTTTAACAGTCTCTTATGCTTTGGCTCTCTCCCACTCTAACCTCTTTTTTTTTTTTCCTTCCCCTCCCCCATGGGTTCCTGTTAAGTTTCTCAGGATCCACATAAGAGTGAAAACATATGGTATCTGTCTTTCTCTGTATGGCTTATTTCACTTAGCATCACACTCTCCAGTTCCATCCACGTTGGTACAAAAGGCCATATTTCATTTTTTCTCATTGCCACGTAGTATTCCATTGTGTATATAAACCACAATTTCTTTATCCATTCATCAGTTGATGGACATTTAGGCTCTTTCCATAATTTGGCTATTGTTGAGAGTGCTGCTATGAACATTGGGGTACAAGTGGCCCTATGCATCAGTACTCCTGTATCCCTTGGATAAATTCCTAGCAGTGCTATTGCTGGGTCATAGGGTAGGTCTATTTTTAATTTTCTGAGGAACCTCCACACTGCTTTCCAGAGCGGCTGCACCAATTTGCATTCCCACCAACAGTGCAAGAGGGTTCCCGTTTCTCCACATCCTCTCCAGCATCTAGAGTCTCCTGATTTGTTCATTTTGGCCACTCTGACTGGCGTGAGGTGATACCTGAGTGTGGTTTTGATTTGTATGTCCCTGATAAGGAGCGACGCTGAACATCTTTTCATGTGCCTGTTGGCCATCCGGATGTCTTCTTTGGAGAAGTGTCTATTCATGTTTCCTGCCCATTTCTTCACTGGGTTATTTGTTTTTCGGGTGTGGAGTTTGGTGAGCTCTTTATAGATTTTGGAGACTAGCCCTTTGTCCGATATGTCATTTGTGAATATCTTTTCCCATTCCGTTGGTTGCCTTTTAGTTTTGTTGGTTGTTTCCTTTGCTGTACAGAAGCTTTTTATCTTCATAAGGTCCCAGCAATTCACTTTTGCTTTTAATTCCCTTGCCTTTGGGGATGTGTCGAGTAAGAGATTGCTACGGCTGAGGTCAGAGAGGTCTTTTCCTGCTTTCTCCTCTAAGGTTTTGATGGTTTCCTGTCTCACATTTAGGTCCTTTATCCATTTTGAGTTTATTTTTGTGAATGGTGTGATAAAATGGTCTAGTTTCAACCTTCTGCATGTTGCTGTCCACTTCTCCCAGCACCATTTGTTAAAGAGGCTGTCTTTTTTCCATTGGATGTTCTTTCCTGCTTTGTCAAAGATGAGTTGGCCATACGTTTGTGGGTCTAGTTCTGGGGTTTCTATTCTATTCCATTGGTCTATGTGTCTGTTTCTGTGCCAATACCATGCTGTCTTGATGATGACAGCTTTGTAGTAGAGGCTAACGTCTGGGATTGTGATGCCTCCTGCTTTGGTCTTCTTCTTCAAAATTCCTTTGGCTATTCGGGGCCTTTTGTGGTTCCATATGAATTTTAGGATTGCTTGTTCTAGTTTCGAGAAGAATGCTGGTGCAATTTTGATTGGGATTGCATTGAATGTGTAGATAGCTTTGGGTAGTATTGACATTTTGACAATATTTATTTTTCCAATCCATGAGCAGGGAATGTCTTTCCATTTCTTTAAATCTTCTTCAATTTCCTTCATAAGCTTTCTGTAGTTTTCAGCATACAGATCCTTTACATCTTTGGTTAGATTTATTCCTAGGTATTTTATGCTTCTTGGTGCAATTGTGAATGGGATCAGTTTCTTTATTTGTCTTTCTGTTGCTTCATTGTTAGTGTATAAGAATGCAACTGATTTCTGTACATTGATTTTGTATCCTGCAACTTTGCTGAATTCATGTATCAGTTCTAGCAGACTTTCGGTGGAGTCTATCGGATTTTCCATGTATAATATCATGTCATCTGCAAAAAGCGAAAGCTTGACTTCATCTTTGCCAATTTTGATGCCTTTGATTTCCTTTTGTTGTCTGATTGCTGATGCTAGAACTTCCAACACTATATTAAACAGTAGCGGTGAGAGTGGGCATCCCTGTCGTGTTCCTGATCTCAGGGAGAAAGCTCTCAGTTTTTCCCCGTTGAGGATGATGTTAGCTGTGGGCTTTTCATAAATGGCTTTTATGATCTTTAAGTATGTTCCTTCTATCCCGACTTTCTCAAGGGTTTTTATTAAGAAAGAGGGCTGGATTTTGTCAAAGGCTTTTTCTGCATCGATTGACCGGATCATATGGTTCTTCTCTTTTTTTTTGTTAATGTGATGTATCACGTTGATTGATTTGAGAATGTTGAACCAGCCCTGCATCCCAGGAATGAATCCCACTTGATCATGGTGAATAATTCTTTTTATATGCCGTTGAATTCGATTTGCTAGTATCTTATTGAGAATTTTTGCATCCATATTCATCAGGGATATTGGCCTGTAGTTCTCTTTTTTGACTGGGTCTCTGTCTGGTTTAGGAATCAAAGTAATACTGGCTTCATAGAATGAGTCTGGAAGTTTTCCTTCCCTTTTTATTTCTTGGAATAGCTTGAGAAGGATAGGTATTATCTCTGCTTTAAACGTCTGGTAGAACTCCCCTGGGAAGCCATCTGGTCCTGGACTCTTATTTGTTGGGAGATTTTTGATAACCGATTCAATTTCTTTGCTGGTTATGGGTCTGTTCAAGCTTTCTATTTCCTCCTGATTGAGTTTTGGAAGAGTGTGGGTGTTCAGGAATTTGTCCATTTCTTCCAGGTTGTCCAATTTGTTGGCATATAATTTTTCATAGTATTCCCTGATAATTGTTTGTATCTCTGAGGGATTGGTTGTAATAATTCCATTTTCATTCATGATTTTATCTATTTGGGTCATCTCCCTTTTCTTTTTGAGAAGCCTGGCTAGAGGTTTGTCAATTTTGTTTATTTTTTCAAAAAACCAACTCTTGGTTTCGTTGATCTGCTCTACAGTTTTTTTAGATTCTATATTGTTTATTTCTGCTCTGATCTTTATTATTTCTCTTCTTCTGATGGGTTTAGGCTGCCTTTGCTGTTCTGCTTCTAGTTCCTTTAGGTGTGCTGTTAGATTTTGTATTTGGGATTTTTCTTGTTTCTTGAGATAGGCCTGGATTGCAATGTATTTTCCTCTCAGGACTGCCTTCGCTGCGACCCACAGCGTTTGGATTGTTGTATTTTCATTTTCGTTTGTTTCCATATATTTTTTAATTTCTTCTCTAATTGCCTGGTTGACCCACTCATTCGTTAGTAGGGTGTTCTTTAACCTCCAGGCTTTTGGAGGTTTTCCAGACTTTTTTCTGTGGTTGATTTCAAGCTTCATAACATTGTGGTCTGAAAGTATGCACGGTATAATTTCAATTCTTGTAAACTTCTGAAGGGCTGTTTTGTGACCCAGTATATGATCTATCTTGGAGAATGTTCCATGTGCACTCAAGAAGAAAGTATATTCTGTTGCTTTGGGATGCAGAGTTCTAAATATATCTGTCAAGTCCATCTGATCCAATGTCTCATTCAGGGCCCTTGTTTCTTTATTGACCGTGTGTCTAGATGATCTATCCATTTCTGTAAGTGGGGTGTTAAAGTCCCCTGCAATTACCACATTCTTATCAATAAGGTTGCTTATGTTTATGAGTAATTGTTTTATATATTTGGGGGCTCCAGTATTCAGCGCATAGACATTTATAATTGTTAGCTCTTCCTGATGGATAGACCCTGTAACTATTATATAATGTCCTTCTTCATCTCTTGTTACAGCCTTTAATTTAAAGTCTAGTTTGTCTGATATAAGTATGGCTACTCCAGCTTTCTTTTGGCTTCCAGTAGCATGATAAATAGTTTTCCATCCCCTCACTCTCAATCTAAAGGTGTCCTCAGGACTAAAATGAGTCTCTTGTAGACAGCAAATAGATGGGTCTTGTTTTTTTTTATCCATTCTGATACCCTATGTCTTTTGGTTGGCGCATTTAATCCATTTACATTCAGTGTTATTATAGAAAGATACGGGTTTAGAGTCATTGTGATGTCTGTATGTTTTATGCTTGTAGTGATGTCTCTGGGACTTTGTCTCACAGGGTCCCCCTTAGGATCTCTTGTAGGGCTGGTTTAGTGGTGACAAATTCCTTCAGTTTTTGTTTGTTTGGGAAGACCTTTATCTCTCCTTCTATTCTAAATGACAGACTTGCTGGATAAAGGATTCTCGGCTGCATATTTTTTCTATCTAGCACCCTGAAAATCTCGTGCCAATTCTTTCTGGCCTGCCAAGTTTCAAAAGAGAGATCAGTCACGAGTCTTATAGGTCTCCCTTTATATGTGAGGGCACGTTTACCCCTTGCTGCTTTCAGAATTTTCTCTTTATCCTTGTATTTTGCCAGTTTCACTATGATATGTCGTGCAGAAGATCGATTCAAGTTACGTCTGAAGGGAGTTCTCTGTGCCTCTTGGATTTCAATCCCTTTTTCCTTCCCCAGTTCAGGGAAGTTCTCAGCTTTATTTCTTCAAGTACCCCTTCAGCACCTTTCCCTCTCTCTTCCTCCTCTGGGATACCAATTATGCGTATATTATTTCTTTTTAGTGTATCACTTAGTTCTCTAATTTTCCCCTCATACTCCTGGATTTTTTTTTTATCTCTCTTTTTCTCAGCTTCTTCTTTTTCCATAACTTTATCTTCTAGTTCACCTATTCTGTCCTCTGCCTCTTCAATCCGAGCCGTTGTGGTTTCAATTTTGTTTTGCATTTCATTTAAAGTGTTTTTCAGCTCCTCGTGACTGTTCCTTAGTCCCTTGATCTCTGTAGCAAGAGATTCTCTGCTGTACTCTATACTGTTTTCAAGCCCAGTGATTAATTTTATGACTATTATTCTAAATTCACTTTCTGTTATATTATTTAAATCCTTTTTGATCAGCTCATTAGCTGTTGTTATTTCCTGGAGATTCTTCTGAGGGGAATTCTTCCGCTTGGTCATTTTGGATAGTCCCTGGCGTGGTGAGGACCTGCAGGGCACTTCCCCTGTGCTGTGGTGTATAACTGGAGTTGGTGGGCGGGGCCACAGTCAGACCTGATGTCTGCCCCCAGCCCACCGCTGGGGCCACAATCAGACTGGTGTGTGCCTTCTCTTCCCCTCTCCTAGGGGCGGGATTCACTGTGGGGTGGCGTGGCCTGTCTGGGCTACTTGCACACTGCCAGGGTTGTGGTGCTGGGGATCTGGCGTATTAGCTGGGGTGGGTAGGCAAGGTGCACAGGGGTGGGAGGGGCAGGCTCAGCTCGCTTATCCTTAGGTGATCCACTTCAGGAGGGGCCCTGTGGCAGCAGGAGGGAGTCAGATCCGCTGCCGCTGCCGGAGGTTTGGCTCCACAGAAGCACAGAGTTGGGTGTTTGCACGGAGCCAGCAAGTTCCCTGGCAGGAACTGGTTCTCTTTGGGATTTTGGCTGGGGGATGGGCGAGGGAGATGGCACTGGCGAGCGCCTTTGTTCCCCACCAAACTGACCTCTGTCGTCAGGGACCTCAGCAGCTCTCCCTGCCTTTTCCTCCAGCCTTCCCGCTTTCCGAGCAGAGCTGCTAACTTATGTCCTCCCAGACGCTAAGTCGCGTTTGCTGTGGGAACACAGTCTGTCAGGCCCCTCCGCTTTTGCAAGCCAGACTCGGGGGCTCTGCTTGGCCGGCGAGCCGCCCCTCTGCCCCGGCTCCCTCCCGCCAGTCCGTGGAGTGCGCACCGCCTCGCCGCCCTTCCTACCCTCTTCCGTGGGCCTCTCGTCTGCGCTTGGCTCCGGCGACTCTGTTCTGCTAATCCTCTGGCAGTTTTCTGGGTTATTTAGGCAGGTGTAGGTGGAATCTAAGTGATCAGCAGGACGTGCGGTGAGCCCAGCGTCCTCCTACGCCGCCATCTTCCTATACACTATCTGACTTTATTTTATTTTTGAATAGTTATGGAAGCAATTGGTTTTGAGCAGTTTTTTAATGTTTGTTTTATTTTTGAGAGACAGAGAGAGAAAGCATGCCAGGGAGGGGAAGAGAGAGAGGGGGACAGAAGATTCAAAGTGGGCTCCACACTGAGACCAGAGAGCCTGATGTAAGGGCTCCAACTCATGAACCCTGAGATCAAGACCTGAGACAAAGTCAGGGGCTTAACCGACTGAGCCACCAGGAGACTCTGAGCACTTTTTCTTAAGGGGGGAGTTCAGTTGAGAAGGAGTCAGAGATTATGTTCATGTTCAGGAAAAAAAAATGATAAAGGATTGATAATGTTTGTGATGTCTTCATAGGCAGAATGTTACTATGAAAGACAGGTTGGGCAGACACTCATCATGCTTATTCTTTGCGTAAGTTTTTCTGAAATCCAGGGGCACTTGGATAGCTCAGCTGGGTGAGCCATGCTGATCTTGATTTCAGCTCAGGTCATGATCCAAGGGTTGTAGGATTGACCCCACATCAGGCTCCATGATGAGCATGGAGATTGCTTAAGATTCTCTGTCTCTCTCTCTCTCTGCCCCTCTCTCCCACTCATTTCCTCTCTCTATCTCTCTGTCTCAAAAAATTTTTAAAAATTAAAAAAAGAGATTTCCTGAAATCCAGTCTAACATCTTTAAAAGCCTTTGATGTATGTCATCATAACTTATCACACTGCCACAATGGAGCTCCTTTGAAACACATTCAGGATCTAGACAATGTCTTATTAAATTTCCACTCATGCCAAGTAACCTAGACACACAATACAACACACACACACAACACACACACACAACACACACACACAACACACACACACACACACACACACATGTTATATAGTAATCACTCAATAAAATACTTTTTAGATTACTGATTCAGTATTACATTCTGACCTCATGATTTTGTGATGCTTTGCTCTTCTGAATGAAACTCATACCTGTTGTCTCCTGAAACTGTCCAATTTGTTATCCAAAGCCAAGTTCAGGTGATACCTATTTTTTGCAGTCATTACTCTAAAGTCCCTAAATGGACTTGAACTTTTCTTTCTTTCAAAAACTCTATGATACTTTTTATTTCCCACCTTATACAATGGCCACTTTCTTCACTGTCCTACTGTCGACACTGGACTGTGCATTCCTTGGAGATGAAGACTATGTTTTATTTTAACTGCTAGTTGCACTTTTGGAGATATATTTATGAGTTTACTGAGACCTAATCTACTTGAGGTATGTTATAAGAAAGGGGAATAAAATTAATGATTACTGAGATTATACAAGGTATTTCACATGATATCTAAATTAAGTTTTAGTCTTCAGAATCAGAATAGAGGCTAGTTTATATTATCTCAATTTTTTGGATTAAAAACCAAAGGTCAGAGAGGCTTCTGATTTTTTTTTTCCAGTGAGCAAAAGATAACATCAAGGTAAGTCTCTTGGATCAAAATCCACATCCAATCCATTGTACATCAACTCTTCATTATATTTAAACTTATCTTACAATCAACAATTATGGGCCCACTTGATTTACATTTCAAGGACAATGTACTGCAATAATATGCTCAAAAAGAAAAGGCTTCAGTTATCTTGCTGACTGTATCCTTGATGTCTTTATTTCTCAGACTGTAGATCAAGGGATTCAGCATAGGGATCACCACTGTGTAAAACACAGACGCCACTTTCACTGTGTTCCTCGAGTTTTTGGAGTTAGGAACACAGTAGAGGAAGACAATGGTCCCATAGAAGATGGTGATGGCTGTCAGGTGGGAGGCACAGGTGGAGAAGGCTTTGCGACGACCACTGGCTGAACGCATCTTGAGGATGGTGACAATGATAAATACATAAGACATGAGAATGATAAGCAGTGTGCTGACCACGTTGAAGGTGGCAAAAATGAAAAGCAGCAACTGATTGATGTAAATATCAGAGCAAGACAGGGACAGCAATGCAGAGAACTCACAGAAGAAGTGATTGATTGTGTTGAAACCCTGGAAAGATAACCTGATAGCAGAACATATGAGTATCAGGGAACATGCTACTCCCCATGCGTATGATCCAACCACCAGCATGGCACAGAATTTCTGGGACATGGCCACTGTGTAGAGCAGAGGTTTGCAGATGGCCACAAAGCGGTCATAGGCCATCACAGCCAATAAAAAGGATTCAGCTACCACAAAGGTACAAAAGAAAAAATATTGTACTATACATCCTGGAAATGAAATGGTCCTGTCTTCTACAACTAGGTTTGCCAGGGTCTTGGGAACAATGATGGAGGAATAGCAGAAATCCACAAATGAGAGGTGGCTGAGGAAAAAGTACATGGGGGTGTGCAGTTTGGAGTTAATCTTGATTATAACTATCATCCCAATATTTCCTACAACAGTGACACTGTAGATGGCCAAAAAAATCAAGAAGAGAGGGACTTGCAGTTCTGGGTAATCTGAGAAGCCCAAGAGAGTGAACACAGCCCCAGTTTTATTTCTCTCTGACAGTAACATGATGGTTTCTGTTTGCCAGAGTCTGAATCGGTCCTGAAAATAAAAATAGTAAGGGAGTGAACATCTAAAAAGCTTCCTAACTACCCCTTACCAAGACTGGAAGATGAAGCAAAATATCTTTTCATAATTTCTCTATGTATTTTCATGTAAGATATGCTAAATGTCTAATATTTGAAAACACAAAATCATTTTTGAAATGTTCATTAAGTTTAAAAGTAATACAATTACTGAATTAAAATTTTTTAAGTTCTCGGGATGCCTGACTGACTCAACCAGTAGAGCATGTGACTCTTGGTCTTGGCATTGTAAGTTCGAACCCCATGTTGGGTGTAGAGATTACATAAAAATAAAATCTTTAAAAGTTGTTTAAATTCTTAACTGTAGGGGCGCCTGGGTGGCGCAGTCGGTTAAGCGTCCGACTTCAGCCAGGTCACGATCTCGCGGTCCGTGAGTTCAAGCCCCGCGTCAGGCTCTGGGCTGATGGCTCGGAGCCTGGAGCCTACTTCTGATTCTGTGTCTCCCTCTCTCTCTGCCCCTCCCCCGTTCATGCTCTGTCTCTCTCTGTCCCAAAAAAATAAATAAACAAACCTTGAAAAAAAAAATAAATTCTTAACTGTAATTTTTAATATTTACATATAAAAGTATGAGATAAAGGGATTTATGGTTATTTTAAATCAAATATTAGCATAACCCTTTCAGCCTTCCTTGCACATTATAAGTGCATAAAAGACACACCTAATATAATATAATGACTGATTATGTCAGCCCTATAAGCAGTACAAACATGAGAAATTTCCAAATTAATTTTTACATCAGAGGTTTACACTGTGACATTAAGCATAAACACCTTTAACATTTTATATTTTTGCCTTTATTATTCATTTCATACAACACATTAATCTTTTTCTTTCTGACTCAGTGAATCTGATATCAAAATAAACCTTAATTCATTTTTTCAGAGTATTCTCCTCAACTAATGGGCTCCAAATTGTCAATGTGACCTCATTACTTGATAAATAATTAGATTAGATGCTAAAGATAATCATGTCTACTTCCTTGTTCTAGAGGTGACAAAACTTCTGGAGACACCTTGACTTTCCCAATGACATGCCAATAATGACCAATCTACATACCTGCCACTAGAGCCTTGATAAGAATCCCAACCATATGTCCATTCCTCCACACCAGACTCTGACCCCTGTTCCAGGTCTAGATACCAAGATATTTCTTTTATTGATGATCATACTTGTAATTTGTGACAAGCCAGAGTCTCTGGGCCTATGGGAAATAGTCTACTGACAATGTACAGACCAAAGAGCTGCACTAGAAATCAGCATCATGATGAAATAAGAACAAGAATTAGGGAAATTTCCTCTCTCAGAAATAACTAAAGTAGTAATAAGTGACTTAGAAACTTTCCTTGCCTAGGAATCTCTCTCTTTCTCTCTCTTTTCTCACCTCTCCTTTCCCTTCAAGACATGCAGGATATTCATTCTGTCCATATAGTATCTGTGAAGGAGAAGGATTTTTTAAACACTCGAGGTAGTAATACACTATGAAGGCATTTTAGAAGAAAATAGTAATACAAAAGTATCATTGTACTTCTCCAGTTGGTGCCCAACACCTCTAAGATCTTACCACAGCAGAAAACTCTTAATCCTCTCAATGGTAAGGTTATCTTTGGTCCCACAACCCAAGAAATAGTTTCAGATGGCCCATCAATAAAGATATCAGATCATATTCAAGACTGAGAGCTTAAAGGACCTCTCTGTCCCTATAGTCATACATCTGAGTATTAAAGACAACCTCAAAAGACATCCATCATGAAGCTAGATGTTCTCATTATCACACTTCTTGCTTAATATAATATTTAACTTACTAAGGCTTTTCAGGTTTTATTTTAAATGAATGTGATATTCAACATGATGATTCTTGCATCCCAAATACTATTATTAAATTGTTGGTAAAATCTTTCTCTACCATTGAGTCCAAGAAATATAACAGCTGAAATTTTCTTACCTTTGTTTTCCCTATTTTGTTCTAATTTTTCTCTATTTTTTTCTGCTTTATCGTCTTAATTAAAGCTGGTCCCTTTTAATTTTTTTCACTAGAGAGTGTATTCAATATCTGCTAGTTTCATTTTACTTAAATCTTCTCTATCTTACCTTGACTATTTCTTCCATAACTTACAGAAACAGAACAATGCACATTCCTGAAGTTCTCGAACCTCTTCTATCCTCCCACCCAGGGTAGCCCTTGTTTATCTGAGCCAGGCCTTCTAAGACAAAACCGTGTAGCATAAATGCACTTTCTTTTCCTTGCATGTTCCAGATATGTTACTTCTGCAGTGACTAAATAATTCTCAAGAACTGTCCAGATCTAAGGGTAAGTTTCCCCCACCGTGCTGCTTCCCAGATCCCTACATTGAAATTAATATCAATCGGTCTCTAGAATCTGAAAACAAACCTGCTAATGGCAAAGGTAAGGCCACTCTTGGTTGGGACTGATGGATATATTCTTATATCTATAGTACAACCTTTGGGACATGAGCCCTAGAGATTATGTCTTGCCCCATTCTCTTGAGGTCATGAAATAAACAATTAAAATTAATCATTTTTCTCTGACGTAATGCTTGAAACCCTGGAGCAGCATTAGGAAAATTTTATACAAAAAATTATATAAATGTATTTTAGATTTTATTAATTTAGTCTGGAAGAAAAGGAGAGAGAGAGTGTGTGGGAGGGGCAGAGAGACAGGGAGAGAGAGAGAATACCAAGCAGGCTCCACACTGTCAGCACAGAGCCCAGTGTGGGGCTTGAACTCATGAACCATGAGATCATGACCTGAGCCAAAACCAAGAGTCAGACACTTAGCCAACTGAGCCATCCAGGTGCCCCCAAAATGTTATATTTTAAAATCACTTCTCCAACCCCTGATTAGTCCCATATATACCTACAACCATTATAAAAGTTATGGAATTATAAAAACCATCCTTATCAAATATTGAGTGGCTACCATATAGCAGGCATAAGTGTCTTCCTCCCTGCCATCCACTCTGACCCTGTTGGAGAAGGGTGAATATCCTTCCTTTAGGTCATCATGATTCACTGAGAGTTAAAGCAGAAATATTTAAAAAGTTAAATATCGAGTTGGGAAAATAGTCCCTTTGAAACCTTGTCCTATTCTATTACTCCTAACCACCTCTGCTTCTTCAATCTAGTCTGACCTCTTTGTTTTTGTGTTTTGCTTTATGTTTTCCAAAAAATATTACCGACTCTTTCTTTATGGTCTTTTCTCCTGTTTCCTGCACACTGAAATGCTTTCCCTTAAGTTTTTGTTCAAACGCAGCTTTTCAGTGATACCCTCCAAAACATACTGTTTTACCACTGGGGCTACTCTACTACCCAATATAGTGTTTAAAGTACTTCACATGTTTCAAATATATTTACTTTATTTATTTATTTTGAGAGCAAGAGTGTGTGTGTGTGAGTGGGGGGAGGGGCAGAGAGAGAGAGAGAGAGAGAGAGGGAGAAACCCAAGCAGGCTCTACACCATCAGCCCAGAGTCCCAGGCAGGGCTTGAGCTCACGAATCTTGAGATCATGAGCTGAGCCAAAGTCAAGAGTTGGATGCTTACCAACTGAGCCTCCAGGAGCCCCTCAAATATATATTTTAATCCTTACTTATTTCTTTATTTGTACATTGCTTGTTTTCTTCTGCTAAGATAAAAGTTCCAGGAAAGCAGAGATCATTCATTGCTTTGTTCACTAATATATCCCAAGCTCTTAGATGAATGAGTAGCATAAAGTCAGTGCACCATGATTCTTCATTGAACAATAAATATGGCCTTCCAAAGGAACTGGGAATAGAGCCAAACTACCAGAACTATGAGGAATTTCAGTGCAGAGAGGAGATAGTTCACAAAGAATGATAAGGATGTTTTAGAAGTGATTCTTGAAACTTCAATCACAACAAAACAGAATACAAACAAACCAAAAGAAATTTACACTCCTCTCAACTTCCTGTCTTTATCAGGTTTATTATATCAGAAATCTTGACATTTTCAACATCAGGAGCAGCATGGTGAAATTAACGGCAAATGGAAAATATCTCAAGTATTCTCCTTTAGAAAAATTTACAGGTAGTTTTGTTAAAGTTTTATCGCATTGATGCATTTGGCAAACGTTTTTTACATATCCATTAAATACAAGGCTACACTGTTGATATAAGAATAATAAGGAAGTGGATCACATTAAAACTTTTCTTTCAAAAGATGTATAATTTCTCTGTAGTAACAAGCAATACAATTGAATAAAGACTGAAGGTTGTACATGCTCAGAATTAAAGCAAGGACTGTTCTCTGAATTTTGTGTTTTGCTACAGGAACCAGGGAAAAGTGGTTGGGTACCTGATGAGGGTAAGTAATTATGTATTATAAGTTTATAATGAGCTAGGTACTATCTTAGATATTGGGGAAGAAGAGAAAGAATGTCCCTTTGTCAACAAATTTCTATTTAATGGGGAGTACAAATAAATATGTGATCATTTTTTAGTAATTATAAATGCTATAAGTATATAACTGAAGATATCATTTTTTTAAAAATTATTTAATGTTTACTTATTTTTGAGAGAGTGAGACACATGGTGTGAGGAAGGGAGGGGCAGAAAGAGAAGGAGACACAGAATCTGAAGCAGGCTCCAGGTTCTGAGCTGTCAGCACAGAGCCGGCCCGATGCGGGGCTCAAACTCATGAACCATGAGATTATGACTTGAGCCAAAGTCAGAAGCTTAACTGAGCCACCCAGGTGCCCCATTTTAAATAAGGAGGCCAGACAAGACCACAGTGAGGTACTATTTGAGCCTGTACCATGATGAAGTGAGAGAGGAAGACGTACAAACATTGGGGGAAAGAGTGTGGAGTTTGGGGCAAAGGAAACAGCAAATACTACTTATTTTCAAATGCATACTCAGCAAATGGCAAGATTTTGTTCTTTTTTTATGGCAGAGCAAGATTCCATTGTGTGAGTGTCTATGTCTATGATATATGTCTAGACATATATACTCCTCTTTATCCAGTCATCAATCCGTGGACATTTGGGTGATTTCCATAGTTTGGCTCTTTTAGATAATGCCATTATAAACATCAGAGTATGTGTATTCCTTCAAATCAGTATTTTTGTGTCCTTTGGATAGATATTTAATAGCGCAATTGCTGGGTCGTTGGGTAGTTCTGGTTTTAACTTATTGAGGAATGTCCATACTGTTTCCAGAGTGACTGCACCAGTTTGCATTCCCACCAACAGTGTAAGAGGGTTCCCCTTTTTCTACATCCTCAGCAACACCTGCAGTTGATGGAGATAGAGAGTATTATGCTAACCAAAATAAGTCAGTCAGAGAAAGACAAATACTATATGATTTCATTTATTTTATTTATTTTGTTTCTGTCAGAAACAAAACAGATGAATGTGGGGGGAAAAAGAGAGGCAAACCAGGAAAACAAACTCTTAACTATAGAAAGGAACTGAGGGCTGCTGGAGCGGGGGTGGGTGGGGGGATGAGTGAAATGGGTGATGGGTACTAAGGAGGGCACTTGTGATGAGCACTAGGTGTTGTATGTAAGTGATGAATCACTGAATTCTATACCTGAAACTAATATTACATCGTATGTTAACTAATTGGAATTTAAGTAAAAACTTAAAAAAAAAATACACACCGTGTTTTTACGCATCCCAATAATTAATCAGTTCGTCGTGATGTTTTGTGCTTTCTAAATCTGCTTGCAAAATTATAACTTGGATATTTCCAAGTGACATTATTCATGGCAGAAAGGAAAAGAAGGAAGCCTACTTGGGTATATCAATGGGTGTTCTTTAAAGCTCTGTTTATGCTACTAAGTGCGTATTGGAACAATAACAAAATATGGGATGCCATTAGTGGAATACTTTTATAGTACATTTTCATTAAGAAATTATCATTGAATAATTTCCGCTCTGCAGAAATAATCTGAGATGATATAGCTTAAGAATAAAAAAGGTTTATCGATGTAATTTTTAAAAGTTTAACGGCGGGGCGCCTGGGTGGCTCAGTCAGTTAAGCGTCCGACTTTGGTTTCTGCTCAGATAATGATCTCATGGCTTCGAGCCCCACATAAGGCTCCATGCTGGCAGCACAGAGCCTGCCTGGGATTTTCTCTCTCTCCCCTCTCTCTGCCCTTGACCGCTTGCCCTGTTTCTGTCTCTCTCAAAATAAAATTATAAAAACTTATTTTAAAAGTTAATGTTTTTTTTCTTTTGAAAATATTCAAGGAAACAAAAAGCCCTTGAGCCAATGTTAGAAGCCTCAAAACAAGATCCACAAGAACTGCTGGCCGTGCTGATTGTTTTTTTCCATCCTAAATGTATTTCTTGGCCAAGAGTCCCGTGTGCAGCCTGGAAAACAAGACTAATGTGGCTTGCTCTTTGTCCTGAGGGCCAGAGCATTTAATGGACAGTGAGTCCCTGACTTCCAGTCTTATTAATTTGAGTCCTCTACAATATAATAATATTTACGGAATATTATATTTCTCTATCAATCCACTTGCTAAGACAACTGAGTCATTAATAGGAACTTATGAAAAGTGTGACAGTTGGTACAATGAACATTTGAGTAAATACCCTCGTCAAAATTTCACCTAACAAAAAATATATCCTTACAAAATTCTACACGTATTCTGTTGTTATAACTCAGTTTCCTTTATTATGTAAATGCTCAATGTATCATGTAACAGTTCCCTGGGGGCGGGGCGCTCGGGCATGCACACACATGTGGACCGGTATGTGCGTTCAGGTAATTTTGCGGAAGACTTGGACCCTTTGCAGAAGGCTGCATTCTCTGCATTGGGCTTACTGCTTTAATTGGTGTCATTTGACTTGTTCCTGCCCTGGGTTTTATAAACTGACACCTCAAGAAGCTTTATTAGTTCCGATTCAGTCTTGTAACTTCTCTTCGGCAAGCATTGTTCAGACGTGGTTCTGATTCCTCCCATGGCATTGGATCACAAAAGCACCTGTTAACTGATCGTCTTCTAGGGATCCTCGGTCCCATCTGTGGATGCAGGTCCTGTCAGCTAGATCACCTCATTTTAGCATTCCCCACCAACATTTTGCGTAATGATTTTAGTATTTCTTGAAACCATTGCCTTGGTGCATGTTTTAACATTAGGAGTTCTGAAATCGCGATTTTCTAATTCCATCCTCTTTTCTGCTTTTACTCTCCCTGAATTTCCCCTCACAAACTGTTAGGTAACCCTGAAATGCAACTCATAATAGAAAGACAAAATAAATATTTATTTCCCTTATTTATCAGTTTTCAGAGCAATGCCTTGACACCCCAGCAACCTTCAATAGTAGGCAATGATTTATTATCTTTTTTTCTTTTTTAGTATCTAAATTAAAATTTTTAAACTTAAACATATCTGATGTCTTTTTGAAAAAAAAATCTTTTTTAGTGTTTATTTTTGAGCAAGAGAGACAGAAAAAGACAGAGAGAGAGAGAGAGCGAGAGAGAGAGCGCAAGAGTGGGGGGAGGGGCAGGGAGAGAGAAAGACACAGAATCCGAAGCAGGCTCCAGGCTCTGAGCCGCCAGCCCAGAGCCCGACGCGGGGCTTGAACTCACGGACCGCGAGATCGTGACCTAAGCTGAAGTCAGACGCTTAACCGACTGAGCCACCCAGGTGCCCCTCATATAAAATACTTTTAACTTGATACTCCGTCATCATGTTTCACATCACTTCCAATACTATAATACAGTACAAAAAGCCCTTGGAAGAAGGAACAAAGAACTTGGCCAGGTCTTAGAAACAGTGCCTCTCCGCTTATTACTAATTCTTCCATATTTACATTCCTAATTAGCCACCACTTTGTAGAATTCCTCCATGACCCTAATGATGCATGAAACAAAGGCAGAAGGAACTGGCAAAGGAATTAAATTTCTTTATAACCTGCAGCCCATTGACAAATACTTGAGGCAGCCAGAGCAAAATGTTCCTCAGGGAACTGCCTTCTGTCTTAATGCTAATGATTTGCTAGAGGGAAAAACAACCTTAGCCTGACAATAGCTAGGCCTCCGCTATCTTGGGAATCTTCTTTGGCATCTGAAAATCTCACTGGAAACTTCCCTTGGACTTCACCTCTTTCCAACTCCATAGTATATAACTAGTCTCTCCTTGTGGTCCTGGGGCAGCTCTTCCTGCCCACGGGTTCTGTCCCTGTGCTTTAATAAAATCACCTTTTTGCACCAAAGACGTCTTCAAGAATTGGCCATCAGCTCAGGATCCTGGGAAACCCCGCCCCCATCACCACCAAAAAAACCAACCACCAACCAACCAAGCAACAAACAAACAAACATCTCATCACCTAACATTCTCAATGTTTAAATGGAATTGAGAAATGATTTATCATGCCAGCATGGTAATCCAATGGATTTATGGATTTTGGATTTTATGGTCTGCTGTTTACTGTTAGATAAGTTTCTTAGAGTTGCTGCAGTAAGTTATCACAAACGTGGTGGCTTAAACCAGGGCAATGCATTTCCTCACAGTTCTCAAGACCAGTAGCCTGAAATCAAGGTGCTGGCAGGGTCCTGCTCCCTCTGAAGATGCTAGGGGAGAAGTCTTCCTTGCATCCTCCTAGAGCCCCCTACTCAGTATCAGCAGAGCACTAATCTTCACAAAGACCTCTCCATGTGTTCTTTTTCTGTCTCTTATAAGGACACACTCATTGGATTTAGGGCCCACCCTCATCCAGGGCGATCTCATCTCAATCTTCACCTTTATTACATCTGTAAAGATCCTGTTTTCAAATAAGGTCATATTCTGAGCTTCTGGATGGACTTGGATATTTGGGGGGCACTATTCAACCCACAACACTATGTTTCTTCACCTGTTGCTCATAGTTCTTTTATAACACATTGAAGTGACCAGAAATCAGTGATCAAATAACTGGTTTATTACAACAGTAGATTTCAAAATGTGGTGAATTGACTAAATACTTTGAACTGTCACCTCTACTAGAAGCATTGAGTAATTCTCCATATAATAAATCAAATCTCTTTTGAAAATCCACACCTTTGACAAAATTGCATTGAGTGATTAATTAATTTCCTGACACTCTCTTTCACATCTTTGTTTCTGAGGCTATAGATTAGAGGGTTCAGCATGGGGATCACCACGGTATAAAATAAAGAACCTACTTTGATTATGAGCCATGAGTTTTTGGAGTTGGGTACACAGTAAAGGAACAAGACGGTCCCATGGAAGATGGTGATGGCAGTCAGGTGGGATGCACAAGTGGAGAAGGCTTTTTGGCGCCCACCAGCAGAAGGCATTTTTATGACAGTGACAAAAATAAAAATATAAGTAGTGAGGATGATTACCAGGCTGCTCACCTCATTGAACATGGCGATGGCAAAACAAAGCACTTGGCTGATGTAGGTGTCAGAGCAGGACACAGAGACAATGACAGAGTGCTCGCAGACAAAATTATTTATGATGTTAGAGCCACAGAAGGACAATGTCAGGAGAAAATAGGTGAGTGTCAAGGAAGAGACTACACCCCATGTGTAGGGCCCCGCCACTAACGATGCACACAGCTTTTGGGACATGACAGCTTTGTAGAGTAGAGGGTTACAAACTGCCACAAAGCGGTCATAGGCCATCACTGCCAACATGAATGTTTCTGACACTGCAAATATACAAGCCAACAGGAATTGCACTATGCAGCCTATGAAAGAGATGGTTCTGTCTTCCACAACCAAGTTCTCCAACAGTTTGGGGGTAACTGTAGTGGAGTAACAGAAGTCGACAAAGGACAAGTGGCTCAGGAAAAAGTACATGGGGGTGTGGAGTTGGGGACTGACCCTGATGATCATGATCATGCCCAGGTTCCCCACCACAGTGATGGTGTAGACGGTCAGGAATAGCAGGAACAAGGGAATCTGCAGATCCGGATATTCTGAGAAGCCCAAGAGGGTGAATGTGGCTCCAGTACTGTGGTTTCCTTCCAGGAGCAACATGCTTGTGGTTGGAGAAGAATCTGAAATAATACTAAAAACAGTAGCAATGATCATCGTGATCACGCATTTCTATTGCACTTACCACGTGGCAGGCATTGTGTTAAAACCTTAAAATGCATTGATTGAAATCTTCAAATAGCACTGTGAATCGTAAAACAAGGAGCTTCATATTTTACTTAAGGATGGGGAGGCATCTATAAGTTAAGGAACTCGTTTGAGGTCACACAGCTTACTAGTGATGAGCTCGGTTTTGAAATTGATCCTGAATGCCAGAACTCAAATTAAATTTAGGGAACAGACAGAAAACTACACCACATTGTTGTAGACCACATGTATTTTTCACAGTTCCATCATTCTGAAGATCTGCCCTTTTTCAGGGGGTTAATATAACAATGCACCTAAATGTAGCACTCAATTTTATAAAGCGAGGATCAGATGTAAAACATTAGAGGTGATAACACTTCGATAGTTATGATGTTCAACCCCAGGCTCAGGGAAGGCAGCATTTATAAGGCACTGCAAGAATTAACGTGTTTTGAAAAAAAATATGTGGATGTGGACAGAACATAGCCCCGCATATCTTCAAGCTTTCCGCTGATTCTATCCAAATGCTACAATAATTACTTCAGTGTTCCAAAAACAATGTAGGAACCTGGTAAAATAATAAAGTCGCACTTGTGACATGTTTTCCCCCGACTTCTGTGTTTTCTTTCCTACTTAACTATTTTCTCACTTAGTGTCACTAATGCTTTCTTTTTTTTTAAGTTAATTATTATTTATTTTTTTATTTTGAGAGAAAGCATGAGGGGAGGGGCAGAGGAAAAGGGAGAGAGAGAATCCCAAGCAGGTGTTGCACCATCAGTGTAGAGCCCAACATGGGACTAGGTCTCACCAGTAGTGAGATCATGACCTGAGCTGAAGTCAAGAGCTGGACGCTTAACTGACTGAGCCACCCAGGTGCCCCTTGCTGCTTTCAACATACTCATCTAGATTCCTTAATTATTATCTTTTTAACTTTCTATTATTTTTAATCTGATAACTTTACTAGGCATGTATATTATTAAATACTCATACAATATCTAAATTAGAGAGTAACTTATGACGTGTTTTGCTCAAGCTTCTCAAGCTAGACGTTACAGCAATAAGCAGCAATGGTTACATTATGACCCAGAAAATTTCTGGTGGGGCCATTGGTTTTGATTAACGTTATATATGTGATTATCTTGTTTTGAGTCATGCCATCTTTGTTTACTTGTACCTGTTATTTTGAGAAAGCAGAAGCATCTTGTATTCACAAGCAGTCCTTAGCCACAGAGGTATCTTTAACCATTTAACAATAATTTTTAAAACAATAAGTTAGCCAGTAACAGGCACATGTCTAAAATATTCAGGTTAATTAAAATCTATTAGCATGAATCTCATAAACGAAGATATCATTTTAGTTTTGTCTGACCAGGTCAAGGTAGAAAGAAACTATTATTTCCCTCATAGCTAAATGCTGGTTTTTGATATTCAACAACATGTACTTTCTATGTGCAGAGAAGGAATGGGTGGGAAAGGGACAAAGAGCTAATGACAGTCCAGCATAATGAAAGAAGCCCATGCTTGGGAACCTAGATTTAAATTCAGTTTCAGGCTTTGTCACTTACTCTGTGATCTTTGATGAATTAAATTTTCTGAACCTCAGTTTTGTCAGCAATAATGACATGATGATACATGTTGCATGCGTGTATCAAGATTATTTTAGCAAATGATGTTAACGTACTTAGCACTGAGTCTGAAAATTGTGGAATCCAGTAGGTATGGGCTTCCACACCCTCACTGTTTAAAAAAAAATTCTTAGTGCTATCACTAATTAATATTATTTTAAAGCCCTTGTATTATTTTTTTTAAATCTAAGAAATAGGTCAAGGGCCAAAGTGGGCAGCTGCAGATAGGTGGGTACATCTGGGATACCACAGGGAAGCCCAGGTCTCTTTCCTGAATCTCCACTTGACCCTGATCATCTGAATTTTCCAGTTACTGTCTTTCAATAAATTCCCTGTGTTTTCCCCTTTGCTTTCTCATTATTATCTGATTCTTTCTTGTCCTCTCTTTGTTATATCAGGTTGGCACCCATGGAGACTTGGCAAACTGCAATCATTACCCAGCTGGATTATTAAAGCTTAAACACAGCTAGCTTCCCTGGAGTGCTTCTAGCTTGCACTGGAAGAACATCAAATTCTTCTTCCCTTGATTACTGTGGCTATTAGGACAGCCTTTAGCTCTGACAACTTGGATTTCTTCCTATCGACTAATTTATCAAATCAAAATTTCTATGCTCAGTTCCACCTAAGGCCTGACCGGAGCCATTTCCCAACATCTAACCTCCTTTAATGCCAATATCCATGGCTGATCATCAACAACACGTGCTCATTTGTTCTATGGTTTATGTGATTTTTCTTTCCTTTGACCTGAAATATTCCCTTTTTCTCCCATGTGTTGATGCAGCACTTGCATTACATGAAAACTACTATCACAAAGAAACCTTCCCTTTTCACTCCAGCAGTATTTTCTACATTCTTGCTGTACTTACGGGCATTATTCTCAGGAAATCAAAATGTCATGATTTGTTGCGTTCACTACGACTTTATACATGTTATTCTTATCACCAATATAGGACTTTGAGATGTTGAGGACAGTCTCAGTTTTTACAATATTCTTTTGAAATTTTCAGTGTGATTCTACTATGCTAGGAGCATGGTAGCTCTTCTCGAAGTAAAAATTGGGATGATACCCTAGCAAAGGGGGAAGAAATCACAGCTCATCAGCGGGAGCTGTTAGAAAGACCGACTTCAGAGACATTATGTCATTTAGACCAGCAAAGAGTATTCCCTGTCTCAAAGGCTGCAGGTCCCCCATATAAATGAAAGATTACACAAAATAGATCAGCCAGGCTGATACCAACTCACCTGAAGATCCTGTGCTATTATTAACAGTCTCCAAGGAAGTTCCAACTCAGAATTCAAACATTATTAAACATATTAAGCAGTTGGTAAATATTGCAGGAGTAGAGAATAAATTTTAATTAGTGTGACAGGATTATATTTCTTAGTATCCAGAGAAACTCAGAGAAAGGGGAGAGAGAAAGAGAGAGAGAATCTGACTTCTAGGACCGAAATGTAGGGTTTATGTATGCTTCCATGACCTCAGAGATTTAGACCCTGGAGAATTAGTACTCAACTTTTATTTTTACATCACAAACTCAGAAATGAGATTGAGTGCTAGCTTGTGTGGCGTTTTACAAGAATGCAATTTCTTCTACATCACTGGAGACAATGTCACCAAGTCTACAGCATGAATTTCTTTTAAAAATGTAATTATAGAAAATATACAAACTGACTTGGAAAATATGGTAACTACAGTAAACAAAGATACGGATAAATCAGCTAATATGCAACCATTCAGAGATAACTGCTATTAACATGCTATTAACATGCTATTAACACTGTATGATTTTTCTCTTTTTCTCTGCAAAATATATTTGTTGTGAGATGTATAAACAAGAGAACTTGGATTCTGGATTTTTCATTTAACATAAAATAATCATTTTTGTCCTTGGAAATATTGACTTGCTTCATTGAAATAAATGTGTGTGTGTGTGTGTGTGTATGTGTGTGTGTGTTTCAAATATGGGCAATCTATTCTTCCAAGTTTGTACTAATACAGTTGAATATTATAATCTTTTTGTGTCCATACGTTTTTAAAAATGACTAAGTATTTTGGTTTTTTAAAATTTTTTTAAGTTTATTTATTTATTTATTTGTTTGTTTAGAGAGAGAAAGAGCTGGAGCAGGAGTCAGGGAGGGGCACAGAGAGAGAGGTAGAGAGGGAATCCAAGCAGTCTGCACACAGTCAGTGCAGAGCCTGAGACAGGGCTTGATCTCATCACTGCGAGATCATGACCTGAGCCAAAATCAAGTTGGATGCTTAACCGACTGAGCCACCTACTCACCTGACAAATGTATTTTGGAAGCATGTTTAACTCTCTAAAAACAATGGGTGCCAACCAATCCATTGGGTCTACTTTACCTGAATACCACCCAATTAGATCCATTCAACACTCTCCCTGGGCCCCTGACAACCTATCTCTTACCCTACTCTTGCAGGGACCCTAACACAAGAGAGGCTATTTATCACAAGGAATAGAAACATTTGTGGTAAGTGACATGAATCCCAGAGATCTGCATTGTCATTCTCACACTGGGATTGACATCAGTTCTGCCCTGCCTCTGCTCCCCACCACTACACCTCTGCACACTGGGAATGTGAATTCTTTCTCATTTCCTTTCACAATTAGAAAGGTAAATAATACATTTGCCAAATCAATGTTTGCATGTTAT
This sequence comes from Felis catus, assembly GCF_018350175.1. Taxonomy (NCBI): domain Eukaryota; kingdom Metazoa; phylum Chordata; class Mammalia; order Carnivora; family Felidae; genus Felis; species Felis catus. The sequence goes on along the minus strand of NC_058377.1, from coordinate 100,744,715 downwards.
GTGCCTTAAGCCATATTCATCTGCCCAAGGCCTACTATTTGGTTGAGTTTTCCATGGTCTATGGTTATTCTCCAAGATCCATCTGGTTCCCTCTTGCTTGAAGAACTCTTCATATGACTTCTTTTACTGGCAGTCACCAGCCGTTCCTTCACATTCACATTTTTTGCTGGTTTGGGGAACAAGCTGAGGAGATTTGGCCCTTGCAGAGGGTCAATACTGAGAAAATAATCTAGCAGTGCTTTGTGGAGACACAGGAAATTTATTTGATAAAGTTGTCTAAAAATTTAGTGATGGGAGTGCCTGGGTGGCTCAGTTGGTTACACGTCCAACTCTTGATTGGCTCAAGTCATGATATCATGGTTCGTTAGATGGAGCCCCATGTCTGGCTGGCTCTGCCATGAACAATATGGATCCTGCTTGGGATTCTCTGTCTCTCTCCATCTCTGCCTTTCTCCCCATCTCTCACTCAAAGTAAATAAACATTTTTAAATGTTTTTAAAAAAGAATTTACTGATAAATTGAAAAGTAAAGAAATCCTAAACTCATTATTAATTTTTCCCTACAGAGCCTTTGTTATGTTCTAGGTTTCTGTGGGAGGCTGGGTATGTGAACCAGAGAGACAGATTGAAATGTCCTACAGAAATGTCATGGTGTTTAAGAAAAGAATATCTCACAAGAGAATTGAGACCTTGCTCAAAGGCTTGACCATCTCTCCCCTCTCACAGTATTTGTCTATTAAGCTGCAGAAGAGAAAGTTAAACTCCAACACGAGGAGGACAGAACACAAACACTACACATTTTAAGATATGAGGGAGCTACATAGGAGCTAGGTCTCTCTCAAAAGCCAGCTATGCTGAAGGAACAGGGATGGATCATGGGATGATTTTAATGGTTTCTTTCCTATTTTCGGAGAACCTCTCTTCCCCCTCTTATATCAGCAAGACTTCTATGACTTCTATGACTTTTATGACAAATCATTCTTCTAATCTCCCTCTGTTTAGAGCCAAGAGTACTTCATTTCTTGTCCTCACCAAACATTTACTCATGGATACAGCATCTGTCTTTTCTCAGAATTCATAACAATTTGAAAACCATTCTTCCATAAACAAGCGTCACCCTTATCTCAAATCTCAAAAGGACAATTACATGACAGGACGATTATACCTCATCGGTACAGTTTTCAAAGTCTTGGTAACATAGATGCTATAAGATTACCAAAGGCACAATGCAAAAGATTTATGTATATTAACAAGTTTATATAGTAGCATATTTTATTTATTTACGTAAATTTAAGTTTCTCTACGTTAAACTGACAAAAACTTGTCATATCTTTCCTGCCATCTCTTGTTTACCCTTGATAGGTTTATAGAAAGAGCCCTTCATGAAAGACAAACTACTCTTTCTAGAAAAATCACTTTTTAAAGGAAAAAAGTCAAAAAAAGTTTATAAAAGGCAAAAATATCCCTCACACACTATTTTTCCTATTCTTTTCCATTTCCTATATTATTGTATGTACCAGAGAGAACAATTTTTTCTTCAGTTAAAATAAATAAGTTGGGTTTCGTATCTTATGGATGAATACTGAAAAAGAGAATTGTTGAGGTCCATGGGAAGTGTTCACATAACTTCAGAAGACACAGCTAAACTGTTCCCAAAGTCATTTTATGTTTTACCCCCATCCGAAATGTGTGAGCAATCTGCTTGCTCCACATTTTCACCAGTACATGATATTTCAATTTTATTTATTTTAGCCATTCCGATGTGCAGCAGTATCTCAGTGTTAATAAGAATTTCACTGATGATTAATAATACTTAGTATCTTTTCATGTGCGTAACGATTATTCATTTATCTCGTTTTGTCAAGTGTCTGCTTACATATTTCACCTTTGACTAGATCCTTTGTCTTGTCTTGAGTATAAAGAGCTTTCTTTCATATGTTCTACAAACAAATCCTTTGTCAAACATGTATACGTCCATATATGTGGCAAAGATGTATATATAGCAAATATTTATTCATAGCCTGTGGCTTACTTCTTAACACTGTCTTTTACCACCAAAGAACGTTTGCAACAGATTTTAATGCTGATGAAGTTCTTTTCATCAGTTTTTGGAGGATCCATCCTATTTTGTGTCTTATCTTTAAGTGACCAGATATGCTTGTGTCCCTTTAAAGTTTCATGAGTAAAGGTCAACTTCTGCCGTTCAATACAACAAATAGCAAAAGGTTGGCTTCTGTACAAGGTACAGTAAGCTGACACACCCCGCCAAAGCCGTCCCTGGAATATGAGCCACCTGATTGTGATTCGAGGGAAACATTCTCGACCTGCACATATTTGATGAACTGGTGATTAGTTTTATTTTGGAAAGATACATATGAAATCATACTACATGATAAAATAGTTTAAAATAACTTACAAATACTGCAAAAATACTACGATCCAAGAGTTTTATTTATTTATTTTTTTAAGTTTTGGTTTACATGTCTGGAGATATTTCCCTAAAAATGAATGTGTACAAATCAATTATCATAAAATGCCCTGCCATAAATATATTCACTGAAACATATTAATTGCAAAATGATTTGAATCATCAACTGCATGACAAGGGTTGAACAATCTCTAGCATAGTAAATCAGTTTGTTTGTTTTTTCAGGAATAAAATAATGAATCTAACAAGATTATATTGAGGGACAAAGCAATTTTGCAACAACTAATCTCAATGTGTCCTTCACATCTTTGTTTCTAAGGCTGTAGATTAAGGGGTTCCGCATGGGAATCACTACTGTGTAAAACACAGATGCCACTTTAACTCTGAGCCAAGAAGTTTTAGGATTAGGGATACAGTAGAGGAGAAGGATGGTCCCATGGAAGATGGTAATGGCTGTCAGGTGGGAGGCACAGGTGGAGAGGGTTTTCCAGCACCCACTTGCAGAAGACATCCTCATAACAGTGACAAAAATGAGGGTATAGGACTTCAGAATAACCATCAAGCTGCTCACCTCATCGAATATGGCAATAATAAAACAGCACATCTGGCTGATATAGGGGTCCGAACAGAAGACAGAAACAATTACAGAGTGGTCACAGATAAAATTATTTATGATGTTAGACTCACAATAGGATAATGCAAGGAGAAAATATGTGTCAAGGAACACACTATACCACATGAGTATGACCCAGCCACCAGCGGAGCACAGAGCTTTGGAGACATAATAGTAAGATAGAGCAAGGGGTTACAGACCGCCACACAACGGTCATAGGCCATTGCTGCTAACATAAAAGCTTCTGTTACTCCAAATATGCAAGCAAAGCAGTACTGCATAATGCAACCGGAGAAAGATACGGTTCTGTCTTGCACAATCAAGTTCTTCAACAATTTAGGCGTCACTATGGTGGAATAACAGAAATCTACAAAGGACAAGTGACTAAAGAAAAAGTGCATGATCGTGTGGAATTTCAGATTGATCTTGATGATTATAATCATGCCCACGTTGCCCACGGCAGTGACCATATAGATAGACAAGAAAGCCAGGAAGAGTGGAACCTGGAGGGCTGGGTATTTCGAAAAACCCAAAAGAATAAAAGTGGGTATGATACTTCGATTTCCTTCAGACAACATCACGATTCCTGTTGATTGAAAAACCAAAAGTTATTTCTAAAAGTAGACCTGAATGGAAAGGAGAAACAGAGAGAATAAAGAGGCTTCATATGCCTCTGTGAAGTTGACACAGAACAGTGACTCTCAACGTGTGGTCCCCAAACCAACAGCAGCCGGAGCACCTGAGAAGTTGTTAGGAATGCAAAGTCTCCAACCCCATCACCAGCTTTCTGAATCAAAAAATCTGGGATGGGGCCTACAATTCTTTTTTTTTAATTTAAATGTTTATTTAAATTTGAGAGAGAGAGACAGAACATGAGCAGGGGAGGGGAGACAGAGAGAGCAGAAAGAGAGGGAGACACAGAATCCAAAGCAGTTTCCAGAGTTCCAGGCTTCGAGTTGTCAGCACAGAGTCCAAGGTAGGGCTCAAACTCACAAACTGCAAGATCATGATTTGAGCCAAAGTTGAACATTCAACCAACTGAGCCACCCAGGTACCCCGGGCTCACAATTCTTGATTTGACAGGTCCCCAGGTGATTTTGCTGCCTGCTAAATTATGAGAACTGCTAGGCACATAAATAAGTATACATATTTATTATTTACATATACTTATATATTATAAAATATAATATTATAATATAATTATCAAATATAATATATAATTATAAAATAATATATTATATATAATATTATATATATAATTCTGTTGTTTAAAATTCAGCCCTTCTTAGTATTATTACTATTGGACTGAAATATAAACTTAGAGCACAAAAAGAAATCTTAAGAGCGAGAGAGGGAGACAAGAAGCACGGAGTACTTTGTTATGGTCCTAAGAACCATACTAAGGATCAAGATCACTTGGCATTTCAAATGGTGCCACATAACACTTAGTATTCATTTTTTTTACATATTTAATATTTTCCAGGCATTGTACAGAATTAAATATGCACGGAATTTATGAGTCAGAATAAAACTTAAAATGTATCTAGTCTGTGCCATCTGCCTAATGCTTGAGAATCCATTACAAACTCTTACTCATGAAATAATCATCTGGCTTCCATCAAAGCCTCCACTAAGGTGCATGGCCTACAGGGGTAATTTTGTAGGCCTTTCACATATTGCTTACCATGTATTATTTTAATTCATTAATTAATTTAGATTAATTAAATTTGTTATATATTATAAAATCGTAAATATATAATTAAATTGCATATTTTTTGAGAAACAGAAGAAGTATCTTATTTTCACCAACAATAGCTCCATACAAAATATGTCCTGTGATACAATGGAAATTACACATTTTCTTAACCAATAGAAGTAAGCCCTCTCCTACGGTGAGGCAAACTTGGGGAAGGTAAGGAAATTAGAGCAGGAAGCCCATAAAATGAATGGTCCCAAGATTTAGACATGAGACTACCACAGAATTAGATGGGTAATCTGTTCCATCTTCTGAAGCGTCAAGCTCCAGACTCAGCAACATGGCTGCCTACCTTTCCATGTGCCACAAGCAACCCCACACATAGAGCATCCATCAGCAGCATTTTTTTTTCCAACAGCAAGAAGGACCAGGCAGATACACTGTAAACATCCATTGTTGTTCAGGCTATTTTAATAAATGAGTTCCCTTCAACATGTGAAACTATTTGCAAAACCCTGGCTTATTAGGGACATTGTTGCTACTACTGTTCTGGCTTTTTGGCATGCTTCTTAGGTCAATACCAAAAAGTTATTCAGAAAAAGACTTGGTAGCCCAACCCTAGCAATTTCAAAGGTTTTGGTGAAAACCGATGGGACCGGATTAGGTCTGTATCCAGAGACCAGGCCTATAGAAATACAAAATCAACAAATACCCCATGATTTTCTGTGTCTTTCCCATTGCTCACTGTTGCTAGTTTCTGTCATACGAAATTTAATTCTCAAAAACATTCATGCCTCGTGAATGAAAATTAAAAGGTCTCTGACCAGAGAAAGGGGTCCACGTATAATTTTTGGAATAATCTATATGAGCTGGAGCTCCATGTTTTCTTCCTAAATTGAAAGCTACTGAAAAAGAAATGAACTGACCTGACACCAGAAGCTCTTGATTATTTTACTGAGAATTTTTTTTTTATGATCAGTGAATCTCAGGCATTTTTCTTCTTAGTAATAAAACATTCTTTACAGTAGCAACAGGCTTGAGGTGTGAAATAAAATGGTAGTATATTTCAATAAGTATAACCAGTCAAAAGGCATTTTATTTCCAGGACCTAAGAAATCTTTGGGAATTCAAAGAAAAAACCAAAAGCTGAATCTACAATCTAAACCCTGCCAAACTCTGGGTCTTATATCTGCCTCCATAACTCTGAAGATATAGATTACAGAGAATTACAATTGGAGTGTTCCTCAGTGCACCACAAATCTTACAGTTAGTTGAAACACCATCCCTTGGGTCATCGTGGTATATGCATTCTCTCTTAAATCATTAAGGATAATTACATCACCACATCTATTCCACTAATTGCTTTTAAATTTTGAATTATTGAAGTAATATGTATTAACTGAAGAAAACGTCAACTGTTGAGTTTGAAATAAGTAAGGGGAAAAAAGAACAATTGAGAAACAGCTGTTAGGAACTCAACTGCATTTTAAATTCCACAGTAAGTTTGGAGTGGAATACTGCCCCAACGCTACCTTAAGGAAAAAGAAGGTGACCATTATCAGTGAAACAATGCGGATATCATTTACCCCTTGATATGATGTGATGAGAAAGGGTTCACCTTTCTGACACTCTTAGTTCCATAATTCCAGCTTAATATGAAAAGAACCATTATGCAAACTCTTATTTGGAAGCATTCTATGGGATACCTAACCAGTATTCCTTAGGGCTGTCAAAGTCAAGAAAAAAAAAAAGAGTAAAAAAACTGTCACAGACCAAAGTAGACTGGGGACACACAGCAACTGCATGCAGTGTGGTATCCTGGATTGGACCTCAGAAAACGAAGAAGGCATTAACGGGAAAAAATAAGGAACCTATATAAAGTTTAGATTTTAGTGATCATAACATACTAATACTTCTTTTTAAAATTTTCATTTTATTGTGGTAAGAACACTTAATGTGAGATGTACCTTCTTAAGAGGTTTTTAAGTGTGCAACACAGTATTATTGACTACAAATACAATTTTGTGCCACAAATCTCTAGAACGTACTCATCTTTCTTAACTGAAACTTTATAACCCCTGATTGGTAACTCCTCTTTTTCCCTTCCCCCAGTCCCCAGCAGCCATCATTTCACTCTTTTATTCTATGAGTTTGATTACTTTAGATAACCTCATATAAGCGGAATTTATTTTTTTCTGACTAGCTTATTTCACTTACATAATGTCCTCAAGGTTTATCCAGGTGGTCACATATTGTGGAATTCCCTTTATTTTTAGGGCTGAATTGTCTTCCGTTGTATATTCATACCACATTTTCTTTATCCATTTATCTGTCCATGGACATTTAGGTTGTTTCTGCATCTTGACTATTGCTAATGGTTCTGCAATAGAACACAGAAATGGTAGTAACTCTTTGAAATCTTGATTTCAATTCTTTAGGATAAATAGGATTACTGGATCACATGGTAGTTAAATTTTTAATTTCATGAAGAATCTCCGTAACTATATCCATAGCAACTGCACCATACTGCATTCCCATCAACAGTGCATATGGGTTCCAATTTCTTCATTATCTTCACCAACACTTGTATACACACACACACACACACACACACACACACACACACAGATGTGAGGTGAGTCTTATCATTTTAATTTGTATTTCCCTGATGACTAAGTGACATCGATAATTTTTTTTCATATACCTATTGGCTATTTTCAATACCTATTTTCAATATTTATGAAAAGAAGAAACTCAAGACTTTATAATATAGATTTAGCCATTTATATTTGCAAATTACAACTATAATTTACAAAGCAGCTCTGCATATCATCTCAGTTATTTCTTGAATAAAAATGGGATTATCATGAGATTCTAATGTCTACCTTGTCAGAGAATGTACTTTCATAAAGATAATTGCATTCTGGATATTAATGATCTGGGAGTTATTGTAAGTACTCCAAGCATGTGTTGCTAATTAGAAATAGAAATTGGACCATTCCCCAGATCATTAACTCTCTGTAGTATTTGAAACTCCCTGTACACAATACATCGCAATGGAAAATTTCTGGAAGTCTAAGCTAATTATAAGTAACAGAATAATCAAAATCTGAAAATAGATTGAAAGTTTATAATTTCATGAAACAAGCTAAGGGTATAAAATATGAACATTGTCAGAAATGGTTGAAGTAATTATTGAAGCAGAAGTGATGTATCATATTACAATAAAAGAAGACAATAGCAAGTCCTCTAAAATTATGGAATAAAAGAGTGGGGATGAATCTCAATGAAATTTTAGTTCATTTTTTATAGGTTCAGTATAATCTGGCTCTCAATGTGGCATACTGATATTTGTAATATAATATATTTACAACCTGAAATACATAGATCAAATATGTAAATATTGAAATGAACTAAATAAAAATATATTAATATATATTTGTATCTGTATGTTATCTGTATATATGGGTATTCATATCTCTGTATATAGGCATCTATCAATTAATCTACAAAAAGAGAAAGATAGAAGCAGATACCTTGGTGATTATAAAATTGAGAGACCATGCCAACGTTTTTTTAATCATCAATTTCTGCATTAAAGATATTTATGATAAATTACATGAAATGGTCTTCCTTTAGATAATGCATTTTCTTAATGTGATTCCAAAGATAAATTTTAAAAAAATCTCCCACATGCTTCTGCCTGTCAACCCATTAGTTTTTCTACCTGAGGTAAACAGTGCTACCTGTTTCTGTTTGTTTATTTGTTTGTTTTGAATCATCAAGAAACTGCAGTGCATTTATATGTTCATATATACAGAGAAACGTATATGCACTCCTAACACAAATGATGCTGAATTAGGACTACTGCGTGGTTCTTGCTCAGTTTTTCTGGAACATTTTATTTTGGCAATGTAGGTATATATAAAAATGAGCTAACATTTTGAATGGCTACATGGTATGTTCTTTTTTAAAAAAACACTATCGGGGCGCCTGGGTGGCGCAGTCGGTTAAGCGTCCGACTTCAGCCAGGTCACGATCTCGCGGTCCGTGAGTTCGAGCCCTGCGTGGGGCTCTGGGCTGATGGCTCAGAGCCTGGAGCCTGTTTCCGATTCTGTGTCTCCCTCTCTCTCTGCCCCTTCCCCGTTCATGCTCTGTCTCTCTCTGTCCCCAAAATAAAAATAAACGTTGAAAAAAAATTAATAAAAAAACACTATCGATGGATAAAGAAGATGTGGTATGTATATACAATGGAGTATTACGTGGCAATCAAAAAGAATCAAATCTTACCATTTGTAACTATGTGGATGGAACTAGAGGGTATGATGCAAAATGAAATTAGTCAGTCAGAGAAAGATAAATAGCATATGACTTCACTCATATGAGAAATTTAAGATACAAAACGGATGAACATAAGGGAAGGGAAGCAAAAATAATATAAAAACAGGGAGGCAGACAAAGCATAAGAGACTTTTAAATATAGAGAACAAATAGAGGATTACTGGAAGGCTTGTGGGAGGGGAGATGGGATAAATGGGTAAGGGGCATTAAGGAATCTACTCCTGAAATCACTGTTGCCTTATGCTAACTAACTTGGATGTAAATTTTAAAAAAATTAATTAATTAAAAAAAGAATAGGGGTGCCTGGGTGGCACAGTCGGTTAAGCATCTGACTTCAGCCATGTCACGATCTCATGGTCCGTGAGTTCGAGCCCCGCGTCGGGCTCTGGGCTGATGGCTCAGAGCCTGGAGCCTGTTTCCGATTCTGTGTCTCCCTCTCTCTCTGCCCCTCCCCCGTTCATGCTCTGTCTCTCTCTGTCCCAAAAATAAATAAACGTTAAAAAAAAAAGAATAAAAAAAGAAATGCAAAAAAAAATTATTTGAGGTAATGAGTTTAAATAGAGAAAAAAAAAAAATTACCATTTTAGCGGGGTGCCTGGGTGGCTCAGTCGGTTGAGCTTCTGACTTTAGCTGAGGTCATAATCTCCTGGTTCCTGAGTTTGAGCCCAGCAAGGGGCTTGCTTCTGTCAGCTCAGAGCCCGCTTCAGATCCTCTGTCCCCCTTTCTGTCTGCCCCTCCTCCATTTGCACTCTTTCTCTGGAAAATAAATAAACATTAAAAAAATACTATCACTTATAAGCCAAACACATATTAATGGGCATTTCAGGTTTTCTAGTCTTTTGCTGTTCTAAATAATACTTTAAAAATATCCGAATGTATACCTCTACTTTGTTTTTCAAAGTATCTCTAGTATAAATTCTCAGAAGCAGTACTGCTGTGTATATTTTCTTAGGATAGCTATTACCAAATTGCTCTCTACCAGTTTTCATGCTCACCAGCAATGTGAGAGTCCTTGACTCCCCACACCTTGCTGTGGTGGGACAAAGATGCACAGTACAGATAGATCCCTCTTCAAGGAAAGATATGTTCTCCCAGCTGTGAATTCCAAGATTGACTTCAGCTCTACAGAGCCATCATGCCCATATGACAGATTATGCGTGGGTAGGGGACCTGACCCAGTGGATCGACTCTGATATATGATATGTGTGCCAAAAGTCCCCATTGGGTAGGCAGGACTTTGGTGGCTGTATCACAATCTAAGTTGTCCCTGAATTCTATTCTGCCTCCTTCCCTTTCCTTCTATTGCTATGTATCCCATGAAAATTGCATGCCAAATTCTGTCACGACATCTATGTCTGGAGAATTCAGCTACAACATTGCCAGTCTACGTTTTTTTCCCCAAATTCTTTGAGAACATTTTTATTGAAGTAGAACTGTTACAGGTGGGTAGGAGAGACACTGGTCTTTGTCTCATGGAGTCAAGGAATGAATCTCGTGGAAGTGGATAGTGAGCAAAACGATAGAGTCTATGGAGTGAAAGTACAAAGCTCTCAAGAGTGAGAGGGTCCCTACTGGGTTGTCGCCAAGGAATCTTTTCTGACTTTTTATTGGGACCTTATCAGGAACAGTTTGTGAGACTCCATTCATGGTGCTTAGCACCTGGCAGGTCTAGAATGCATTTATCCTTTATTGATTGATTGATTTTCAATAAATTTATTTATTTAAATTCAAGTTAGCTAACATACAGTGTAGTATTGGTTTCAGGAGTAGAACCTAGTGATTCATCACTTACACAGAACACCCAGTGCTCATCCCAACAAGTGTCCTCCTTAATGCCTGTTACCCATTTAGCCCATCCTCGCACCCACCTCTCCACCAGCAGCCCCCACTTTGTTCCCTGTATTTAAGAGTCTCTTATGTATTGCCTCCCTCTCTGTTTTTATCTTATTTTTACCTCCTTTCCCCTATGTTCACCTGTTGTGTTTCTTAAATTCCACATGTGAGTGAAATCATATGATATTTGTCTTTCTCTGCCTGACTTATTTCCCTTAGCATAATACACTCTAGTTCCAACCACGTTGTTGCAAATGGCAAGATATCTTTTTTTTTTCACCAAACCCAGCTGCAGCTGCAGACAGCCTCCCCAAGGATCCCTTATCTATCCCTGCCCACTGTTAACCCTTTCCCTACTCAGAACTTAAATCCAATGATGTGAAAAATTAACAGTTCAACTCAATGAATTGTTTAATTAAAAAAACCTTGCACACCTACCAACAAGATCATGTTATCAGTTATTATCAAAATATCACTTAGAAGCATCTGCTATGCCTTCCCAGTGAGTAGCCCAAAAGAGCAGCAACTATACTGACACATTACTGTAAACTAATTTGACTATTCATGAATTTTTTGTTAATAAAATAATATGATTTATACACTCTGATGTTTGCATTCTTCTTACTTAACATCATGACTGTGAAATTCCATAATGTTGTACTGAATATTGGTAGTTTTTTTTTCATTTCTATACAGTATCCAATTGAGTAAACGCAACCAAAAATTATTTTTTTAGGGATATATAAATCATTTTCACTTTGGGGCAATTGGAAATAGTGTGGTTGTGAACATTCTTGTTCCTGTCTTTGGTGCAAATATATATGCATTTCTGTTGGTTAATACCGGGGACTGGAATTATGGGTTCCTACTTCCAAAGAGTTTTCAAAAAACCTTTGTTCAACTTTGCAATCATACTCAGCATTTATGAAAGTTTTATTTAATCCATATTTTTGCTATTTGTTTTAATATATTTTTAATGTGTGTTTATGAGATTGTTTGCAAATGTTTATTGGGGTTTTTGTACTTTACTGTAAGTAGCAGCTCTTTCTATACAGTTATTACATATATCTCTTACAGATGTTCCAAAGATTTTTTCCATTCTATCCAAGGTTGATTTCCTCAGTAGGAGACCTTGAAACAAGTTTTGGATGCAAGTAGTTTGTTTGGAAGATGATCTTAGGAAGCACCAGTAACTAAGTAAGGAAGAGAGACAACCCAAAAATGAACAGGTTATTTGTGTGGATAATTGGGTGTCAGTCCCAATAAGGGCCCCTAGAAGACTGTAAAACCTAATTTAGACTTGTTCCCCCCTCAAGGAATGAAGAAGATGGGATCTTTATGTTCTCACTACCATATACTACCATTGGTTGAAAGCTATTCCTGTAGATGTTCACTGTTTGGCACTTTCACACTGGCCTATGTATGGATTGAGGGCACTCCCAGAAACAGGAGAAAAAGAGCTTTCAGAGGAGTCACAGGTATTTTCAGCAGGAAAGCATCTGAAGAAAGAAAAAAGAATTAAAAGGCAAAGACAGAAGAATTTAATAAATAACAAATATAAAATAGAAGCAATCAACAAATCCAAAATTGGAGAAACCTGATAATATTAAACTCTCATACATCTAAACAAGCAAAAGAGAGAGACAGGGAGAGAAAGCACTAATAACTAATGTCAGTAATGAAAACTGAGCATAACTATAGACCATTTCAACTTTATAAAAAACTTTTATGAAAAAAGTTGTGCCACCAACTTTGAAAACTTGGCAATGATGAGTGGGTGAGCTCCAAGAAAAAAAAAAACCAATATATGGTTTAAGAAAGTGGTCCAGGTTCATTCCTCCGCATGTCGCTGTCCAGTTTTCCCAGCACCACTTGCTGAAGAGACTGTCTTTTTTCCATTGGCTATTCTTTCCTGCTTTGTCAAAGATTAGTTGGCCATACATTTGTGGGTCCAGTTCTGGGTCTTCTATTCTGTTCCATTGATCTATGTGTCTGATTTTGTGCCAGTACCATACTGTCTTGATGATTACAGCTTTGCAATACATCCTAAAGTCTGAAATTGAGAGGCCTCCAGCTTTGGTTTTCTTTCTCAACATTACTTTGCTATTTGGGATATTTTCCGGTTTCATACAAATTTTAGGATTATTTGTTCTAGCTCTGTGAAGAATGCTGATGTTATTTAGCTAGGGATTGCATTGAATGTGTAGATTATTTTGGGTAGTAGTATCAACATCTTAACAATATTTGTTCCTCTTATCCATGAGCATGGAATGTCTTTCCATTTCTTTGTGTCTTCTTCAATTTCTTTGATAAACTTTCCAGAGTTTTCAGGGTACAGATATTCTACCTATTTGGTTAGGTTTATTCCTAGGTATCTTATGGGCACCTGTTGGGATGAGCACTGGGTGTTATATATAAGTGATGAATCACTACATTCTTCTCCTGAAGTCAATTCTACACTGTATGTTAACCAGCTTGAATTTAAATTAAAAACTTAGAAAAAGGAAAAAGAAAACAATGAAACTGACTCAAGAAGCAATTGAGATTATAATTTTCTTACCACTATTTTAAAAAGTGCATTAGTAATTAAAAACTTTACTATGCAGTTAAAAATTCTCTTATTTTTCAGTGAATTCTATTAAGGAACATTTTTCACTGAATTGAATAAGGAGAAATTCTTACCATTTCATCTAGAGAGGCCAATACAACTTTGATGTACAAAACTGACAAGGACAATGCAATCAAAGAAAATTGCAAAGCAATTATGAACACAGAATTTTAAATTACAGATAAAATATTGACACAAACTGATCCACTAATAGAAAAATAATATTCTATTCTATAACTTTTAAATTCATGTCCTCGGGAAAAGATCACTTGAGTTGATATTAGAAAATTCAAAAAATGTAAGTTACCATATGAAAATATTAAAGGAACTCAGATGAAGAAAAAATAGCTTAATGAAATTCCACATCCACTCACAAAAACCCAAAATACACACAAAAACACAGACAAATGAAGCAGATAACTTTGTTAATCTGGAAGCAGGAGGAATATACAAAAAACCTATAGAAAGCGAGATTTTAGGGAAGCTTGGGTGTCTCAGTTGCTTGAGTGTTTGCCTCTTGATTTCAGCTCAGGTCATGATCCCAGGATCTAGCCCTGCATTGGGCTCTGTGGTGAGTGTAGAGCCTGCTTAAGATTCTCTCCTTCTCTCCCTCTTCCTCTCTCCCCTGAGACTCTCTCTTAAATAAATAAATAAATAAATAATAAATCTCATTTAACCCGTAAGAAAAAAACCTACATTTTCAGGAATGGCTTTACTGGATACCATATCTTATTAGTTATGGATGGTTTTAACTATAAAACAGGGAAACATGTAGAAAATTTATATACTGTACATATAGGGACATTTACTTTATAAAAAACCTGGCACTATAGATCAGTGCTAATGGAGTGGTTTTCAATAAATATTGCTGGAAAAATATGCATCCACAAGTTAAAATACAAAATCAGCTGATTCTCATATCACACCAAAATTTAATTCCAGTTTTATCTTAGAAATACATTGAAAAGTCAGTGTAAAAGGAAAATTAAAGTCTACAATCCAAGAGGAAATAGAATATAATATAAAAGACATAATAATGTACTAAATTTAGGACAACTTAACCCATAAAATACGGGAATATCTTCATTATTTTAGAGGAAATAAATGTATCTTGAATAGGACCTTGGAAGCACAGTTTGATAAACCCTGTTTCATTAAACATAAGGAAATCTGTGTCCCTCAATACATCATCAAGAGAGTGGATAGAGAGCCACAGTTTAGGAGAAAATAGTCATGGCAATTTTACCAAAAAAAAAAAGGACTTTTATTTAAAATGCATAATGAACTACATATTTATAATAAAATACAACCTAATAGGAAAATGGACAAAAAAACAAAATAGGCATCTCACAAAGAAAAAAGAACCAAAGGGCTACTAATAACCCTATTAAAAGAAATTCAACCACATTGAAACCATGAGGAATTTAAATTATAACCACAATGACATACCAATACTCACCTATGAACTTTGAAGATATTAACATGTCTAGTGTGACCATATTAAATGTTGGCAAGAATGTGCAATCATTAGAATCACACATGATATAGGAGGAATGTAAATTAGTACACTGACTTTGGAAAATTGTTTGATTGTATCTAGTAAAAGAGAAGAAACCAGCTCTCTGTGATCCAGAACTTTCACACATAGGCACATCCGACAGAGTAAGTGCTTGCTTATGTGCAAATGCCTGTGCAAGAACATTCCTGGCAATGTTTCCATAAAAGCCAAGAAGAGGAAATAACTAAAGTCCATTAATAGTATAGATACACCAATGATGGCATATTTATTTTATGGGACATTCTTCAACAAGAAAAAATGAACTACGGTTACAGCTAATAAATTGAAACATTCACTTAAAACAAATGTTGAGCCAAAGCAGCCAGACATAATGGAATATATACTCTAAGATTTCATCTATGTGAATTTCAAAAGGAGGGAAAGCTAGCACTTATACTCTCAGACTTATTCTTAGGAGTTGTAGCTAAACTAGAAAGAAGAAGCTTTGAAGACCACAAATTCCACAAAGGAGTTTGCTCCTAGAGGTGCTGGAGAGGCAGTGATGAGAAAGTGCTTATGGAAATTTTGAAAAATGCTGATAATGCTCTGCCTTTACTTTCTTACAGAAAGTAACACATGGGATAATTATTCAGAATTACTTCTCTATATGTTTGTCATATTTTATGATTCAAGAGGAAGGATGAGAAGGGAAGAATAAGGTGAGAAGGAAGAATGGGAGCAGGGAAGGGCAACATCTTTGCAGGTTCTGAGAGTTAGGATGAAAACCTCTTTGGAGGACCATTATTTAGCACACTACCCTCTGGGATTGAAACTTGAGAAGAATTTTCATTCTTTCTTTTCTTTTAACCTGTAAGCAATTTTTTAAAGCACAGTGAGATTTAATGTCACGGATGTATATGAATGAACTAATTATCTGAATACATTTTCTCCAGTTATTTGAAGAAAAATTAGTAACCCTTAGTGCAACATATAAAAAGTATTTAAAAGTAATTGTGTATATGTATGTGTATAAAAATCAAAATTAAGGGCGCTTGGGTGGCTCACTCGGTTGAGTGTCCAACTCTTGGTTTTGGCTTAAGTCATGATCCCAGGGTTGTGGGATTGAGTCCCACTTCAGACTCCATGCTAAGCATGGAACTTACTTAAGATTCTCTCTCTGTCTCCCTCTGGCCCTTTCCACAACTCTCTTTGTCTCTAAAAGAAAAAAGAAAAAAAAAAAAAAAAGAACTCAAATTACATTGAGTGAGAAAGCAGTTTGGTATGAATTAACTTTCTGGCTGTGTCTTTCACATCTTTGTTCCTAAGACTGTAAATAAGAGGGTTCAACATGGGGATCATGACAGTAAAAAACACAGTGGCCACTTTGACCAGGAGCCACGAGCTTTTGGAGTTGGGCACACAGTAGAGAAGAAGGATGATCCCATGGAAGATGGTGATGGTGGTCAGGTGGGAGGCACAGGTGGAGAAGGCTTTCTGGAGTCCTCCAGTAGATGGCATCTTGACTATGGTGACAACTATAAAAATATAGGAGGCGAGGATAATCAGGAGGCTACAAGCCTCATTGAATGTGGAAATGACTAAACACATCCTCTGACTAAAGGAGGGGTCAGAGCAGGATAAAGAAAGGATGGCAGAATACTCACAGCCAAAGTGATGTATAATGTTGGAACCACAGAAGGATAGTTCCAAAAGAGAGTATGTGAGTGTCAGGGAACATATTCCACCCCATACATAGGTTCCAGCTACCAAGAGGGCACAGAGTTTCCGAGACATAGCCACTGTGTAGAGCAGGGGGTTGCAAACAGCCACAAACCGGTCATAGGCCATAACCGCTAACATGAACATTTCTGTAATCACAAATGCACAAACAAAAAAAAATTGCACCATGCATGCTTTGAAGGAGATACTTCTGTCTTCCATGACCAAGATCTCTAGCAGTTTTGGTGTAAATACACTGGAATAACAAATATCCAAAAAGGATAGATGACTGAGGAAAAAGTACATGGGTGTGTGGAGTTTGGGGTTGATCCTTACAACCGCAATGATGCCCAGGTTTCCCACCAGAGTGACTGTGTAGATGGTCAAGAACATGAGGAAGAGGGGTGCCTGGAGGTATGGGTACTCCGAGAAACCCAGGAGGATAAATATAGTCACAGAGCTCTGATTTCCCTCATCCAGTGCCATGGTTCTTGATTTTAAAAAATAAAGGAGAAGAAAAGAGAATTGAGCAGCGGAACTTGAGAAGGAAGAGTAAAAGGAAGTCAGGACAGGTCAATGCAAGCCAGTGAAGGCAATGGGGTCAATGCGTACACATGAGTTCTCTGTTTCACTTCGGAGTCTTACTTGACTTTTCAATTATGTGCAATTAGCTGTATCCTTCAGTACTTTAGTTGCCTCATCTGGAAAATAAGAAAAAAAATGGGACTAATCAGTAGTATTAAGTTATATAAATAACCTGTAGATGTATATGATCCTTACAACGTTGAATATCCCAGGATAAAATATAATTATATGAGCACAAAGGAGACATATAGAAAAATTAAAACAAACAAACAAACAAACAAACCTCTGAGCACATCATAGTACTCATATGATCATGTCAGAAGCCACGTTGGGAAAATTAAACACTTTTAATACATAAAGAAAAACATAACTGTAAATATCTTTGGGGGAAAATGTATCATCAGACCTTCACAATTTTTGTATTGCTGTATTGAGTATTTCCCTATTCTAGATATAGCCCATTATCAAGGACTTAAGAGTTTCTTTAAGTGGTCTGGTAAAAAATTCCATGGATGACTATATTCTGTCAATTACATACCCACCATGTGGTCATTTTGAAGGCCCAAACTACTCAATGATTTATAACTGTTTTCTAAGGGAGTATTTTGCATATAGTCTTGAAAATTTCACATCAACCCTCTTCTGTTGGTTATACAGTTTGTAGTGCTTATTGTATTAAAATGGAAAAAATATGCTTATTTATCAGTGATTATAACATGCACACACACACACACACACACACACACACACACACACACAATACGGTACTGAGAAAGAAATATCACTTACAACAAAAACCAAAAACTTTGTTCTAATGTGGCAAGTCTATCTGTAGTGGTCAATGAAGAATAAAAAAAATGTGTTAGATTAAGAAATATAAACATTTGGTTTCTGTAAAACAGCAGGAGTTTAAATATTACCAATTCCACAAGGTCAAATCCTAAAGAATGGATTCTAGAAGTGGGTGTGGAGACATAATGAACATGATCCTGCCATCTTGGACACATCTGTGAACCCGCACAACTTTATTTGTCTATAACACACAACAGCATATCGTTAAATCTACCACTAATCCAGGAACAGAGCATTAGCTATGCAGTCACATTCTCCATCACATAGAAGATTGGGTCTACCTGTTGTGAACTTCATATATTTAGTTACGTGTATTGATTTAAACAAAAGTCCTCTCTAAATTCAGGAACTTAGATTGCTTTTATTGGGTCACATTCATGCAAGTTAAGAATTCTGAGATACAATCTGCTATTATTGCCAGAAGGCTAGATAAACCCAATACATCATGGTTTAGTTGTAGAGCTTGGTCTAGTTCAAGTGAAAGACTCCCTAAATTGTTAGTCATATTCTACCTCCTAAAGAATAAGTGATCTTTGTGAGGACTCTAAACCAAGATAAGACAAGACTTAGTACAATGGAAAGGCAAAGAATTTCTGAGTATTTTCATACGTCTTGTGTTCAGACTTCTTTAGTAACACTTCCACTGCCCTTTCCTTACATTAAAGCTCCTGTCCTCACACCTAATGATCTCTCTTCAAACTCGTCAGTGAAACTATCAAAGCAGTAACCATCATACTCAATTCTATGTTTATCCTAAGTAGTATTCTCCTATCGTATTTTCTAGTGCTTTCAAAGTCCAAATGGATCTTTCTCTCTCTCTGGAGTTCACAGGATTTGAAGCTAATCCTCTCTATAAAGAGACTTTCAAATGTTTGAAGACATTAAAGTAGATCCCTTCTCTTTTCTTCTCTAGATAAACAATGTTAGTGTTGGTTTATTGTTTGTGCTTTGTTTTTCCATTTTCTTCCTCACATGGGTTTCTAAATATTTCCGACAAACTAGTCAATATTCTAGGTATAGCATGGACCCCTTTGAGCTGATATTGACACTAAGAACTAAACTAATCTTTTCAGAGATATCATGGAGTGTCAAAAGGCAATGAACTCTGCAATCTGCTTGCACTTGCTATTATGTATACATATGTGTATGTGTATATATACGTATGTATATGTATAGTTCCAAGTTTTTAAATATATATAGATATATAGATAGATAGACATAGATATAGATAGATAGATGATAGATAGATAGATAGATAGATAGATAGATAGAGCCTGGGTATTTGTACTCAAATATTTGAACTGTGTTATGTCAATTTACTGCCCTGCCAAGCTTTGTCCAGGATTTACAGTAAGCAACAAATCTCAGACATGTGTACTTGAAACATTTGTACAAAGTTGAGGATTGTGCATTTATTACTAAATTTCATGCACTGTTGACTCCTTACTTCTCTCTTCACCCCTGGCGTGGCCTTTTAGTCTAACTGAATTGCTGCTAATCTCACTACTTCTTGCCTTTACTCGAGCCACTCTGTCCACCCAGAAGGTCTTCAGGTTCCATTCGTATCACCAATCACCAGTGCCCACTCCATTCTCATTACTACTTGGGCTATTTGTTAAATTGTTGGTAAATATGCTTTCACCGCCACTTCTCAAGAGTGCACATGTTGTGTTCAATACGTGTCCCACATAAACTTTAAGTGAGAGAATTCCAGGATGCCTTAACGACCTAGAGGAGTTCAAGGTCAGGAAAGAATGCCAGGAAGTCTTGAGGAGTTCAAGAGTTAAGAGTTCCAGGTTACTCATAATGAATGTGAGACTTCCTCGCCCATTCCACACCCCTTGTGAGGAACATGCTCCCATTGTAGATTTATTAGTTCACCAATTCTACAGGTACCAAAAAAAATGCATAAAGGCAATCATTGTTAAGGTAATGTTGTGGTGATAAGCTTGTCAAACTAAATAGGGTATTGTTTTTAACTAACTTAGCTTGGTACTGGGAGTATGATTGGGATTGAATAAAGAAGCTATATCTTTGTTCACAGTGCAGAAAAAGGAAAATAAAATATCTCACTTACCTTTTCATATCAGAAACTTTTCTTATAAAATTCTACTATCAACTTTTTTGAAAATTAGCCCCATTCAGAGAAGGGGCTAATTTGAGTGGGTGGAGAAAAGACAGCCTTACATCATGTTATTTTATAGAGAACGTGAATTTAGGAAACAGATGTTAGTTCAGTTTCAGCCTATGTTGTATATTACATAAGCAACTTTAACAAATTCTTTAATCATATGAGCCTCAATACTCTCATCTACAAAATGTGGGTGGCAACACCACGCTAGCTCATTTAATGTTGAGCGCGAACGTATTAAATGACGTATGACCTTAAAATATCCAAGAAATCCTACACTTGGTTAAGATCTCCACAGATATCGGCTTCCTTCCATGTTAATTTTCTACTGCCATTAATCTCTATGAAAATAGTACGAGTTCCAAGTTTTTAAACGTTCTTGCGGTGCATATTCAGAAAGCTATTTTAAAAAGAATTGTATCTCCTGGGCTCTTTAATTTGAGATGTTTCACTGAGTCTTGGATTCACAATCGTATCCATTTCTAATCCAGCAACACAGAATCTTCATTTTCCTTTGCTTTCCTAACCCTGCCTGGTTCTTTCTGTCTCTTCTGCCTGTCGTATGTGTGACTGTGGGAAAGGCAATCAGGGAAAGGTGAAAAGAGAGAAATAGTCTAAGTGTACCTCCCTCTTCATTTTTACTATCACCAACTATCCTCTCACCTGTATATAAGATTTCCAACTGGAGTCCAGTCTATGAGATTAACTTTTGTTGACTCACACTTAGCCTGGAATGCAATGGTGTAAGCATTTTTGAGAGCATTTTATACTAAGTGAATCAAATCGAAACTTCTGCCCAGATGTCTTTAATATCTCCAGGCACTATATAACCACATCGTCTGCCATGACCATAGTGCTTCATTCACAGTGGGACCTTAAATCCTTATTGTACAAAAACAAGCATTTGTAACTCTTAATCTTCCACCATTCATCCCTCTGAAATGGCACCTCTACCCTTGTTGTACGTTGTGCCACCATTTCCTGAAGTACCACATAGCCCCACCAAAAAAACTGCTGGTTAACAGAAATGCCTTTTCTCTTCTATGTTCTTTCCACGTCTATTACCACAATGTATGTGTAGTGCCTGGCACGTTTGCTACATTTATGGGCATGTGTGTGTATGTGCATGTTTGCATGTGCGCCTTAGCTTTTTCCCTGAAGAGTTTCACTTCTTTAGGAGAAGACTTGCATTTAACATTTCTTGTCAAACCACACAATGTGTTTAGCTTAGCAATTGGAGACGAAATTTCCAGCTCAAGACAACGGTTCTGGGAATAACGCAAGTAGAATGCAGCCAGTTGAATATACACACAAACCAAGTCGAAATTGCTGTTACTCAGCTCACATAGGTGGCTCCGGCCAACAACGTGCTGGGTTCCAATGTCCCTCACATCAGAATGAAAAGATAATCCTAGGTTGAATCAACTCACCAAAAGCCAGATTTTCCTGATGCATTTTTATTGAAGACTTCCTTGCTAGTATTAATAAGCTGCCTATACTTTCTGTCTCAAAACTGAAAGTTTTGTTTAAATGTTTCAGTTCTTTGATCAGAGTTGATGTTTCTTGCAAAATTTTATTCAATAAAGATCCAAAGAAATGCCACTTTTGCAATTGTCAAGAAATTTTGGAGGGAACATAGAGATGTCCTTCAGGAGTAGATAGACCTGGAAACTATGTTCCATGATGGTGTTTGTTTTATTCTAAGTGCCTAACCTTGGGGGCACAGACCTCAGGGAATCCTGACGGTGTGTGCTATAATGAGCTACAAACAAAATAATTAGAGGGAACTTCCTCTTCCTCAGCTCAGACTATAATTTCTTTTAAATCATTGACATGCGGATCTTTACATCTTAAAAAATAATGTGCCTCTGTATAGAGGTTATACTTATTAAAATCATGAAAAATTATAGTCCTATCTATCCCACTGACTCCAGCATACTTATAGCTGCTATGATATGCTTTTTTAGTCTCTTGATTTTGCTTATCTGTTCCTACATGAATTTATATAGAAACACACTTAATATTATACTATGTATATATGTATATACATATGTATATGTATGTGTGTGTATATATATATATATACATATATATATATATATATACACATGTATATATATTTTACATTCAACTATTAAGGCTTATTGTTTCTTATATGCTGAACATGCTTGCCTTGAGCTGGGGGCTAGGATATGTTAGTTAATCATCATCTTGGCTATAAAGCCAGCTGTATTCTTTAGTTCAGCCAGAAAGGTCATAGTGCTAATATTTTAAGTCCATCTATGTTATTCTTGTACCTCTAGGAATATTTTCTAGGCCACATATTAGGAAAGAAAGAAAATTGTGTTCAATATGGACCTGTTACGTCACAGGCCTTGGGCAGAAAGAAAGTCACATTTATGCCTACTACATCTAAAATTTTAAAGGAAGAGTAGCATATAAATCCATGGGTAGAAAAAAAAATAGCCCATAGCCATCATGTAACACAACCAGTAGTGAACAAATATATTGTCTAATGTGTTTAGCTTCACTGTTAGAACGTCTACTTTCAGGCTGAACGTACAACGTGAGGCTTTTTGAAAATCACTTTACATTACATTTGTGGAAATAAGCTGCATATGTAAGAGCAGTTACCAACGTAAAAGAATATCATGTTCTAAAAGGATTTTTCAACTCTTCACTTTTTCTTGTTTTTATTTTGTTTTCCACTGAGAAACACAAAACTAATTAAAGTACCAAACCCCAAGTTACATAACTTCAAAATCAATATTTAAAAATTATATATTCTATCGCCTCTTGGCCTTTTGGCTAAGATCAAGTGTAAAAATTATATATTCTAGTTTTTAACCTTAGAAACCTTACTGAATATACCAAATATTCCATGATAACACGCTCAAGCTTCCTAACTTATTTTTGTGTTCTTAAAAGATCACACACACGCAGAGGCATGCACACAGTGAAAGAACCTGATGGAACATTTACTTAGGGCCCTTGGTTGACAAACAATTAAAAATTAAAGTCAATCCTTTGTTATTGCTATGATAAACAATGAGTGATTATAATTTTGTTATATTTCCCTAATTTACACAAGATACCTGATTCCCCGTAAAGCATTACGGTAAAGAGCATTTAATTTCCATATGAAAATAAGACTCTAAATAATGGAGAGAAACAAGTAATGTTTAAGTGGTTGAATTAGAGCAACCACACATGAATGTCTCTCTAGTCTTTGCTCATAAACTTTAATCATGATTAAGACAACAAAGAAAACGTGAGTTATTATATTTAATCCCATGCATTTGCTTAAAGCAATATAATAACCAGTCAATTATTAGAAAACCTGGATGAAACCTACCACAGTCATGGGTTATCTGTTATCTGCCATAAAGTTATCTGGCATTATCAAAGAATATGTTCAATGAGGCAAATGTTTTGGTCAATCTTCAGTAGATTTTGAGCCAGATTCTTTACTTCTCCCTATATATACCCTGTTGACTTAGGATGTAGATACCTTTCTCACCCCTTGGCCTTGGGCTTAGCCATGTGATTTGCTTTAACTCCTAACATGTTAACAGGTGAGACCCAAACAGGCACTTATAATATACCTTTGCTTTATGCATACTTTATTGTGACTCAGCTTACAACATAGACCATTAACCGAATAGTCCAATAAAGATGACCTACCTACAGGCCTGTAGATTGAGGTTAGCTGATCTGGTTAGCTCAGTATTGATGCTCAAGTGACCCAGCTGCTATCAGCCAAGGTACCTTCGTCAACTCACTGGTTCTAAAGGATTGCTATTGTTGCATCCTTCTGGAATTTATGATTGTTTTTCATCAATAAATAATTGATGCCTGAGTAAGATCTGTACATTGTGTCATTATTAATATCCTGATTGTTGTATTATATGATCATAGGGGAAAATCGGTAAAAACTACCTGGGATCTCTCTAAATTATTTCTTGCAACCTAAAATGTACCTAGTACTATTACAATAAAATTTTGAATAAAGGAAAAAAGCACAACTACATTGACACAAAGAGAAAAACTACAGTGATGGGCATGTATCTCCAAAATGTATATTGGTTTCTTGTGCTACTACAGACATAGAAAATATTTTATATTTGTTCGTACTGCCAGTTATAATTTACATTGTATTCTGGACCTTTTAAGGGAGATATACTTTTATTTATTTTTATTTTTCAGGGAATCTTCCACAAGATGATTCTTGTGGAGTTAAATATAATTTTTGTTTTTGGAAACTTAGAGGTTTATGTTGAAAAGCTTTTTAAATGTTTATTTATTTAACTTGAGAGAGAGAGAGAGAAAGAACATGAGCAAGGGAGGGGCAGAGAGAGAGAGAGGGAGAGAGAAAGAATCCCAAGCAGGTTCCATGATGTCAGCGAAGAGCCCGACATGGGCCTCGATCCCAGGAACCATGAGATCATGACCTGAACTGAAATCAAGAGTCAGATGCTTCATTGACGGAGCCACCCCCGAGCTCCTATGTTGAACAGCTTTTAAGGTACTATTTTTACATTAAGAAGTAAACTACCTTGTAATAAACCATAACTCTTCAGACCATCTCAAAAACCCCACACTTCCATGACTTAAACTGAACTGAAATTTTTCTGAGCTATTACATGATCATGTATACTGACACAGACACTTTTGTATTTCAATTTATGAATCAAACACTGGGTTTAATCTTTTATCCCTAACATCATATGTAATTTTAAAGTTATTTCACTAAACATTAGAGTGAACAGATTATGGACTGTCAATTACAAGTGTATCATACCCTTATGGACTGATTTTCTATTGGACAAGTCTTACCAGTACTCTAAAAAAAGGACTAATTCATATTTCTGACTTTACATTTTATCAAAGAATAATTTAACATTAACGTCTTGACTGCCTCTTTCACATCTTTGTTCCTGAGGCTGTAGATCAGTGGGTTCAGCATGGGAATCACCACAGTGTAAAAGACAGAAGCTACTTTGACCATGAGCCATGAACTTTTGGAGTTGGGAACACAATACAGAAACAGTATGGTCCCATGGAAAATTGTAACAGCGGTCAGGTGAGAAGCACACGTGGAGAAGGCCTTGTGGCACCCCCCAGTGGAAGGCATCTTCATGACAGTGATAAAAATGGAAACATAGGAGGGAAGAATGATCACCAGGCTGCTTATTTCGTTGAATGTGGCAGAGACTAAAATGACCCTCTGGCTAATGTAAGGATCAGAGCAGGACACAGAGACAATGGCAGAATGCTCACAGACAAAGTTGTTTATGAAGCTAGTTCCACAAAAGGATAAAGTCAACAAAAAGTATGTGTATGTTAAGGAGCAGGCTATACTCCAAGAATATGATGCTCCCACCAACAAGGAACAAAGCTTCTGAGACATGACAACTGTGTACAGAAGAGGGTTACAAACTGCCACAAATCGGTCATATGCCATCACGGCCAACATGAAGGTTTCTGTCACCACAAATATGCACGCAAAGAAGAATTGCATGATGCAGCCTGTGAAGGAGATGGTTCTGTCTTCCACAACCAAGTTTTCTAATAGTTTGGGTGTGACTACTGTAGAGTAACAGAAATCAACCAAAGATAAATGGCTGAGAAAAAAGTACATGGGGGTGTGGAGTTTGGGATTGATCCTGATGATCATGATCATACCCAGATTCCCAAGAACAGTGACTATGTAGATGGTCAGGAATACCAGGGAAAGTGGCATCTGGAGTTCTGGATATTCTGAGAAGCCCAACAGAATGAAGGTGACTCTACTACTCTGGTTTTCTTGATTCCTGTGGACAAAATATAAAAGTTTATCCAGAAAATAAGTTCCAGAATCTGAAATACATAAGAGAAGAAAAGACAAGTTTAGAGGCTCGATGGGTCTCTTAAGAGTGTTGCTGAAAATAGTAGACTTCCTTCCACTGTTACATTTAAAAAGTGAGTATTGACTTATGTAACAATTACACAGTGAGTAAAAACTTTGTGTGACTAGAATCATCAAAACCAAGGTTAAAACAGGAACATAAAAAACAGACTAGATTTTGCTCTATTTCAGATAATAAAATCAGTATTATCATAGGCAGCTGACTTCATAAGCCACTCTCTTTGCATGAATTTGAGCTTAGTAAAAATACAGTTGACCTTTGAACAACGGTTCGAACTGTGCAAGCCCACTTATGTGCTATTTTTTTCCAATAAATATAATATAGTACTGTAAAAGTACTTTATCTTTCTTACAACTTGTCTTAATAATTCTTTTCTCTAGCTTACTTTATGGAAAGAATACAATATTTAATGCAAAACACACACATACATATATACAAGCATAAACCAGGCAACATACAAAATATGTGCTAATCGACTGTGTATGTTACCAGGAAGGCTTCCAGTCAACACTAGGCTATTAATAGTTAAGTTCTGGGAAGTCAAGAGGTATATGTTGGTTTTTGACTGCGTGGAGGTTGGTGCCTCACTCCCATCTTGTTCAAGGGTCAATGGTAGAAGCAAAGAATTACATAACTTTCTTTACTTTCTTACCTGCCTCTCCCCTTAAACTGTGAGAAAATCAACTTCTAACTGGTTTTAAAAAGTTTAAATGCTAGCATTCATGCAAAATGGTCAATTTAAGATTTTCTTGGTTGTCTCATCTCCTTTTCAATGCCCTTGTTACTCCTGGTAATCCAATACTCTCAACACAGATACAGCTGTGCTGTAGAAGTATACTAAACTTATACACTTATGTTGAACTAATCTTGAAAATTTTTAATATTATCCCTCATGTCATATTATATTATTCATCGAGATATGTTCACAGCAAAATATGTGCTGCATTTCTAGGGAAGACAGTTAAAACGATATTGAACAAAAATCTCTTCTTTCTCCAGTGTGGTAAATTTTGGAAACTGGATAGGTGGTACACAGTGAAAACTCTCAAAATACTGGACAGTGTGCATAAATCTCATGCTGCAGTGAAAAATGCATTCTGTCGTTTTGAACTAAGTTTAAAGCTTTTCCAAGGACACGTGTCAGGACAAAGACCCATCTCAAACAACACACAATATTTCTTGAAAATTACTTGCTGCCACGAGGCATTTTCTCAACAGTAAAATAAGAATATTTGTAATATAAAATTTAAATCACTACAATGGATGTAGATACTTTGGTAATGAATTCAAGGCTACAAGACATGGTGCAATGCATACTTGATATTCAGCTTTCTTATTTAATGAAATTTTGAGTAATGGGTAGGATTCCAAAAACCTTACATTGTTACAAAAATCAGGGCCAAGTATGGACATCTATCAATGGGTGGGCACATACAATATAGAAATTCTTTCCTCCTGAACCCATACAATAGAAACGCTATAGAATTTCATTGGGGCATTTAATCTAAGATGCATAATTATATTTTCCCCATTCTGCTATAGGTTTTCTTAACACACTATTGCTTTCTCTGCTTCCCATGTGTTCGTTCCTATAGGAAAGATATATCTCAAAGACCGATCCCACAGCAAAGCCACTGTGACACTCCCTTAAAAAGTCTTAGCCCTGCAAGGCTAGATTATGGACATACACCCCAGGAGCATTCCTTCAATTTGAAATATTCCGTGCAACACTGTGAGAATAATTTTCCACGATTACTTTAACCTGACAACCAGTGACTTCTAAGACTCCAAATACATTTTAAAAGTGAATGCAGGCAATTTACAATGTTCAGCTGGCTTTTCCAAAACTTCTTGGATCTAGAAATTCAATCTCATTGCCACCTGACACATTTTTCTTCAGTCATGGCAGACTTATGAAGACCTGTTACATAATACGTGATCATTTGCCCATAGTTTATTTTCCCAATTTATTCCCACTATTATCATATTTTATTTTACCACCTACTATTAGAGACATTGCTCATTGTTTCTTGCCTTTTTATAAACTCTACTGTTTATAACTAACGAGTGCCATATGCTGTAGCTTATCATTTAAAATAAGGTTGTTATTATTACTTTCTTCTTTGGAGATTGTAGGCAGTGTGAAAGACAAGGCCCATTTTTTTTTATTATTGTTATTCTGGATTTGCCAAGTGTTTGTTGCCTTGCTGGCTGTAGAGTGACTACAAAATAAGGAAAACAGGATGAATAACATTTGAAAGAAAGAAGGAATTAGAATACAATACCACAAACCCTTTGCGCACAGAACTAAGTGGTCTGTGGGCACTTTGTCCTACACACGTGCTCGTCTCCTGCAAAGATTAATGGAACTCCATATTTTCCTTCTAAAGTAAAACAAAATTAACTCACTTAAATGCAGAAAGGCTTGCGTGAGTCATTTAGGGAAGAATTCTTCACTTGGATGAATGAACTCCAGGAATGTTCCTGCAAAGTATTTAATTAATAGAAACAGAGCTGAAAGCAAGAGAAGTCTACAGTATGTTTCATTAAATGTTTCAGATAGTTACTTGTTTTTTTCCAATTTGTTAAGACAACTCAGAAATAACAGAGATAAGATGACACCTGAAAACTAAATCCGGGCACCAAACTGTGTCACAAATATATGCCAGTAAGACCTTAGGGATACAGAGACTAGAGAATATCACTGAGGTACTGCCTTGCAGACTGTAATTCAAGTAATTAGTTGTAACACGTCCCATGTGATATCTTGGTTGTGTATCATTTTCCTGAAGCCCTGAGGTGTTTGCATTATCAACGTTAAGCTTAAGGAAAATAAACAAGATTCTGTATATCTTTACATTGATGTAAAATACAGAAATGTGTGAGAAAAAGGAGCTCTTGGATGGCTCGGTCGGTTGAGCGTCTGATGTCAGCTCAGGTCATGATCTCATGGTTCATGTGTTTGAGCCCCGCATCAGACCCTGTGCTGACAGCTCAGAGCCTGGAGCCTGTTTCAGATTCTGTGTCTCCCTCTCTCTCTGCCCCTCTCCCACTCACGCTCTGTCTCTGTCTCTCTGTCTCAAAAATAAATAAAAATAAATAAAATTTAAAAAATTTAAAAAAATTTAAAAAAATAAAATTAAAAAAATTAAAAAAAATAAATGCATGAGAAAAAAATAACCTGTAAGACAGTAGTCTAGCAGGACACCTGGGTGGCTCAGTCAGTTGAGCACCGACTCTTGATTTCCACCCTGGTCATCATCCCAAGGTCTTGAGATCGAGCCCCATATTGGGGTCCATGCTGAGCATGGAGCCTGCTTAAGATTCTCTCTCTCCCTCTAGCCTTCTCCCCCACTTGCATTCTCTCTCTCTCTCTGTCTCTTAAATAAAAAAAAATAGGTAATAGTCTAGAGATAGTCATTGTAATTCATGTTGAATTTATATTTTCTATTTTCCTATGAAAGTATACTTATGTCCCTGTGTATGGTAATATAGAGCTTTCTAAATAATAAATTACATTGTCTATTTTTAATTAGTTAGCAATACACTGAAAACTTCCTTTTCTAGTCACACTATGGGTTTTATTAATAGAAGACAATCTGCTTTGGCCTGTCAAATACAGGTACGGTGTCCTCGGATGTTTATATTTACTATTGACTCTGAAATAATTTTGGATTGTAGGTTTCCTAAAATACCAATTTATGGAAAGGATGATATATTCATTAATTTGGTAATTCTATCCAACGTGCATGGAAGACAAAAATACCAGTAGCTAGATGCAGTAAGAGCATATTTCTTTCTCACTAATGGAAGATTCAAATTGCATTCCTGAATATTAGGCAGTTATGCTCCATATAGTAATTTCGGGGCTCAGGTTTCTTATAACCCCTGGCTCACCATCAACATGGTGCTTCTGAGGTTATGATTCTCTTCTCTAAGTATAGAAGAGGCAGTTAAAAACTCTGTAAATACATCCTTCAGAAGCTCAATTTTTATCGAGTCCAGTTTATATAATGCATAAGAAAATCAAGGATAAAAGATAGTCAGCAGTCTCTGAAACAATACATCTGAGGATCCACACATAAAAAATGATATAGATCTATGTTCATCAGGGATCTTGATCTGTAATTTTCTTGCAGTGTCTTTGTCTAGCCTCAGTATTGGGGTAATAGTGCTGGACTAAATGACTTTGGAAGATTTTCTTCTACTTTTTGGAACAGTTTTAAAAGGATTGGTGTTAACGCTTTTTAAAATGTTTGGTAGACTCCTCAACAAAAGGGTAGCAAATTGAATCCAACAGCATCCTGAAGGGGTCATATCACATGACTTAGTGATATTTTTCCAGAAATACAAGTGTAGTTCCACATAGGAAAACCAACTAACGTATGTACCACATTAAGAACAAAGCAGTAAAACCACATGATCATCTCAGTCGACACAATTTCAGCAAAGTTTCACAGCACACAGTAAACGTGCAAAAATCAGTGATGTTTCTAGATAGCAGAAATAAGCAATCCTCAATGGAAGTTAAGAAAAACATTCCACTTAAATGAAACTCAAAAGAATCAAATACCTAGATATAAATTTAACAAGGAGGTGAAAGACGTATACTGTAACTACAAAACATTGCTGAAAGAAATTAAAGAATATCTAAATAAATGAAAAGATACGGTGCATTCATAGGGAAGGAATCCAGAATATGCCCTGCTAAAATATGCATTTTGATATTAAAAAAAATTTTTTGAGCTGAAGGCAAGTAGAGCAACAAATGCAAGGAAAGCTCTTTGTACCGTCCCCTTTTCTGCCAAAAAGCAGAATATAAATTTTCCTTTTACTAGAGACAGACACTTATCAGCCCAAAGAAATACGCAAACAATCTTACTCCATTACTTTCTTTTTTTTGTTTGTTTGTTTCAAGTTTGTATTTAAATTCTAGTTAGTTAGCATATAGGGTAATATTGGTTTCCAGAGTAGAATTTAGTGATTCACCACTTGTGATACAACGCCCAGTGCTCATCACAAGTGCCCTCCTTAATACCCATTACCCATTTAGCCCAACCTCCTGCCCACTTCTCCTCCATCAGCGGTCAATTTATTCTTTATTTTTAAGAGTCTCTTCTGGATTGCTTCCCTCTTTCTTTTCTCCCCTTCTCTTGTTCATCTGTTTTGTTTCTTAAGTTCCATATTTGAGTGAAATCATATGGTATTTGTCTTTCTCTGACTGACTTATCTTGCTGAGCATAATACTCTCCATCTCTATCCACATCTTTGCAAATGGCAAGATTTCAATATTTTTTATGGCTGAGTAATATTCCATTGTATGTATATATACCACTTCTTCTTTATCCATTCACCAGTCAATGGGCATTTGGGCTGTTTCCATGATTTGGCTATTGGTGATAATGTTGCAATAAACATCGGGGTGCATGTGCCCCTTCAAATCAGTATTTTTGTATCCTTTGGGTAAAAAGCTAGTAGTGCAATTGCTGGGCCATAGGGTAGTTCTATTTTTAACTTTTTGAGAAGTTTCCCTACTGTTTTCTAGAGGGACTACACCAGTTTGCATTTCCACCAACAGTGGAAGAGGCTTCCCTTTCCTGCACATATTTGCCATGACTTTCCCACAGTTTGCTACCCTTGGAAGCCTACAACTGTTTTCCTTTGTCCTGTCGACTCTCTACACATTCATTGTTCTTTGTTGAAGATGCTATCAAAGCTGCAGTTCTAAGCTGTCTCTGCATTATTTTATGTTTAAACTTCTCTCATGTGATGTGCACTGCATGCATTAATAAACTTTGTTTCCCTCTTGTTAACCTTTTTTGTTAAAAAGGCCTAGCTGAAAATTTAAGATGAGCAGAGAAGTTTTGTCCCTCCTGCAATAGCATGGAACACTTAATGTTGTTAAGTTGGCCATAGCATCACAGGTTATATACAGTTTCAGGGCAATCTCTATCAAAATTCCAAAGGTAATTTTATGGAAATGGAAACTGATTTTTAAATCCATATGGAATTAAAAGGAGTCCAAAAGCTAAGACAATCTTGGAAAAGAACATATGGGGGGATTCATGATTCCTGATTTCACAACTTACTCCACAGATACAAGGAATAGAATTAAGAATCCGGAAATAGACCCATATATCCATGAACCATTGATTTTCAACAGTATCCCAAGAACATTCAATGGAGAAAGGAATTTTTTCCATAAGTGATGGCAAGGAGAACTGGATATTCACATGTAAAATAATGAGGTTGGACATCGACTTTGTTTTATTTTATATTTTTAATGTTTTATTTTATATTTGAGAGACAGAGACAGACAGGCAGAGCACGAGCAGAGAGACAGAGACAGAATCTGAAGCAGGCTCCAGGCTCTGAGCTGTCAGCACAGGGCCAATGTGGGGCTTGAACCCACGAGCGGTGAGATCGTGACCTGAGCCAAAGTTGGACACTTAACTGACTGAGCCACCCAGCATCCCTGGACATCTACTTTATACCATATACAGTGGTTAACTCAAAATTGAACAAAGACCTAAAGTAATGTCAAAACCTATAGAACGCTTAGAAGAAAACTTAGCCGTAATTTTTATAGCCTTGGATTTGGCAATGAATCCTTAAATACGCGACCAAAAGCACAAATGACAAAAGAAAAAAATAGATAAATTGGACTTAATAAAAATTTAAAATTTGTGTGCATCAAAAAAAAAACACACACTATTATTGAAGTCAGAGAATAGGAGAAAAGATTTACAAATCATATATCTGATAATGGAGTAGAATCCACAACATATGTAGAACTCTTACAACAAACACCCAAGAGTCAAGACTTCCAGTTAGAAAATGTGCAAAAGATTTAAATAGACATTTCTCCCAAGATCTACAAATGCCCCGCAAGCACATGAAAAGATCCTCAACGTCTTTAGTGATTAAGAAAATTCAAATCAATACCACAATGACATGCCACTTCTTCACTAGGAGAGCTATAATTTAAAAAGGAAAAAAAAATGCACAGTAGCAAACATTGGTGATGATATAGAGTAATTGGAGCCTTTGTACATTGTTCTTGGAAGCCCAAAATGGTTCAGGAACTGTGGAAATCAGTGTGGTTATTCCTCACATAAATAGACTATTAGACTCAATGTGTAGTAAAAAAAAAAAAAAAAAAAAAAAATTGGTCTCGCACAAATGCAAGTCCAGCTTTTAGTCTCAGTTTCTTGGAGGTGATCTATGTCTTACCTGATAGGAGGGTCTGTTTATGATCAGTGCCACACCTGATCTTAAGTTGGGGCTGACCACATATGTCAATCTTGGCCTATAGTGGTCTTTTGTCTACAGTCAACCTGGAGGCTGGGAGATCAACCATATGGACAGTCAATAAATCAACCCTATGTAATAGAACCGTAATAAAAGCTGAACACTGAGGCTTGTGTGATCTTCCCTAATTGCCAATGATCCATGTGTATTGTCACATGTGGAAGCTGGAATGGTAACATGTCCAAGGACACTGGAAGCTCCTCTTTGGGATCTCTTCTAGATTCTGTTCTGTGTGTTTCTTCCTTCAGATGATTGATCTTATTTTGGTTTATGTGGTTTATCACTGGATAAACCGGGAGTTTCAGTGAGTTGTTTGAAAACTGTTAGCAAATTAATAAACCTAAGGGTGGTTTTGGGGATTCCTCTAACTTGCAATTTGTGTCAAAAGTGAGTGTAGTCTTGCGTATGGGGCCTTTTAACCTTACAGTTTGGGTAATTCCAAGTACCCAGCAATTCCACTCCTGGGAAAAAACTGAATAGGTGTAGCTGAATACAGTTGATAACAGGCACCCAAACAGATACTTGCACATAGATGTTTACAATAGCACTATTCACAAACGCCAAAAGGTCAAGCAATCCAAATATCTATCAATAAATGTACTTCAACAGATGTATGAACTGTAATATGCACATATGATGGATGACTGTTCAACCATATAGAGGGATAAAGTACTGATGTATGTTACAACGTGGATGAACCTTGAAAACATGACAAATGAAAGAAGCTAGGCACTCGTGAAATATGAAATATATAGAATGGATAAATGCATGATATGAAATATAAGAATGGATAAATACATTATGACAGAGAACAGAATGGTCATTATCGGGTTCTGGGTGGAGAGGCAGAATGGAGAAAAACGGATTAATGGGTATGACATTTGCTTTTGAAATGGTGAAAATATTTTGGAACTGGGTAGAGGTGTTGGTTGAATAATACAGTGAATGTTTTAATGGCACTGAATTTTTAACTCTAATATGGTTAATTTTATGAAAATTTTGTTTCAATATAAAGGAAGCCAGCTATTGAAAGGAAATGAACTTTGACCCTATGTTTTCTCTCTGCCTCAAGTGTCTGCAGTAATTAGCTCAAATATGTCTAAGGAAAATAGTTTGTTTTCATCCTAACTAAAATTCTAGTGCTCCAGTCTTACACACTATTGATGCCTTATTGTCCAGAAAGAAGTAAATGAGTTCTTCCTTCTAACAATCTGTCCTTTCTATTCCTACTTTACTGAGTATTTTTATCATGAATAGTTGCTTAATTCCATCAAGTATTCTCTACATCTGTTGAGGTAACTATATGTTTCGCTACACTATTTTGTCCATGGGACAAATTATAATAATGGACTCAAATTATACATCATTCCTGCATTCCCGGATTAACTCCCTCTTGTATATGATGTACTAGATTTTTTAAATACCAATAAATTTTATTTGTTCTTTTAAATATTTGTCCATGCATATTTATGATATGTTGTTCTATAATTTCCTTATCTGGGGATGCTGGCCTACAATGAACTGGAAAGTGTTCCCTTCTCTGCCTGCTGGGATAAATGTATGTAAAGTTGGAATTATATCTTCTCTAATGTGCTATTTACATTGGGGATAAGGCTTTATTTTTTTTTATTTTTGTAAGGCTTTCCTGGAATTTCAATTATAGCAGTCGGGAAATAAACACCAAATGCAACCAGAAAATCACTCCAGGATTTTGCTTCTATCAGAGGCACAAGCTCAGGACTGCTTTCACATCCCTTGTGCTTTGAATGCAACTTTTTTCTTCAAGACTATCCTCAACTTGAATGAACTAAGTAACTAAGCAGTAATATCCAGAAAACACAGCACTGATGTAGGAGAGCCACAATCCCTTCCTCTAAGTGTCCATGTAGCTTTCCTTTTTCTCTTTCAGGTTCCATCTATTTCTAAGATGATGAAGAAGGAAATACCAGATACACAATAAAAATATCACCTATCACTACTGAAATATTCATATCATAAGCCAACTGTCCAACATTAGTACATTTCCTGAACTCTTATTTATTACTAAACACAATATGAAAATTAATATGTACATATCGTGGTCAACATTCAACTTATAACAGTTCCTCCATTAAGTGGCTATTACTTCTGTACATTTTTTGTTGTACAAGATGATCTTGTGAATATCTTTACCAAGAGTCTTGCCACAGCCTTCAGAAACCAAACAAAAAATTTGCCTCTATCCAAACTACTAACAAAAAGTTAAAGAAGAGTATAACATACATAGAAATAAATAGCTCATTACTATGACTTTATAGAACCCCCAATGAAATAATATACATTAGTAATCATACACTTATCACTTAAAATGTGCACATTCAGATTAAAATTATAATTTTGAAATTATTGGAGAACTTCTGTATTACATTTGTGTGAATAAGTGTCCATTCAAAAGCATTTTCCAGAATAAACCAGTAACCTATTTAAAAAGATTTTGCAGTTATTCAGAGATCTTTCTGTAGAGTTTAATTTTGTCCTGCACGGCACAAATCCAATTAGTTTCAAAATAACATTTTACCTCACATCTATGATATTTTTTAAATGTTAACATCTTAAATCCAAAGCTCTATATCATATGCCACATAAGTTAATTCTACACTGTTTTCACAAACTCCCTAAATACATTTTTTCTATCCTTAAAATATTTGTATTAACATACACACACAGCCTATAAAGGTATTCTACTGGAATTGGTTGAATGCTTTTGATACTTGGTTAATAGAGAATTAAAAGTTAAATAAATCACAAAAGCCCATAATTATATATCATGATTTGCTCGTATATTGTTACGTATTGCTAAACAATCAGATGAATAGGTGTATAAAGAGCAAAGCTTTATATAAAGGAAATTGGAATATTTTATTTGGAAATAAAAACCTCATGATTTGGGCAAAGCCAGTAATATAGTGTGCAGTTGGATTGAAACTATGCTACTTGGAAATTTACCAAGACGTTACCTCTCCTGGGAGTCATCAATCACAATCTGCAAGCAATAACTAACACAGTCATGTAGTTAAGCCAATCAAATGGTGCACCAATGTATTTAAAAGTTCTGTCAAATTAAGACAGTTATATTATATTTATCTGGAATACAGGAGAAGGATATTTTCCACGAAGTAAGATTTACCATAAACTTCAGGAATATTGAAATATTGGACCCAGTTCTTCATGACTCCCTGTATGTATGCTCTTTGCCATGAAACTTTTCAGTCTTGCAGTTTAGATATACCTTGGCAACCATCAACTTTGTGCTCAGCTATGTGATTTGCACTGGCTGATAGAATGTTGATAGACATGATACACAAGGGAACTTGAAGCATCTTTTGTTATATCGTATTCTTTTTTGTGATTCAGCCGTGAACACTGCAAGAAAATCCTCTAACTAGCCCCGTGGTTCAAAGGGGACCATAGATCCACAGAGCACAGCTACCCAATCACCATGCAGATCTATGAACTGGAAGTAAGTTGTCCAGTTAGACAAAACGATATCAAGTTAACCAAGATGATTTTTCTGATATTAGCAGGGCTATCCAATCAACCAACCAATAAATAATTACCTAATGTAACATATGACTAAAATCTTATGTCATTGTGTTTATGCATCAATAGCTAACTCACAACGCAAGATGAGCAGGAATGATAAATTTAGATTTAGCAAAAGCTGTTTCTGAACTATACAGTTATTAATTTTTATTTTCATATTTTGTATACAAAAAGAGAAAATAAAATTTATATTAAATACAATTTTACTAAGCAGTGTTCTGAACTTTAGTGGGGCGGAGATACGCCTTCTTTGTATTTATAATGTATCAATGTTCCTTGTGTAAAATTGAAGAAATATTACTTTTAAAATTAGTGTGTGAGTGTTGATCAGCTTTTAATTGACTAGACTACATTTGATGTATCCTTCCCCACGATAAACCATATGTTTTCAGGGTAACTCTATAAACTCAATCTTCAATGACTTAAAAAGGAATCGAAGATTTACGTAGGTGGTCAAATGGTCATGTGTACTAACTCAAAAGTCTTTATGTGACAAGCCATTTTACATTATGTGTCACGATAATTTGGTATTGATTAACTTCTTGACTGTCTCCTTCACATCTTTGTTCCTGAGGCTATAGATCAGTGGGTTCAGCATGGGAATGACCACAGTGTAAAAGACAGAAGCCACCTTGACCATGAGCCATGAACTTTTGGAGTTGGGAACACAGTACAGGAAGAGAATGGTCCCATGGAAGATTGTGATAGCGGTCAGGTGGGAAGCACACGTGGAGAAGGCCTTGTGGCGCCCCCCAGTGGAAGGCATCTTCATGACAGTGATAAAAACGGAAACATAGGAGAGCAGAATGATCACCAGGCTGCTTATTTCATTGAATGTGGCAGAGATTAAAATAATCTTCTGGCTCATGTAGGGATCAGAGCAGGACACAGAGATGATGGCGGCATGCTCACAGACAAAGTTATTTATGATATTATTTCCTTTGAAGGATAATTTCAGTAGGAAGTAAGTAAGAGTCAGGGAACACACTATACCCCAGGAGTATGATGCACCCACCAACAAGGAACAAAGCTTCTGAGACATGACAACTATGTACAGAAGAGGGTTACAAACTGCCACAAATCGGTCATATGCCATCACGGCCAACATGAAGGTTTCTGTCACCACAAATATGCACGCAAAGAAGAATTGCATGATGCAGCCTGTGAAGGAGATGGTTCTGTCTTCCACAATCAAGTTTTCTAATAGTTTGGGTGTGACTACTGTAGAGTAACAGAAATCAACCAAAGATAAATGGCTGAGAAAAAAATACATGGGGGTGTGGAGTTTGGGATTGATCTGGATAATCATGATCATGCCCAGATTTCCCAAAACAGTGACTGTGTAGATGGTCAGGAATACCAGGAACAGAGGCATCTGGAGTTCTGGATATTCTGAAAAGCCCAAGAGAATGAAAGTGACTTCAGCACTCTGGTTTTCTTGGTTCCTGTGGACAAAACAAGAAAGTTGACTTGGAAAAGTCAGAAACAAAATCCAGATAAGGAAGGTTAAAATGAGGAAATAAGGAGAAACTTAGTGATTATTCATAAATAGTCTTGTAGAAAATACTTGATTTCAACCTTTATTTTTAAAGTTAGGATTTACTAAAAAAAAAGAAAACAAAAGAAAAATGAAGTTAGAATTTACTAATATCACAATTACAGGGTAAATATGAAATTTGTACAAATAGAATAATAAAAGACGGCAGTCAAGAGAGACAGAACAAAAATAGAATTGCCCCTGATATATTTCGAATGATCAGACCCAGTATCTTCAGAGGCAGGTGACATCATGAGAAAGACCAGTCTGATTTATTTCATGAATCAGAATTCAGTTAAAATGCTGGTCTTAGGAGCACCTGGGTGGCTCAGTCAGTTGAGCATTCGACTTCGACTTAGGTCATGATCTCGCAGTTCATGAGTTTGAGCCCACGTCAGGCTCTGTGCTGACAGCTCAGAGCCCAGAGCCTGCTTCAGATTCTGTGTCTCCCCCCTTCCCCGCTCCTCTCCCACTTGTGCTCTCTCTCTCTCTCTCTCTCTCTAAAATAAATAAATAAACTTTAAAGATGTTTAATAACAAAAAAATGTTTCTCTTGGTAGACATACATATCATAAATTTCTACAATCTCTTCCTGCCTAACCTGTCTATGGGAACTTAGAACTCAAAAGAAAATTAATGATCCAGAGAAATGACCAGATTACACTTTTTTACTATTGTTGCTATAATTACTTTTGAATTCCCTTTCCAGGAAACTTCTTATACTCCATCACACATTTCTGTCCCCACATTTTAGCTATGTCCTACAGAAAAGTAGCACACTTGGTCAGCCACATTTCCCTAAGTATGGAAAACTGTGAAAATCTATTACCCTTTCTTCGTGCATTGTAATATCAGATATGTCATGAGATGTGTGATAGAAATAAACTTATTTAAAATATGTGCAGGCTATTTTTTTATGCTGGAAATCTTTCTACCAGATTATCATCAAACTTAGTCTACCTCAAAACCTCCAAAGATTGCCACCTGCTTCCTGAAGTATTACAGTGTGGTTGTTATTTGACTAGGGATTTTTCTTTCTTTCTTTTTTTTTTTTTTTGTATTGAGTGGATTTCATAGACATAAAGATAATCCTTCCAATACCCTTTTCTCTTAATTTCTTATCTCTTACAAAATCTTTCTCTCCACTTGACCCTTTTTTCACGGCCATGGTCATACTCTCGGGGTCATTATAAGAAGTATAAGCACTCAAAATACAAATTTCATCCACATTTGTGACATAATTGCATCTTACTTTTTAAAAAATCATTTAACATTTATCATTGTCTGTTCCACGGCAAAATAAAATTCATGAAAACAAATTTGGGATACCAGAACCAGAGTGGATACTCAATAACATTTATTGAATAAATAAATATACGAGCATGTGAAAGAGTAAACTCAGGCATATAATACACACGTATTGGGGTAAAAGTTGATAATAATAGTAAAAAAGTTAGGTATGCCTATTAAATCACCACCACACACAATGCACTGAGACACATCTCAAGTCCTACAAAACAAACAGAAATAGTGAAAATCCTGAACTTCCTGAATTAGCATAAAACGAGGACCTTTGAGGGAAGAAAGGAAGCAATGAATTGTTCTCTTAAATTGTCCTGTGTTCCTCCAAAATGCCTAAACTGCCTTTTTCTGCCAGTGTAATTAGTTACTCTAAAACCCACTTCCTGACCACTTACTGAAATCTACAATAGCACAAGGCACAACAGGGAAGGCCATTCCACATAGAATTCAGTGAAAATTCTACGCCGTATTATCAGCCAAAATGAAATTCTCCGTGCTTTTCATTCAGTTGTTCCGGTTTTATCCTCTAGGACCAGATATAGCACTTAGAAGTATGAAGGAAAGCATATATATAAAGACATCATTCCCATTCCCCTGCACTTTTTCTTCTTCAATTGCTCTTTTAAGAGTCCTTTGATACTTGTGACTTCATCTTCCACCACATTTATTATCATTTCCTGAGTGTATTTTTCAATTTAATATAAAACTCAGTAAGCGCCAATTTCAGAATTGAACACACTTCTCCCAAAATTTGTATTAGTTCCCTCTTGTCTGTGGTAGGAAAGCCTGAGCAATTCAGAACTGAGGAGGATAGCATCACCATCAAAAATAAATGTAACTGGAAGACTGTATCTCCCACCCCCTTTCACCCATTTTGTCCCTAGCCTGCCCCCGCACGTCCCTCTGGCAACCATCAGTTTGTTCTCTGTATTCATAGAGAGTTTCTGTTGAATCTGTTGAATCTGAATCTGTTTTTGTTGTTGTTGTTAGTTTACTTACTTGGCTTTTTGTTTTGTTTGTTTTGTTTTGTCTTGTTTGGCATGCCACATATGAGTGGCATTGAATGGTATTTGTCTTTCTCGGTCTGACTTATTTCATTAGCATGATACTTTCTAGGTCCATTGATGTATGATGTGGTGTGATATTGTACGATATTTTGTGTATGGTGACAGATGGTAATACACTTGTGGTGGGCAAAGCACAACATATAGAGATGTTGAATCACTCTGTTGTACACCTGAAATTAAACTAATGCAATATTGTGTGTCAATTTACTCAAATACAAAAATTTGAAGATAACTATAATTTCTGATGTATGTTTAGCTCATTCTTACCCACATATCTTTTCCACACATGTAGCTTTCCACTCCACTTCCCGTACTCCTTATATTTATACCAGCAGCCTTGGGGTCAAAGTTCACAGACCCCCATTTGGCTCCAGGAAGTGTCCAGCACATTCAGCTGAATGAGCACATAAGGTGCTATGCACACCCTCTCCCTCCTCTTTAGTGACATCTATCATGCTTTCTCATTGCATCTCTACTATCTACTCGACACCGTAATAGGCATTTAGCAACTGTAAAATCATAAAATATAGGCCTCGTCCTCAAAATTGTTCTTTTTTTCTGAGAATTATTTTGAGGAGTATCACATATCACAAATGATATATTGCAACGTATAATTCTTATTAAAATTCAATTTGTTTATAAAGAGAAAGATGAGAATACTGCGGTGCAATAAAGCTGAAAATAACTTCTTAGCGATGTAGGTCAGTGAATAATAATGAATGTGGTTAGAGATAAAGAACTGAGTTAGTTAGTTAGCTAATTATCAGGATGCCTGGATTTACAAATGTGTTTGTCTCCTACAAAGATTATTGGAACACACTATTTTCTTTCTAAACGAAAATACGTAAGAATGGAATCAACTCACCTGAGTGCAGAATAATTGGGCTTACTCATTTACTGAAGCTTCTTTGTTGTGATCAATGGGCTCCAGAAAACTTCCTGCTGAGAATTCAAATAAAAAAAAAAAGTAACAAACCTGAAAAAGTAGTCAAAGAAATCTACAGTATATTGTAATGAATATTTCAGAGAAATGAATTTTCCTCTAATCTATTAAAAATAAGTTCAGAGATGACAGAGAGAAAGGGAGATCAGAAAGCTGAATCCTAACACTAAACTTATCTTGCATATATTCCACCAAGACCCTAGGGATGTCAACCCTCGAGACTATGACAGAAGTATTGCCTTAGCAGACACAAAGCAATTAAGTGAAGTAATGTCCCATATGATATTTTAGTTGCATATAATTTCTTCTGAAGGCTGGGGAATCATTTCATCATGAACTTTAATCCAGTGCTCTTTTAAAAATGTTGAAACAGACCCTACATTTTGTCTTTAAATACCTGTCAAATGCCGCCATGTCAAAAAGAAAAATCAGCTGCTATGCGACAATCCAGAGATAACTACTCTTATTCTTTGTGGTACTTGTGAATTACTCTCTATATAAGGTTATATATTTATCTGTATGTATTGGGTTATGAAATGTATGCAATAAGAATCATATTAGTTATATTGTTCATTATCCTTTTAAAAATTTAACATTGTATCACAAGCTTCATTTTTATGAAAACCATTGGTTTTCTTAAGCTGAGACAGTTTGCTTTACTCTTCCAAATGTGACCACAATACTGTTCAATGTTTACACTTATTATTGAAATTGAAAAAAAAAACTATTACTCTATTTTTCAGTTTATAATCTGGGTTTATGGAAAGAGTAATATATCTATTATTTAAGAAGCTATCATATCTTAACATATAAACATCTCAATCTCAGTGACTTGTAACAGAACACGTCAGCAAACTTTTCTCATAAAAAGCCATAGCATTAATAATTTAGGTTTTATGAGCCATACAGTCCCAAGCCCCACTATTCAGTGTTGTAGCATGAGTGCCGTCATAGGCAATACACAACTCAATAGGCATGTCTCTGTTTTAATAAAATTTTATTTAAAAAAAAAAACACAAAAAATCAGATTTGGTTTGTGGGACTTAGTTTCTTAAACCACGCAATAGAAATTTATTACTTTGCGTAAGTTCCAAAGTTATTTCCGGATCGGTAGGAAGATGTTCTCTGAGTAGTGATAGAGAGACCTAGGCTGCTTTAAATTGTGGCTTATAATACTGCGATTATTATAATGTAAGTATTGTGAGAGGAACAAGAACTTGAAAAGAAGACACTGCACTTTTCTACATCATCACCATGCGTAAGGTTTTGTTTCAGTTTGGTTTGGTTTTTACTTTAAGCTTTTGTTAAGTACATTAGGGGTACTCTTCAGAAGCTGAAATAATTAAAGTCCAAGATTTTTACTGATTGGCAAAATCATAATAGGAATTTGAACTTCGGGATGAACTATAATGTTAGAATTACGGGGACCAGGGACACCTGGGTGGCTCAGTCGGTTAAGCGTTCAACACTAGCTCTTGGCTCAGGTCATGATCTCACGGTTGGTGAGACTGAGCCCCTCATCAGGCTCTGCTTTGACAGCACAGAGCCTGCTTGGGATTTTCTCTCCCTCTCTCTCTGCCCCTCCTTGGCTCTCTCTCTCTCTCTCTCTCTCAAAATAAATAAACTTAAAAAAAAAAAAAAGAATTACAAGGACAAGAGAGAAAACCAAAAGCTTTTCAATCAGAAGAGGTAGCCTGAGCCAAGGTAGGAATTTGGATGCTTACGTTTCTATCAATTAGAAATAGAATTTATGCAGGTAGCGTAGCAGATGAGATTGGAGAATCAGAGGGACCAAATGGTATAAAGAATGCAATTGGAATCACTGTAGGTCATTGAACCTTGTAATAGGGTTCCATGCTGATAGGACAAGAGTGGAATAATGAAGAGCTTGTTTGTA
The DNA here is from genome assembly GCF_018350175.1 of Felis catus. Lineage (NCBI taxonomy): Eukaryota > Metazoa > Chordata > Mammalia > Carnivora > Felidae > Felis > Felis catus. The sequence goes on along the minus strand of NC_058377.1, from coordinate 100,700,864 downwards.
AAAAGGTACAAGCATTGTGAATGAAACCAATGTAGTTCTAATATAATCACAGCATTCAATTTGGCTGCACTAATAGATCATGTAGACAGATACAGGTAAGTCCTGTTTTCATTCTGGTTTGGAAGGGAGCAGAATGCTCTTGATGGCATCTCAATGCAGGTAGGCCGTCATTTCCCAATAATCATTGGTATTTGTATAGGTTTCTACAAAGTCAAGTAGTTAACAGTGATATCTATATATCTATATCTATATCATCTATACATATATACATACCTATGTATATATATATATATATATATATATATATATATATATATCTCATAAGCCAGTCAAGGGCTTGAAGACATCTGAAATACAGAAGAAAAATAAAAGGGGATTCTGACCAACGATGTTTATATATTTCAAGGCTAAAGTGTAAAAAAATAAAAATAAAAATAAAAGACTGGCCTTGTTTCCTGCGTCTTCAAGAGAGAAAATTAATTCCATTAATTTGAAAAACACAGGGAAAACAATTTTAGAACCAAAAAAAAATAAGAACTTTCTCTCTATACTGTCCAAAACCAGAATAGCATGAATGATTTTTAGAGTCCTTGGGTTGCTCAATTTCACTAATAGGGTATTAGTAGGGACTATAAATAAATAAACTTTAATGTAAGTAGAATGAAGGGTGTGATTCAAGAGGAAGAATGCAGATAAAACTCCATAACGTCCTTCTGTATTTCTCCTATTCTGTGACTAATCCTCATTTTGGGTAGAAGCTCTCACTAAAATCACTTCATTTTTGGAGTTCTCAAAATACGCTGTTGTTTTTAAATTGTCTTTATGCTTCTCAAAACCCATAACCTACACCTATCTCACAGGTTGGCTTAACTGCCCTTCCAATAAAAGTAACTATTATAATAATTAAATACACATTTCTAATCTTGCTACCTTAAGGATTTGGTTCAATTCAATCTCTGTTACTTATTATCTATAAATGAGGGGACTATTCAAGCAAGCACATGTAAGTGTATAAATATGGCATATCATAACAAGTTAGAAATTCAGTTCAAAATAGCCTCCAATATCCATCTATGATATACAGGTATATAGAACAAAAAGTATAAATTATATGCCCATGACTAATATTCTGTATCTAAGATAAATCTCAATTAATGTAATTACAGGCAGTTTTCTTCATCTTTCCCTGATCTAAGCTGAGTCTCCAGTATGGCATATATTTCAGAAAAGATGAAAGAGTTAAGGTAGACTTGATAATGAATCTCTTAAATCCTAGTCCAGTATTATTTCTTATTACACAAGAGTTATTTTTTTAAAAAATTTATCCTAGTTTGACGCAATGAGAATGAAATGTTGGTTTCAATTACCCCCAACATCGCAGATTTGATTATCATCTATTTGTGTTTTTTCAATGAAATTACATTGTAATTGGTAGATTTTTTTCATGTGGTCAAAATAGAGTCTGAGTTGTCTTTTTCTTGTAAGTGATACAAATAGAATATCCACTAGATGGCAGGATGATACCAAAATTTGAATCAAGACATTAAAATCCCTGTGTATTATTTGCTTTAAAGAGAGGAACAGAAACCCATAGAAAACACATTCATAGCTTGAATATACCTTGAAGACTATTCATTCCACATACCTTAATTTCAGAGACAAGGGAACAAATATTCAAAGATGGTAAATCGTTTGACCACATTCAAACACTGACTCACCTTTAATTTTATCTTTGTTTTCACATGGATTAATTTTGAGCTAGAAATAATGTGTGTCGGCTTTCGGTCACTTACACAATCACACAGTTGGGGGACTAAAGAACATTAACAGTCCATCGTAATTGATTTGTAATGAGTAAATACACAAATCAAAAAGGGATTAATAATATATAAGGATTTTATTATAAGGATAAAAATCCTTACAAAAATACAAACCTTACTCAAGCCAAAGCTAAATGGTGAAAAAAACATTTATCTATTTACATACACACACCATATCCATATCTATACATATCCATATACATGATGTAAAATATCATACGTATGACATAAAATATAACAAAATGGAAGCAGCACACATTGATTATATTAATAGATGTAATGACAAAGTTAAGCCTAACACTGTGCTATCAACATGAGAAACATAAGCAAAAAGATTCAGGAAAGTTAAAATTAAAGAATAAATTAGTGATTTCCAAATTAGTTTAATTTTCTCACAGAAAATATTCTGAAAGATTTGAGTCCTTTGAAATTTGTGGTGGTTGGCTTTATGATCCACGAAATACTCAATTGTGGTAAATTTTCTACATGCACAGAAAAACACGTATGTTCTGATTTTGTTGATAGTCGTATTCTATATAGGTTAAGTAGGTCAAATACATAAATTATGTCATTTAGAGCTTAGACATCATATTGCTTATTTATTCATTAATTGAAAAAAGTATGTTAAAATCCCCCACAATGATGAAGGACTTGTCTATTTCTTCTTATAGCTCTGGATTTTTTCCTTTACTTATTTTGAAGACCTATAGTTGAGTGAATGGACATTTGAATTGTAATCTCTTCTTATTAGGTAAATCTCTGTATCACTGTGAAATAATCCTCTATCTTTAGTAATTTTATTTTACTTAAAACCTACAATGGCTCATATTATCATAGCTGCATGAGCTTTCTTCAGAGATGAAAGGAACAATCCAAATGACAGCCCTGCCTTAGTTTAAAGCTAAAGTTCTCTTTTCTGCTTATTATGGATCTTTGATAAGAAATACAATTGCTGAGAAGTCTGTTTTGCTTGCTGTTTGCTACGAGCATTGTGAGGCCTTTCCTGAATGTAACCCGCTGTGTAGTAGAATGGGTTGTAAACCTTCCTAAATGTAGTCTGATATGTAATGGAATGAGTGATTGTACATAAACTAACCGGCATTTCTCGCTTCTGTAAACCTGCTTGCTTAGCACATTCCTCACCTACCCTACCCCCTTCCCCCTTTTTCCTCCTGCCACAAGTAACGGACAAAGCCTTCCCACCAAAGGACAGACAAAGGACGCCCAATCAGAACAACAAATGTCCTTACTTTAAAATCAACTAATCAGGCCCCTCATAATTTGAAACCTCCCCTGTGCTATTTGTCTCTGTCTATAAAAACGCTGTACCCACCCTGATCGTGGCCTCTTGCGTCACCGGCAACGAGTGCGCAGAGGACCAGGTTCGAACCTGCAATAAACGACCCTTGCCGCTTGGCTTTGACTTACGACTCTGGTGGACTTTTGTGGGAGGTTTCGGAACTTCGGGCATTACAGAGAGACTTTGCTTTGTACATATTTTTACAAAATCTAAAATAGATGAACACACGCCTAATGTACCAGAAAATTTTCCCAAATATATAACCAACAGAAATATTTATGTTCACCAAACAATATGCAGGATTGTTCAAAATGCCATTATTTATAATACCTGAAAAGTAAGAAACGGAACAAAACAAAACTTAGAAAGCCATCAACATCTTTATGGATAAAACTTGGGGTATATTCATACATTAAGTATCATACAGCAAAAAGAATAGAGGAATTTGCGACAACAAGATGAATAAATGTTATAAACACAATGTTGATCAAAAGTTGCCAGATACAAAAAAAGAAAACAAACAAATAAAAGAGATATATTCTGTATAGTTTTACTTACATAAAGTTAAAAACAGAAAATATTGGTATTACAAATTTGAATTTGAATTTTGGTGAAAGGGGGCTAGTAAATGAGAAAAGAGCAAGTATTTTTCTGCGTTTTGTTAACGTCCTGCTTTTGGTCTCTATGCTGGTTACAGATGTGTGTTCATTTTGTTAAAATTGTTGGTGTTATTAGTGGCCTTTTCTATGTGCCTGCTAAAATCATTACAGAGAGGGAGGGAGGCAAACCCTAAGAGACTCTTAAATACAGAGAACATACTGAGGGTTGCTGGTGGGGTTGTTGGGTAGGGGGATGGAATAAATGGTGATGGGCCTTAAGGAAGGCACTTGCTGGGAGGAGTACTGGATGTTATATGTAAGCGATGAGCCATGGGAATCTACCCCCAAAATCAAGAGCATACTTTACACACTGTATGTTAGCCAATTTGATAATAAATTATATTTAAAAAAAAACCAATAAATCCATCTGAAACAAACAAAAAAAAACCTAAAAAAAAAAAAAGAAAACATTTAAAACTGAATAAAGATCTTAAGCATATAAAAAGAAACAATGTGCCAAAATTGCCGTGGGGAACAAAGGCAAAAGGGAAATGTAGATAAAATTAAACTTCCTTATAACCTGCAGCCCATTGACAAATACTTGAGGCTGGCAGCAGGGAAAAACAATCTTAGCTTGACAATAGCCAGGCCTCCAGGATCCCGTGAATCTTCTTTAGCTTACGAAAATCCTTTTGGAAACTTCCCTTGTCTTTATCTCCCCCAACTCTAAAGTATATAAGGAGTCACTCCTCACAACTCCAGCGCAGCTCTTTCTGCCCATGGATCCTGCCCCTGCGCTTTAATAAAACTACTTTTTGCACTGAAGACATCTCAAGAATTGTTTCTTGTCCCTGGGCTCTGACCCCAAACATTTCCACGTCAAAATGATGGCACGTGACAAACGAGAATGCAGGCCATACAGCTTTAACTGTAGTAAAAGTAAGAAACACTCAGTTACAAAAGCTAGAATTCACAATGACGTTACAGCAGTTATTAATATCTATATATCTAATGACCAAGCAACAATTTTCATAAAGCAGAAACTAGAAGAGACGAGAAGTATAGAAAGACTCTTAATTCAAGAGAAAAGAAACAGCAAGCATTTACTAATGCTACAGTTGCAAACTGTACAATCCCAAATATCGCACAGAATTCCAGTTAAGAGAATATAATTTTTTCAGTTGTATCTGAGTAGTTATAAAAATTGAGTATATTTCAGCCCATGAGTAAAACACAATAAATTCAACAATAGGAAGTGCATAAAGAAGATCTGAATATTCCTTGAGGATGGGTGAAAGAGTGGAGAATAAAACACAGCCAGGTTTACATCTGTGCGTTTCGGGGACCACAAGGGAGGAGACCAGTGGTTTTCGGGAAAGTAACACGAGTGTTAACATATAAGACTATATCCAACTGTGTCATCTCCACAATAAGCCAATGGACTAAGCAAGGAAGGAGGGAATATCACAGGGCTGAGATTTACGTGATTACCAAATAAGGTAATTTGTTTACTGACAAATAAGGTAGTGGTAGAAATCAAAAGGACCTTTCTAGGGGTGCTTGAGGGGCTCACTCGATTAAGCCGCTGACTCTTGAGCTCAGGTCATGATCTCACAGTTTATGCGTTCGAGCCCCATGTGGGGGTCTCTGCTCACAGCACAGAGCCTGCTTCAGATCCTCTGTCTCCGCTTTCTGCCCCTCCCCAACTCACACTTTCTCTATCTCAAAAATAAATAAACATTTAAAAAATATGTTTAGGGGCTCCTGGGTGGCTCAGTCGGTTAAGCATCCGACTCCAGCTCAGCTCATGATCTCACAATTTGTCGAGTTCGATCCCCGCGTCGGGCTCTGTGCTGTCAGCTTGGAGCCTGGAGCCTGCTTCCGATTCTGTGTCTCCTCTCTCTGCCCCTCCTCCACTTGTGCTCTGTCTCTCTCTGTCTCTCAAAAATAAATAAATGTAAAAAAATTTTTAAAAAAAGCAATAAAAACATAAACAAAATGGAATGACATCGTTAGTTCTAAATAGGAAAGATTTGGAATATTTGAGTGTGCGTTGCATGGTGGGCTGCAGGAGTCTGTGAAATCTCTCTGGAAATAAGAGGAGTTGAACTGACCGGCAGGACTGAACAGGGCCTGATTGGGAATGGCAAAGGTCCAGTTACGGTACTGCAGAGAGCCCTTCGGGGTTCCAGGAAAAGATACTTAAGTTTAAGCTTACAGACACTGCTAGAGATTTCGGCATACGGGTGTACATAAAGAAAACTGTGTTTAGGGTATTGAAAGTAGCAGACTATGATGGATTCTGCTTCTTTCGGGGAGAAAGGCCATTTTGTTCTGATTGCACAATTAACTCAACTGCCCTTCAAGGAGATAAGAGGGACAACCAGCTGAAGCTATTCATTTATTCTGATGTGTTTGGAAGAAAGACAACCGGCCATCAGTAGCCAGCTGCTGACTCCTCCTAAGGGAGGTCCGAATCACGGACAGGTCAGGCCCAGAAGACGCTTCCTTAAAAGATCTGGTTTAACATCCCCCCTACCCCTCCAGTTCACTTAGGGTGAAACTGAATAAAAGGAATGCAGCATATTAAAATCATTCAGTTAAGAAGTAATGCATCCAGATGAAGGAGATAATGTTTTGTTCTGTTTTACAAACAGCCCAGTGTTTTAAGGGATATCTACTGATGCAGTGGTATTATTATCTATGCTGTAAAAATGCAGAATGAGTCTTGTAGAATATAGGAGTCATCGCTTCTCAACTTTTTATAGAAATACTTGACAATAAGGGAACTAATAATTTCAAGTGTTCAGGAACATAGATTATAGTTTTTGAGTCATGCACTACATAGATTTTGTATTTCAAAAGGTAAATTAAATGTTAGGTCCTGTCCACATCTTTTTTTTTTTTTCCATCTTTCTCACAAACTGGATTGGATGCATTCATGTGGTTATAATCTTTAAAACAAGAGTGTATTTAGCTTGCTTCTCAATAATTCTTCCTTAGCCTATCAATGGCACTTGAAAGTCTATCACTAGAAAAGTATTTCTCTGTCCTGAGGCTTAATGGTTATACCAAAGAGACATTAATAGAGCCAGTTGTTGGGATGCCCGGGTGGCTCAGTCCGTTAAGCATCCGACTTCTGCTCAGGTCATGATCTCTAAGTTTGTGGGTTCGAGCCCCGCGTCAGGCTCTGTGCTGACAGCTCAGAACATGGAGCCTGCTTCGGATTCTGTGTCTCCCCCTCTCTCTCTGCACCTCCCCTGTTCACTCTCTGTCTCTCTCCCTCTCAAAAATAAATAAGCATTAATTTTTTTTAATGCAGCTGGTTGTACATTACTATATTACAGTGAGAGGGTAGTAATACATTACTGTATTACATTTCATTCAATGGGAATGAAAGAGAGAAAAGAAGGAACATACTGGAAATGTGCTAAGTGAAGGGAGCACACACTTTCAGCATGGGTGGTTAGGAAGAGGTGAACAATTTGTGGACATCAATTAAAAAGAAGCCAATTTATGCAAGTGAGTAAGGCATTACGGGAGACTCTAAAATCCAGGCTATTCCTACTACCCTTATCCTCAAATGCCCTGATGAATGTCAAAGACATTTCAAATGATAATGTTTTGAAAAATAGAGATAATTATACTTCTCTTGTTATCCATATATTGCCTATGAAATGTAACAAATCCTTCATTTGTAAATTAAGCATATTTACAAATTGAGCACAAGAAAAATAGAACTGATTATACCCATGTGTAAATCCTTCACGTTTCTAAATATATGGGCTGATTTTTTTTTATTTATTCCCTTTCCACACGGGACATATGGCAAGAAATTTTTCACATCTAATATTATCCACTTATTATACTATATATATTTGCAGTTTTTCATTTTCACTCAATGTTTCATTTGCATGTGTATTTTCTCAATAATGAAGAATGAGAACAGCCAAGAGATATCTTTTTTCTTTCTCTAAAAATACCTTTTTTGTAATTCTATTGAGGCATAATATCCAGTTATGTTTTATAATACATGTTAACAGAATGGTAACACAAACACCCTATATTTTACAAAGTTAGTCTTCATTTCAGGCACCTAAGATGTTTATCACTAACTAATGTTTTCAAGAAAGGAACAAAAAGGCCTGCAGAAAAACCTTCACGGATAACAATTACATTTCTATTTTCATCAACCTTCCAATGCTTTCCATTATAACCAGCTCCTTACCAACGAATCATATGGATCATCATATTTAAATATATATCACAAGAATTAATAATTTATCTAATTGCAGGTAGCTACAAACTGGTCTGGATCATGGAAAATAGGAATAACATCACAGAATTTATTCTTTTAGGACTTTCTCAGAAAAAAGAAATAGAAGTCTTCTGCTTTTTACTGTTCTTGTTTTGTTACATTGCCATCTTGATTGGCAACCTTCTTGTCGTGATTTCTCTCACCTGCAGTCAACTTATTGACCACCCTGTGTATTTCTTCCCGAGTTTCCTATCCCTGGCAGACCTTTTCTACACCTCCACTGTGACCCCCAAGTTCATCATTGACTTGCTGACAGAAAAGAAGGTCATTTCCTACAGTGGCTGTACGACACAGCTCTTCACCGTGCACTTCTTTGGGGAAATCGAGGTCTTTGTCCTCACCGGGATGGCCTATGACCGACACGTGGCCATCTGCAGGCCCCTGCACTGTGCAGTCATCATGAGTGGAAGTGCAATGCCATGCTCGCGGCTTCGTGTGCGGGTGGGTTCCTACATTCCTTTTTGGTCAGTTTCTCCTCGCCATCGTCTTACCCTACTGTGACCCCAGTGAAATAGATCACGTCTTCTGCGATGTGTATCCTTTGCTGAAGATGGCCTGCACGGACACGAGCAGAATAGGTCTCCCTGGTGGTTGCCAACTTAGGACTGATGGGTCTGGTGACTTTCATGGTCTCGCTGGTATCCTATGCTATGATCCTATATATTGTCAGGTCCTACTCCGCGGAGAATCGCCACAAAGCCCTTTCCACATGCAGTTCCCACATCATCGTGGTGGTTCTCTTTTTTGCTCCTTTAGTCTTTATTTACATTCGACCAGCAACGACCTTACCAGAGGACAAAGTGTTTGCTCTTTTCTATACTGTCATTGCCCCCGTGCTCAACCCTCTCATAGACGCACTAAGAAACATGGGGATGAAGAACGCCGTAAAGAAACTCTGGGGCCATGTCATGGGAAGTGAGGACAGAAGCTGAAAGGCATCCCTGATTTTCACCATGGAACTTGTTGAATACATGACTTCACTCAGAAACCTTTCAGATGTGCAATACTCGCCTGGGTATCTTGTTTGTAACCACAAGATATAGCCCCAAATATGAGCAAAATATTGGGATTCCTTGGATTTACCCAAGCTCCTCTCTGCTATGCTTTCTTTTCTAGTTTTCTTACTTATATCTCCTTTACCCCTGTTGATCCTTTGTCTGTGCAACTAACCTAGGTATTTATTAGCAGATGACCCAAGCAGTGTCACACATATGAACACTACAAACCCATGTAGCTCATTTTTGGATATGGCTATATTCAATAAAGCCAATTCTAGCCACCAAAACAATGCCTTTAAAAAAACTCTCATCTTTTACTTGTGATGAGGAAGCAAAAGGCAAGCTGAGGGCAAACGCGAGTTAAAACCTGGGCAATTTCCCCACCCCCCACCTCTCATTCCCCTCAACCCCACGAGATTCTTCAGGCACTCCTGGCTACCCAAGAATAAAGGAAAGGGAAAAACAAGAAAATAAATGGCTAACTGATACAGATGGCAGTCATGATGGCCATGAGCCTCCACCAGTTTACAACTGTCTTAATGATTTGCCAGAAAAAAGCCATCTTATCAATAACCAGGCCCCCAGAAACCTATAGACTCAATCTTCCGGAACCCTAACATCACCCTCCCCTCCACAGGATTGAAAGTCTTACATACTCAGTCACCCCTCACAACCCCAGTGCAGCCCTTTCTGCCCACAGGTCCTGCCCCCATGCTTTAATAAAAACACTTTTTTGCACCAAAAATGTCTGAAGAATTTTCTTAATATCCTGAAAGATCTAATTGACGTACCATAACAGTAGTCCTCAAAAAAAAAAAAAAAATCTACTCCGATCATTTTGTAGCCAGTGGCATTTTAGAGCATTTCACATGCCCCCAAACTAGCAGTCCATCCCAAGCCCCACGTCAAAACCTTTTCGTTTGTTCTAAGGCCCTTCCTCTCCAGCTCTGTTCACAGGTTAACTAACTGCATCTCCCTAGCTAATTCTAGCCCCTTCTGGTGCATGGATTAAGACGTGAATTCTAGACCCAGAATTGGGTATCCACTGTGAGGACTAACACCTATGCCCAAGGAATCATCTATAACATGGAAATAACAACAGTCTTCTGAGGGTGATAAGTGAAGGGCTGAAACACTGACAGTGCTCAAAAAGATGAGTTTTTTTGTTGTTGTTGTTGGCCCTATCCCCTGTTCAGCATCAGAAAAGCAACCATTCTGTTAAATGACTTTTCTCTGGAGATGTGAGGTATGAGGATAGGAAAAGTTAGGGAACACTCACATGAATGTCACATTCCTGTTACTGGTGAAATTACATCGTTCTCAGAATGGGCAGGTAGAAAAACAACACTTACATCCAATGGTGCACTCTTTAGCACCGTAAAAGTTAAAGGCGGGTTTTGTTTTGTTTTTGTTTTCAGTGGTAATTGAAAGCCACCCTGGAGAAAATTAAAATTTGCCTCAAATCAGAAACGGGTAGGATGAGGGATGCCCAGATGGCTCAGTTGGTTAAAAGTCTGACTTTGGCTCAGGTCATGATCTCACGGCTCTTGAGGTTCTCGAGTTCAAGCCCCACCTCAGGCTCTGTGCTGTCAGCTTGGAGCCTGGAGCCTGCTTTGGATTCTGTGTCTCCCTCTCTCTCTCTCTGCCCTGCCCCGACTCAAGCTCTGTCTCTCTCAAAAATAAATAAACATTAAAAAATTTAAAAAAAAGAAATAAATGGCTAGGATTAAAATCAGACCACTGGATAATTAATTAGAACAGAGGAGAAACTCTCAAGTTCTTTTAGAAACTCTTCTCACATGAATGCTTTGCAGAATTTGTTTCGGGCTGATACAGGAGACATGCTAAATAAAGATGGGTTATTATTGCTGAGGCTTTCCTAAAATGGGTGAAGAACATAAAGAGGAGAATAGCCTATTGTTGTGACTCCATTTAAAATACCCAAAAAAATGGAAGTGAAAATATCACATACTTAAAATTCTTGAAAAATACGCTAACATACATTCTTAGTTGTTCTTTGTCTAATTCCTGACATTTCTACCGGAACTCCAGAGTAGGGCTTGAACAGATGTGCACGAGCCTACTTAGAGTAACCATAAAAATAAATTAAATGAAACAAACAAACAAAATCCTCTTTTGTCCTTTATTTTTCTTCCCCATGTCCCCAATTCTGATTTTTTTTTCTCATCTTGTACTCACTGTATATAATTTCCCTACGCTCAGGTTTATTTAGTTTCTCAAATCAGATTACCTCCTCTCTTCCTTCACTGAAACTGTCCTTTGCAGGACTGTCAATGGTTTTTACGTTGATGTATCTGGAATTTCACAGAGTTGATCTCTCTTTTTACCCTGAGACATTTTGACTTGGCCTTGGGGTCATCATAGTTCTGGTTGTCCGTGCATGTAAAAACTATGTCTCAGTTTCTCTTCATTGAACTTGTTCTTCTCACTAAACTCTGTGTCAGACTGTCACAGGGCTCAGGCCTTAGAGCTCTTTTGTTTTCTATTTTGGTCGTTTCGCATAATCTAGTGGTTTTAAATAGTTTCAATAGTTTCTTAAATTCCACACAGGAGTGAAATCACATGGTATTTCTCATTCTCTGACTGACTTCACTTAACATTATACTCTCTAGCTCCATCCATGTCATTGCAAATGACAAGGTTTCATTTTTTTTTATAGTTCAGTAACACACACACATATATATATATATACATACATACATACATACATACATACATACCTCATCTTTATCCATTCATCAGTCTATGGGCTGGTCAACCTCGTTAAAATTTCCACACACATTCACATCTATACCCAGACTCTTTTTATCTCTCTTCATTGTTCTATTTAATCCTTACACTTATTCGTATTTAACCTATTACACATTAATACTAAATATTTATTAGCATTTAACCTATTACTTTATTTAGTGGCTGTCTCAATTAAATGCAAGCTCAATGAAGCCAGGGTATCTGTGTTTTTTGTTTTTGTTTGTTTGCTTATTTGTTTTGTTTTGTTTTGTTTTGTTTTGTTTTGTTTTACTTTGTTCCTAGAATAACGGCTAGTACATAACAAATAACCAACACATATTGTGGAATGAATAAACGCTAAATACATATACTGGGAAAAATCACTCTGACAGAGAATATAACCTAAAAGAAGGGAGCCTATTAATAGAACTATATATTTATCATGTAACACATTCTTTATATATATTAAGAAATATTTCTGGGTTCCAAATCTTCTTCCAAAAAGTATTTGTCCTTTCTAAAACCAATTCCTTATTGAACTGATATCTGAGAAAGCAAATGCCCTTTCAGCGTTCTTATTGTGTATACTATTTCAGATGTTTCCAGATGCCTACCTAGATTTCTCCTTTTTAAAAAAATTGCTATCAGAGCTCAGAGATTGTTCATGCTAGTGGTTCCCCAGTCTCTCTTCTAACTAGGTCAACCAGTGATGCAGCCGTCATCCACGAAAACTAAATGGGAGCTTCCTGGGGAATTCTGGGAAAGTTTTACATCTTGACACTTTTGTTTTCTTTCCTTTCCCCTTCTTCCTTCCTGAAACATGAACATAAGACTATAATTAGAACAAGTGTCTGCTCTCTTACTTACTGTTCTACAGGCCAATGTACCCTGCTGGGGAAGTGAAAACATTACACTTAAAGAGGTGATAGTTTTGCCAATATCACTGTTTTAATGTATATACATTTAAGGGAATGTTAAGTGGGGGAAAACGACAAGGCTTTTAGAGGATTATAAGTATCTTCATTTCTAATGTTCAGATGTTATGTGATATAAAACACATTTTTTTGTCCCTAGATGCACAATGTATTTGTTCATAAGTAAATCTATACAATATATACTTTATTTGGTGGTTTTGCTATTTATAAATGTTATGTTTTAACTCTTGCTCACTTATGGTTTGTTTTGGGTGTTTTTAATATGTATATCATCATGCTAATTTCTAACAGAAATGCACTTCATAGTATATACTGTTACTGATATTAAAATACTTCGTAGCATAATGTAGCCTCCAAGCAAAAGCGAGTATTTAATTGTACAACCAAACAAGCAAGCTGCATGCTATTGTTGGTTCCTGATAGGCTAGGCCTATTTAAAGAAAAAAAATTGGGGGTACCTGGGTGGCTCAGTCGGTTAAGCATCCAACTCTTGATTTCGGCTCAGGTAATGATCTCACAATTTGTGGAATGGAGCCCCATGTCGGGCTCTGCACTGGCAGCACAGAGCCTGCTGGGGATTCTCTCTCTCCCTCTGTCTCTGCCCCTTCCCTGCTCATGTGCCCTAAATAAATAAACAAGCAAAAAGAAAAGAGTTTTACACTTATGCATTTCCCCCATCACCAAACACATCCCCCGGGTATGACATGAGGTTTTCAAACTGGATTTTAGCCAGTGTATTCAAAAATACATACATACATACATACATATATACATATGTATAAATATAAATTAAAAGCAAAAGAATTCCATTGTAACACATCTGAAAACTTCTTTGTTGTGACTTGACATCATGGTTTTTTTTTTTACTTTTTTTAAAACACAGTCTGGGATGGGATGACCATGGCATCTTTTCAGACAATATCCTTTATCTGTTAGAATCCTTCAGAAATATTAGCTAAAACCTTTTGATTTTTAAGAACAATCTAGTAAATCCATGAAGAGTCTTTTAATAGCCTTGAATTGGCATTTCTATGAAGATGCTGAGTTATATGGATCATACGGATGGTTATGACATAAACTCCTTTCAAGGATGAAGAGCAGAATGAAACATTTTCTGGGTAGTTGAAAATTACACAAGTCAGTTCCCTTTTCATTTCATTCCTGTGTCACCTGGGTCTGTGAAGTCTATACAAAAACACTCTTCTTCAGATGCTACTGTGAGCTTTCCTGTCAGATGCTTAGAAAGTATAGCCAGTTAAAGGTTCATTTCAGGGGACCTGGGTGGCTCAGTCAGTTGAGTGTCCAACTCTTGATTTATGCTCAAGTCGTGATCCCAGAGTCATGAGATCAAGTCCTGCGTATGGCTCTGCACTGAGCATGGAGGCTGCTTGGGATTCTTTCTCTCTCCTTCTGCCCCTCTCCCCCACTCACACCTCTTCTCTAAAAACAAAATAAATGTGTTTTTTTTAAGTTCATTTTGAAATATATGGTCTCTGGGGGATGAGCCAAGAGCTATAAACTCACAGAGAAGCAGTTTTTATATCTTCACATTTATGGGAAAGAAACTCCCAACCCTCAAGTTTCTAGGACAAAACCAAACAGACAAGGAGAGAACTGTTGCAAAGCCATTACAATTAAAAAGGGAAAAAAGAAAAATATGCAAATGCTCACACAGACAGAATAGCTGAGAAAAAATGTTCAATAGAATGTGAGGGCTGTGTGTATGTGTATATGTAATTACATATTAGCCCCTAAAATTCTCTTCTACAGTATCCATCATGAATACGACTGAACAGTTGTCAAAAGTTAACACAGCTTGTCTTTGGTGCTGGTTTTTTTTTTTATTTTTGTTAAAAAAATTTCTTTTTAACGTGTATTTATTTTTGAGACAGAGAGAGACAGAGCATGAGTGGGGGAGGGGCAGAGAGAGAGGGAGACACAGAATCGGAAACAGGCTCCAGGCTCTGAGGTGTCAGCACAGAGCCCGATGCAGGGCTTGAACTCACGGAGTGTGAGATCATGACCTGAGCTGAAGTCGGATGCTCAACCGACTGAGCAACCCAGGTGCCCCACTGGTGCTGTTTTGGTTTTTTTTCCTCACAGAGTGGACTTATTTTGTTTTCATGTTTAGAAACAAAATATATTGATTCATGTGTAAATTGCACATTATTTGACGTCCATATTATGAAAACCACTATTCGACTCAGTGAGCCTTCCAGTTAGGGCCAGCTTCAAATCTATGGGATTTATGACAAATGTATTATACCTTGTTGAACTTAAACTTTTTTATTAGCCTGTAAATAGAGATGGCATCTTCCAAAGCTATAGGGGGAGCAGCCGTTTTGCAACCAGAGGGACAAGTGCTTCACAAAAAACATGGTGGAGCAAGAATCTAGAAGGATTGTGGGTCCCAACTACATCAGCAACTACATCGTTCAATCAACTATATCGTGGTTTTAAATACGATCTTTGTGCGCATATGCTGTTTTTATTAACTTATTACTACATTAAGAAATACTTGGGGCGCCTGGGTGGCGTAGTCGGTTAAGCATCTGACTTCAGCCAGGTCACGATCTTGCGGTCCGGGAGTTCGAGCCCCGCGTCAGGCTCTGGGCTGACAGCTCAGAGCCTGGAGCCTGTTTCGGATTCTGTGTCTCCCTCTCTCTCTGCCCCTCCCCCGTTCATGCTCTGTCTCTCTCTGTCCCAAAAATAAATAAACGTTGAAAAAAAAATTAAAAAAAAAAAAAAAAGAAATACTTGCTTAAGTTCCTAACCTGTTTTCTATTAACAGTTGGGAATAGTTCCCAATTAACTGAGGGAAATTTCAACTAATAGAGATCTGGGTTTGGGGTTTTTTGTTTTTGGGTTTTGCCCCTGTTTGAGCACTTATCCTTCTTCAGAAACCTTAGGATTATGTTATCAAAACGAAAATAAAAATAGGGGCGCCTGGGTGGCGCAGTCGGTTAAGCGTCCGACTTCAGCCAGGTCACGATCTCACGGTCCGTGAGTTCGAGCCCCGCGTCAGGCTCTGGGCTGATGGCTCGGAGCCTGGAGCCTGTTTCTGATTCTGTGTCTCCCTCTCTCTCTGCCCCTCCCCCGTTCATGCTCTGTCTCTCTCTGTCCCAAAAAATAAATAAACATTGAAAAAAAAATTAAAAAAAAAAAAACGAAAACAAAAATATCCTTGGATTTTAATGGAAAACGTAATTACATTTATATATTAATTCAGGAAATGGCTATTTTGATGATATCTCCTGATCTAAATCTTTGAGATCTGATTCTGTCAGTGTTTATTATATGGCTTTACTTAAGGTCATGTGATTTTATTCCTATTGATCCAGAGTTTCTTAGTAAAATGTATTTGTAAATAACATTGTTTTCTCATTATTGTGAATAATTTTTCTATTTCTCTATTTTTATTCCTAGATTAAATACAATCTATTTATTATGTGTATACATATCTTAGATTTAGCTACCTTACCAATTTTCTTATTAATTCTAGATATTTTTACCATTTTTCCCATTTTCCATTTTATAGAAGTATAATCTACTCCATTTTATAGATGAATCAAGCTGTCTTGCAGAATTTTAGCATCTATCTTACTAAATTAATAGCAAACAATTTATCTTTAATTCCCAGTTTGGGGCATGCTTCATGAAATCATTGCAGCTATTGGTTGCTTTAGAGAAAGTTATGGGTGCCTGGGTGGCTTAGTTGGTTAAGCATCCAACTTCAGCTCAGGTCATGATCTTGCGGTTTGTGAGTTCGAGCCCTGCCTTAGGGTCTGTGCAAAGAGCTCAGAGCCTGGAGCCTACTTCAGATTCTGTGTACCCCCCCCCCCCCCGCCCCTCCCCTGCTAGTACTCTGTTTCTCTCTCTCAACAAATAAAAAATAAAAAATAAATAAAGCTACGTATGAGATAAATTGTTTCTGGGCTGAAAGCCTAATATTGTAATTTTATAAAAGGCCTTTTTTACGGGTGGAGCATATGGACATATTTAAAATGTTCTCCAGGAAACTTTCAGCTTGAAAGGAAGAGACTACAGGCTAAATTGGCAAACAAGGAAGGCGTTTTAACAATGTAACACCTGGTAAACTTAGAGTGTTGAAATAAACTGGAAGAAACTGAGAATTTAATCCTATCATCAAGGAGTCTGGGGTGATACAAATGTAGGCTATGTTTACCAGCCTCTGCGTATTGTAGAGTTTTAAAATATTTTACTATGATGTCAAATCCATTTATTATTTTAAGCCTACAGTAAAGTCTCTCAGAACAAGTAGAATGTGTGATCTTTAAACCCAGGCAGTCTGAGGGGTGTCTGGCTCTTGACTTTGGCTATGGTCTTGATCTCCTGGCTTATGGGGTCACACCCTGTATCAGGCTCCATGCTGGCAGCACAAAGCCTGCTTGGGATTCTCTCTCTGTCTCTCTCTGTCTCTCTCTGTCTCTCTCGCTCTCTTCCCATCCATTGCTCATGCTCTGTTTCTCTCTCAAAATAGATAAATAAATTTAAAAAAAAAAAAGGAAAGAAAGAAAGAAAGAAACCAGGCAGTCTGAGTTTAGAGCCTCCCACTTTCTCCCAAACATACACCTGTTTCCTACATAGTATAGTTTATAATTAATATTTCAAAAATAGAAATTAGGACATACTAATACAATTGTAACTCTTTCTTTTATTACTTTCAGAACACAAATAGATTAGAGGAATTTCCCACTGAATGTAACTTTCTTGAAATGAGGAAGAAAACATGAACATTAATATTTGGAGCATGCAGATGTCTTAAAATATTGTTAAAATGTAAAAAAACAATCTATAAAAATAGATGCATTCATAGACATATGCTGTTTAAAACAATTTCAATAATAATGACAATTTCTATTAAGCTTTCAGGCAGATGGTAAGGAGAAAGTAAATTTTTTGTTAATTTAATCGTGTCTTTGCAGGTTTAGAACAGATAGAAAGACAAGACTTTTTAGATGTAAAAAAGATGAGAAAATACAATTGTCTTGTAGAATTACTTCAATGCAAATTCAAGAGACAACCAAGTTGCAGTAGTCAAATAACATAGAAAAGTCAAAGATTTACTGTTTAATAAAGTTTCCATATGTTTAAAAAAAAGACTAGCAGTTCCCTGTTCTTTGCTTTTGAATATGCTGTTTGTAATCATATATTTGTCTGGTTTATTATCTGCCTCTTCTTTTAGTCTCTAGCCTCCTTAAAGTCAGAGACTGTCTTGTCCACCAATATATGCATTCTTTATACTGAATTTTATCCAACTCACACTTTTTAGATGTAGGTGACAGTAAACATATATGTTTTTTTTAATTTATTATGAATATAATTGTCAAATTAGCTTAATTACATACAACACCCAGTGCTCATCCCAACAAGTGCCCTCCTCAATGCCCATCACCTATTTCCTCTCTCCTCCACCCCCCTTCCCGCCATCGACCCTCAGTTTGTTGTCTGTATTTAAGAGTCTCTTATGGTTTGCCTCTCTCCCTCTCTGTTTGTAACTATTTTTTTTCTCCTTCTCTTCCCCCACAGTCCTCTCTTAAGTTTCTCAAGATCCACATGTGAGTGAAGCCATATGATATCTGTCCTTCTCTGACTGACTTATTTTACTCAGCATAATACCTTCCAGTTCCATCCACGTTGTTGCAAATGGCAGGATTTCATTCTTTCTCATTGTCAAGTAGTATTCCATTGTATGTATAAACCACATCTTTTTTATCCATTCATCATTTGATGGACATTTAGGCTCTTTCCATAATATTTTTGAGAGGGTGAAAGCAGGGAGGGACAGAGAGACAGGGACAGAGGATCCTAAGCAGGCTCTGTACTGACAGTAGTAAACCCCATATGGGGCTTGAACTCATGAATTATGAGATCATGACCAGCGCCAAAGTTGAACACTCAACCAACCGAGTCGCCCAGGTACCCCGGTGACAGTAAATATTTTTTAAATGAAGAAATTGAGGAAAACATCTTATTTATTATAATATTCTTCTGTGTTTTCAAAAATACACATGTGAAATTTTAATCATATATAACAATATAAAAGAATTTAATTTAATAAAGGAGGTTGTCATACAGAGATAAACTTCTAAGCTACATGCACACCAAGCAACAGAACCCATGGGAGCAGACAAGCTTCATGAAAGAATAGTGGCAAAGGAAAGGAGTCTTTTCCAAGCATCAGTTAGAAATCCCAACACCTTAATAGGCTTGTTTTCCTGGGGGAAAAAAAATAACTCTTTAACCTTGGTCTACAGTCTGTACTTTTAATCTGGGTCATAAGGTTCTCTGGTGCTTCTCATTTTAGCTCTCCTATTCCCTCAGTCACCCACTTCTGCCCTGTACTGACATACGAACATTGCATTCGACGTTTCCTTCTAGTCCCGTGTCCCACATCTAATCTCAGTGCTTTGGATACTATGCATTAGGGGAATATAATTATTAACTTTGTTACGAGAGAGAAACTTAAGCAATGGTTTATATTTGTGGCAAAGTATACTGATGGGAAACTTGTAAACCCTCAGAGATGTTGAGAGCTATTCTATATAACATGTTTTCTCAAAATTTGCTTTAAATACCAATTTGATATCTATATCAAATATATATATATAACGTATATATAATGTATATATACATTATATATAATATATAAAAATACATTAATATATAAATATCGAAAAGTATATATATACTTAGTATATATGTAAGTTTTTAGAAGGTAAGATGAATGTCAGAGAGACACATTTCTTTTTCAGAAATGAAAAAATAATTTGCAAAGATCTCAAATCTGGCTCAGTTTACAATGGTATCTCTTGTTGATATATCACAAGAGTTCCTTCATAAGACTGTATGCAATTAAGATTTATTATTGCAAAGCAACGTTAATTTTTTTCTCTTCCAATTTTATCTTAGGCGTGAAGCCTCAGCTTACAAGAAATCTGTCTGTTGAGTGAAGCAGCTGGTAAGTTAAATCCAGCTCATAAAGAGGCCAGTCATTCTACTTCAAAAGAATACGCCAGTCGTTCCAAATGCAATTTGTATCTGATGTTTTTAAGAAATCTTTGCATGGGAAAACTTCCATAACCATTGAAAATACAACCTCTACGATCTGGGGAAAGTTCCGCCTTGTTTTCCATCTATAACACACGGTAGCTATGTGGGCTGAAGATATGCGTGTCGGATGCTCTAGTCATTAGTGCCGCATCCTCAACAGCTATCAAAGTATTTGTGGGTTTATCTGTTTGGCCTCATTTAGAATATCATGAATGTAGTTATTCATTATCCCTTGATATTCCATAGTCAAGGATAATTGAATATGGAGAGGGGTTTACTGGCTTAGGAGGTCCCTGGACAGAAGTTCAGTAAAGGAGCTGAATATAAAATGATTAAACACTAAAATACCCATATGATTCTAAGACTGAAGAAGCAAAAGTGTATGGCAAAATTTTCAATCAACCTGCTCCATTGTATAATATCTAAGGGGTACATTTCTTTTTGTCCAGGTTTAATATAGACATTTTTTTGAGGTGAAAGGGGAATTGAACATCCATCTAATTTAGAGAAGGTTGATGAATCCAAAGGAAAGAAAATAGAAGCATTAAATGACTGTAGTGAGCGAGAAGTTGACCTTCAGGTTTCTGAGTTGAAGGTCAGCTGACAAGCTGGGAAAGATTTTGTATTTAATGTTATGGGAATGTTAATCCTGATGTGAGAAACCCCAGCCCTCAGGTAAGAAAAAAAACAGATTGTTTATGGCAGGGAAACTATGCTATGTCTTATCTACTTAACCTTCATTTACCCGTGTTGAAATATGTGCTTTTAATAAGCTATTCACAATTTGTAATAAGAATCATAATCTGACTTATTATTCTTAATTTATATTTATGTCCACTGAAATGGCAAAAATGAAAATATTAATGCTAACAATATTCATCAAATATCTAATTTTTACATACCAGGTTCTGTACTAAGCTTTTACATAAATAAACTCATCAAATCTTTACAATAGACCTCAGAGTTACAGTATTACTCATTTTGTGAATGAAGGAAATGAGGTTACATATTTTTCCCAAGATTTTTCCATGAATTTTGGAGCCAAGTCCTATATCTTATTTTATATAGCTCTAGAACTTAACTTCTTAATTAGTGGGATCTCCTACCACTTGAATATCCTGAGTATCTCCTATGTTTATAACACTACAGGAAGTTGCAAGGAGGAAACAGGAGCAACTAGTATGTTTTTTAACATTGAGCTTCATATGCATTATTTTACTTGACTTTCTCCGTAATTCTGTAAGTTAGGCACTGCAATGTTCATTTTATGGAAGAAGGAAGAAAATGTTCAAGGAAGTGAAGAATCTTGCATTTAAGTATCAGAGCTATGTTAAGAACTAGGGTCCATCTCCAAAGTTTGTTATTCCTAATATTGTGAAGGCAGGGATAGTCTCAGATAACAGTTTCTGATCTGGTCTACTTACATTTTTCTCCAGGGCTTTGATCTTACGTTCAGTCATTGTGGAAGGTGGCTAACAGTTATTAAACGTCTAATACTTTCCAGAAACTGCTCTAAGAAATTTCCCACTTATTAACTTTATTATTTCAAAATGTCACCCTATAAGGAGGTATTATTGTTACTTCAATTTTACAGAGAAGGAAACTGAGGCACAGAAATGGTAGTGAACTTGTTAATACTATATTTTCTGTAGTTTCAATTTATCCAATGGAGCAGGGAAGGCATGAGGGAGGCAGACAGATGTCTTCCCCAAACTACTGATGAATCAGGAGTCATACAGTCAAAGTCAGGGGAGCAAAGATTATCTAATCTTCAAAGATTATCTAATCCAACTTCTTTATTGTATGGATGGGAGTCTGATTTGTAGGGAATAAGCAATTAACAGAATGGGGAAAGATCTATTGGTACAGTGCACTTGCCAGATAATTACCTGGAATGTCGTATAACTGCTTCTATTTGACAGAATATGAAGAAATCATTTTCTAGAATCATGCCACTTGTGTGGGCAGATTCTCTAAGAAGGTAAGGAAGAAAATGATGGAGGAAAGCAACTCCATTATTTTAAAGTATTGTGTTTGAGGACGTATTTTGAAATTAAAGGAGCCCACGTTTTTGTATATTTCCAACTTAGGCAACCATAATTGATCACCTGAAAAAAGGCAATTCAAATAACGTTTCTGAAACACTGCTTATTTTGAAGGGGTTGATAAGTAGAAAAAATATGGAGTTATTCAAAAGAAATTTACATTGATCTTCCTATCATTTCTTTTTTTTAATTTTTTTAAATGTTTATTCATTATTGAGAGATAGAGAGAAACTGAGCATGAGCTTGGGAGGGGCAGAGAGAGAGAGGGAGACACAGAATCCAAAGCAGGCTCCAGGCTCCAAGCCGTCGGCACAGAGCCCAACGCAGGGCTTGAACTCACAAACCGTGAGATCATGACCTGAGCCGAAGTCGGTCATTTAACCGACTGAGCCACCCAGGCGCCCCTCATATCATTTCTTCATCCCATGCTGAGTCACAGTCTTGTGACAACAGTATTTAAAATTGTGTAATGCTTTAGCATTTTCTGAATCCTTATTTCTTTGTCTGACATTGCAAGATCTTTGGTATTATTGACACAGAATTGAAACATTCCTTTTATTTAGCAAATTTGTGGGTGTTATCGTTCAACTAAAAAAAAACCTGATAAAAATCAAAACATTTTTGTTTCTCAATAAATTCTCACTTAAGGATAAATAATTTTCAGTGTGACCCCTGGCCTCAGTTTCCTATAAAAATCTAAGTGGGCTTCCAGAATCTAGTGGGCATAATCCTTCAATATTTTAAACTACATTTAAAGGATAAATGGACAGGCTAAAAGGATAAATTTACAAAGACACTTTCAAATTCACTTACATCATAAACATTAGATATATAAAATACACTTATTTATAAAATATATCTTTTTCTAAAAATGAATAGAGGTTCATGGTAAAAGTTTTGGGCAATAAAAAAAGTATAAATTGGAAAACTAAAATCTGTGTAGTGTAATTATCATGAAATAGCCATTGTCAATAATTTACTTAAATATTTAAATTAATTTATCTTGGATATAACATAACTTGATATAAACTAAAGAATGTTTGCACTTTGGATATATATTTCTTATAAGGAAGCACCGTTGACTCCTAAGTATTAATTCTAAAGTTAATATTTTTCAACTACATGGCTCTTAATTACTAAGTTTAATTTCTCTTGTAGTAGAATACATCCAATTTAACAGAAAAGTAGAAGATATCAGTGATGTGTAAACATGTTTTAATTCATTTAAAAATTACTGACCCAGAGACGTCTGGGTGGCTCAGTTGGTTAAGCATCCAACCCGATTTTGGCTCATGTCCTGATCTCATGGTTCATGAGATTGAGCCGCACATCAGGCTCTGCATTGACAGCATGGAGCCTGCTTGGGATTCTCTCTCTCCCTCTCTCTCTGCCCTCCCCTGCCCTGCTCGGGTGCTCCCTATATCTCTCTCTCTCTCTCTCTAAATAAATAAATAAATAAACATTTAAAAGAATAAAATAAAAATTATTGAAACAACAAGAAAATTTTAAAAGTAAGGTTGGTTTTCTTATAATCCTGCAAGAGAAAGAAATAGGAAAAACAGAACAGTAGCTACATTATGCTACAAAGAACTCAAGTAATATAAAAATTTCATGGAATAATTTCTATACTTATTTTCTCTTATAAACCCCTCAAAACTATAGGGCAAATTAGAAAAATAACTTCCTCTTTAGTTCTATCATGAATTACTTGATTAGTGGATTAATGGTTATTTCTAGTCCTGTATTGTTATTCCTTTAAGCCTCTAGCAAACTGTGTACTTGCCAGTTGTTTCTTTTTTTTTTTTAATTTTTTAAAATGTTTATTCATTTTTGAGAGACAGAGCACAAGGGGAGGGGCAGAGGAAGAGGGAGACCCAGAATCCGAAGCTGACTCCAAGCTCTCAGCTGTCAGCACAGAGCCAGAGGCGGGGCTCAAACTCACAAGCCGTGAGATGATGACCTAACCTAAGCTGAAGTAGAACACTTGACTGACTGAGCCACCCAAGCGACCCCAGTTTTTTTTAGTTAGTATCTATTTAACATTGATTATATGCCCAGCATTGTATAAATCACTCACATGCCCTCCACTGTTTTTGTGACCTCATTAGAAACCATCTGTTCAAGTAAATTCTCCAGTTTACATCCTAAAATTGTTCACTTAACATTGATGGAATTAACACGTAACACTATTTACATTAATACGTATACTTTGACTTAGTACTTGAATAAATACTTAACACTATTAGATATCCCCCTTTTATTCTTAGGGAGCATAATTTCCTGTCTTCTCACAAAAGGATGTAAACTACACAAAAACTCGGACTTTGTTTAATTCACCATGCTATCCAAAGTTCTGGGACGAGTATTGACACTAGATATTTAAAGGGATTTTGTTAAATGAATGAGTGATTTCAGTGGATCTCCAAATGGCTAAGGTCTTAAAATATGCATTAGGACATTTTAATTGAGTATTAGATTTCCATTGTCTCATCAATTATTTGCTTCATTACTTTTGTCCTCTCAGATACCTTTCTGGAGCATCGGATCATGGAAAATAGGAATAATGTTACTGAATTTATTCTCCTGGGACTTTCTAAGAGTAAGAGAGTCCAGATCCTCTGCTTTTTATTTTTCTTACTCTGTTACCTCACTATCTGGTTGGGGAATCTGATTATTATGGCTTCTATCACCTACAGTCAGCTAATTAACCAGCCCATGTACTTCTTCCTTAATTACCTTGCCCTCTCAGACCTCCTCTACACCTCCACTGTGACACCCAAACTAATGACTGACTTACTGACAGGGAAGAAGGTCATTTCCTATCATAACTGCATGACACAGCTGTTCACCACACACTTCTTTGGGGGGGTCGAGGTCTGCATCATCACAGGAATGGCCTACGACCGCTATGTGGCCATCTGCAAACCACTCCATTATGCCATCCTCATGAGTAGACAACGATGTAACTCAATTCTCGGAGCATCATGTGCAGGTGGGTTTCTGCATTCCATTGGCCTGTTTCTTCTTGCAATTTTTCTGCCATTCTGTGGCCCCAATGAAATAGATCACTATTTCTGCGATGTATATCCTTTATTGAAACTGGCCTGCACTGATACACACAAAATTGGTTTCTTAGTCATTGCCAATTCCGGCCTGATGGGACTGGGGATCTTCGTGGTTTTGATGGCTTCCTACTTCATGATATTATGCAATGTAAGAGCATATTCTGCAGAGAACCGCCACAAGGCCCTTTCCACCTGCAGCTCCCACATCACGGTTGTGATCCTGTTTTTTGCACCTGTCATCTTTGTTTACATTCGACCTGCCACAACTTTACCGGAAGATAAAGTGTTCACACTCTTCTACACAATTATTGTCCCCATGCTCAATCCTCTTATCTACACACTTAGAAACACAGAGATGAAAAATGCCATAAGGAAAGTTTGGTGCGGTGCAAGGTTTTGGAAAGGGAAGTCAATGATTTGAAGGCTCGTCATCTTTAAATGTAAATGGGTATCTTCTCATCACACACCCCCTTTCTCTGATTCTTTGCCAATGGAAAATTCAGTCACAACATGCAAAAGGCAAGCCTTAAACAGCAAAACGCCATCAGTGGATTACTCTTTCATATTCCTTTCTGGGTGTGCTTCCCTTGTTTTCATGCTTCGCTAAATTTTAAGTTCCATGAAAGTAAGGGCATATCGTATTTATTTTACTGCTAATTTCCTAGTAGCCAGCAAAGTCTATATCACATATAGGAGCTCAATAAATATTTATTGAATGAATTTATAAATATCTTGTCACATAGCTCTGCTTCTCATCCCTTATAGGAACCGCCTTCATGGCTTAATGACCTACTTAGACATTAGATACTTCTGATATGTACCTTCTCTGCTTATTTTTCTACTTCTAAATATTCTGGCTTCATCCAGACCAGACAGGATTCTACCCTGGATCCAATCATCCAGACAAGACACTCCAAAATGTGTATGGGTAGCAATGATTGGTATGGCTGAATCCATGCTATTTTAACTGGTTTGACATAAAATATATATAATCAAGGAGTAACCACAACTACTTGTACTTCAGGAAGGAAGAAAATATAAATCTCTCCAAACTAAGGACCTTTTCAAAGTAAAAGATTTTCACTTGCTATCTAAATTCAAGTTTAAAATAATCCTAAAATAATATTTCATATAAAATATAGAGCAGGTTTACTGATGGGATAGATAGGGGATGCTGATAGGAAAAAGAGAGAGAAAGATGATGGATAAATGATAAATAGATGATAGAGTGAGTCAGCAAGTACACGGGAATGGAATGTTTAAGCAGTTCTCTGATGAAAGTTAATGGAAAGAAGTGCATCTTTGGAGAAGTTGGATTCACTCATCCAACTATGTGGTGTTTTGTTTTGTTTTGTTTTGTTTTGTTTTGTTTTGTTTAAACAAGGCATTCCTCAGTTGTATCTAGTCTGAAAATCTTATCTGACTCCGTCTTCTACTTTTTCTCTTTTCTTTTTTTTCTTTTCTTTTCTTTTCTTTTCTTTTCTTTTCTTTTCTTTTCTTTTCTTTTCCTTGTCCTTTCCTTTCCCTTCCTTTCCTTTCCTTTTCTTTTTTTTTCTTTTTAAGTAGGCTTCAAACCTAGTGTGGAACCCAACACAGGGCTTAAATTCACGACCCTGAGATCAAGACCTGAGCTGAGGCCAAGAGTCCCATGCTCAACTGACTGAGCCACCCAGGCACCCCTTCTACCTTTTCTTTTATACATGACACCATCAAGAGTGAACTCTTGGGCACCTGGGTGGTTGCATCGGTTAAGCATCTGACTTTGGTGCAGGTCACGATCTCAGCTCAGATCACCATCTCATGGTCATGAGTTCCAGCCCTGCATGAGGCTTGCTGCTGTCAACGCAGAACCTGCTACGGGTCCTGGATCCTCTGTCCCCTTCTCTGACCCTCCCCCCACTCACACTCTCTCCAAAAATAAATAAACATCAAAAAAAAAGACAAAAAAAAGTGAAATCTTGATCTGGCTAGTGTGAAAATTTCCCTCTTGCTGGCAAGCCTGATAAACTTTGACTGTTGATATCAATTTATACGAGAATTTATTTTTCTTTTTCTTTTTTTAAAAATTTTATAATATGTATTTCTTTTTGAGACAGAGAGAGAGAGAGAGAGAGAGAGAGAGAGAGGAGACACAGAATCTGAAATAGGCTCAGAGAGAGTGAAAGAGAGAGAAGGAGACACAGAATCTGAAACAGGTTCCAGGCTCTGAGCTGTCAGCATAGAGCTTGACACAGGGCTCGAGCTCATGAACCGTGAGATCATGACCAGAGCCAAAGGAGGACTCTTAACTGACTGAGCCACCCAGGCACCCCAAAAGTCTTTTCTTTCCCAAACTATGTAATTGCCTTTTTAGGTTCCAGTTTGATGCTTAGAAAACTTTTAACCTCTAAATTTCAGTTTACTCACCTGTAAAATAAAGCCAATAATTAGATAATTAATTAAAAATTAAAGTTTTAGAGCTTTTTTAAAAAAAAAAGTTTATTTATTTACTGAGAGAGAGAGACAGACAGGGAGAACTGAGGAGGGAAGAGAGAGAGAGAGAGAGAGAGAGAATCCCCATCAGGCTCCACACTGCCAGCGTGGAGCCTGATGTGGGGCTCGAACTCATGAACTGTGAGTTACAGACCTGAGCCAAAATCTAGTCTGACGCTTCACTGACTGAGCCACCAAGGAGCCTCAGTTTTAGAGCTTTTTAAGAAAAAGATCCTCAAAAATAACTTGTGTTGACTGAAATCATGCTTTATTATAATGTTACTTACACATGTATGGACATAAGTCACAAAAATCATTATGCTTATAATTCTAAAATAAAAATTTCAAAGTATAAAATCAAATATTTATGTTGAAATGTTTTAATTTGAATGTTCCACAGAAATTAATTTACAGATGCTAGGGGATAATAACAACAATAAAAATTATTTTGAGCAGTTTCTTTTCTAAGAACAATACTCATATCCTTCCATTTTTACAATTACCTTATGAGGCAGTTACTATTATCTCCATTTTACAGAAGAAGAAAAAGAGGAGGAAAGACTAGTTGTCTTTCCAGGGTCTCTCATGTAGGAAGATATTATTCATTCACATGCTTAATTATGTTGCTAACGTCGTATTTTCTTTTTCATTTAGAGTGTTATAAGACACCACTTGAATCATAATTGTCATCTCTGTTATTATTTTACTTTGTAATACTAGTTACATATAATCACAAGTAATTTTCATTAGACAATAAATTTAAGAGTTTAAACCAAAATCAAGTGTTAAAAATAAAGCATTTGTTAATAGTTGTCTTACTACTCCAAGAGTTACCTTTAATGAAGTCGTATAAACTGACATGTGTCATGATGTAGGCTGCATAAGAATTTCACTAAAGACCCAGTTAGTTTATCAATTGCTCTAGTAACAATGCTCTTAAAATAATTTTTTAATTTTTATTTTTTTATTTTTTAAGTTAGTTTATTTTGGGGACAGAGAGAGACAGAGCATGAATGGGGGAGGGTCAGAGAGAGAAGGAGACACGGAATCTGAAACAGGCTCCAGGCTCTGAGCTGTCAGCACAGAGCCCGACGCGGGGCTCGAACTCACAGACCGCGAGATCATGACCTGAGCCGAAGTCGGCTGCTCAACCGACTGAGCCACCCAGGCGCCCCAAAATTTTAATACCTTTACAAACATGCCCTTTCTGGAGACAGCTCTCCAGTCATTTTTTTTTCAGAGAATTAGAGTTTATTTTAAATTTACTTATTTAAATTCAAGTTGGTTAATAACCAATCATATCTTTCCATTTGAACTCCCTAAAATTTTTCATTGTACACTGTGCTATGACTTTTTTTTTGCTTCTCTATTTATGTATTTGTTTATATATTCAGTCTCTGTTCATTTCCCCCCTAAGCTGTGCAATATAATGTTTGTTCCACTTTCATGATGTCCAATGTGTCTGACCTCATTGAATAATTAAGATAAAAACAGTTATTTACTTCAATTATTTGAAGAACTTTTCAATTCTACAGACATCAATGGATATCCAGAGCTATAGATGCTCTATAGAAATTGGAAATTTATAGTTTTCGTTCTGATGGCAATGGAAAAAATAAATTTAAGCATATTCTTAAATTAAATAAATTAAGCATGTTGAAACAAGTAGTTTCAATGCCAGAATTTATATTGGTTTTTACAGTCACATTGGCCCCAAGTAATATTAAGTGGAGAGTCTACAGTGTAACTGCGACTAGCCTTTCTAAGGCATCCATACTTCTCAGACATTTAAAAGTAGCCAAACATCCTACTCACCTGGTGCAATCTCATTTTATGTCTGCTGTGTCAGCACAAGTATCAGTAGACCGCCATTTTACACTCAAATGAGGCTCAGTTTGGAGAATGAGTTATATAGCTACCTTATTTATTACCAATACTACTTTTTTATTACAATATAAAGAGGATTTTTATAGCAAATATTTCTGTAATTATTAAAATGCTGTGATTTTTAAATGATCTAATTAAGTCATTTTAGAAAAACTCTTCGGGTTTTTATACAACCATTATTACTTACATAAATAATGCTTTTATTCCTTAGACCCTACTTAATAGTATTTGCTTTTTAAATTGTTGCAATGAATATGGAAACTAAAGAGCTAAGTGGAAAACATGATTCTAAGTTTCTGATGCTCCTTTTTGATGAGAACACAGGGAGGACCATTTATGTCTGTGATGATTAATAGGATTACGGTTTATGTCCATCTGAAGATTTCATTCATGAATCCAAAGAATAGGGAGATTAGAAAAGGGGACTTTCAGTTAGCCACTTATGGACAGAATCCAAAGGAAAAGTATATCAAAGAATTTCAGCAAGGAAATGAGGACTCAGATTACAAGGGAAAAATAAAAATAAGAAACAATAAAGAAAAAAGAAAGTATTTCAAGGTAAATTATTATATTAATGCAGTCACCCCAATGTCTATGCTTATATTTCCTAGAGAAAAATTCATGGTTTAATGAACTTGAGTAGAGAGAATATCACTGACACCGATGTCTATGCTTATTTTTCTTAGAGCGGAGTTCATGGTTTTTCAAGACAATGAATGTCACATAAGTAAGATATGTAATGAGGAGGGAAAATGCCTTTCAGATGATTTGCCTTCCAATAAAACATAGTTTCTGGCACCACACTTTTCTCAAGGCAGTCTTCATCTCCACGTTTCTGAATGTGTAAATGAGAGGGTTAAACATGGGGGCAATGATGGTGTAGAAGAGAGCAAACACTTTGTCTTCCGGGAAAGTTGTGGTTGGTCTAATGTAAATGAAGAGAACAGGCACAAAGAACAGAACAACAACTGTGATGTGGGAACTACAGGTGGAAAGTGCTTTGGTGCGGCTCTCTGCAGGGTAAGCCCTGATGGTGTACAATATCAACAAGTAAGACAGCACCAAGACCACAAAGGTCACCAAGCCCATCATGCCTGAGTTGGCAACCACTAGGATCCCAACTCGGTAAGTGTCTGTGCAGGCCAGTTTCAGCAAAGGATACACATCACAGAAGTAGTGATCTATTTCATTGGGGCCACAGAAAGGTAAATTGATGGTAAGGAGACACTGGAAAAAAGAATGCAGAAATGCCCCGGTACAGCTAGCAGTGACTATGGTATAACACCTCTGCGTGTTCATGATGATGGTATAGTGCAGGGGCTTGCAGATGGCCACGTAGCGGTCATAGGCCATCGCTGTGAGGATAAAGATTTCAATCCCCCCAAAGAAATGCATGGCAAAAAGCTGTGCCATACAGCTAGTATAAGAAATCATGTTACTTTCTGCCAGCAAGTCGGTGACTAGCTTGGGTGTCACTGTTGACGTATAACACAGATCTGAGAGCGCAAGGTTATTAAGGAAGAAATACATGGGTTGGTCAATTAGCGGGCTGCATGTGATAGAAATCATTATGAGCAAGTTTCCCATCCAAATAGCTATGTAACAAAATAAGAATAGTAGAAAGCACAAGTTTTTAATTTTCTTGTTCTGGGAAAGTCCCAACAGAACAAATTCAGTGACGTTGTTCATATTTTCCATGGTCTAATGCAGTTAAATCTCAACAGGTTTTCCTGAAAAAAAGAAAAATGACAAGTCCTCATGGGAAATATTGACTGAGCATGGTGTGGATTCGAATGAGTGTTGTAAAAATAAATTCATTTATCTAATCAGCTTCCTATAGTACATTTTAAAGTAATTCTAAGCTTTTATGAATAAGCTTAACATATAATTTAACAGATCAGGTTACTTTGTAGAGTGAAAAGGAATAATATTAATGGTCATACTCGCTCATGTCATAAACAAAGATGCACAGACATCTTATGTAGAAGATGCAAAAGGTGAGCTTAGAGGGGATGCATTTCTTTTCCTGGAGTAACTCATCTGCTTGATGGTTTGAAATAGCCAGGCTGGAATCCAAGCAAGTGAGGTGAATTACACAATTGTAAGATAGAATCCTGTCTTTATTTAAAATTCCGGGTTTTTTTTTTTGGAAGGGGGTGGGGGGTTGAATCACTAAATTCTATACTTGAAACTAATATTACGTGTATGTTAGCCAACTGGAATTCCTTAAAACAAACTTGGAAAAATAAATAAATAGAATTCTGGGTTTTTTTATGGTGGAATTTGCATTTTTTAAATACTGCATAAAAATCTTACTATCTTCATTATTGAGCTGTTTGCACACAAGATGAGTAATTCATTTGTCTCACTCTAAGTCCTGACTCTGGGTTGGAACCATTTAATATTTATCAACAGTATAGCCAGCAATAAAGAAAATATGATACCAGCTGAGGAGCAAGTGGCTGTGACATATCTTTTGACGGAAATAGATGAAAAGGAAAGAATGAAATACTTAATATTGAGAGACACACGCTATGCTAGAGCAATTCAAACAGGCATGAATGGCACTTGCTAGACACATACTGGACTTCAATCATTTTTTTTAATAAATGAAAGATTGCATGAATAAATCATGATTTCACCATTTTTCTTATATTTTTAAGGTGACTGAATTATTTCTTGTAGAAATAATGACGATTCCATAAAAAGTGCCTCCCAAGGACCATTTTTCAGGCTATTACATATATTCTCAGTATTCCTGCAATCAGAAAAAATATATAGAAGATATTTTTAAATAGCTTTAATTTAAATAGTGAATTTGCTTGTTTTCTTTTTTTAAATTCTTTTAAATGTTTATTTACAGAGTGAGTGGGGGAGGGGCAGAGAGAGAGGGAGACACAGAATCCCAAGCAGTCTCAGTGCTCTGAGCTGTCAACACAGAGCCCGATGTGGGGCTGGAACCCATGATTTGTGAGATTACCACCGGAGCTGAAGTTGGACGCTTAACTGACGGAGCCACCCAGGTGCCCCTTTTTTGTTTTCTTGTTTTCTTTTGTTTATTTTCAATGAGTTTGCCAACGTGCCTCTGTGGTTAAAGCGTACCATTAGTCCTTTCCAAGAATCTAAGCTCATTTTTAATACTTTTCTTCATACAGCCTTGAAAAAAAACATGATTTTCATAAGAAAAAAAATATGAATAGAAAAATGTCATTAATTAACAAGCAAGATAGTTTGAAACACTGTCTTTCTGTCTCTGTTGCTCTTTCACGTTAACTAAATCTCAAACAGGCAAACTGGCCAAAAATTCAATGACTCCCTGGTTCCCTTGTTAACCCCAGTCGAACGTTTCTTTGTGACAATTCTCCAACGCATCATCAGATACCCAAAGAATTCATAAGTGTGCTGTTTAAATTAGAACTTACATTTCCGGGCGTCTGGGGGGCTCAGTCGGTTAAGCGTCCCGACCTCGGCTCAGGTCATGATCTGGCGGGTTCATGAGTTCCAGCCCCGCTTCGGGCTCTGTGCTGACAGCTCGGAACCTGGAGCCTGCTTCGGATCCTGGGTCTCCCTCTCTCTCTCTTCCTCCCCCTCTCACACTCTGTCTCTCTCCTTCAAAAATAAATAAACATTAAAAAAATTTTTTTTAAAAAGAACTTACATTTCCAACACCTTCATATTATTTACAATGCCTCTCTTGTTAATATTAAAGTCGCTGAATTTTAGATTTACAACATCCCGATTTCAGGTTTATGTGACTTAGAGAGAGAACCTCGTATCAGGAGCCAGAAGGACTCATTTGGCATAAACACATAGCACAAGCTATGACCATAGCTGGGTTTCTTCGCTTCCTCCGGTTCCTCCTTTCTCTCATCTGTTAATTGAAATAAAACTTTCATAAAATAATCACATAAAATAAAAAAGTCAAAGAAAAGACACTTCCCTTCTCTATACTACATGGAGCTTTTCAAAGTTTCAAATCAATTGCACGTAGTAAGGGTTTCAAGATGGTGTGTACAAAAAGAGAGATGAATACTTTATTTCTTTATGTGACAAATATTTTTTGAGTTCCTACCATGTAGGGTAATGGACTTTAGGAGTAGATGTGGAAGGTCCTGGCCCTCATGGTGATGACGTGTAGAAAAGCAAAATAAATTTCAGGAAGAACATGGAACTCGGCCATTTAAACTTAGCTTTAAATATGGAAACATTACATAAATATTCTCCACTTTTACAAATAAGCACACAATAAATATATGAAATACAAACAAAAAAATGAAAACTGGCCCTTCCTTATTGATTCAGTCACCTCATCTTCTTCAATTCTGCAAAAAAATCTATCAAAATCCTGGAAGGTACAACCTACCTGCTTTTGTAGGAAGCATTAGCCTCAACAGACTTACCTCAAATAGGAGCAAGGATATTTTAATCCCAATTTTACATACAGTCAAAGAGCTGGTGTAGGGGCTGAGATACATTTTTTTTTTTAATTTAAACTTGCTTTGCTTTACTGATTTGTAGGCCATAAAATCCAACCCTTACCTAGACTCTTTTTCTCTTATCTTAAAATGTAAGAACTATACCAATTTTTTTTAAGAACTCAAATTTCTGTCACTAATTGATTCCTTGATTTTGAAAAAAAAAAAGAACGTATCCTTTTTTTAAAGGATGTAGGGGGTAACAGACTGTTTTTCCTGTCCTTGTTTGCAACTATTAGATACTTTAAGGCACTTGTTGGAGGATATATTTCAGGTTCCCCCTGTCCTTAGTCCTCTCTCCTTTCTGATAGCAAAGGGTCCTATAACAGCATCCAGGCTAGTCACCTAGTGTGACAGAGATATTCCATCTCTATTTTAATAACTCTTTGTCCCTTTTTAGTTTATTCAATATACCATGCTAAATTAATCTCTAAAATTATGGTTTTCTATGTCATACCCATGCTTAAAAACCACTCTTTTGCAAATATTTCACCCCTATACTTATTACTGCATTATTTATAATAGCCAAATTATGGAAGTAACTCAAGTGCCCAACAGTAAATGAATGGATAAAGATGTGATTTTACACACACACACACACACACACACACACACACACAGTGTGCAATGGAATATTACTCAGCCATAAAAAGGAATGTAATCTTGCCATTTGCAACAACATAGAAGGACATAGAATATATAATGTTAAGTGAAATAAGTCAGTCAGAGAAAGACAAATACCATATGATTTCACTCATCTGTGGAATTTAAGAAACCAAAGAAATGAACAAAGAAAAAAGAGACAAAAAAAAAAACAAACAACAGAAACCTCAGAATTTTAAATACAGTGAACAAACTGGTGGTGGCCAGAGGAGAGATGGGTGGGGAGATGGGCGAAATGGGCAAAGGGGATTATTTTGATGAGCACTGAAAAATGTACACAACTGCTGGGTCTTTAAACCTGTGGAAATCTTTATCTCATTAAGCCTCCCTGAAATACTTCCACTTATCTCATTATTAAAATTTTAATTTGAACATCCAGGAAATTAATTTTCATTACATTGATTCAAGGCAGTTCATCAGGCAATGACAGTGCCTTGTATTCTTCTTACCCTTGATAATTTAATATTACACTCAGTGGATTCATTTTGGATTTACACAAAACCAGGCTAGAGATCTGGCCATATGGTCTGGAGTAAGGTAATTAACTTGTCTGGCAGTTTTTCCTTTTTTAACATGGGCATTCCTAACATCAATGTTCCATAATTGTGTAGGTTGAATAATCAAGTACAAAGTATGCAACAGGCATTAATTTTTTTCTCTTTCACATTTTTTCCCTCAAATCATTATGTATGGAGTAAGTACCCAATATATAATGGGGAAAAATAAACAAAAGTACACTAAAATGTTAATAGATAAAAATGTAAGCTATTACAATTTATATCAAATAGATTGCTATTATTAGTAGAGTCCTTCGCAGACGTAAAAGAGAAATAATGACAATATCTAATATTATTTAGTGCTTACCATACTCTACAGGTAGTTCTAAATCTTCCACTTGTATTAATCGTTGATCCTAAGAGGCCCAGTGATTCTTTCATTATCTCTCTTTTGCCAAAAGGAAACCAAGCCTCTTTAAATTTTGGATAAAATATTGATAGCTTCTGAAGACTAATTTTAAGATTATTTTTATTTTTAAAATAAATGATTTTGGATACTGATAATTTGGCTGTCAAGCTCAAATTATTCTTAGAATTATTCCAGGAGCATATTACCTTTTTTTTTATTTCTTTCTGTAACCAAGTTGCCTCACTCAAGAAATCAAGGTTGAGCTAACTTTTTGACAACAGCTCCAAAGTTTTCTCAGGGATATAGTCACAATCATTCACTGAATTCAGTACTAATGTAACAGAAAGTTGCTATAGAAAATATTTACAAAACTTGAAGAGGGAAATGAACCTATAAAATCAGCATACTTATAGATAAAAATTTAATTTATGCTGTATATATAAGCTTTGTAAAATTTGAAAGTCATGTGTTTTTTTTTTTTTATTATAAAGTGGTTGGAATTTTACTTACCAGGCGATTATCTCATTGGACAAATTTCTTTATCTCTGAGTAAAAGGCGGCATTTGGTGCTTTCAACACGATCAAAATAAATGCTTAATTTTGCTGCTGAAGATTAATTTCATCACATGAGCAGCCCATGTAAGTCCTGGTTCTGGGACTTTCCTATTTCCCTTATAAAGAGAATCATTTTCTCCTGATTTTTGAAACTAAAAGGAAATAAAATCATCAGTGGCATTTATGTTAAAAATGCTCTTGTGTGTT
Organism: Felis catus; assembly: GCF_018350175.1. Taxonomy (NCBI): domain Eukaryota; kingdom Metazoa; phylum Chordata; class Mammalia; order Carnivora; family Felidae; genus Felis; species Felis catus. The sequence continues at coordinate 100,664,794 of NC_058377.1, read as the reverse complement.
TTCTATTCAAAAGGTGCCTCTTCATTGGTTTCAGCATTGGACCTGTATATATAATGCTGTTCAATTTCCAAGTGTTATTTAAACTAGATTACCTGGGAGATTACAGCCCCAGACCTCCCTCTCATTTTTTTATGGGGTAAGACATTTCCCAAAAGAAAAGTTGGCCAATGGACAGCTGAAAATGGCTTAATTCCTTTTCAGTCCTTAAAAAAATAGTTATGCCATGGTTAAGAACTTTTTATACCTTGAGGAATTTGAGCACAAACCAAGAATTCACCTCTATTCAATATTGATAGACAATAAATTATGTGCTTTTTTTGAAACACATTCTGAGGAAACAGTAGGGAATAATGTAACGTCTTTACAGAGGTTGAACTAGAAAATGCAGAAGAAGCCTAAGGCCAGGATTTGAAGTCTGCCTTAGTGCAGAAGAAATTGATGGAACAGTGGGTGGCAAGGTTCTTGTGTCCTACTGAACATCCCAATGGCCCTACTTCTTCCTCTAGCCTCCGCTTTGGCAACCATTTTCCACATATTTAACTCTGAGAGCAGGCGTAAATTTATAGTACTTTCTCCTACAAATACCACAATGAGGATTTGTGCTAAATAAAACTTAGAAAATCTTCCTCTAAAATAAAAAAGATGTTTTTGTAATCCAGGAAATCAATTAAAAAGGTATATACAATGGAAAGCATGGTCAAAATAGCTAGAAAATGGTGCATAACGAAGTGAAGCTTGAGCTACAGGTCATAGTACCATCGACACCTGCACAACATGGGCTTGAACTATGTGAGTTCATTTATATGCGGATTTTTTTTTCAATAAATATATTACAATACTATAAGTGTATTTTCTCTTCCTTAGGATTTCCCTAAGAACTAGCTGACTTTATTATAATAATACAGTATATGACATATGTAACATGTATAACATACAAAATTATGTGCTAATTGACTGTTCATGTTATTGGTAAGGCTTCCAGGCAACAGTAGGCTATTAGTAGTTAAGTTTGAGGGGATGTGTGGCCAAAAGTTGTACACATCCCTAATCCCCACATTATTCAAGGGTCAATTGTAGATTATGCAAAGCGTAACTGGGGACTTTCTGGGCGCAAAATATGAGTAAAGAATTGGGGCAGACTGAATGTGCCTGAAAATGATGCATAGGTTGTGGTCAGGATTGGAGAAGAAGAGTATGCTGACTAATTTAGAAAAAAAGTGAGGAATTTGGTTGTGTTGGAGCAGCCATAGTCTGAATAAGACTGAACACCATACAAGCTGGTTATTCCTATCTGTAGAAAAAAATAGTTATTAAGTGGAAGAACATATAAATTAGTAATTTGAGAGAAAACTCTTATAATGCTTCTGCTATTGACAATTTTGACCTTATGTTTGAAGAGAACATTTTTCTTATTTTCCACGCAAAAAAAAAATTTACTGATTTTCCACAAACATCATTGATGTATTGGGATTCACAATGTCTGTGGAGCTTGAAAGGGGTGTGGTGTGAGAAGCACAAAATTATAAGGATTGTGAAATGCCCTGCCTTCTGTTGTTGGTATCAGAAACCTTATATAAAGTATAGAGTAGCTATTACTTCGCCTACACAACTTATCAGGATGAGAGGTTTTCTGTCGTAGCTCTGGTCTCCAGAAGACAAAACACAGACCCTGAGGAAAATGAAGGATTTGATCACAAGCACAGCAGGGCAGGCTGTCAAGGGAACAGAAAAGTACGGCCTTTATGGTCTCTTAAGTCAACAATAGAAGCCTAAAAAAGGAAAATGAAACTGCAATCTAAGATAGTGACGTTTGGGGTTGAATCTGAGACTTTTGAGCACCCAAATGCCCTGAAACCTCTGTACAAGCAGAATCTGCTTCTTACTCCTTTCCAGAGTAGCAGAGATTCCCGTGGCCTGGGGATTATATAACAACATCACCTCAGTTATTTCCTGGTACCATGATGTTTATTTCCTTAAGGTCTGATAGGCTCAAGAAACGTTGAGGAGATTTCCTGTGATCTCATCTCTTTTGTCTCAGTCAGCACATGTAGCTTTATGGGGAGCTGGCTGCAAAGGAAATATATGATTCTCTCTGTTTATGTTTAGTTCTACATGGAAACTTGGCACCAACTGGAATAGAATGTTGTAGCATTAAATCCCCGAATATGAATGTCCCCAAAATGATAGGGGTTAAGGAAGACCTTCTTAGTTGGCAAAAGCTTAGCCACTTCATCTTGTTGTCTACTTTGTACAGACCAAGAGATAACTAGAGGCATAGATCTGTTCCAATTCATGGCAGTCGTTAATGGTTTTACTGGTGTTTAGAGATTTAGAAAGCATGAGTAGAAGATGTGGATATATGAATAGACAAAATGTGAGTCATACACATCGGTGTCTACTGCAGAGGAACTTCTTAATGATGGTAGACAAGATTATATGTTTCATGGATCTCAGCCATCCTCTTTTCCCAGCTACAAGTTCAAACTCTTTGGTCTAGGTCTAAAGTGGCCATTGTGGCCTAGAAAGCATCCCTATGAATGCTATTGCTAGGGATGAGCAATATGAAATTTACCTCATGAAGGTTCATCTGGCTTCTGTGACTACTTTGTAGTTATGACTATGTAAGGCAACCCCAAATTTAGTGGTGTAAAACAACCAATTTATTATGCACTTGGACTCTATGGATCAGGAATTTAGACATAGTGAGGATGGCTTGGCTATGCTCCATGATGTCTTGGGTCTCAGATGACAAAACTCAAAGGTGAGGGGTGCTCACTAGCTAGCAGCTGAAGTCATCTGGGGCCATCTTGACTTACATGTCTGGCAATTGACACTGGTTCTGAGCCCAGACATCAGACGAGCTGCTGGCCGTAAAATTCCTCATATGGTCTCTCCATATGGACTAATTAGGAAATACTGCTGTGGCCATCTTTAGAAGTTACTGTCTGTCACACCAACATTGAGTGCTCAACATGTACATTCTTCAGGGAGACTACTCAGTTACTCAGTCTTGTGGTAGCAAGTGGATTACACTGAAAACCTTCCAACATGGAAGAAACAGAATTTGTGTTCACATAAATAGACACTTATTCTGGATATGGATTCGTCTTTCTTGCTTATAATGCTTGTACAAGCAGCACAATGCATCGACTTATGGAATGTCTTATTCGCCACCACGTTATTTCACTTAGGATTGATTCTGATCAAGTACTTTATTTCAGAGTAAAAGAAGCATGGTAGGGGCACCTGAGTGGCTCAGTTGGTTAAGCGTCTGACTTTGGCTCAGGTCACGATCTCACAGTCCACGAGTTCAAGCCCCATGTTGGGCTCTGTGCTGACAGCTCAGACCCTGAAGCCTGATTCAAATTCTGTGTCTCCCTCTCTCTCTGCCCCTCCCCAGTGCGCGCGCTCTCTCTCTCTCAAAATAATAAAAATAAGCATTACAAAAATTGAAAAAGAAGCATGGTAGTGGACATATACACAGGAATTCACTGATCCTACTACATACCCTGTTATAGACTGAACTGTGGTTTTGAAAATTCATATGTTGAATCCAAGTAACTCAGAATGTGATTATTTAGAGGTAAGGTCTTTAAGGAGGCAATTAAGTTACAATGAGGCCTTTAGGGTGGGCCTTAATCCAGTATTACAGGTATCCTTATAAGAGAAAATTTGGACAACCAGAAAAAGTGCCAGGAATATCTGTGCACAGAGAGAAGACCATGTGAGGACACACAGAGAAGGCAGTCATCTACAAGCCAAGGACACAGATCTTTGGAGATACTACACCTGCCAGCACTTTGACCTTGGACTTCCAGACTCCAGAACTGCCCAAAAATAATATATTTTTGTTTAAGTCACACAGTCTGTGGCATTTTGCTATGGTAGCCCTAGCAAACAATTCACAACCCATTTCTCTTAAGTAACGGATCAGAAGCAGTGAGTAAGTGGCTTACTGAACAGTGTCAATTCAGAAACAGCATGCTGAAAAGCTGGAGTTCTGTATTTAAGGATGTGTTAACCAATATATGATTTTATTTAATCCATAGTCATGATAAAAACAGTTATAGAATTTTATGGAATAAAAGTGTGTATGCAAGGACCTCCTTTATTATTATACTAAAATCATTATAGAATTTGTTTGCTCCCTGTGCCAGCATTTTTCAGCTCAGCAGGTTTATAGGTTTTACCTATAGAGGTTATGCTTTCATCAGGGAACACAACAATTATTTTATTGAAGTGGAAAGTGAAGTTGTCACTTGGATATTTTGGGCTCCTCCTGCCTCTACGAAACCAAAAGACAAAAGGGCTGGCGCGATTGGTATTGATGATAAGGTCAGATTTGTTTGTTTGACACAATGGTGCATGGATGACCAATATCTGGAACCCAGGGCATCTCTTAAAAGTTCCATAGCTAATAGTAAAAAGTACTTTAAAAAAAGAAAAAGAAAAATGACAAGATCATTAAAGACACAGAATATCAGGAATGATGATTTGGTTCACATTAGTAGAAAAAGAACCCCAATAATAAAGGTCAACCTGAAATTAAGGGAAAGAATGAATAAAAAGGACAAGAAATAAAGTCATAAAAGTTAACTAAAATCTCATTACCAGTTATCATGAGATATCTCATGACAGTCGAAGCAATGTAGCAATGTATTGAGTAATTTTACAATCTGTTCTTAGTGTTACAGATTTTCTAGGGAGGATTATAACATGACCTAGAAAGGAAACTAACATTGGAATTAACTTCGTCCAGAATGTTGAGGATGCTCTGTTTCTTTTTTGGGAGGAAGAGAGTGAGACTACCTTAGCAGCAGCATCTTGTTCATTGAAAATATAAATATAAGTTCCTTTCATAAAGTTCAAATACGATACAAAAGAGTGTTTATGAATGCTGTACAGCTCATGTACCTATTTCCCTCAGCTCAAAAACCTACTTTTATATGCTCTCCTCTGAGATGCCAGGAGTAAAATCTACCTATATTTCTTATCTACCAGGAGACTTATCAGTTTCTGTCAATAGGAGTACACTTTAGTGACAGTGGAAGTCCAGAGGAGGGAAGTAAGGGTTCGTTACACGTTCACAATAAACTATCATATTAAGGAGAACTTGGGACAGGTATTTGAGGAGAATGGAGGAAGAATGAATTGAAAAACATAAATGAAAACTGTCCAATCATCAATAATATTGTATTCATTTCGTATGGTGACAGATGGTAATTAGACTTACTCTGGGGATCATTTCAAAATGTATAAAAACATTGAATCACTGTGATGTACACCTGAAATGAATAGGATACTGTATACCAATAATACATAAATTAAAAAAAAAGAAAAAACATCTTAAAAAATAATAAAATTGTCCAATCAGGAGAAGTCTTGAAAATGCTAAAGTTTCTGAGCTCCAACCTGAGGCTGGCTTTGCAATCACTATACACTCTCTGTATGTCATTTCTTATTAATTCTAGGGTCAGGATGGAGCTCTAACGTGAAATTCTAGAACGCTTTGTGTAGAAGTTACTTCCCTTCCAAGAACAAATAACGAAACCAAATTTTCTTCATGGCATCCTTCATCTCCATGTTTCTCAGCGTGTAGATCAGAGGGTTGAACATGGGGGCAATGATGGTGTAGAAGAGAGCAAACACTTTGTCTTCTGGAAGTGTCGCGGCTGGTCGAATATAAATGAAGAGAACAGGTGCAAAGAACAGAATCACAACTGTGACATGGGAACTACAGGTGGACAGAGCTTTGGCGCGGCTCTCTGCAGGGTAAGCCCTGATGGTGTACAGAATCAGAAAATAGGACGCCATCAAAATCACAAAAGCCAGTAAGGCAATCAGACCTGAATCGACAATTACCAAGACGCCAATTCTGTACGTGTCAGTGCAGGCCAGTTTCAGGAGAGGATACACGTCGCAGAAGTAGTGATTATCTCATTGGGGCCACAGAAGGGTAAGAAGATGGTGAGAAGGAACTGGCTGGCAGAGTGTAGAAATGCCCCCGTGCAGCAGGCTGTGATGATTGTGTTGCACCTCTGTCTGCTCATGATGACCGTGTAGTGCAGGGCCCTGCAGATGGCCACATAGCGGTCATAGGCCATCCCCGTGAGGATGAAGATCTCGATGCCTCCGAGAAAGTGGAGGATAAAGAGCTGTGTCATGCAGTTACTGTAGGAAATGGTCTTCCTCTCTGCCAGCAAATCAATCAGAAGTTTGGGTGTCACTGTTGATGTGTAGCTAAGGTCAGAAAGTGAGAGACAATTAAGGAAGAAATACATAGGTTGGTTAATGAGTGGAGTGCATGTGATGGAAATCATTACGAGCAGATTGCCCATCCAAATGGCAACGTAGCAAAATGAAAATAATATAAAGCAGAGGATTTCAACGTTCTTGTTTTGAGAGAGTCCCAAGAGAATAAACACGGTGACGTTGTTTCTATTTCCCATGATCCAGTACAGTAAGAATGCATAACAGCCCCCTGGGAAGACATAACACACAAGTCAGTGTCAGAAACGTGTATGGGGAATATAGATGATGGCACTAATATCATGAAGGTATATTTAATGGATATGATCCCAGCGTTTGGGAAAATAAAATCTAATATGTAATATTTTTTTTCCAATTAATCTCATGATGATTTCCATAGGTCAGTCTTTCGGGACATTAGGTTCAATCTTGACATTAATAAAAATTAATGCAGTTAATCAGTAAATTTTTTTAAAAAGAAGTGTAAAAATTCTTAGTAGTCGCCAAATGTTTTCCAATTCTAAAGGACTATACAGCTAAGTCTTTGTAAAGGACATATCTCTGGGTCCCTGACAAACTCAGATTTGTCAAAAATGCAAGTATAAGTCATCAAAGTTTTTGTTAAATGATATAGAAGTAAACGTGAAGCTTGACAGTGGTCACTAGTAAAATATATGCTTCCCCCAAATAGCCTCAGAATGAGGTAGAAAATACAACTAATGATTCATATATGATACATATACTTTTACAAAGTGAAAGACAAACAATTCTTGGCAGGAGGCCCCTGAATTGGTTTGAATACTTTTTTTGGATGGCTTGTTTATCTTTGTCTTAGTGATTCGTGACAGTAAGATGATGGTATTTTATATCAAAAGTACACTTATTTCCATAGGCACGTCAATAAAAATCACATACTTAACCACAGAATGAAGCAAAGTTAAAACTGAAAAGAAAAGCAGGAGTCAGTTTCACCTTTATGGTTTTGCTCTTGACTCAGTGTATCATAATTTGCAAGTCATTTTCTTCACAGTGGTTTGAATTATAGTACGAATTTCTTTCCCATACTCGTCTCATGCATGCCCTTTGCCAAAGAATCTTGTTGCCACATAACTCAAAGAAAATACTTTTGGGAAGTGTTTATATGGAAAACAAACGGTTGAGACCCAGGCTCCATTACTAATTATACGAGTCTGTGAATTTAGATACCTACCAACTTTTTTTTTTCAACTTAAAGAGTCTCACTTGTAAAATAAGTAAATCTGCCTGAACTTTGCCACAAAACCGCGGAGAAACTAACTCAAACAATCAAAAAAATGGCTCTTGCTTTATTAAGCGTAGGAGTTTTCATTGCTGATTTTATTATATTAGTGCTAGTGTTACCAAATCAGTAAAGTTGTCAATAATTAAGTCCAATAAATATTACTCCCATGTAGAAAGTGGATTATTTAGAATGGTAAAATAACTTTGAGACCTGTACTAACCAAATCATTTTGTTTTAAATAGGAGTGATTTGGGAGCGTGTGGGTGGCTCACTCGGTTGAGCAACTGACTTCGGCTCAGGTCATGATCTCACACTCCCTGAGTTCAAGCCCCACGTCAGGCTCTGTGCTGACAGCTCGGAGCCTGGAGCCTGCTTCTGATTCTGTGTCTCCCTATCTCTCTGTCCCTCCCGCACTCATGCTCTGTCTGTCTCTCTCTGCCTCAGAAATAAATAAACATTAAAAAATTTAAAAAATAAATAAATAGGAGTGATTTTAATTAAAAGTATATAGAAAATACGGAGGTGCCTGGCTGGCTCAGTCAGTAAAGCATGCGACTCTTGCTCTTGGGGTTGTGAGTTCAAGCTCCATCTTAGGCATAGAAATTATTTAAAAAAAATAAAATCTTGGGGCGCCTGGGTGGCGCAGTCGGTTGAGCGTCCGACTTCAGCCAGGTCACGATCTCGCGGTCCGTGAGTTCCAGCCCCGTGTTGGGCTCTGGGCTGATGGCTCGGAGCCTGGAGCCTGTTTCCGATTCTGTGTCTCCCTCTCTCTCTGCCCCTCCCCCGTTCATGCTCTGTCTCTCTCTGTCCCAAAAATAAATAAACGTTGAAAAAAAAAATTAAAAAAATAAATAAATAAATAAAATCTTTAAAAAAAAGGTTTTTAACAAAGTATATAGAAAATACATAGAAGGAATAAGGGTAGGTTCAATCTCAATCTCTTTATCATTCAGCAATTATGCTAAACCTACAAGATTTGATATGTGAAAAGGCATGCAAGTTAGTTGGGGTTGGCCATACTTTCTGCTAACTTACTTGGGGCCTCTGGGCTAATGAAAAAATGACAGGGGTGCCTGGGTGGCTGAGTCTGATTCTTGATTTTGGCTCAGGTCATGAGCTCACAGTTTGTGGGATCAAGCCCATGAACAGGCTGTCAGCACTGAGTCTGCTTGGGATTCTCTCTCTCCCTCGTCCCCGGCTCACGCTCTCCAAACAAGTAAATAAGTAAATAAATAAATAAACTTTAAAAAAGAAAAAAAAAAGAACATAGAATGGTAACCACATGATCCAATTGTTTTGTGTATAAATTTTGACCTCAAAATGCATCTCTAATACCTATCATCTTTCTTTACATTTTGTGATATATCTTCTGCTCTAATCTTGTAGCGACAATTTCTCAATTAATTTTTAAATTCTCCCATCACTCTCTTTTAAAGAAAATGAATGTAAACATTCATTTACAAAAGGGCCTTAAAACAAATGAATTTATTTCTTTGGTACAATTCTAAGATTTGCAGTTAGCTTACAGAGGGGTGCCTGCATGGCTCAGTTGGGTAAGCATTGGATTTGGGGTCAGTTCATGATCTCCTGGTTCATGAGTTCAAGCCCCACATTGGACTCTGGGCTGACGGTGCAGAGCCTGCTTGGGATTCTCTCTCTCCCTCTCTCTCCCTGTCCCTCCCCCACTTGCATGCATGCTTTGTCCCTCTCAAAATAAATAAACTTTAAGAAAAAAAAAAGAGTTAGCTTAGAAAGAACCATTGAAAAGTAAGTTTTCATGACTCCAATGATGCCATCGTAATGGCTTCTTACATGTAAACAAATATACAATCTTAAAAATAACATTTAAAATATTGGTTCAGCCAATTCTTAAAGTAATTGCTTGTTTATTTGAATGAGCATAAATAAAACCATCATTTTAATCATGTACATAGAAATGAATAATCACCTGAATTGTTTTTCTTCTTCCCCTCTGCCAAAACTACGCAGGAAAATTTTGCTTCAAACATGAAATTAATTCTCTGTACAAACTAGTTGTTGGATTATGCAGACAAAATCAATCTGTTTTCACTCGATACAAAATCAGTTTTCCAACTAACTAAATTAGGCCTAACCTTCTAACCAAACAATATTGCTAAATATATGGTTCAATTTCCAATTTTCTTTATTCTTGGGTCCATAGGAAGCACTTAATTTCCCTTCCTTTTCTTTCATTTCAATGTTCCCAAACTTGTGTGTTTCACCAAGTATAAATTACCACCTATATTTCTAGCTTCTCAATTTTAGAGTGCAAGAAGATCTCTAGTCTCTCTTTTAATGTTTATTTATTTATTTTGAGAGAGGGAGAGAGTGTGCATGAACAGGAGAGGGGCAGAGAGAGAGAGAGAGAGAGAGAGAGAGAATCCCAAGGAGGTTCCATGTTCACCACAGAGCCCAACATGGGGCTCGATCCCACGAACCATGACATTATAACCTGAGCTGAAATCAAAAGTTGGTGGTTCAACTGACTGAGCCACCCAGGTTTGCCACTAGTTTCTACTTTTGATTCAGTTATCAATTTTAAGTGTGACCTCTGAACTTCATTCCCCTCAATACTTTCAACTGTCTAAAATGTAGACAAATTATTTGTTCCCTAAATAAATCAGAGAGTTCTGAATTTCAAATTTAAAAATAGATGAATGAGGACTTTGAAAAAAACACCATCTAAATGAATATAGTATTAAGCGCAGTTTGACACACATACAAGAGTAATAACACCTTCCGGAGATAGAAATTAGTTAGAAGCTTTCCTGATAAAGTATGCATAGAATATCCAACTAGTATTTAGCAAAACAGAATTTGAAACCAGAGTTTTCTGAATCTAGAGCCTGAGTTCATACATAAAGGGTATAGAATCAAAGCAACAGAAGAAATGTAATGTTTAAAACCCCTTTCTCTTATTATTTCATGCAAAACCAAATAACCTCCAAAATCATGGTCCTTAAACCCTTTCAACTATTATAATTTTGGTATGCAGATGGCCAAAGAGATGATGAATGAAGCCAAAGTCTCTAAGTCTATACCATACAGAAAATACTCAAACGAAACCATAAACTCCCTCTGTTCCTCTCTCCTGCATATGTAGCCCAATTATCAAGAGGAAGAACATTATGCTCACGTAAGTGAATAAAATGCACTGAATCTTGTGATGCTCTCATACATGAGGAGTGATGCTAGCCACAAATAGTCCCTTTGTAAGAGCAGTGGTTAGAAAAAAAGAGTTTGTAATTTATTCTCTGCTATAGCTCTTCCCTCCCTTTAGGCATTTGTACTCGGGGTCCCCATCCTAAAAAGGATAAATCCAGTCTTGATAATTTATCTGTTTTGGTTAAGATTTTGCATTTTGGTTAAGATTTTGCAACCCTTGGGTTGTCTGCTCTTGTTAAAGTTTGGGGAAACCTTGAACATAATGAGGTGAACTTGCTTGGGTTTATATTCTGACTGCCATGAACGAGCCTATGGACCCATTCCGTTATTTTACTATGCTATCAGTAAGTCTAATAGTTCTTATATTACCTTCCAATTTGAGCATTCCCATGTGCCTACCATAAAGTTTTAAACCCTCACAATAATTCTCACAAGGAAATATCACTAACAAACTGATTTTATTATTAAAAAGGAAGCTGACTCATAGAGAAATTAAATAATTAGCCCAAGACCATACACGCAAATAGTACAGTCAAAATCTGAAATAATATATATCTCACTTTGCAATGCACTTAGCAAAATGTTACATAGTTACCACAGTTACTGGTACTTAGTGTTTACTCGATAAATATTTGATATCGTAATTACTTAGAAGATTGTCTCACTGACCCCAATATTTCCATTTTTGCCCTATGCCAAAATAAACCCTATATGTTCTTGTTTTTTGTAATCCTAGATTCCTGAAGGATGGGGAGACTGTTTTATATTCTGCCTTGAAATAGTTAAGAAGTGCTGGCACAAATTTAATTTTGAATTTTAGCCGTCTAATCTGTATGATCTTTGGCATGTACTGTTTTTCCTCAGACCATCATACTGCCAATGGATGAGTCCATCGCTGGTGAGCACGTTTACCTCCCAACACTGTTGTGAGAATTAATTGGATAAAATGGGTAAGTCACCCAGCACATGGTAGGGACTCAATAAATATTTCTAACTATTTTATCTTTGTTCTGTCTCTTGTCAAATACAGGCTACCATTATTTAACCAATAATCAGTAAATGTTTGTAAGTGATTAAAAGAAATAATGGCAATGATTTCAAATGGTCTAAAATAATTGAAATTATTGTCATTACAGTTATTGCAGTCAATAAGGGAGGGCAAGAAAAATAAACAGAGGTAAGGTAAACAGAGACTCAAGTTTTGAGATACTTTCATTTGATTTTTCAATGACCTGAGGAGGGTATTCAGTTAACATAACGCTTGGGGATATTTGTTGTTGTTGTTAAAGGAGAAAGGAGAAATCAGTTATCATAATAGTGGTTACTGGAGGGAGTGTACTTGTCCTCTGAATTTGAGTTTTATCATTTTCCTTGGTGACCTGTGAATCCGTTTCTTCTAGATCAATACTTTATCAACTTTCCAGCGAGACTTCTAAGAGTCCTTTTATTTTTTTCATTTGAAATTTGCTATCCACCTAAGCGTCATTTCCCTTTCACTGTCTGCCTGTCTCTTTCGAATGTCATATTACACTCTCAATGGGCAGCTCTTTGAATTTATCGCTGCCCCAAGCTCAAAACAAATTAGGCTATAAAATTCAGAGAAGATGCCTGTATTTAACTTTAAATGACAGTCAGTCTGTTAGCTATAACACGGAGGCAAAAGTAAATTTAGTTGATAGCACACATTCAGGCAAAAAACGGGAAGGGAGGAGAAGTAATTCACCACACACGTTCCTCCACTTTGCTGTGGATCCATGCGTATTTCTTCTTTTCAGTGTTTTTCTTTCCTCCCTGAAATTCTAGTCATTCGCCTCTGCTATTTCATTTCAGCTTCTTGAATTCACATTTCACTCGGCATAACTCGTTAACCATTCTCAGAAAAAAAACAAAAAAAACAAAAAAAAAAAACCTTGTATCATTTCAGAGACAACTGACACCAATCACTCAAGCAACATTCACACAAACGACGAGAAGTCATATGTTCCGAGTGACAGTCTGAAGTCAAGCGGCGTATTTTTTATACCCACAGGGATCAAATCACGGTCTATATTTTCATCCTCTAAATTACTCCTAGAGATGTCCAAGCTCACATGAATAATACTTAATAGACTATGCATTATAAAACTACATTTCTTTTATTCTACCGCACTGACTTCTTTCTGAGGAGTTTGGATTTACCTTCCCCAAATCATAAGTCCACCATGTAGATTTCCTTTAGATCTGAGTTATCAGACCAAGTGCAGTGAGGATACATATGATCTGGATTATAAACAGCATGCAAGCCACAATTAACATTGCGTGTGACTTAGGAATCTGTCATTAGAAATTCCTCCTGGGCCCCGATGACTGAATTCTCTGCACCTGAGGAACTGTGTCATGAAAACAAACTTGAGGGATTTTTTTCTTCAAGGGCCTATCCTTTCTCTAATCTCTGCAAACGGACAGGAGTAAAGGACAGCCCTGGCCTTCACGGTGGCTAATGGTCTTCATCTGTCCTCAAAAACTGTCCTATTGTATTCTCTACGAGAATTACAATGAGTTTTAGTTCATTTTCAAGAGTATAGGTAAATTTCTGGAAAACTTGTAAACTAATAAGGCTTAGTATTATTTTGTATTAGTTTTGGTTTAGAAAATTAAAAAATAATAATTCGAAAAACAAAAGCTGCATTTGAACATGTTTCCATTGTTTCCCAAGTCCTTCTATTATTCCTGCACAGCTGTCTTTCCTCCTTTTTCTCTATGTAAAAATTGAGCTGACTTCCAATGTGCTGTGTGAGCAGAATCAATAATGCAAATTCACACTGAGGGTTTGCCGTGTATCATGTCCTAAGTACTCTTGTTTAATTTTCACGAGGACCCTGTGTTCTTATTTTACCCATGAAAAAATCTCTGTAACAGCTAAGATAAATACTTTGCCTGAGGTTGCCAGGCAAGGAGATGCAGATAAAAGTCAAGAGAATAGGTAATTCTGGGGGCAGGGGAGACAGTGAGGACAGAAAGGCATATATGGTTGACTCTGGAGATGATGTCATTGTTCTACTCTTTGTTTCATATGGAGATTACAGGGATATTTCTTTTCCAGTTCTTTTCCCCAACCCTGGCCCCCACCTCTCTCTCTCTGTGTCTCTGTCTCTGTCTCTCTCTCTGTCTCTCACAAGTTTCTTTGTATCTTTTATTTCTATGGGAAAAATACATAACAAGACAACCCTAAAACCATATCCAAGGCACTGAAGCTACCCAGGGCCAAGTGTGAATTTGGTTTTGCCCTCAAAGAATTAACTTGAAAACAAGTCTAGGTATTTCATTTTGGTCCAGTCTATTCCCCAACCTCCTAAGGAAACCTGGTTGGTTTGTTTTTTTTTACTTTATTGAGGAATCATTGACAAACATAAAGCATACATTATGATGATTTCATACACATATATATTGTGGAATTATTATCAAGACATTATTACCTCATTTCACATAGCTGACCACTGTGTGTGTGTGTGTGTGTGTGTGTGTGTGTGTGTGTGTGTGGTAAGTATGTTCAGGATCTACACTCAGCAGCTTTCAAGTATACAAAACCATATTCTTAACTGTACTCACCGTTCTGTGGTTACATTCTCAGAACTGATTCTTCTCATAACTGAAATTTCTACCTTTGACCATTGAAACCTGATTTAAGACATTCTGACATTTTGTTTAAAGATACTTTCTCCAGTCTAGGTCGTGTTTTCACAGTTATTCCTGTTCTCAGCCCAGAACTTCCATCAGATCCCCTCTGGGCTTCCAGTTTCCCCACCAGGCAGCCATATCCAGGCTCTGTTTTGCAACCCCTACCCCTGAATCTTTCTAGCTTTACTTCCTCATCAAAAAAGGACATTTGTTCCTATGGACTCACCACCCTCCAGGGTGAAAATACCCACATGTGTCTTGCTGTACTGGCTTTTTAGAAAATAGCAATTCAAAAAAGTACATTTAGTATCTGTCTAGCCAGATAAAAACACTATCAATATATATCATATGTGTACACATATACATTTTTTCAAACCACTCTTTCAGGTATCATAGCATCACTAATTCTTGAATTAGGCATAAAGACCTAATAAAACCAGTTTCTGTACTTCTTCTTCCAACAATAATAACTTACATTCAACTTTTTGGAATATTTTAATATGGCTTTCAATCTTGGCTTTTTGCCTTTTGTTTTTACATATTTGAACATCTTATGAGTTTTATATCTTCTTATCATGAATTTCTTATTTAACTTTATTAATCAATGTTATAACATTTCCTCTGTGCATGAAATTCTTAATGGAAAACACCTTAGTAGAAAATTTCAGTTTCTTTGGTGATACAATGCATTTAATAAAAATGTTATATATTGATATCAATGAGAAATATAAATAATAATACCTTTTTTCTTGCTCACATTGTCAGTGAAAATGGGAATCAAAAGCTCCTTGGGGATTGATTTCACTACAGAATCTTAATAGTTATAGTAGAATTTGAGGGGTCAATGTAACATAAGTAGTCTGTGACTTAAAAATGATGAACGAGCCATAAATCACAGGAGGGAGAAGAATATGCTTTCAATAAAGGCTGTTGTGATGTATTAGCACATAGTCTAGCTGGGTTTATCTACAGAACACATTTTGAATAGGTAAAGCTTGGATAGAATCTGGGCAACTCTGAAGGTTAATTAAACAAGCATTTGCTAGCTGCCTATCTTGTATAGTTAAACCTCAATTTTAGCCATTTGGAGATTTCATTATAAATTATGTTTCTCTAAATAACATGTTATCTTCTTGGTGGGTTCCTTTCCTCACGAAATGGAAGAAGAAATCTGCATCAAGACATAGCCATTGAGGGGCACCTGGGTGGCTCAGTTGGTTAGGTGTTCAACTTCAGCTTAGGTCATGATCTCACCATCCACAAGTTCGAGCCCCACATCTGGCTTTGTGCTGACAGCTTGGAGCCTGGAGCCTGTTTCAGATTCTGTGTCTCCCTCTCTCTCTCTGCCTCTCCCCGATTCATACTTTGTCTCTCTCTGTCTCTCAAAAATGAATGTTAAAAAAAAAAAAGACACATCCATTGAGTAAGAAAGACGGAAATAGTTATATGACTTCTGTTGTAGATGTTTAAAGTCTTAATTAAAACCTGTTCCATGTATCTTAACCACTAATCTATTTCTCAAATGCAATTTCAATTCATAATTTCATATTTAAGTGACATTAATGACTTTCCTTATCAGTTTTATATTATAAATGAAGAATGGATGATGCATAGATGTTTGTTGATTTGACCAGAGTCATGCCATAAAAAACTTGGTAGACTGCCATGCATTTCAAAGTGTGAGGACTCCTTGTCCTAAGTGCTATTAAATGTGGCCCGTGAGGATGAAGGCAAAATATGCCAATTATTTATATTCTGATTTCCCTTTAAGGTTTTTATATTGATTTATCCCTTATGGTGTTCTGAAACTTATCAATAAAGTAAAATATTTGATCAAAAAGAATATGTGGTTAGTAAAATTATGAAGCCCAATTGATATGCAGGTGTCTTTTTATTTTTTGCATAAATGAAAGACAGTAGGACACAGAATAAGGCTTATCCCTCCCTCTCAATCTTTTTCTCTCAAAACCTGTAGACATTGTTACGCTCTCTCCTAATACTTGGTAGTAAGTGATGTCGTCTAAGCAAGCACAAGACTCATTGTTTTTTTAATTTTTTTTTAACATATATTTATTTTTGAGAGACAGAGAGAGAGTATGTGAGCAGGGAAGGGGCAGATAGAGAGGGAGACATAGAATCTGAGGCAGGCTCCAGTCTCTGAGCTGTCAGCACAAAGCCCGATGTGGGGCTCGAACCCATGAACTGTGAGAGCATGACCTGACCCGAAGTCGGGCGCTCAACTGACCGAGCCACCCAGGCGCCCCAAGACTCATTTTTTTATTAGTAATTTGTCAAAATTGTAATTTATAGAATTCTTCTCACACATAAATTTGCTGCAATTTGCATTTCTTATCATTTTCTCTCCCTATCCTTCCCTTTCATTTTGTATTACTATTGACATTATTTTTTTGAAATTCTATTGCATTTTGTTTTCAAATATAGTTCATGTTTTCAAAATAATTCCATTGATAATACTACAGTGTTACCCACCTTCTTATGAATGTCTATTTTTTCCAGAAAGATTTTAATTATTTGTATCTTATTGATAGTACAAAAATATTTTCTTCCAATTTTTTTTTCTAATTCTCTTGAGAAATCTTTCTCCTAAATTTGCTTTTCTCAATACCTACAAATAATGTGTTCTATTCATGGACCATGGTAGTAAATCTTTTAATATCACAAATAACTGTGTTTTGTTGTTATTATTTCATTTCTCACCTTAAATGGAAAAAAAGATATATGCAAGAACTATGCAAATGGAAGATTTATTTAATTTTTTTTTCAATTGGCTCCATTTTTGTCCATTAGGATGGAAATTGAATTCATCTCTCCTGTCTATATATCAAGACAAGCTGATATGTGCAGTTTCTCCCAAATTCAGTCTCCTTTTTTTAGTTTTATGTGTTTATTTTAAGAGAGAGAGAGCATGAGCAGTGGAGGGGCAGAGAGACAGAGAAGGAGAGAGAAGGAAAGAGAGAGAATTGCAAGCAGAGCCCAACTCCAGGCACAGACTCATGAACTGTGAGATCATGACCTGAGCCGAAATCAAGAGTCCGAGGCTCAACTGACTGACCCATCCACCCGGCTGCCCCCAAAAATGCAGTCTTTTTTTTGTTATTTAAATATTTATTTATTTTTGAGAGAGAGAGAGAGAGAGAGAAAGAGAGAGAGAGAGAATGAGACAGAGTGTGTGTCGGGGAGGGACAGAGAGAGAGGGAGACACAGAATCTGAAGCAGCTCCAGGCTCTGAGCCATCAGCCCAGAGCCTGACGCGGGGCTCGAACTCACAAACCATGAGATCATGACCTGAGCTGAAGTGGAACGCTTAACTGACTGAGCCACCCAGGCGCCCCCCCCCCAAATGCAGAGTCTTGAAGTCATTCAACTAATTGAGCTTTACTGGAAAGGGAGAAGATCTATTAATTTTCTCATTCTGTCTTTCCACATTCTGAACATATATGATGTAATAAACACTATAACGGAAATGTAAATTACCACCTGTCCCTTTGTCCCCGCCTATGAAATTTTAAGGCAGATGGGATTGGGAAAAGTTGCTGTAACTCCCCAGAGGACCAGTGTAGCCACGCCTTCTTCTTTGCAACTCTAAAGCAAATTATCTGCCTGAATTTTTTTCATCACATAATTTATTGCAGAGTGTGATCACATAAGATTCAGATGAATATTCTACAGGAAATAAAATTCGATAATTAAAGACATTCTGTTTTAATTTCGGAAAACCACTTTTAATCTTGTTCATTTCTCCAGAGGGCCAAAATGTTGTCGAATCCCCGTGTATCAATTTCATATGCAAATGAATATTAAAATTCGCTGTCAGCTTCACAGATCCATAACTGACTACTGGGTATGACAGCCCCACCGTTCACTCAGCCTGGAATATGTTTAATATGCAGATGCCCTAAGCCAATCTCAGTTCTGCTGGTAAAATTGTCACCTTGCTCACAATGCTTCGGCTCATCATCTCTGACATTTATAAAGTGAACGATTTGGTTTCGGTGATCTGAACACCAACAAGCTCTCTGATTCCAAGTCTACTTTTACTCCTGCATAAACTTTTTAGCATATTGAATAGGACAAATCAATTGTGTTTTTCTCCTGAAAATATCATTTGAAACCAAACTTTTCTCATCACGCTTTTCATCTCTGTATTTCTCAGGGTGTAGATTAAGGGATTGAACATAGGAGCGATGATGGTGTAAAATAGAGCGAATATCTTGTCCTCGGGGAACGTGGTCGGAGGTCGAAGGTAGGCAAAGATTGAAGGCCCAAAAAATAAGATGACCACAGTGATATGAGACCCACAGGTGGAGAGGGCTTTGTGTCTTCCTTCAGCCGACTGATGTCTTAAAGTGAATAATATGACAACATAAGACCCAAACAAGAGAACAAAGGTCACTAAAGCGACCAGACCTGAATTGGCAACCACAAGGACACCAGTGATGTAGGTATCAGTACAAGCAACTTTCAGCAAAGGGAAGATATCACAATAGTAGTGATTGATTTCGTTGGGGCCACAGAAAGGCAACTGGAATATCATAGAAAACTGAGAAAAAGAATGGACGGCCCCACCAGCCCAAGCAGCCAAGACTAGGAGATTGCACCTTGCTCTATTCATGATAAGCAGGTAGTGGAGAGGTTTGCAGATGGCAGCGTAGCGATCAAAGGCCATGACTGTAAGGATGAAGATTTCAATCATTCCCAAAAAGTGCAAGGAAAAGACCTGTAACATGCAATTACCATAAGAGATGGTTTTTCTGGCCAGCAGCAGATCACCTATCAGTTTGGGTGTCACACAGGAGGTGTAGCAAATGTCCATAAAGGATAAGTGACCGAGGAAATAGTACATTGGTTGGTAAAAAAGGGCACTGCATCGAATGGAGACGAGAATTAAGAGATTTCCCACCAAAATGGAAACATAACAAAACAAGAAGAATACAAAGCAAAAAATTTGTATGTTCTGGTTATAGGAAAGTCCCAAAAGAATGAATTCTGAGATGTTCCTCTGACTTCCCATAAATTGTGTGCTATGCACAGATAACTGAGTATCTGGAAAGAAAAAATTTGAATGAAAACATTGATAATATTAACACAATCATAAATAAATTTCTAATTAAAGCAAAAAGCTAACTCAACAAATCACAGAAGGTAAATCATAAATCAATATTATTATGGTTTTTTTCTTGGGAATCAACTGCTTCCGCTATGATTTTTTAATTTTTTCAAATAGTCTGTCATACTGATAGTGTTAAAAATACATTTGATTAAATTTTGAAAATATCATGATTTAAAAATTACTATTTTCCAAACAGAAGTTCTACTACTGTTATTTATAACATTGAGATAACAGTGGCATTAATTTAATGCATAAAATTTATCTTATTCCTCATTTCCCTTGTGTTCATTACTCACAAAAGGCTTTTCATTCCAGGTAATGCTCTTTCCCCAGCATGATATGGAACATTCTCCTGAATTGCCTGAAGACATACAATCAAGGAATGCAGTTGCATTTAAAAACAAAAACAAAAGCACATTTGCCTAAATTGTGCGGTGAGTGATTAGGATTGGAAGTAATACTCTTTGAAATGCAAGGGTGGGAATGGAATGGGTAGCACATAACCAAAAGTCGATCTTGCTGGCTATGTTATGACACAAAAATAGTTGAAAACACAGCACAGAGCAGATTTTATCAGTGACATTTTGAAAAAGAATTAGAAAAAATATGTAGATCTCTTATTTTGGTTTTAGTGTACACGCATGTTTTAAGGTAAACTCCATCGCCATTAAACTTAATAATGGGCATAAATTAAAAAAAAAAGAAAGCACTAATGGAAATGGAGGACTTTGTAGTCTCCCTTTTTTAACAGGAAGATAACAGGTCTTAGCCTCAAAATTGTGCACAAGTTATGCTTCCTTCATAAAAGTTAATGTGTTTCTTATATCTTTGTGTACATTGTTAGAGTTGCAGTTGCAAATCATAACTAACTTAGGAAAATACTATACTGCATTCCTTTATTATTTTATTTATTTATTTATTTATTTATTTATTTGGAGAGAGGGAGTGTGCAACAGGGACAGACGGAGAAAGAGAGAGAGAGAGAGTGAGTGAGAGAGAATCCCAAGCAGGATCTGTGCTGTCAGTGCAGGGCCAGACACAGGGCTCGATCTCAGGAACTGCTAGATCATTAACTGAGCCAAAATCAATAGCTGGACGCTTAACCGACCGAGCACCCCTACCTATATTGCATTCCTTCAAGTAAATATACATAAAATCTGAAACCGAGGTAATTTTTTAAATAATTACTAAATAATAGGTCTAAATAATTATTACTACATAATTATTACTCAATAATAATCACTAAATAGTAATTATTACTAAATAATAAGTCCTGTTATAATAATGACTTAAATCTTAGTATTCATCGAATCCCACCGTGTTCTTTTCAGTATGGAAAGAACAGATTAAGAAAAACTAAGTGAATGTCCCAAATCAGAGAGCCAATACACTGAAAAATTTATGATCTCATCCCCTAATTCTTGTTCATTTAATGCAGTTTCCCACAGAAAAGGAGCATGCATCTGAGAAGACAGCAGTGGAGGAAATATAATTTTCATCTCATGAGAGGTGACAGACTCCCAGATCGCTGTAAAATATACGATAGTTCTACGAGCGAATGCGTGGTGTAGCACATCTCCTCTTTGAAACCATCAGGCTTTCAATCTGACCACCGCAGCTGTAACTATTCCAATCTGTGTGTTTATGGAAATATCATCACTCCTTGGGGGCACCAGAATGACAATGGCACCAACGTCCAGAGAGAGAAATTGTAGTAAGAAAAATAAATGGCATGTTTTGAGACCCTCAAAGCATAACATAAAAATGAAGCAAAGGAGACATTACCAAGTAAAACAGTAAGGGATCCTACAAAAGCAATATAGACAGGATTCAAACTGATGGAGCAACTGATCGGCTCAGCCGGTTGGGCTCCAACTTCGGCTCAGGTCGTGAATTTCACGGTCCATGAGTTCAAGCCCCACATCGGGCTGGCTGTTGTCAGCACAGAGCCCGCTTCAGATTCTCTGTTCCCCTCTCTCTGCCCTTCCCTCATTGTGCTTTCTCAAAACTAAATAAAACATTTAAGGAATGACACAGAGGGCAAAGGAACTTAGAGAGCAAACGACTTGTATTCAAGCGTTGCTTATACCTCAGTAAACTTCTGATGCTATTGGTCACCTAAGGCTTTCAATGGTCACCTGTTTGATATCAAGTGAAATCATGTGAACTGATATGTGGCTACTTTTTTTTTCTTTGTCTTCAATCTCGATATTTAAGCTTTATATAGAAGCTGACATCTAAATCTAAAAAACCCTTCCAGATCAGAAGAGGCAATAATCATCCAGCACGAATTTAGACTATTGCCACACCTTATTCCCCAAATTGCCACACCTTATTCACCAAATTTATGTGTTTTGCACTCTGTTATTACCCATGGTGGAATTTTAACGAGAATAAATGAGACCATTTTGGATTTCCCCATTCACACAAGCAGTTCTCACTTCTACAGGACATTGATCCTTTCTAATCTTGGACTTCAACATCTATAACTGTGGTCTAGACACATCACCCAAGGAAAAAATGAGGAATGCATGAGTTAATGAAACATAATCACCAAAGAAAATTGAGACTACATTGCAATTATATACCTTTTCCTTATGTTCTCTGCTCTTTGAGTGAAAGGGTTAAGAATTAAATTGTCCTCCAAATACACATACATCCTGAATCAAATCCCTTGAAATAAACAAAAGCAAAACTGCAACAGAGATTTTAGAAGGACCATCAGAACAAACCTCAATGTGGATAATATTTTGGTGGAAAATAAAATCAGTTGGGTGAAATACTGGTTACCTGGGGGAATTTCGTTACATGTAGTTTTAAATACATTGACTGTTTTTCATGTTACCAAAATTAAATGAAAAAGTCAATTTGTGCCTTTTGTAGTATTGTTTCACAGTCCTGTTCACCCCAGGAGTTAAGACCAGCTTTGTAAAACTACATTTCCTATAAGTCAACTGGGGTCTGTATATACTAATTACATACATTTCTACTGATGTGATCAACATGTGTCTTACTACAAACTTACCTTACCTGATTATGATGAATCTAGAAAACTTAAAGTGATGATTCATTTGAAAGATAGGAATTTCTTCAAAGGTGGAAGTCTGGAAGGAAACTGGCAACCTAACAATTTTATTATTTTTAGCATGTATTCTTCAAAAGCACAAACTCTATAAGACACAGTAAGAAATAAATATTGCAAAATCTCTTTAGTCTTGCTTAAATTTTGACATACCGTGTGAGACTGTATATCCTTAAAACAACACAATAAATGCCAAATAGATCTAGTGAGCCTAAAACAAGGATTTTAAGAGTGATTACCTGCACATCAGTTGTAGATGGTCTTCAAGGTAGTTTTAAATTACTCAGGAAAATGTCGTGGTCACACATACCCCCCTTCAATTACAGTTGGTAACCCTTCACTTGCGTTTATGGTTGAAAATATGAAACTAGAAAGCAGTGATTGAAACAAACCTAGGTACATTCTCTAAAAGTATCTACAAACACTGCTTTCCTTGAATTATCATGAGAGTAGCACTGTTTTGCTAAGTGAATGAAGATTTAAATATCGCTGAAAATGATCCTGATTCACATGAAGCATGTATTCACTCCACAAGTGAGTGATCTAGGATTTTAAATGCTAGTAGAACTCCCTGGCACCTGCTCATACTCAGAAGTAAACAAGAACGTTTCAAAATATATGTGCAGTGTGTATATATATATATATATATATGCCGTAGGAGTCACTCACCTTCTTTGAGCGTATGGCTGCAGGAAATTTTCTCTGCAAGAGACATAAACTGAGAGGAGATCATAAGAACTTGCTGACTTTGAAATTTTAAAAAATTGTTTTCCCAGAAGCATTTCTTAAGAAATCCTCAGCAAATAATACTAATCAGCTGCCCTAGGTCATATTCCCTAGGCTCATAGGAATTTTCAAGCTTTATCTTTATTTTCTCTTTTAGCATTAGCCAAGTTCTGGGCACTGTGTCTCTAGAGACTGCTATTGTTATTCAGATCCAAAGTAGATAAAGAAATTCTGCCAGTTCTGATCAATTTCTTCCTCTGAAAAGCAGGATGGAAATTTGGGTAATCCTATGGGAGCAATGGGATTCTTTTGGAGGAGGTCCCTATTTCCAGAGAGGAGAAGGTAAAAGAAAATCAGAGAGAGAGAGAGATCCAGAGTCCTAACAAAAGTCATTAGCAAAAGCAACATAAGATGCATAATATTCAGTTAACAATTAAGTCAAAGACTGTCACCCCACTATTCTCCTGGACCAGTAGCCACACTCTACAGTAATTAACTGTCATTGCTACAATGGAAGGTTGGGTTGTGCAAAGAAAGAAAATAGCAAATTAATTAAAATGTAAAACAAATTCCCTGCTCCTATCGGTAGATTGGAAAAGGACCCACCAGGTTTGGTGAAAAGTATTGGAGAGTATAATGAAGTTAGGAACCAACAAAATATGTACACATCTATTCTAATTATTACCAGGCACTTTCCTTTGTGTGGTTGCAGGGCTGCAAGGTGTATAGATTCAGGATCATGTGCACTGAAATTCGGGTGGACTCACTTTTTGCACAAAAAGTCTATATACAGGGGCGCCTGGGTGGCTCAGTCAGTTAAGTGTCCGACTTCGGCTCAGGTCATGATCTCATGGTTCATGAGTTCGAGCCCCGCGTCGGGCTCTGTGCTGACAGCTCAGAGCCTGGAGCCTGCTTCCGATTCTGTGTCTCCCTCTCTCTCTGACCCTCCCCCCATTCATGCTCTCTCTCTCTCTGTTTCAAAAATAAATAAACGTTAAATTAAAAAAAAAAGTCTATATACATATGAGTTTATTTAAGACTTCAGAAAATCAGTATTTTGTAGCATCCCAGCTAGATCAGAACAATTCACTTAGTAAGCTAATCATAACATTTATAAGCATTTTTTAATTACTATAGGTCAATCACTGTTTTAAGAATTTTAAGTGCATTATCTGATTTAATTCTTAAAAAAATTTCATGGTAATTATTGCCTCTATTCCTCAAAGCAAAAAAAAAAAAAAAGAATCTTCTAGAGTTTAAATAGTTTGTTCAAGATAACAGAGGTGGTTTCAAAAATGATAACAATATGTCGGGTGTTCATAACATACGTAGTGGTCAAATGTGTAAAAATATTCCATCAAGGCTGGAAGAAAAGAAATAGAAGGATATTATTGCAAAGCTATCATACTGTACATAAAATGGCATCATAGGAACACTCAATTGATTCAAGAGAAGGAAGACAAAGAAAACAGAGAAGAACAAATAGAATTAATAGAAAGGTATTACAAGATGATAGACTAACACTCAACCTTATCAATAATAACATTAAATGAAAATAGTCTAAACAGTAAAATTAAAAAGCAGACCTTGTCAGGTAGTATACAAAAACAAAACAAAAATAAAAAACCTCTACAACCTAATTACATTTTGGATACAGAAAATGTATTTTACATATGAAGGTACAAATAATAGTTTAAAGGTAAAAGGATAGAAAAGATAAATAATGCTAGTGAAAAGAGATGTAAAGGGTTTTTTTTATTTTATCAAAGATAATTTAAGATTAAAGAATATTACTAAAGATAAAAAAGTTCATGTCATATGGGAAAGGGGTCCAGTGATCAAGGAGTCATAACTACCTAAATGTTTGTGACCCCAATAACAAGGCTTCAAAATTCATAAAACAACAACTTATAGAATCTTAAGGGAAAATGACAAATTCACAATATAGTTGAATATTTCAGAACTCATCTGTCAATAATTAATGGAACAAGTAGAAAATCAGCAAAATAATAGTGGACGAGCAAAACCATCAACTGTCTTGACTTTTGTCTACATGAAGTACTTCATATAACTTTTTCAGAATACATATTCTTGCTAAGTGTACTCAGAACATTTACGATGACACATCATTTTCTGGGTCCTGAAGCAAGTTTCAATAATAAAAGGACTCTAGTCTTTCGAAGTATGTTTTTTGATTACAGTGGAATCAAATTAGAAACAGAAAGAAATCTAGGAAATTTCCAAATATCTGGAAATCATACAGCACACTTCCAAGTAACCTCATGGGTCAAGAAGAAATCAAAAGGGAAATTAGGAAGTCCCTTTATATGAATGGAAAGGAAAAAAAATATATCAGAGTTTGTGGGATCCTTGAATACAGGACGTGGAGGGAAATTTATTGCACTAAATATCTATACTGGAAAAGAAGAAAGGCTTCAAATTAATGTCCTCAGCTGCCAGTTTAAGATTAGCAAAAGAAGAGAAAAGTACACCAGCATGAAAAAAAGGACATAATAAAGATCAAAGTAAACATCCATGAAAAACAAAAGAAAACCAATTGGGAAAATTGAACACAAAAATCTATTAAAGAAATTCAATAAAGTTGATAAGCCTCTGGCCAGACTGGTCAGGAGCACAGAAAAGAAGACACACATTATCAATATCAAGGATGAGAGAATTGGCATCACTACAAATTTTGCAATATTAAAAGTCTACATAAGAATAGTATAAACTATTTTATGTCTAAAAATTCAGCCACTTAGATGAAAATCTTCAAGATGGGCAAAAGGTTTGAAAAGACATTTCACCAAAAGACATCACAGCATTTTAGTCATGTCAAAATAAGTGCATGAAAATCTGCTCAACGTCATTAGTTATTTACAAAATGCGAATTAAAGTAGCAACGAAACATCAGTTCACAGGTTTCGAAATGGCCCAAATTAAGAAACTTAGTATATGAAGGGCGAAAGAGCAATGAGAACATTCATAAACTTCTTGTGGGGAGGTACGCGGGTATAACCACCTTGAAAAACCAGTGAGGTGGTTTCTTAAAATGTTAAACATATACCTACAGATGACCAACCATTCCCTACATAAATATTTGCCTAACAGAACTGAAAGCATATGTTCACATAGAAACTTACACATGAATGTTTTCGAGCAGCTTTATTTGTAAGAGCCAAATAGTGGAAACAACGCGAGATTGTGGAATTTGCAGAGTGGAATACCACTCAGCAATAAAAAAGGAATCAACGGCTGAGGCATGCAACAGTATGGATTAATCTCCAAATAATTATACAGAAAGAAGCCGGCCAACATAGAATATATACTGTATGATAAATTTGCGCAAAGATCTAGAGGACACAAACTCGTCTATAAAGACACAAAGCGCATCGAAAACTTTTCAGAGGGAGGGATACGCTCACCATCTCGATTATGGTGGTGGATTCCCAGGTGTATACTTATGTCACAACTTAATGAGATTGGACATTTTAAATATGTGCTGTCTGTTGTCGGTCAGTGATACTTGAATACAAGTGTTAAAAGTAACCTAGGACTGAGGAAGAGTACCCAAAGAATGAACTTGGAAGAGGAGAACCATTGCCAAGGTTGGGATTCAGACATGGTTGGAAAAAGTGAGATTGCAGATGCTGCCGGAAAAGCCCGTCACCCAGCAAAGCGGGACGTGCCTCTCGAATGCAGTACTGTGCAGGCTTCTGGACGGCTCTGCTTAGCTTGAGTGCAGAGAAGCAGCTAAATGGGGGGCTGCGCGAGGCTTGGAGTATGCAGTGGTCTTTCACAGAAGAGCCTAGTAAACAAACTTGCATGGCTGTAGGCTGGCTGGTGCTGAGTGGGGAGTGCTCCGATATAGTCAGGCCTTGTGAACCAAGAGGTTCACGGCAAATGTCTGCTTCCAAGGCATCAGGAGGGTCAAGTGCTAATGCGTTTGCCTGCTCTCTCCTTTTCATGATTGTAGTTCCAAATTTCATGCCATATAATATCCTTTGTAAAAGCGCAGGGCTATATTTTAATCTATTATGATAATCTTTGTCTTCCTACTAGAGAATTTAGTCCATTGTGTTCATTTTGTCTTATATATTTGGACTACCTTCTTACCATGACTTTTGTTCCTTTCTTTTTTCAACTTTTCCCAATGTCTATTTTTTCCCTCCTTGTTTTTTTGTTTGTTTTTTTTTTTGTTTCTTTCTTTTTTTTTTTTTTTTTTTTTTTACTTTTTAATTGGATGGGTCTCCTTTCATTCCTCCAGTGTATTTTTACCTGTCTACCTACTGAACCACCTTCCACCGGCCTGTCTCTTTCCTGTTATTTTAGCTACATGTAAGAAATCATGGCTGTACATTGATGCTAACAAGTGTCCGAACCTGACATTATCACCACCACCCCCCTGTCCCGCTGAATGGTACATGGTACTTCCAACCCTTTTCTTCTGATCATTTTCTTCCATCTCATAATATGTCGTGGGCCAGGATCTTGTCCTCTCTTCTATGTTTCGTCTCATGTTTTAGACAAGATGGCTATTTTAATACAATTTCTAGGTTTATAAATAAGTCTACCATTTCCATCATTATCCGTTCCTCCGGGGGTCCTCTTTCTTCTCAGACTTCTTCCCTTTTAATGAAAACGTCCTTCACAACTTCTTTTAGTGAGTGTAGGTTTGTAGTCAATTCTTGGTTGTTTTTCACTGTTGTTTCATTGAACTGAAAAGTCCTCATTTTACTCTTCTTACAAAAATACAGAAGCCAAGGGTGACATTTTTCTTTTAGTACTTTCATTATGCAATTCCATTATCTTCTGTTTTCTACTCAATGATTTTGTTTTCTACTCAGTGATTTAAATTATTATTAATTGGTAATAGTGTTTTCTATGATTCTTCGTAAGAGCAACTCTTGGGGCGCCTGGGTGGCTCAGTCAGTTAGGCGTCTGACTTTGGCTCAGGTCATGATCTCATGGTTTGTGGGTTTGAGCCCTGCATCAGGCTCTGTGCTGACAGCTCAGAGCCTGGAGCCTGCTTCAGAATCTGTGTCTCCCTCTGTCTCTCTGCCCCTCCCCTGCTCATGCTCTGTCTCTCTGTGTCTCTCAATAATGAGTAAATGTTTACAAATTTTTTTTTAAAAAGCAACTCTTTCTCCCTCCTCTGAATATGTTCTAAAGATTATTTTCATCAGTTCTCAAAAATTACTAATACTTGACTTTTTAAAAATATTTTTGTCTCACTATTACCCAAACACTAGAGTCTGACAAACATAGGTTGTTTTCTCTTACTTCATTCATGATGTCTCTTAAGAGATCTATTTTTTTTCTATCACTCTCCTCTCTAATTCTGTCTTCTGGTAATTTGTTAACATCTGAAATTCTATTTACTGAGTTTTTCTTAAGATATAGCTACTCTGTTTTATCCATCAAGTTTACAATTAAAATATTCTTTTTTTTATTTCCTAAATTATTTTAACACCCTGGACAATTTTGAGAATCCTAATACAATATCATGCTTTACATATTATTTTTTATTTTTATATAATAACTATAATCATATTCTATTTGTCTCTGATAACTGCCATAAAAGCTGTCATTGTATGACGTATTCCGCTTAAAGCTGTTTCTCACATTACGTACTCCTCTATCGGTAGTTTTGCTGTGTGATCAGATACTTTTAAACAAAAATTAAATATTACCTCTCTCATTTTTGTTGTTCTATTCAAGCCTGTTTATTCTAATTACGGCAGAGACAATAATAGCCCCTGGAAGATGTTATTTACTATACTGTGCATTTCTGCACATGTATATGGATGGGTGACAATCCAATGATGGCATGTTATGTAGAGCCTACCTTTCTTATCTGGAACCACTGCCCTTATTTGGAGCCCCCCAAAATATTTGTTTTCACTTTCACTAGCTAAATAAAGAATTTTGCTAGTCATGCTCATTATGACAAGCAAATTCATATATTCCAGTGAATATCTTACGTATTACAATTTCCCAATTGTGACCACTTATGTGTGAATCTTGCTAACATAACCTAATGCTCTGTTTCTGGGGGTTGTTCTGAGTTATGAATGCTCTTCTAAGAGTTTTCTTCTTTCTAAGAGCTGTGTATCTATGATAGACAGGTTGGTTTGTATTAATTAACATATTACATACCCTATTGTGAGGGTCCTAGAGGTGCCAAAAGTTTTACATATTTCTAAGCCATTTATTGCATTCATTCTAGTGGTTTTCTATTGATAATTTTTTTATTTATATAGTTTTATGCCAGTAATGTATTAGCAAAGTATTAACACAAGCATACAACCACTGCCTTAAAATGTTGTCTTAATTACAATATGAAGCTTGTTAAAGAAACAATTAGAGGGTCGGTATTCACCAAAAGAAATGTTCATGAATATTCAAAGCAGCTACTCATAATGATCTTAATGGGAAACTACCCAAATGTCTAGAAACAAGGGAATGGATAAATTAACTGTTACATATTCATACAACGAAACAGTATATATCAACGAAGACACTCAGAAAATACACAAAACATGACGAATGAATCTCACAAACGTAATGAGCAGACACTAAGAGTGTGATCAGCATCACTATTTTTCCACAAAATACAAGAGTATGTAAAACCAGTTGATTTAGAGACAAAGATAGCAATCACCTTTGGGAGGTTAGTAATTATGCAGAGAAATGAGGAGGACTTCAGGTGCACTGGTAATCTCTAACCCTTCATCTGGTTACTGATTACCGGATACCGCTCAGTTTGTGGGAATGCATGAACCATACAAAAACAATAAGTGCAATTTTCTGTATTTAGAGTTGAGTAAAAAGCTGAAAAATGGAAGGTGATATTTTATTCAGCTCTTTAGCATTTTAAGGTGTGAAAACACTCATGCTCTATTTTATCTTTTTTTTTCCGGCACAAGAGCCAAATAGTGCTATAATCTTTCGTCTTTAAAATATCATTAATTTCATATCACATAAACACAATTCTTAATGACTATGTCAAGTGGAAGAACATCTGAATAAGAATGATACTCAATTTGTTGGTGAGCTGTTACCATAGGATCATAAAACATCAGAAGGGTGTGCTTCCTGCTTGCCCACTTATCTCTCCAAGCAGCAAGGCCAGGAGCTGATAAGAATGGATTTCATCCAAGTCCTGGGTTTCAAGGAACCATGGCCTGAAAATCCGAAAAGCATCTGCAAAACTATTTTCCTTCCAAGAGTATATGACGACACCACACTTTCTTCATGGCTTTCTTCATCTCTGTGTTTCTCAACGTGTAGATCAGAGGGTTGAACATGGGGGCAATGATGGTATAGAAAAGAGCAAACACTTTGTCTTCTGGAAATGTTGTGGCTGGTCTAATATAGATGAAGAGTGCAGGTGCAAAAAACAAAGCCACAACTGTGATGTGAGCACTGCAGGTGGAAAGAGCCTTGCTGCGACTCTCTGCGGAGTAAGCCCTGACACTGCACAGTATAAAAAAGTAAGACAACATCAGCACGACGAAGGTCACCAAAGCAATTAGGCCTGAATTGGCAATGACTAGGAGACCTATGAGGTGTGTATTAGAACAGGCTAGTTTCAGTAAAGGGTACACGTCGCAGAAGTAGTGATCTATCTCATTGGGGCCACAGAAGGGTAAGAAGATGGTGAGAAGGAACTGGCTGGCAGAATGTACAAACCCCCCAGTACAGCAGGCTGTGATAATTGTGTTACACCTCTGTCTGCTCATGATGACCGTGTAGTGCAGGGGCCTGCAGATGGCCACGTAGCGGTCATAGGCCATCCCCGTGAGGATGAAGATCTCGATGCCTCCAAATAAATGTGTGCTAAAGAGTTGTGTCATGCAGCTACTGTAGGAAATGGTCTTCCTCTCTGCCAACAAGTCAGTCATTAGTTTGGGTGTCACGGTGGATGTGTAGCAAAGGTCGGAGAGTGAGAGGTAATTAAGGAAAAAATACATGGGTTGCTCAATTAGCTGACTGCCCATGATGGAAATTATTACGAGTGAGTTTCCTATCCAAATAGCAATGTAGCAAAATAAAAATAACACAAAACAAAGGATTTCAATGTTCTTGTTTTTGGAAAGTCCCAAGAGAATAAATACAGTGACATTATTGCTTTGATCCATGGTCCAACGTAGATAGCATCCATGAAATCACCTGAAATATACAATTCATGAGGCCATATCTGAAGCTTCTCATGGGTAGAATGATAATCATATCCTATTCAAGGAATTTACTAGCTTTAATATGCCTCATTCAAATATGTCAGAGAATAAAAATCAAGTATTCAAAGGGCCGCCTGGGTGGCTCAGTTGGTTAAGTGACTGACACTTGGTTTTGGCTCAAGTCATGATCTCAGGGTTTATAAAATCAAGCCCTGCATCCGGCTTCACACTTACAGTGTGGAGTAGGCTTGGGATTCTCTCCTTCCCTCTCTGACCCTCCCCCCAGCCCCCAAAATAAATAAATAAATAAATAAATAAATAAATAAATAAATAAACATTAAAAAAATCAAGTATTCCATTAAAATGACTCTCTAAGGAGACTCCATGAACTAATAGCAAATTGTGATCAATGTCTAGCTTGGTCAACATGATTGCCTGTGATCAATCCACAATCAAATCTTAGATGCTCCTGAAAACATGGCACTGACTGTTTAGCAATGTGTGCCACCAAGTATTTTTATAATCTTATGCTCAACCTTGACCAGATATCTTCATGAGGTCTGCGTTTTCATCCTATGTATTTTCAGTCCTAACTTTATACCGTACCTGGCGTCTCTATCAACTCCTATTTAAGTTTCTTCTTCAACCTTTTCTGTTACTGAACAAATTAACATGGTCACCCACGCAATGAATAATCCCGCTGTAAGGCAGATGGAATTTTAAAACAAAAACATTAATTTCCATAGTGGAATTTTAAGAACTTGAATGAGTTTAAGAAAAAATTATAGAGAAATAACTTCAGGATGATTCCCCAAATCAGATTATACTGAGATTAGCCAATAAATTAAAGAGGCTATTTTAATTTGCATAAAATTATAATACTGAATATATTACTGGCTTGAATCCTTCATTAAACATACTTGAAATATGTTTCTTATCTTTGGTCAAGCATAAAGGCTTTTTACATAATTTTAAGTCTATAAGTAAAGAAAGGCTTAGAATGTTCTCAAGCAAAGCCATTTCATCAGTCTGTCTGCATTTATTAGGACTTCGCTAATAATATTACTTAATCTCTATTTGTCTCGGTTCAGAAGGCTACAGCTATGCTTAATTTCCTGACATCAGTTCAACTTCTTCACAGATATACGGCTACTATACTATGATTGCCTGGCACATATTTTAATCTCTTTAAAAATATTATGTGTATAATCGAATTATTCATTGTAATTTGAGGTAAATCCCTGGTTACACGCCTTAATTTAGCCACTAACTTCATATAGGACCTTTGCAAAGCAGTTAATTTCTTTTAAGAAGTTTTTCTTCATTTGAAACCTGGGAAAATATACCCTGCTCTATATAATTCAGACTGGTTCTGAGACTCAGCTTTGATTATAGAAGAGAACATCTTTTAAAAAAATAAAATAGTGCACACATGATAGTATTATTGTATTTAAATTAATGTACACAAAGAAAAATAACTTCGAATTACTCTAGTTTACAGAGGTTAAGGCACTTGTATGTAGTAGCACATTAGTATATAGCAAACAAGGATTTATAACCTGAGTTTTCCAACTCCAGTGATTGTGTTTCTTAATACCTCACTCTACATCCTTTCAAGGGAGAAATAATGAAGCAACAACATAAATTTAACACGAACCCTGGCTGGCCCAACTCGGAAATTTGCATACATTTCTGAGTGTTCCAGACAAAACCAGGATCTCTCCTGAATGGATCATGGTCCCATTTTAGCCATTCAAATTTAAATGGAAAATGTGTCAATGGAAATACAGAACTATAAGATAGGTTCAAGTCTCCATGAAAAACCACACACCAAATCAGTTCAGGATTCTGGAATGAATAAGCCAACTCTAGAAAGAAACAAATGTACAGCTCACATGCTTTTGTGGGAAAAGCTTTCTTATTCTCTCAAGCATGAGTAGTGATATTGCATGCTTAGCTATTGGCCACATAACAAAAATAGTTGGAGAAAAATATTTGAGTGCATGCCCTAATATTGCCACACCTTGCATTTGGGACCCCATACACTCTTGGATAATAAGTTTCTTAGGAAGAATGAAGGCACTAGCCTCGATTATCCTATCATATGTCTTTTCCAGAAATAAAATTACTTTATTTGTGGTCAATGTCTTACTGACCATCTCCCTAAAGTTATAATAATTGGTCCTTTTGATGTGCAGTCATCCAATAAAAAAGGCAGAATTCGCACATGACTTTGATCTCAGTTTTCTAGAATGTGTCATGTTACCCTCAGTAGACAACCAAGATCTTTCAATTTAGTCTTCTCTTAAACCAAAAAGTTTTAGAGTATAGAATTCACAGCAAAGTCTACTTTAAAATTAGCTGCTAATTAATGTTTTCCTAACATAATAGTTAAAAATATTTTTTCAAAAGTATTACAGATTTTTGCAGAATAATGGTAAAAAATTACTCACCGTTTTTTTTTTCTTTGCACTGACTTTGAGTCTGTCCTTTTATATTTGTTTAATGTCCTCTCTTCACTGAAATTGCATTCTTTAACTATTTGAATGACTATCTTTCAAGTTTCCGATTTGGAATTTTAATCAGCTCAGTGAGTGTTACCCATGAGTTTCACTGCCTAATTTCCTTCGATGCACACACAAAAAGTTAGAAAATTCATGCATTTTTTTTTCACTACCGCCACCTATCATACCTTCATTTCAAACAAATGATAGGAGGTCACACCTTAGGAAAGAAAAAAGCTTGAAGGCAAGACGAGTACTTAGTTTTCCAAAACTAGTCAAATCCTAGTTTATACAGACCCAGTATTTGTATCACTGCATTATTGCTCAGGGCTTCAGCCTTGAAGCCAATGCTAAATAAAATTTCAAATATTGTTTATATCCTCCAAGTACATGTGTTTCCTCCCAAGGTATTGCTTATTTAGTTTGAGTTAATTATTTTATGTCCCCAAGTAATCAATTCACCAGTCATTATCCTCTTAGATCCAAGTTACTACAGCAGATTTACAACCAGATGGCAAATGCCCTGCAAAAAAAAAAGGTACCTCTGCAGCGTGAGATCCTTGGTCCTTGGTGACTGAGATCTGCTGTTGATGCAATTTGACTTTCTTTTACCCTTTGCTATCATCTGGGGATCAAACTCTAGATCTGGCCGTTATGTTAAGAAATGATACCCATCCATTCCCATATAGTGTTTTTATCATTCTCTGGGGGAAGAGGATGCATGTATTTTTTAACACACTTCCATTTGAGGTAAGTTTTTTAAGGATGTATTGCCATTAAGGTAAATTTCCATTTAAGGTAAATTAATTTCCATTTAGGCAAACCTTAAGGAAACTTACAGACATAGAACTTTCTTTCAAGTCCTTTGAGGGTTACGAAAGGCTCATTGAAATAATTTGCCAACAGTGGAGATGAACATTCTCCATAATTTTGCTCTAGTCTTATGTCATTTTCAATAACCTTTCCTCTGTTTACATTTATATTCAAAACTGATGTTTGACTCTGCTTTGCCCTCTGAGCTCCACTAACCGTAGGAAACACTTAGTAAACATGTGCTTTATGTCAGCCATGAATCACTGGTGGGGCTGAGCTTATTTCACTTTATAACAGCTCTACGCAATAAATAATATTACCAACCTCATTTCACATATGAAGGAACTGGGGCATAACAATGTGATAATACATAGGATTCCTGTAAAACAGAGGTGACACAACGAGATAGAGCACAAGCCTATGGAAGGACAGAAATACTATCTTTTGTCCTAAGAGTTAATGGGTTTACAATCATTTGTTATTTTCTACATTAATGGTTCTTTGGGGGTCTTATTTATAAAAAGTATAAAACTAGCCAGAGGTCATAGCCTTAGCAAATTGGCACAAGCTGTTAGTATGTTTTGCTTCTGAAATACAAATTACCAAGGGATTCTGGGAATCTCCTCGTGATCAGTCTATTTCCTACAATCCAACTAAACCTTTCTTTTTCCGATCTTTTTCTCTTGTGGTTAGAGGTCTCCCTCAAACTTGATTTAGTATGTTTTTACATCTCCTTCAGACCTCAGAATTTTCTCCATGGGATCCCCTATCCCTCTTCTCTTTTCTTACATACCTTTGCCTTCACTCTCCCATTCCTTCTAGCTACATACTTGTTTGCTCAAAAAACTCATCTGCTCCGTGGATACTCTTCCCCTTCGAAAAAGAATCTAAGTGTATCTTCCTGGGTCCCTTAAAATACTTTCATATCTATGATGCGTTTTGAGCTATTTTGTGTAAACTGTGTCATGGGTGTAAGTTCATTTTGTGTATGTGGACATCCAGTTGTTCTAGCACTGTTTGTTAAAAACACTATCTTTTCTCCACCAAATCACCTTTTTCTTTTCGTTCCATTGATCTTTGTGTATATGCTTTTCACCAATACCAGACCATCCACTGATAGCACACTATCTTGATTACTGTAACTTTATAGCAATTCTAAATTAATATGTAATTAATTCTAATAATATGTAATTAATTCTAAATTAATAGTAATATGAGTCCTGCAACATTGTGGGGTTTTTTTTAATTATTTTTGCTATTCTAGTCACTTTGCCTTTTCATATCAGCTTGAGAATCACCTTGTTGATATTTAAAAAAATAAAAATTGCTAGGATTGACACCTTAACACTACTGCATCTTTTAGTTATGAATTGTGGATATTCTCCATTTGCTGAGATCTTCTTGATTCCTTTCAATATTGTTTTATAATTTTCTGCATATAGATCTTGACCATATTTCATTAAATTTATATGCAAACAAGTTTTATTATAATTTTTAAAAATTTTAGATTTTATTTGTCTATTCTTGGCAATCAATTATGCATGTTGATAGTGTATCCTATGAACCTGCTAACTCATTTATTAGTTTCACAAGATACTTGTAGATTCCTTGAGATTTTAACATAGGCACTTGTGTTGCATAGAAATAAAGACAGTTTTAGTTGTTTTTTTTACTTTGTATGAGTTTTTTTTTTTTTTGGTCTAATAAATCAGCTAGAACTTTCAGAACAATGTTGAGTAGTCGGTGGTGAAAAAGGACATTTTTGCCTTGTTCTAGATCACAGAGGAGA
The DNA here is from genome assembly GCF_018350175.1 of Felis catus. Classification (NCBI taxonomy): domain Eukaryota; kingdom Metazoa; phylum Chordata; class Mammalia; order Carnivora; family Felidae; genus Felis; species Felis catus. The sequence goes on along the minus strand of NC_058377.1, from coordinate 100,628,213 downwards.
ATAAGTTAGTCTCTTACCATTAAATATTGTTTTAGCTCTTGGTTATCCCTAGATATTTTTTATTTGGCTAATGAAGTTCATTTTGTTCCTAGATTGTCAAGGATTTTAATCACAACAAGATATTGAATTCTGTTGAAAACTTTTTCTACATCTCCTGATATGATATTATGGTTCTCTTAATTTGGTCTGTTAATATGATGAATTACATTAATTGTTTTTTAATTGTCAAACAAGACTTTTATTGCTCGGATGAACCCCCTAGACTGTGGTGTATTGGTTTTTATTGCAGGATCTGATTTACTAATGTTTTGTTAAAATTTTTCATGTCTGTGTTCAAGAGAAATAATGGTCTTTCATTCTCATTTCTTGTATTCTTTTTCATAAATAGAATCCTGTTGTTATCAAAAATATATTATACATTATATTTCTATTTTTTATTGAAAAAGTTTTTTTTCAATATATGAAATTTATTGTCAAATTGGTTTGCGTACAACACCCAGTGCTCATCCCAAAAGTGCCCTCCTCAATACCCATCACCCACCCTCCTCCCCCCCACCACCATCAACCCTGGGTTTGTTCTCAGTTTTTAAGAGTCTCTTATGCTTTGGCTCTCTCCCACTCTAACCTCTTTTTTTTTCTTTTTTCTTTTTCTTTTTTACTTTTTCTTTCCTTCCCCTCCACCATGGGAAAAGTTTAATGCTGAGTGCTGCTTTCCTATTAACCTACTACCTCAAGGCATCATGACACAGTGGAAAGAGTGGAAATGAGCAAGATAGGCAGGTGGATCTGGGTGAAAGCTGAGCTCTGCAACAAACTGTGGGTGATCTTAAGGAAGTCACTTTACTTCTTCAGAGCTCAGCTTTCAACTTTGTAAAGTGGAAATAATTACCTCTACCTTTTAAAGTTACCATTAGGATACAACAAGAAATAGGAATCTCATGCATTAGACAGCATGTTCCCCTAAAGCAAACCACCAATCACTATCGAGCTACCCATAGTAGGTGTTAACCGATATTATTTTCTTTATTTATTAAAGAAATGACAATTCATTAAGCATTCTGTAATGGTATACTTTGTTCTTTCTTTTATTATGCAACGTTTCAAGGTAGGATAGTATCACACTTAAGAATTTCAGCAACCTTGGGGCACCTGGGTGGCTCACTCAGTTAAGCATCAGACTCTTTGATTTTTGGCTCAGGTCATGATCTCACAGTTTGTGAGTTGGGGCCCTTGTCAGTCTCTGTGCTAACAGTGTGGAGCCTGCTTGGGATTTTCTCTCTCCCTCTCTCTCTGCCCTCCCCCCCCCCCCCCCGCCAAAATAAATAAATAAGCAAACTTAAAAAACAAAGAGTTCCAGCGAACCAATGATGAGACTTGAGTTTGAATCTTAGCTCCACTGCGTGCTGGTGAGTCTATTTGGACTGAATACCCAGCTTCCCAAACTCAGTCTCCTTACCTTTACAAAAGAGATGAGAAATTCATGTAAATTGCCTCACAAAGTACTTCAAAAATATAAGCAATTACATTTACATTTACCTATCAAGAATCCCATATGACATCTTTTTTTTTTTTCTGAATTCCTTTGGTTGTAAATATGCCGAATCTCCATCAGTTTATACAAAGGCAACGTCAACACAGAAACACCTGCAGACATCTGCTTTCTGCTTCTTACACTTAACCTTCCCAGCCAAATAAGCCACAATAATATTTATTTATATATATAATTATTATTTATTATTTTATTATATTAATATATATATTATATATATATAAATATTTATTTATTCACAAGAATAAACCTTCATTGTAGGACATGTGAGCCCTCTAAGTCATGCCAGGAAGCTAAAGAAGACATCTGGTTTCAGCAAGGTGCACAGCCATGTCTGAGCTAGTGGCTCTCCATCCTGGGCAAGGTCTGCACATAGCTCTGTTAGTGAAGCTGTAAGATTCTTGCCCATCCCCGGTGAGAATCCCAGTGTAACAGAAATGCCGAAGTAAGCACCATTTGGAAACACTCCTTTGTATCCAGTCAGCCTTTTGCCTGGATTAGCCTCCAACTCAACTACATTTTGAGGAGCCACGTAAGTAAGTTCACAGGAAAGCCGGGCCAGACAGAAAGAACATGATAGAATCAATATTCTTGCAAGGAAGGGTCCCCACTTTGTTACGTCCCTGAAAGACAAGCTTACCTTGTGGTTAACTCAGCATCATTTACAACTTCAGGCTTCAAAATGGGCATGAGAACGTGAGGAGGTAAAAGGGACTTGATCAGCTTGATCAGTAAGAACAGGAGGCCACAATGTCGAGGCAGCCATTTCCGGGGAGAAAAGGAGTCCCCAAGAAACCAGGGTTCTCCTCATGCCTCCGCCAAAGAAGATGCAAACCTAATTTCAGCCCTGAGTCATGCCCCCAGCCCTGACAGTGTGCAAGCCATTTCCAGATTCTGAGACGGAATATGCAAATGGGGATGGAGAGTCAATAAGAAAACAAAAAATGATTTTCTCACCAAAGGTCAAGAGGATGAGGGCTTTTTGCCTCCTCTGTTCTTCGCCGGTTCTTCTTCCTCTTCCCTCTCACCAATTCTCTCATTATCGTCTATCCCTGAGTTCCAACTCAAGAGAGGGGCCAAGTCCAGAAATGGATTCTGTCAGGCCAAGAGCATACCTGTTACCTTGCTGGTCTCTCAGCTGCCTCATGTCTCTCCCCACCCGCCCATCCCTTTGGGCTCCTGCTTTAGCCACCACACAGCCTCAACTATGGCACTTCTCAGCTCAAATACAGGGAACAGCCTCCCTCTGCCCTCCTAAAACCAGTCATAGTAACGTTACTGCACGTGTGCTCAGGGACTGCACAAGGACTTTTCCTTTATTATGCCCAATGCTTCCAAAGACTCTGGGAGGATATTATTATTCTTATTATTGTTATTATCCCCAACGTCATGCAAAATGTACATTAGGTCACATCTGGATTTTCAGCTTTTTTCCCCAGCATTGTTCCTTAAACCCCAACCAAACTGACCTTCTCAACTGTTGCCCATTCAAGCCTGGTAGTTCTTTCCCTTTGGTTCTTGCTTGTGGTTTCCTTCCAGTGAGCATGCTCTCTTATTTCAGACCTATCCTTTTTTAAAGCTGATCTCAAACACACCTCCTGCATGAGGACTTCTCATTCCTCTCGGCCAAAAGAGCACGTTCTCTTAATTATCACAGATATTCTTGTACCACCTTTTAGGACCTCCGTTTGATCTTTTGCATCTCTCTCTCTTTCTCCTCTGCTAGACTGCCCATATTTTCAAGAGACTGAATATCATGACACTGATGTCTGTGTTTGGCATTAGGCACACAACACGCATTTGCTCAAAGAGTGTCACATGGATAAATGCCAACCTTGAGGAGAAAACCTAATCTCTATAGTGTCTTAGACATCTGCTTCTCTCATTGATTAGCTTATTTTTCCTAATTTACCTTTCACTCACGTAAAAACCAACATCAAAGTAAGCCTCCTATAGTATTATATCCTTTTTCAAAGTACATCAAATGATGACTATTTTTTTTAATTTTTTTAATGTTTATTTATTTTTGAGAGAGACAGTCAGAGACAGAGACAGAGTGCAAGCAGGGGAGGAGCAGAGAGAGAGGGAGACACAGCAGAGAATCCGAAGCAGGCTGAAGGCTCCGAGCTCTCAGCACAGAGCCCGATGCGGGGCTCAAAATCACACACCATGAGATCATGACCTGAGTTGAAGTCGGGTGCTCAACCGACTGAGCCAACCAGGTGCTCCTAAATGATGACTATTCAATCAAGGTTCTGGTTGGCTCCACGGTAAATGGACCCTGACAAGAAATTAATGGAGAAATCTATACAGAAAACTTTCTGTGCCTATACAGGTTTTCCAAGATTATCCACATTTTCATCTAGATGAGTTTGCACATTAGGAGAAATATGTTAGTATTTTGCTTCATCCTTTTTCCCTATCCCTTTCCAAAAGTGGTGACAATAGCCACAAGAAAGAGGTGAAAATGTGGAGATGTAGAAAATAAAAGGATTTGTGAATTGATCTGATTTATTACTGCTACATTTCTACAGCAGTAACCATCTGAATATAAAAAGAAAACCAGGGCACCTGGGTGTCTCAGTGAGGTAAACGTTCAACTCTTGATTTCAGCTCAGGTCGTGATCTCATAATTTGGGGCAGGGAGCCCCACATCAGGCTCTGTGTTGACAAAACAAACTCTGCTTGGGATTCTCTCCCTCCCCCATTCTCTCTCTCTTTCCCCCAAAACGGATAGATAGATAGATAGATAGATAGATAGATAGATAATTTTAAACAGGAAACCAGTTCCCCAAATATTTCTTATATTAAGAAGTTAGATATTAAGTGAAATATCCCCTTGGATTTATCTTTTTTTTTAATTTTATTGTAATTATTTGGAGTTGATATGTAGAATTCAAAACCTGACCCATCTTGCCAAGGTTGTAAGAGAAACCTACTACCAAGTATAAGCAAGGATAGTATTCAAACAGTAGTCTTGCCAATTTTATTAAATGTCTTTATTTCCTAAATGCCAAATCTTAAAAAGAGCTCGGGAAACAGAATTAACTTGCTCTCTTCCATAACTTTTGTGAATGTTGGGCTAATTGTTAAACTCTCTAAGCCTCATTTTCTGCATTATAGAATTAGGTAATATCATATAACTCAGAAATACAATGAGGAATTCAAGAAATAGTATGAAATACCCCAGTGTCATACGTGGTTCATAACCACACGTGTTAGTTTCCTTCTTATTTGTTTTTTTATTTTTTGAGCGAGAGTCTCTAAAATTGTCACAAGCACATACATAATTAATTGAAAAAAAGAAAAGGGTTTTGTTCTTGAAATGATGGTCATGAAAATATCGTAAGACAATTTATTGGAAGTATGGATGAGATTGGGGAGGAACACAATAAGAAGAGGAAGTCCTCCAGGTTATATTTAAATACACCACATTTCAGTTTATATTGGTATTTGCATATAGTGCCCCTTCCAACATCATCTTGATAAGCAAGACCTTAAAGAAAGGCTTTTCTTGAAATTTTGGTCAAGAAAACATTTCAAATTTAAAAAAAAAAGATATCTTCATTGAAAGAAATAACATTTATTATTTTTTTTAATGTTTATTTCTGACAGAGAGAGACAGAGACAGAGACAAGTGGGGGAGGGGCAGAGAGGGAGGGAGACACAGAATCCGAAGCAGGCTCCAGGCTCCGAGCTGTCAGCACAGAGCCCGACGGGGGACTCGAACCCATGAACCACGAGATCATGACCTGAGCCGAAGTCGGATGCTCAATCAGCTGAGTCACTCAACCACCCCAACATTTCAAAGTGATCATTGACTTTGCCAGGACTGAAAAGAATTAGGGATCAATCAGTTACTGACTATATGCTACGTCCTTTTTAAAATCACATCTTCTTCCCATTTCTGCTTCTCTGCTCTATTCCGCGAATGTGCAGCTTAAGGGGCTACAATCATGATCTGGTCCTACATCAAATGCCAGGTGATACCCATACACAGCCACCCAAGATCTGAGACGCTTACGTTAAAAAGTTGATTTGTGAATATATGAACGATGAAGTTTATCTCTCTCCTTTCACTTACAAATGTGTATCCAGAGGCTCTGAGGGCTCTCAGGTTGCCGTTCAGAAATTGGAGAAAGAAAAACAGAAACAGGGATATGTGAGATATTTTCAAATATGAAAGAATATTCACTTCTGTTCATTTGTATTGATCAAGTCCTACATATCACAAATATGCTTGAAATTTCCAGCGTATTATTTAAATGCTGTATTTCCTGTTCCTCCTTTAAAGCTGCTATATGTGAGAAGATATGCAGAGAAGCAGAAGATGTTGGATTTACAAATAATACATTTATAAAAATATGTGTAACAAATATGTGATATATAAACATATGCATCAAAAGGACATTCTTTATAAGATTGGGAGTGGCATGTGAGGTCACATGAATCTTCATGAACCTCCAAGAACAGTCAAATCCTATAAGTTGAGCGATATACGATGCAAAACAGGACCCCAGTATTTATTAAATGTATTTAAAATATAAATAAAGAAGGAAATAATAGTATGGGGCCACATAACTTAATTTTATAATCACTGAATTGGCAAAATCAATCAGAATCATGTCAAATCTAGCAGGGGGTTATATTTGAAGAGTGCTAGGGGTTCCCCGGGTGGCTCAGTGGGTTAAGCATCCAACGTCATGATGTCACAGTCTGTGAGTTGGAGCCTCGCGTCCAGCTCTGTGCTGACAGCTCAGAGCCTGGAGCCTGCTTTGGTTTGTGTTTCCCTCTTTCTCTGCCCCTTCTCTCCCTCTCTCTCTCTTTCAAAGTAAATAAACATTGAGGAGTGCTGAGAAAGGTATCACACTAGTAAGATAATTTGGGACTCATAATGTCCATTGAAGTGGTCATTAAAAATTAAAAACAAAATACTGTAGTGACATGGAAAAAAAAACACCCACAAAATGTACCTGATGAGGAATATTTATTTTTGCTGAAAATATCCCACAATCACACACGGTATCATGAATTATTTTGCTTAAAATATTCCATAACGTCTCCTAGCACACCGTAAATCAATTTCTTTATTTTTTCGCAGACAAATCTTTTCACACTTCCCCTTCTCACTCACGATCATGCAGCTGAATAATGTTAAATTTTTCTGCTCCAGTTGACAGGGGATCCTGTTAGGAGGAAAACAGCGTTTGTCATTGTCTTGCTTCTCTATTCGGGCATGTTGCTGGGTAACGTTCTGATCATTACCACTGTCAAGGCCCCCCGGGGAACTCAGGAGTCCCGTGTGCTACTTCCTAGCCCACCGATCCTTATCTGACACCTGCTTCTGTACTTCCGTAGCCCCTGGAATGATTGTGGATGCCCTTTTAAAAAAGACCACTATCTCTTTCAGTGAGTGCATGATACAGGTCTTCCCATTCCATTTCTTTGGCTGCCTGGAGATCTTCATTCTTATCCTCATGGCCGCTGACCGCTATGTGGCCATCTGTAAGCCCCTGCACTACACAACCATCATGAGTCGACGGGTCTGTGCTGTGCTGGTGGCTATGGCCTGGGTGGGGTCCTGTGTACATTCTTTAGCTCAGGTTTTTCTGGCCTTGAGTTTACCCTTCTGTGGTCCCAATGTGATCGATCACTATTTTTGTGACTTGCAGCCATTGTTGCGACTCGCCTGTACAGACACTTACATAATCAATCTACTCTTGGTGTCCAATAGCGGGGCCATTTGTACCCTGAGTTTTGTCATGCTGATGTGCTCCTATGTTAATATCTTGTATTCTCTGAGAAACCACAGTGCTGAAGGGAGGAGAAAAGCCCTCTCCACCTGTGTCTCCCACATCATTGTGGTCATTTTGTTCTTCGGTCCTTGCATATTTATATATGCACGCCCTGCAACCACCTTCCCCATGGATAAGATGACAGCTGTGATTGGAGCGCCTGGGTGGCTCAGTCAGTTAAGGGTCCGACTTCAGCTCAGGTCATGATCTTGCGGCTCATGAGTTCAAGCCCCAGGGTCCGGCCCCATGGTCAGGCCCCACCGTAGGGTTGTGACCAGCAGCATCCGGCTGCCACCGGCTCTGTGCCAACAACTAGGAGCCTGGACCCTGTTTCAAATTCTGGGTCTCACTCTCTGTCTCTGCCCCTCCCCCACTCGCGCTCTGTCACTCTCTCAAAAATAAACTTAAAAAAAAAGATGATAGCTGTGTTTTATACAAGTGGGAAATGTTTGCTCAACCCTCTGATTTATATGCTGAAGAATGCAGCAGTGAAAAGTACCATGGGAAATTATGGCACAAGAAGTCGATCTCAGATGGCTAAACATGAATGGAAGCTTCAAGTATTTCTTCATAGTTTGGGCATACCTAGAAGCCTATAAAGAATATAATATTTTTTCATGTTTATTTATTTATTTTTGAGAGAGAGTGAGCACAAGCATGAGAGGGGCAGAGAGAGAGAGAGGGAGACACAGAATGTGAAGCAGGCTCCAGGCTCCGAGGTGTCAGCACAGAGCCCCACACAGGGCTCAAACCCATGAACCGTGAAATCATGACCTGAGCCGAAGTGGGACGCTTAATCAACTGAGCCACCCGGATGCCCGAGAATATAATCTTCTCATGGTTGAGCTAATATAATCCTGTCCTGGGGGCATGAACACCACTTCTTTCAGGAAAATAAGCAATGTGAACACAGACCAGTTGGTGTTAAGTCGGTTTTAGGTAGAGGAATAGATAGCATAAGGTACAAACAGGTATGTAAGGTCTACAACTTAGATATCCTTCACCGTTCTGTCTCCACCTGTCTCCTCTAAAAATTTGTGGTTTTGATCTAGTGCTTTCCCTGCCCCTCTTCGTGTCGACTCCTGGTGTCTTCTGCTCTTCTGTACCACCCTATAGACTCACAACCACAGACTGGCAGACTTTCCCTCATCCAGTGTCCTTCATCAGGCATTTCCGTCTCATCGTATCTGACCGTTAACCTTCAATTTAATTGTTCTTCCTGACTTGACAGAAAGTATCAAGTAATTATTATTCAAGTAATAATTATTACTTGAATATTAATTATTAAATTATTAAAATCTTAAATTTAAATTATCAATTTAATAAATTTAAATTATTAATTATTAAATTATTAAATATTAATAATTACTACAGAAATTATGCAAGTAATAATAGGAGCTTCAAGTTGTAAAGGATAGTATGCAATCTAATAGTCTCCCTTCCAGTCCTTGGGGTTATATTCTGAAATCTTATGATGTGTTTACCAACATCCTTCTAGAACAGTAACAAGAGTTGGTGAGAAAATTCATGTTTCTGAGGTAGTTCTCTGATACTGGGAAGGCTTTGATGGTTGGGTTTATTATCATAATTGTATCCTCTTGGTAAAATCTACATGTTTTCATATTGATTCCACCTAACTTTGAGGGTGTTAGGTTCCCCTTGAATCATACTAATTATAGTAATTTGTTTATAATATTAGTTATTAGGACTGTAGCATAGGTGACCAAAATTAAGGATGATTGACATATTTATGTGGCAGAAGGGGAGAGTGCAAGCAAGAGACAATAGTGAATTTTAAAATATTAATTATTAATACATGAGATAATCCCAAGGAGGATATTTAGGCTTTGAAACAGAAATATTGATATCACAGAAATGAATTATGAATTCCCTTTCTGGAAAAAGAAAAACTGTGGAAATTGTTAAAAAAAAAAAAGAAAGAAAAAGAAAAAAGAAAATCAGTGGGTGATAGAGATTCAAGATGAGAGAAAAAAGTATAAGTCGGTGGAGCACAGGGCATTTTTCAGGAAAGGAAACTGTTTTGGACGGTGGTGGATATATGATATAATGCATAGGTCAAAATCCACAAAACCCGACCACACCAAGAGCAAATCCTAAAGTAAGCTACAGACTTTAGGAAAACAGCATCAATATTGGTTTGTCAGTGGTAACAAATGTACCGCACTAATATGAAATGTTAGGAGATAGGAATTGTGAGGGGGCTGAACTTCTATATGGGAAATCACTGTACTTTTTGTGTAATGTTTCTGCCAACCTAAATCGGTTAAAAAATAAAATCTTCCTGACGTCTGCTTCCGATTCTGTGTCTCCCTCTCTGTCTGCCCCTCCCCTGCTCGCACTCGGTCTCTCTCTCTCAGAAATAAAAGTAAACATTAAAATTTTTTTAATTAAAAAATTAAATCCATGTAAAAACTTATTCATGAGAATATGCCATTACAATGTTTAAGATATTTTATTTAAAATTCTATACAAATGTATCATATAAGTACTTCTTTTAAGTCACATATTGATGCCCTGAAATCCTTGACAGTTTATGCTGATGCGCTGTGCAAAGCTCATTCATGAATATAAAATAGCATATTTTCTGCGTGTGACTTTTAAAAAATTGAGATATTCTAAAGTTGCAAGCATGAATTTGAATGCTCTTAACAACTCAAGAAGAATTTGCCGCAAAAGGCTTTAGCTACGTTTCACAGGATAGTCTTTAATACCTTTGAGTTTATATGTCAAAAATAGGTCTTTCTCTTTTTTTTCCATTTATGTTTTCTTTCTTTTTATAACATGCAATTTTTGTCAATATATTCACATCCATAAACATAGAAGTGGATATAATTTTTGTAAATAGTTTAAGCCTCAAATGATAGCAAAATACGCTTGGAATTTACTATTGAAATCTCGAGATGTATCTTAAATTCTGATATGGAATAATTAAAAACTCTACAATTTCAAGTCCTCTGGCAGGATTTTGTGTAATAAAAATGAGTGAGAAAGTGTGGAATCTAAAAGCACTCATCACAAGAAAATAATGTGCAAACATCTGTGGGGATGGATGTTAGCAAGACTTATTGTGGTGATTATTTTGCAATAAAGCATATCATTTTGTTGTACATCTGAAACTAATATAAGGCTATACATCATTTATATCTCTATTTAAAAAAAAAAAAGAAAATGCTCTCAACTTATTAAACATAACGTTCACTGTAAGAAGTCCAAAGTGATTTCTATGAAAGTTGTTAGTATTATAGAATGCTAAAGCCTCATTAACATGGAATGTGTGTCTAGATTTGTATCAGAAAACGTCATTAGCACTAGATCAATATTGATTGCAAATAATAATTTTGACCACTAATCATGTTTTAAAATAGAAAGTCATGTTATTAAGAAAGCATGATCATGAAAATAAATAACCACCATTTAAAAGAGGCCATTAAAATGAATCTGTTGTTTAATTATCTGAACCATTATTTCATTTTTAGTGACAATTGTATTTGGTCCAACTAAGTAATTAAACATTCTAGAACATGCCTAGAGGAAGAGTTTTAATCTGGCAATAGTTTTATTTCTTTATGAATAAATCCTGAAACCATCTTTCCACTTCCTCTCTGCTGTGACAGTTCTGGTTAATTTTACCTTCCTCATTGTGTTTTCTGTTCTTTATGCCTCTTTATACACTGTCTACAGACTCATTGTAACTCTTGCATTTTATTTACATATTCTAAAGCACTTTCCATTTTATAACCATCTTCTTTTTAGTAAAATTCTGTTATCTAGCTTCTTCTCTACAATGATATTTGCTGTGTTTCTTAAGTGACCTTTATTTAAATCCTATTAAGCACGCAAAAAAGGTCTTTCATAATTTTTTTTTCTGGTTTCTGTAGAAAATCTTTTTCAGATGTCTGTTCATTCCAGTTACAACATGATGTGATGTATCTGTTGTTCCATAGTGTATATTTTAATTAATAAACTTTATATTTTTAAATTTGCTTTAAGTTTCTTTTGAGAGAGAGAGAGAGCATACATGTGGGCAGGGGGAGGGGCAGAGAGGAGAAAGAGAACTTCAAGCAGGCTCCGCATGCTGTCAGTGCAAAGCAGGAAGTGGGTCTCAGACCCAGGAACCATGAGATCATGACCTGAGCTGAAATCAAGAGTCAGATGTTTAACCGCTGGGCCACCTAGCTACCCCAATAAACTTTATCTTTTTTTTTTTTTACATTTTTTTAAGATATTTATTTATTTTTGAGAAAGAGAGAGAGACAGAGTGTGAGCAGGGGAGGGGCAGAGAGAGAGGGAGATACAGAATCTGAAACAGGCTCCAGGCTCTGAGCCGTCAGCCCAGAGCCTGATGTGGGGCTCGAACCCACGAACTGCGAGATCATGACCTTGAGCTGAAGTCAGAGTCTTAACCGGCTGAACCACCCAGGCGCCCCAACTTTATCTTTTAAAGTTGTTTTAACTTCACAGCAAAATTGAGCAGAAAGTACAAAGAGTTCCATATACCCCCTGTCCCCACACACAAGACAAGCCCTACCACCAGAGTGATACTTTAGTTACAATCAGAGGAATCTGCATTGACACATCGTTATCTCCCTAAATTTATAGTTTCCATTAGACTTCACCCTTGGTGTAGTACATTTTATGTATCCACAACTGTAGTAACATACCTAACAATGCTTTGTGATCCCCCTGCTAACCCTTGGCAAACACTGATGTTCTTGATGTCTCCATTGCTTTGCCTTTTCCAGGATTCCTGCAGTTCAAATCATGTAACTATGTAGTCTTTCCAGATTGTCTTCATTCACTTTATAATATATAATTATGTTATTCAGTATATAATTATAATATTCAGTATAATAATAATAATAATTCTCCACATGGATGACAATTTATTTATCTAGTCACCTATGGAAGGGCATCTTGCTTATTTCCAAGGTTTGGCAGTTATGAACAAAACAGCTATAAACATCCATATGCAGCCACAAATGTGCTTGCAAAATGTACTTTGGTTTGTTTTAGGTGTTAGACTATATCTTAATTTGTCCTTTTCTAGGATTTTTTTTTCTCTTTATAACAGAAAAGGTCTTTGGTTCTGGATCAAATAACTTTCCACTTATCAATTTTAGGCAGGTAGGGGTTAGTCAGCACTTACATTTTATTATTCAGTCCCTTAAGTTTTATGGCAAATGTTTTATATTCTAGTCAGTAGGTGGAATAAGAAATAGTTATGTTTGGACTATCTTAAATTATTGATTCTTGTTCTGTCTTAACTAGATATTTTTGTTATTTTTAATATAAATCAGAAGAACTGATCACCAAGAACCACTTTAAAACAGGTTCTACTATTGATTACTTTGTAACACAGATGATTTCTGGGTGCCACTAGAGGAGAAATAAAGACATTCATGATGAGTTAAAGTCATTATTTTAATTGTAGATTTCAACTTCACTACTGCAGAACATGTATCATTTTGAGGACTGGTGTATAAGCCCAGTTTATTTACTATAATTATCATTAAAATTTTTTTGCTTTTATAATTAACTGACTTAATAGCATTGCCTTATTTGCTTTGGCTCAGACAGTTTTTTTCTGCAGGTGATTCTATCCACACCTCCTTAATACTCCATAAGATTAAGTTTTTAATTAATTCCGGTAAGTGGGAATTCATATTCATTTAGCTATTCCATTAAATTTCTTTCTAATTCTTTTTCTTATGCATTCTATTCATGATAATGATGTTATATAAAGTCTATGAAATATTTCTCAGCATTTTTACATTTTATTTAAATTTTTAATTTTTTTTTAATGTTTATTCATTGCTGAGAGACAGAGAGAGAGTGCGAGCAGGGGAGGGGCAGAGAGAGAAGGAGGCACAGAATCCAAAGCAGTTTCCAGGTTTCGAGCTGTCAGCACAGAACCTGACACAGGCTGTAACCCACAAACTGTGAGATCATGAGCTGAGCCAAAGTCGGATGCTCAACCGATTAAGCCACCCACGCGCCCCATCTCAGCATTTAAAAGAAACTTATTTTGGAGCACGTGAGTGGTTCCGTTGGTTAAGCATCTTATTTTGACTCAGGTCATGATTCCACAGCTTGTGAGCTCAAGACCCGCACTGGGCTTTGTGCTGACAGCTCAGAGACTGCTTCGGATTCTATTTCAGTTTCTCTCTCTGTCCCTCCCCACTACTTGTGCATTCTCTCTCTCTCTCTCTCTCTCCTTCTGTTTCTCTCTCTCTCCATAAATAGATAAATAAATAAAGCATTAAAAATAAAAAACAATATATAAAATTTTATTTGAGAGACAGAGAGCAGGGCGGGGGGGAGGGGCAAGAATCCCAAACAGGCTCCACGCTGTCAATGCTGAGCCTGATGCGGGGCTCAAACTCATGAACTGTGGGTCATGACCTGAGCCAAAACCAAGAGTCAGATGATTAACCGAATCAGCCACCCAGGCTCCACCCAGAAATATTTCTTAGCTTTTCTTGTCAAATCAGGCCCTTTTCGTTTATAAAGATGCTTAGCTGTATGTTTCCTCGGATTAATTGTGTGCTTCCTTCGAAAATAATGTTTGACACCAAACTTTTCTCATCGCGCTTTTCATCTCTGTATTTCTCAGGGTGTAGATTAAGGGATTGAACATAGGAGCGATGATGGTGTAAAATAGAGCAAATATTTTGTCCTGGGGGAACGTGGTCGGAGGTCGAAGGTAGGCAAAGATTGAAGGTCCAAAAAATAAGATGACCACAGTAATATGAGACCCACAGGTAGAGAGGGCTTTGTGTCTTCCCTCGGCCGAACGATGTCTTAGACTAAACAATATAATGACATAAGAAACAAATAAGACAACGAAGGTCACTAAAGCGACCAGACCTGAATTGGCAACCACAAGGACACCAGTGATGTAGGTATCAGTACAGGCAACTTTCAACAAAGGCAAGATGTCACAAAAATAGTGATCAATCTCATTAGGTCCACAAAATGGCAACTGGATGGTCATCGATAATTGAGGAAGAGAATGGAGAGCCCCACCAGCCCAAGCAGCCAAGACTAGAAGATTGCATCTTGTCCTGTTCATGATAAGCAGGTAGTGGAGAGGTTTACAGATAGCCACGTAGCGATCAAAGGCCATGACTGTGAGGACAAAGACCTCAGTACTCCCAAAGAAGTGCATAGCAAAGACCTGGAACATGCAATTACCGTAGGAGATCGTTTTTGTCCCCCCTCGTAGGTCAGCAATGAATTTGGGTGTAACACTAGAGGTATAGCAGATGTCCATACAGGATAAGTGGCTGAGGAAATAGTACATGGGTTGGTGGAAAAGAGGGCTGCATCGAATGGAGACGAGGATCAGCAGGTTTCCTGCCAACAGGGCAACATAACAGAATAAGAAGAGCACAAAGCAAAATATTTGTACGTTCTGGTCATACGAAAGTCCTAGAAGAACGAATTCTGAGGTGTTTCTCTGGCTCTCCATGTACTTGAGTTTGCTGTATGTGACACTGAAATGAATTAGGTATCTGAAGGAAAGAAAACATAAATTTGTTGGACACAGTATGAACACAATGATATAAAATTTACTAAGTAGCTTGACATGAATATAATATTAATATTAATTATTCTCAATTTATTAAATTAAGCTGTCTTATTTTCATTAAGTCTTTTAGTCTATAGAAGTATTGCAGAATAATTCTATAATGGGGATAATGGGAATAATGATGTATTTTTCTCAATCTTACTGGTAATTATTTTTAAATATTTAAATATTTTACAAATTAAAAACTATTTATCATTGTTAATTACATTATTATGTAGCAAAGAAGAGTTTTAAAAATGAGCTTAAGTCAAAAAATGCTTTGTTGCATGTATTTTAAATGTGTGTGCTTATAACTGAGGTCCACTTTCCTATTTTTATCATTTTTTGGTCAAATTCCCTGACTTATCTGGCACTGAATCCTCAGGAAATGCCAATATACCAGACCAAATTGCTAAACTTAATTTGTTTAAAGCACACTCTTTTTTTGCTATGTGACCAAACATTGCCAATGGGTCATACTAAACCAATGGAATTGCTGTTTTTTTAGCAAGCAAAGAACAGTGAAAAAGTATACAAGAAAACAAAAATGTCAACTAATGGCTGAAAATTGTGGAAAATATTTAGCAATTTCATTCCTTTTTCTATTTACATTTCATATGTTAAAGACAATTTTAAAGATACAAATACTGTTTGTGATAACAAACATTAAAGATCGGATAAAAATCATTAAATTGCCCAATTTTGGGGGTGCCTGGGTGGCTCAGTTGAGTGTCCTTTGGACTCATGTCATGACCCTAGGGTTGTGGGATCGAGCCTTGCATCGGGCTCTGTGCTGAGTGTGGAGCCTGCTAAGATTCTCTCTTTCTCCCTCTGCCTCTCTCCCTTGTTCTCTCTCTCTCTCTCTCTCTCTCTCTCTCTCTCTCTCAGGAAATAAATAAATAAATAAATAAAATAAGTTGCCCAAGTACATTTGAATGGTGCACACATCATGGCTCTCGTATTTGAATCTTTTGTATCTGATACATAATTTTAAGACATTATTTAATCAATACAAAATTAGTCAAGAACTGAGAGAGAATGGACTTCCAGGAGTTATCTTCCTCATTGATGAGGAATTCTCTGTCCCCAGTGGGTTTGGACAGCTAGTGCACTTTCTACATTTCTCCAGACCTGATATGACAGTCATATCTGAGCCATCAAGTGTCTATTTAAAACAAAACAAAACAAGAGAATGCTTTTGTAGCAAAGTTACATAGAAACCATCAACTCTAGGGATTCTCAAAATCAGTGTCTATGCATTTTATAGTTTTGGAGACTATTATATATACACATACATATATACACATATATGTGCAGTATATCTCTACAGATATAGCTTTAGATACAGATGATATAGATATATATTCTTTTTAAGAAAGAGACATTTAGGAAATGGTCCTTACTGTAAGACAACAATTCTGTTTTAAATTGTTATTCAAAACTCTAACTTCACAAAAGAGTAATTTTTAGTTTTTTCCTACTTTTTTTGAAAATAATTATCAGTTACAAAGTATTCAGCAGTTCACCTTTCCTAAAGAGCATTGACAAGTTTTAGGAAGGTAGAGTTCATTGACCTATATCTACTCATGGCAACTGATGTTGATTCTTTGATACTAAAGTTGAAACAATGTGAATTTTTCATATACATTTATTTACCTGAAATGATTTGATTTAAAAATAATTATTATACAACAAGACTGCAAACAGTTTAAAGGCAGAATTCACCTGACCAATCCAAATCTCTGAATTTATATAGAAAAGACTCAGATCAAGAGAATCTAAGCATTTCTCAGGATGTGAAAGTAATACACTGGAGATGTGGGCAGACAGAAATCCTGATTCTCCCTCAATCTGGGGCTAATTTCATGGGGACAACTGAGAGGGACGTGATGGATGTCATAAAGGGCAGCAGTGAAAAGACCATTTTGAATCTTTATCTGAGTAGAAAAGAATATGCACGATGGGTTAACAGACAGCCAGTCTGTCTTTCTGAGTATTTATGTAAATAAAGATATGTGGACTATTTAATATACATGTTTTTGGAATTCTCTCATTTTTAATCATTTTGAAACAATTTCCATTCAGTTTTACCAACATGTAAATTGCTTAAATCAGGATTCTTCTTTGTTTCTAAATCATCATTGGCATTTAATCCACAATAGTTCTTAATATGTATCTCATCCTGTAATCTCATGCAACATTAGACATGGTTGCTGCGGTGAGAATATGTAAAAGGGAAACGTCAGGAGAGGAGCGTTATTGTCATAAAAACATTTTGATCACAGAGATATTAAGCACCCTTCTTATGTAAAAACTAAAGTTGCAGTTGATGAATAAAGAACTTCAGCCAACCATTGTACAAACGGTTAGATCAGTAACTACAGAGAAAGAGGTGGAAACATTGAGGCACCTTCAATAAACTGACCAGGGGGATCCTTGAGAGAATCACTTCATCTCTTTAAACTTCATCTTACTCATTTTACAATTAAGATATCACGACATAATTCAGAATTTTAATGAGGAATAAATGAGGCAATACAAAATAGCCCATGACACGCGTGGTTCAAAACATTCATCTTTCTTTTACAAACTTCCTTCTCTGAGTTATTAGTTTAGAACCACAGAAAGTGTCAGGCACACATATGCAACCAAGACCAGTGGGAAAATTAAAAAAAAAATCATAACACGGATTTAATAACTGATGAGGTAAACCTCAATTTCAACAATCTGCTAGGGAAAACATTTAGGTTAGTTTAATGGCAGATTGGTCCTCTTAGGGAATGTTTAACCCCAATCCTTAGCCTGATTTTTTTACACTATAAAAGTATAGTTAGGGGCATCTGGGTGACTCAGTCCATTAAGCGTCTGACTTCGGCTCAGGTCATGATCGCACAGTTCCTGGCTTGAGTTCATATTTTCTCTTAGTGTAACAGAATGTAGCATGAACTTACCTTCGTTGACTCGGACGAAACTAGTCTATTCTAGGATGGCAAGTGTTTTGAAATACAGGAAATTCTTCATTATTGTAGATATTCAAGCATAAGCAAGGCTGTATCTTAACCGCAATATGGAGGATTGTAGACAAGCCCAAGAATGGGGCACAAGGAAATTCACTGCCAACTTGAAAATGTTTTAATTTTCCTTAACTAGAACTTTGCTTATAAATAATGCATAACTAAAACTAACGTATGCTAAACCATTTTTATCGTAACCAAATTATCACACACTGCGAAAGAAGTTACAGTCTTTAAAATGAAATTTATGGAATACGAGCATATAAATAGTTAAGCACATGGTTGGCGGGACCCTAGCAAACCCACATGACATGGGTAACTCCCTAACCATCGGATCTGAGTGGCTGTCAGGTTGGTTTTAGGCTACATTAGGAAGAATTCCACCCCCAGATACTCCATCTGCCAAATCATCCCTAGTATCAAAATCTGGAATAAAATGAAGAGAATGATAAGTCAGTAATTTCAATACATCCAGATTAATTCTTTGCAAATATTTTGGAAATCTCAATATGACTTAAACCTTCGACAGGTTTACAACGGACTTCAAACATTTACTGAAACTATCTGTGATGAAGAAATGTATTACTTTGCCCCAGGAAAGCAGGCTAGGAATTTTGAAGGATGATTTCAGATCTCAATGCTAGCTCACTAAAAAAAAAAAATCTTTTTAAGTATTTTTTAATTCTTGCAAAAGCTAACAAGAGTGTTTAGGTCCTGAAAATCATCTATTTTATACCTATTCCTGAAGAAAATTTCGTTGGGAAAAATAGAATGTAAACCTAAGTGACAGCACAGAAGTTCATAATTCCTTGAAAGCTGTAAATAATTACATTCCCAAAGGCATTTCTAAACAGATTCTGGCCAAGTATTGCTAAACCACTGTCCAGAGTAATGTCCCTGATTCTCCTGGGTGTTTTTCCATCTTTGCATTAACTTGCCTCAGGCACCATTTCTCTGGAGACCCAAAAAGGCCATAGAGCAGTTCAAGAAACTGTTCTGTATTCATCCAGCTTTCTGAATAATCAGAGGGAAACCAGGGTAGCCTGTAGCAGTATTTGGTTAGCTTCCAGGAAAAATGTGAGACGAAATAGAGCCAAGAGAATCACACACAAGCATTTGTAGTCCAAGTGCGAGCCATTATCAAGATCTTATGCAAGTAGAATAGACAGATCAATAAAATCAATGACCAGCAATATCAGAACTGGTGAAAAACTATTTCTTTTTCTTTTAAGTTTATTTATTTTGAGAGACAGAGACCACATGCATGAGTGAGCAGGAGAGGGAGAGAGAGAATCCCAAGCAGGCTCCCAATGGTTAGCATAGAGCCCAGTGCAGGGCTCAAATTCATGAACTGTGAGATCATGACCTGAGCCGAAGTCAAGATTCAGATGCTTAGCTGACTTAGCCATCCAGGCACCCTGCAAAACTATTTCTTGTTCAGGACTAACATTGTTGGAATACACGGTTGGATGATGGGAGGCAAAAAGAAGGAAAGATAAAACAAGAAATATTTCTTTCCCCATGAACTTGGAAGGTAGGAGAAGAAGAAAGAAAGAAAGAAAGAAAGAAAGAAAGAAAGAAAGAAGAGGGGAGGGAGGGGAGGGGAGGGGAGGGAAGGGAAGGGAAGGGAAGGGAAGAAAAGAAAGGAAAGGAAAGGAAAGGAAAGGAAAGGAAAGGAAAGGAAAGGAAAGGAAAGGAAAAAAAAGAAAAAACAATTCAGAGTTCAGAGGAGGGAAGCATTCAAATACAGCAAAGCATTCATTCTTCACCAGAGTTCTCTCTTCTGTCACTGAGTATTCAGTAGTTGCTTAGACTCCATTTCATCAGCCCATATTGAGTTTAATTAGTCTCTACCTCTCTACCATATACAAATCTACACCTAAAGTTTTCTCTTGTATTGAAAATGTCAGGAAAAATCAGGCACCTGGATGGCTCAGTCAGTTAAGCCTCTGACTTCAGCTCAGGTCATGATCTCACAGTTCATGAGTTTGAGCCCCGCATCAGACTTTCTGCTGTCAGCACAGAGCTACTTTGGATCCTCTGTCTTCCTCTCTCTCTGCCCCTCCCCAGCTCACTCTCACCCTCTCTCTCTCTCTCAAAATTAAATAAACATAAAAAAAAACCCAAAAAACAAAAAATGAAAAAGCCTTGGTTGGTACAACTTACCTTAAATTCATTAAATTATCTAATGTTTCTACTGATGCATATTTTGACATAAGTATTATTACTTCTATTATGCAAATAAGAACACAGAAGATTCTAGCAGTTAAATGCCTAGTTCAAATAGCCAGTCAGCAACAGAAGCAAGAAAATGGATATGTGTAAATGTAACACTTGCTTCCAGGCTTGGAAGTTTAGTATCCTGAGAGATATGAAGATTGTAACTGAAGGGTTTCAGGACAGGGGTCCCAGAGCGTACCCCTTTGACATGTGGATTGTTTCGAGCTGAAAAGAATCAGGCCCAAAGGATTGAAGAGGAGTTTTTTCTTCCCCACTTACTGCCCTGGAGAATTTAGACAGAGGGTCTGGTCTGGTCTATGAAGAGAGCTAACTACAAGGAGTCTATGAAGGAGATAACTACAAGGTCTATGAAGGAGATAACTACAAAGAGTGTGGGGTGGGCTTGGTAAACAGGGGGACTCTGCAGGGCCTCCTGGTTCAAATTCCCCATCGGTGGCCCATTAAATCCCTACTCCCTTCTCCATAGCTCAGGATAGCATATAAACCTATCAGGGACCTCATTTCTTTGGGGTTCCCATACATATGAAATTAAAATTTGTTTTTCTCCTGTTAATTTGTCTCGTGTCCATTTAATTGTTAGACCAGCCAGAGAATGGAAAAGGGAAGAAGGGAGAAGTTTTTTATCCCCTATGTAGTGCTCAAGCACAGAGGTTATCAAAGCCAGATGACTTACGGATCGCCCACTCCAACATTAAGCCCCATGTTGACCAAGCTTTACTCAAGCTGGCCTGTATCAGTCCCCAGAGAAGATAGCTGGTCACATCTCTAATACCCTCCCCTAAGAGACATGCACAAGGACTCCGGTTGGAGACATATACAGGTGTTCCATTAACATCCTCAAATCTTGAATTCCACCCCCCGGTCATAAATTCACCCATGCTGAAAAAGTTTTAATCATAATGAGGTGCATTTTATCTTTATTTAATGCGGACCACACTGTTGACACTTTATTTTTTTGTTTCTGTATTTATTTATTAAAGTTTATTTATATTTATTTTGAGGCAGTGTGTGCAAGCGAGGAAGGGGCAGAGAGAGAAGGAGGGAGAGAGAATCCCAAGCAGGCTGTGCACTGACAGACATGGGGTTCAAACCCACAAACCGTTAGATCATGACCTGAGCCAAAATCAAGAGTCTGGTGCTCCATCGACTCAACCGCTCTGGTGTCTGTATTGATGCTATATTTAAAAATTTTTTTTCTGGGGCGCCTGGGTGGCTCAGTTGGTTAAGCGTCCGATTTAGGCTCAGATCATGATCTCACGGTTTATGAGTTCAAGCCCCATGTGGGACTCTGCGCCAACAGCTCGGAGCCTGGAGCTGCTTCAGATTCTGTGTCTCCCTCTCTCTCTGTCCCTCCCCTGCTCCTACTCTGCCCCTCTCTGTCTCTCAAAAATAAATAAACATAAAATTTTTTAAAATTATTTTTCTAAGCAAAGATCACAAAGACCTTGCCTCATGTTTTACTCTAAGTATTTTATGCATTCACATTCTACGTCTTGGTCTATGATTCATTTGGAAATAAATTTTTACGAGCTGTGATACATGTTTTTTGTGGGATTGTTGCTGTTGGCACATATGAATGTCCAACACTTCACTTCCATTTGTGGTGAAGACTATGTTTTCTCCACGAAATTGCCTACAGACCTCCAATGAGAATTAGCTGACCAGTATGTGCATGTCTATCTCAGACTCTCTGGTCCAGCCAGTTGACAGGATTGTCTATCTTCGTGAAAACAACATGCCATTTTGAACACAGTAGCTCTATAATACACCTCAAAATGAGATAGTGTAAGTGCTCCAGATTTGTTCTTTTTGCAGTTGTGTGAGTTCATCTTCGTTACATTTCTATATACATTTTAGACCACCTTGGAAAAAGAATGAATACATTCCCCTTCACATTTTATATGGGGTTGCTGGAATCTAAAGATCTATTTGGAGATAATTCACATCTAAATGGTATTGAGTCGTCTGGCCCATGAACACAATATTTCTTTCTATTTATTAAGTTCTTTGTATATTCTCAACATAGTTTTTAGTTTTCGGTATGTGTCTTGCCCCTCTCTTGTCACATTCTTCCTTAGGTACATTGTATATTTGAGGCTGTTGGAGAAGGAATTTTAAAAATCCAATTTCTGTTTGGTAGTTTCCGGTACAAACCATGCAACTGATGTTATATATCGATCTTATATGTCACAAACAGGCTAAGCTCACATTAAAAAGAAAGTCTCTCATGTTGCATAAGAGCGGTGAGACTGACAGTTTTCATCATGAAACAATTGTATATATAGAAAATTCTGAGAAACGGAGCACCTGGGTGGCTCAGTTGGTTAAGCGTCTGACTTCTGCTCAGGTCGTGATCTCACGGTTCGTGGGTTTGAGCCCCACATCCGGCTCTGTGCTGACACCTCAGAGCCTGGAGCCTGCTTGGGATTCTGTGTCTCCCTCTCTCTCTGCCCCTCCCCTACTCAAGCTCTCTCTCTCTCTCTCTCTCTCTTTCTCTCAAAAATTAATAAACATTTTAAAAAATTTAAAAAAAATTATAAGGAATGTATAGAAAAGCTATCATAATTTAGCAGTATCAGAGAAATCCTGGACAGGTGGAATTAGTTTAGATATATTCAATTCTGTTTTACTTTTGTGAAAAATACTTTTATGAAAAGAGTTTGTGGAGAATAAGAATTATTTTTCTTTAATGTTAAGTAGAATTCACCACCAAAGTTTTCTGGATGGGTGTATGAAGATAATACAATAAATTCAACTACTTTGAGATGCAAATGAACTATTGAGCATATGTATCTTTATTTTTTAAAGACCCTGGGTAGTTTATATCATTTCAAGAATGTTTTCCTTCAATCTAAAGTGTTGAACTTATTGGCCTTATTATGATCACTGTACCTTTTATTATCCCTTTAAAAACCTGTAGAATATGTTTGGATGTAAATTTTAAAAAACAAAAAATAACATAAAATAAAACAAAAAACCTGGAGAATGTGTACTGATATCACCTCTCTTATTGAAAACAACTATGTGCACTTCTTGTTTTGTTTCTTAAATTCCACATATGAGTGAAATGATACGGTACTTGTCTTTCTCTGACTTATTTCACTTAGTGTAATATTCTAGAGAGAGATAGAGGCAAAATAAGAAATAGACTCTTAACTATAGAGAACAAACTGATGGTTACCAGAGGAGACGTGGATGGGGTGGGGGGCGGGGAAAATAGGTGGTGGGGATCAAGGAGTGCACTTGTGTTGAGCACTGGCTATTTTATGGAAATGTTGAACCACTCGGCTGTATATCAGAAACTTACATTACACCGTATGTTAGCTAACTGGAACTTGAATAAAAACTTTAAGAAAAGCTGTGTGGTAACCACTAAGCATTATAAATATCTCAGGAATTGAGATCCAGGAAACTAACAACAAATTAAATCCAAACAAAATACAAATCATGATATAATACACTAAGGGAAGAAATCACTGGCATTGCTAAAATTCTAACTAACTCATATGGAGAACAGCAAAAAACTGCTGAAGGTTAGTTCTCTAAAAGAATGAATAAAATTCAGAAAATGCCATCAAGATCAATTAAGAACAAAGAGAAAGAGAAAATGCAGATTACTAATATGAAGAATGGGACATTGCTGAAAATTAGGGTTAATTTGTACAAAATCTTTGAAATAGATGTTGACGATATCTACTCAAGCAAATTATAAGCTACTCTCCAGCAATTCCGCCTCTAGATATTTGTGTAAAATACCATAACACTGCATGACTAGCACCAAGTTATCGTCAGATATAGATGGAACTTCATTAGAAATGGATTCATACCTGGTCTTTGGAAGCAATATATTGCATGAGCATCTAGCTCACATATAAAGCACCAGACCTTGCTTGTCATGCATTTCAAAGAGCTAACGACCAAATTAAGCTCAAGTATGGAAAAATAAATCATACTTGCCATTAAAAGTGAGATTATAGAGCTGTTTCAGAGTCAGAAGCCAAGAGCTCTGAGGCCAGACTTCTTACAACATGTGCCCATTTGGATGAGACACATGGGGTAGGAACCTCAGAAAACTGGACAGGGCGGGCATTCTGGACTCTCAAGTGCCTACTATGCCTGGTGACTATTGCCTGAAACCTCTCCAGTTGGATTCAGAGGTGAATTCAAGTATAACTTGCTTATTTGGATAGATTCAAGGAAGAGCTTACGGAAAGCATATTTGCACAAGGACTAAGAAGCAGCTTGACAAAGAATTAGTTAGAAACAAAGAAGGAGCTCTCAAGACAGTATTAAAACAGTAATAAAACTTTTTCATTTGGAAAAAAAGAAATATATTTATGTAAAACACGTAGTGTAAAAGGTATGGTCAAATCACTATACACGTTATCTCATAAATTTACCATAGAGTTTAAAATATTGGTGGGGGGAGAGCTAAATAATATTACTGAAAGTAAAACATTGTAGATAAAGCATCTGACGAGCATAATATGCTAACAGTGCTTGAGAATCCAAACAGAAAATGTTGCACGTGCATGAAGAGACCAATGGCCGACCTTGAGGATATTTATTAAATGGAGAAGACCACTCAAAAGGCTTCCAAGGTGTTTCCTCCCTTCTAGAAAAAAAATAAAGTCAGGGTACCCTCTTGTTCCTCAGAAAACAAGTTCCAGTCAAGACCACAGTTACCTTCACAGAGAAAATCACCAACGTTGCCACCTGCTTTCATCTGGAGAGACAACCAAGAAGCATCAGTGTTTCTTTTACTAACTTAATGATTACTAACTTACTAACTTAATGATTAAGAATAGAACTTTTGCTGTTGTTAATAGGCTGGCAAGGAGCACAGGTTTTAAAAACTTGAAACTTCAGACTCAGAAAGTCTGGAGACAATCTCTTACCAGTCACACGGTTCATCACCTCTAAAGGTGATATTATAGGTGATTATAGGATATTTACTATATCCCAGGAGTTAAACTAGGAATGTCATGTCAATTACATTCAAAATCACACAGTTAGCCTGTCCTACCCAGGTCTTGCTAATTGATACCTTAAGTTCCTGGCCATCACAATGCACCTGGCACACCACATCCCCTCAGAGTCACCTGCATGTGAGAACTTATTCTAATAATTGAGGCTCTAATATATGAACTGGACAGAAATGTGAAGGCCCAAAGCCAAACACAGACTTTCCATGCTCCTCTGACACCTTTAGCTGCTAGACCAGTTGTTATTGTGGTGGCTGCAATTCAGATTGTGGTTCATTGGATAGTAAAAAATATCAGAACTTGAAGTAAAATATGGCTATTTCATACACTTTCAGATGCAGCAGCTCATCTAAGAAATATTTATGGTAAAATTCAAATTCTCTGGAAAAGTTGATGATTTGGGTACAGAGTGAAGGATGAAGGATTTGAAATTGATGGCTTTGATATATTTGATATATATATATGATCATGAGAGTCTCTCTGGTGTTGACAAGAATACTAGAAGAGTCTAGAAGTATCTAAATCAGCCCTCACAATGGATGCCTGAAGACAAACATGTGGTTGAGAAGGAATGAAGGATTAGGAGAGAGTGCTGGGATGGGAAATCACATAAAACTATGTCACCCGCAGCTAGATGGGCCACCAGTCTTTCTCTTAGGCCTCTTGCAAGATATCAAGCTTCTTCCAGCCTGGTGTTTTCTGATAACACTGAGGCTTAAAGAAAGAGCCCATGTAACATAACTGTTTCCTAACTGATTAGAGATATTCCTTTAATTAAAGATGAATTTTTAAATTAGCAATAAATTCCTTTGTAGATGGATAGAGTCTACCTCACAAGTTGATTAGTAATTTAATTTGCTGTGTTTTGTTTTTTTGATTTTTATATAATATCATCAGATTTTGCCAATGATATCTTGTGGACCTTTGGAAAAAGAGAAGAAAATATGATAGTAAAAGATTTTTTGTTTTGTTTTGTTGCATAGCATGCTTTCTGATGGGGTGGGAAATTCCCTGACCTGTCCTCAAGAACTCCAAGAATCTCCAAACAATACATGCACAGACACAATCATCATACACTCACATGCACAGACGTATGCACACACAAGCATGTGACATTTGTATACTAAAAAAAAAATTCCAAAACCCCTTTGGACAGATTCTACATTAAACCATCAACTTGTCAAAGCTCTTTTCCTATGGAAGGGACAGAACCTTTTCCCATCATATTCCAGAGGCTTGCATGGCTCCGGGAGGAAAAAAAAAAAAAAAATACTAGTTACATCTGTGAAAGTTTCTAAGAGGTCAAGTATCAAAAGAGTGGTGCCAGCCACTAAGCCAATCACCATTAGCTTCATGATTTCTCTTGGATTTTGCTTTGGCTCTGGGGTAGGAATATTTGAATCAAGCAAACTTTGTGTGGAAGCATTGTAATCATTCTGCTGAGAAAAGACAAGTCTCTGGGCAGTGAGAGATGTCCAGACAAATACGAATGGAAGCACAGAGCTGAGATTGGGTTATGTCATTCAATGGACAAAGAGGTAAACAATAATTAGGAGAGAAGTCCTCCTTCATGCAGAAAATAAGTAAGTAAAAATATTCTAGGGGCACGTGGGTATCTCTCTTAAGCGCAAACCCTGCATCAGGCTCCATGCTATCAGCTTGGGATTCCTTCTCTCTCTGCCCCTTGCCTTCTCTCATTCTCTCTGTCTCTCCCTCTTTCTCAAAAATAAAAAAAAAATAAACTTTAAAAAATACAAAAAACAAATAAGTAAAAATATTTTAAAGTTCTGGTAGTCTGCTGAATTTCGTTATATCCCTAGTAGGTACATGGCACTATACGTTAAATCTTAAGGCTTTTTGATACTATTTATTTTGTTATTAATGCATGATTGTTCATGACAAAAGGAGAAGCTCTAGATATGTAAGAACAATACTTGCAATCAAATAAAAAAAAAGATATTACCTTGAATTTACTTCAATTCAATTACTTTGTTTACCATTTTAATTTGTGCCAAGTTTATTGTTAGAAAAAAAGAAAAGGGTCCTGCGTGGTTGAGCATTCAACTCTGGATTTCGGCTCAGATCATACCAAGGTCATGGGATCGAGTCCTGTGATGGGCTTTGCGCTGAGCATGAAGCCTACTTAAGAGTGTCTCTCTCTCTCCCTGTGCCCCTCTCCCCTACTCACACACTATCTCACGCTCTCTCTCTCTCTCTCAAATTAAAAAAAAAGCAAAGAAAAAAGGAAGATAAATAACTAAAGATATACCACATACTCTTCCTGCTCAACCTAGAAAAAAACGCAGTCCACACGAAGAAGCCACTAGTATAGGACATAGGATTATTTGAAACGGAGAAAACATACTGCTGAATAGGAACAAAAGAACAGGGCAGAAATCTGGTCTGTTGGATCTGCAAAATCTTCCCGAATAAGAAAACATTAAATATGTGAATTATACTCAAGACATGGACCTTCGAGCATGGGGGTGGGGAATTCCGAGCAGAAGAAGAGCTGAAATACAGCCATAGAGCTGATAGATTTCAGAGTATGTTTGGAGAATATAGATGGACCCAGTGTAGGCGGATGAAAGCATCCACACAAAGGGACATACAGGAGGAAAGGCAGGGAAAGAGGGAAATGCATAACTTGAGTTTTCATTATGCCTTATGCCAGGCTAAAGCTTGCTTCACATGTGTTGGTCTAAATGATATTACACCTTCATGAGGTATAATATTACCCCATTTCATAGACACTTTGAAGATGCGACTTAAATAATTAAAGCAAATTGCCAAGACCCAGGGACAGTATGTCACCCATTTCTCCTTGACCCAAAACCTGTCATTGTAACATCGTACTTTCTCCCAATGTTGTGACCTCTGATATTAGCAAGTCAGACCAGGTCCAACTTGGGAAGATTTATGGTAAACAAGTGAGAAGTTTGGATTTTATTCCAAGGAATATAAGATTCCATATATATATATTTGGAGCTAGCAGTGATAGGATCAGAGATGTGCTGTAGAAGGGCATCTCTTAAATTCCTCAAATCCAAGTGCTTACGTCTGGAACTAATTGGACACTTTAAAGTGCAGACTGCAATGTGGAATTACAGTGACTTGTGTCTTTGGCTCATATGATGTCAGAAATCATTCAGCCCAGCTCCCTCAAAGAAACCTTATATGCCTTCTATAACATCTCAAATGATAAATTCTCTGGACACACAGGATTGAAAGCATAATGAATATGACCTGATTTACTTGCATTCTGAATGTGCCATTTTAGACCATACCTTCTGCATGGCGGTTTTCATCTCCGTGTTTCTCAGGGTATAGATGAGAGGATTCAGCATAGGGGCAATCACAGTGTAAAACACGGATATTTCCTTATCCTTGTTCTCACTCCCTGCAGGTAAAACGTAAGTATAGATACAGGGCACAAAGAATAAAACCACCACCATTACGTGAGAGCTGCAGGTGGAGAGAGCTTTGCGTCGCCCTGCGGAGGAGCGGGTCCTAAGATTATATAATATGAGTATGTAAGAAGCCACCAGGACAAGAAAAATGACAACCACCACCATCCCTGAATTAGCAATCACTAAGATACTAACAACATGAATGTCTCTGCACACCAGTTTCAAAAGAGGCTTCACATCACATATGTAGTGATCTATCTGATTAGGACCACAGAAAGGTAAGTTGAGTACCATGAGCAACAGAGCAATGGAGTGCCAAAAACCCACAGCCCAGGCCGTGAAGATCAACATGTTACACCTCTGCCGGTTCATGAGGACCGTGTAGTGCAGGGGCTTGACAATGGCAACATAGCGGTCAAAAGCCATGGACACCAAGATGAATATCTCCACACCCGCCAGCAAGTGGGCAGCGAAGAGCTGGGTCATACAATTGTTATAGGAGATGTTTCTTCTTGCGGCGCCTAAGTCCCTGATTAGCCTGGGGACCACGGTGGAGGTGTAGCAGAGATCCATGAGGGAAAGGTGACAGAGAAAGTAGTACATCGGCTGTTCGATTAGATGGCTGCAGGTGATCGTGAGCAAGATGATGACGTTGCCCATTAAGACAGCCAGGTAACAGAGCAGGAACCAGAAAAAGAACAGGAGCTCCATTTGTTTATTTCCCCACAGACCCATGAAAACAAATTCTGTGACATTGTTCTGATTTTCCATGAGGTTGAGGTGAGTCCAGGGACACAATAGAAATTTAATTCATCTGAAACGATACAGAACATACGACACGTTTAAGAGTACTTTTTTGGAGGATATTTACACTGAAAAATATGTAGGTCACAAAGGAACTATTGCATTTAATCTTTTAAATCCCTCTGGTTTGATGCCATTATTATATTTCAAATGATACTTAATGAGAGCATACTTTATGCTGGGAGGTTTTACAAACATTTTGCATAATATCCAAAGAGTCATTATTCTGATACTCATTTGACAAGTGGGGGAACA
The DNA here is from genome assembly GCF_018350175.1 of Felis catus. NCBI lineage: Eukaryota > Metazoa > Chordata > Mammalia > Carnivora > Felidae > Felis > Felis catus. The sequence goes on along the minus strand of NC_058377.1, from coordinate 100,598,569 downwards.
AAAATGGGTGGGTTTGGATAATAATACCAATTCTTTCAGATATTAAGTAGCAACCTAAGATATGATCCTGTATCTGATGCTAAGTTGTATGTTCTTGAGAGCTATGCTACATTATCCACTGACCAAATGGACTTCCGTCTATTTTCCACCTCCTTAAATAGTACATTTTTTTTCATCTCTAGCATTAACACACAAATAACTGTAAGTAATCCCCTCCCCTTCTCTATGCCACATATAATAATTTATAAAATCCCAACCTAACACCACATTCTGTGCATTGAGTGGAATTCATATTCTTCAAATGAAAGCAAAATCAAGGTTCTTAATTGTAGCAGATAAATAACCTGAATTCATTGAGAACAAATCCAGTGACTCTCCTTCTTGGCAGTTCGGTCAAGAGTCAGGACATGGAGATACAGAAAATAGGTATTTGGAAACACTATTTGGGCATCTGAAAACAGGAACACGGGTTCTTGTTATACAAAAGCTTTCCCTTTTTCCTAATCATTCTAAATACACATTTCAGAGGTTGCTGTTAACATGTTAGAAACACTGAGGACAGGTAGTTGTTGTCTGTTACATACTGAAGAACCCAGTGTGATTAAAGAATGTCCTGCATATTTAGCGATGCGTTTAGAACAGTGCAACCACTTAGATGCAGTAGACCCAGGAGCAGAGAGTGAATATGTGGAAACATCACCTTTTACCCATAACCAAGCGTCCTCCACAGCAAAATCATGATTTGCCTAAAAGACTATTGATGTCTCGGAATTACTTTAATGGTACCAACGGCGGAACAATATGATGTAGTGGACAGATCCCTCATCTAATGATCATGAAGGTGAGCATCCAGGCTCCCATGTCTTGTTAACTATTTTTTGTTCACACTGAGCAATCCATTCTCCCTGATCCTCCCCCTTCAGCTGGTACGTGGAACTAAAACTTCTGGATCCAAGAGCAAAATGAAGTCCATTTAAGAATATACAATAGAAGGCCTTATCATTCCAACTTGTCAGGTCCACAGAAGAGTACCCCCAACAATGTTTGCAGAGGAACAAATGGTTATATAAGAAGATACGTACCAGCATTTTCATCAGCTGATTGCCTTTACTTGTGGATTTTGTTTTCTGCCACAACGGGATGGATTGAATAACTTATATCCGACATACATTGAGGTTAAGGAAAAAACATTCTGTTGGTGTAAGTTTGTTCTGATTTCCACATAGAGCTTAGCAAAGTACTTTTATGTATAAATTGAGAATATCCAAGATGAATGTTTGTTTATATGGAAGAATATGATCAGTTAAAGGACATATAGAAATCCCAGAGTAGGTTTTCATTAAAGTTGTAGAATAAGAACTAGAGAATCAAAACCGTAGAAAATGCAACTTTTGGTTTAGAATGTTTGCCGACATTGGCATAAGCCTCAACATCTAACAGATGGTCCAGTGCTTCTCAACCTACAATGCTTAAATATCAATTGTAAAAATAGAGATCAGTATAGAAAAAGATCCTTCCAAGCAGCTCCCATAAACTCTGTGCCGGGAATCTTCTAGGGAAAAAAAAATGAATTCGTAAAATCTCCCTGTGCCTCTTTCTTTCCTTTCCCTTCCCATTTTCTCTCTCCTTCTCACTCTCAAAATATCAACTATACTCACCCTTAGTGGACTCACCCTTCTTCTTGTGATGATAGGAGATGATAAAATGCCTACACGATGAGAGGAAGTGAGGTGGATGAGATAGGCACAGGGAAGTAGGGTTAAGCTACTATTGACCTTCTCACAGTACATCAGATAGAGATCGTCTGCCTCCAGACAGTGGTTGACAGAAGGTCGCCGAAACCATGGAACATGAACCATGGGTAAAGGGGACTGCTGTATTATTGCCCCTGCTTTGCAAATAAGGGAACTGTCATCCAAGGTTACATAAATCCTAAGGGGGAGATCTCCGTCTAAACCATTTCTGTATGATTTGGAAGCTTATGCTTTTTTTCATCTATGCTTAGATGTCTTCTCCTAAGTGAAAATAAAGGCTTAAAACCCTCATCAGTTGCACTCCAGCATTCTCCTGAATGCCCTCTCAAAATTGCCACCAAGAAGGGGAGCCTGGGTCGCTCAGTCAGTTAAGCATCTGCCTCTTGATTTCAGCTCAGTCAGTATCTCCCAGTTTGTGAGTTCGAGTCCTGTGTCGGGCTCTGTGCTAAAAGTGAGGAGCCTGCTCGGGATTCTCTCTGTCCCCCAACCCTCTCAAAATAGATAAATAAACTTTAAAAAACACCAATGAAATTACAGAAGAAATTAAAAATTTTAATTATGACATCAAATTTTGTATTAAATGAAGACTTGTGGAAATCATAATGATTTCATCTTTGTCTATATATTATATGTATTTTTATATATAATATTGTATATAAATGTCAAGGTGATCCTTCTGGCGGTTCCCTTTACTCTCTGTGTCTGTGTTATATTACAGCAGACATGGAGCATCTCCAACTCTCCTGTGAATCTTCCATCCAAAGAGCCTTTCACGAAAACATTGTTGGGAATACCTTGAGTTAAAGCATGAGAGGGTCCTGAGGGGAAATCTCCCACAGGCATTTTACAGAAGCCGATGTGTGTGTGATTATAATTTAAAAAATACAGCCCATGTTATTATAGCCGTCATATAGACGACCTTGAGGCTTACTTCATTTATCTCTAGTAATTCAATACTTCTGAATGTTGTAATACTGATGTAATATGGGCATCTATTTTTCTCTCCCCCTTCTCCTAGAATAATTTCATCAAAGCCTGGAGATATGTATTACATACACATATAGATTTTAAATTGTTCATATCCTCTAATGAGGTAGATATGCAAAGAGAGTATAGAAGAGTATTAGTATTTTACTCATCAACATGGAATCATTGCCATTAGCATGAAGATTTTGAAATTATCCTCAATGGTTAATTACACCCATTGGAAACTTAGAAGTCATGCACATTGTTTTGTGTTACCAGGTATCATATTAGGGTACAAGTTAGGATTTGGAAAGTGCGACAATGCATCGTTAGTTATTTTCCTTATTTTAGTTTATTTTTGTTTTACTTTGAGTAAATCAGGTTTAATAAATTGAAGCCCTTAGTTCATGCTAGGTCCATCTAAGGTCTAATTTTATTTTATTTTTTCTGCATTGCTCATTTCCACAAATGAGAAATTTCTGCTTGCCACTTCTGTGCCCCCACTGTGCTCAATCATAGTCAACTCCATGAGCCCCAGGACCTTGCACATTCCTTGTGATTTTCCTCTAATTGTCCACGTCTTAAAAATAACCTCTCGCAACACTCCTTAAATAACGGTAGTTGCCTCTGTCTTCTGGCTGCAGACCCTGCTTCATGCATGCACTTAATAATGTAGCCTCTAAATGCACACAACAAGGTTAGAGAAATCCACATGAGGAAAAATATGAATCCACCTTCACAGTGGAAGATGGCAATGTTCCTTTTTCAATTATTGGTGAGGAGACAAGGCAGGAAGTTCAGAGGGTCTAAAAGATCTGAACAACAGAACTTAAAATATATAGAAATGTATGTAAAATTACACATCTAGCAAGGAGTATATATTTTTGCACGCATAGATAGAATATGCATAAAATTGGTTATTAGATTATTTTTAAAAGTCTCACCATATTGTAAAGAAGGAAACAATACAAAGTTCTGAGCACAATAAATAGTAAAAGTAGTTCAAGATTTAGATATAGGTGGTTCCGAATATAAACACACACACATATATACTATTAGGAAATTACATCTATATTCTGCAAAATAGCTAACTTGTTAAAAAATAAATAATACTGGAAAATTAAAAAACTACCTAGACTTAAACTATAAGGAACTTACTACCTGTCCAGGTTTATAGGAGGCAGGGATAGTGGTGCTTTTGAAGAAAATTATAACCTTAACATTTTCATTAGAAACAAAGAAAATCTGAAAAGAGTGCTATCTTTAGAAGACAGGAGCACATAAAAAAGTAATAAGGCAAATGCCATATTATTTCACTCATGTGTGGAATTTAAGAAACAAAACAGATAAACATACAGGAAGGGGGGAAGAGAAGAGAGGGAAACAAACCACATACCCTTAATGATAGAGAATAAACTAATAAGAGTTGGTAGAGGGAGGTAGGTGCGCGAGGGGCTGGATGGGTGATGGGTATTAAAAAGGACTCTTGCTGTGATGAGCACTGGGTGTTGCACGGAAGTGATGAATCAGTGAATTCTATTCCTGAAACCAATATTGTACTGTATGTTAACTAAATAAAATATAAATATAAGACATTTTTAAAAAGTAATAAGAAAAAACATAAGGCAAATCATAGTAGAAATTAAAAGGAAACAAAAAATACAAAAGAAAGAGCAACAAATTTTAATGTGGGATCTTGGGAAAAGCCTTTCAAAATAGTTCAGCTTTTATCAATATGGATCAGTATAAAATAAAAAAGATAAATATATAATGTTAATGAAGGATAACATAACTACTGATAAAACTGGAGATGAAAAATATAAAATATTATCAACAACTAAATGCCAATAATTTTGAAGGCATACACAAACAAAGATGTTTCTACAAAAAATTATACCCAAACTAACTTCAGAGGAATTACAAAAGATGGCTAGTCTATAACTAGTAAAGAACAGAATTCATTAAAATTAATCCCATAAAAGAAATACCAGTCACAAGTGGATTTACAACATTTTATCCAAATAGATTACTCCACTCTTTTACAGAGTTTCTCATAGATGAGTAAAAATCAAACTTTCATCCATTCATTGTGAAAGACTATGTTTCAAGGAAATACAGTTGTTCACTGGTGCTTTTCTTCCTGAAATTAAGACTGTAAAAGTCTTAACAAAATATTAAATTACTTTAACTGTGTATAAAAATTAACATTCCATTACCAAGTTTTATCCATTCTATAATAGGTTTATTATTAGAAACTTGATAAATATACCCACAAAAGTGGAAATTAAAAGCGAAAACCCAAATAGTCATTTCAACAGATGCAGAAAAAGTACATGATAAACTTACATGTTTATCATATAAATGTTTACCAGTATTAAATTCAAAAGTATATTAATGATATAAAGGAATTTTCTTGATGCTAAAATAATGGTTCTTAAAAGCTCTACTGAAAACATTATCCTAAAGGGATTAAGTTAGATATATTCTCCCTACATCAAGAATGAGACAAAATGATGGGGCGCCTGGGTGGCTCAGCCAGTTAAGCATCGGATTCTTGGTTTCTGCTCAGGTCATGATCTCACAGTTCGTGAGTTCTAGCCCCACACTGGGCTCTATGTTGGCAGCGCGGGGCCTGCTTGGGATCCTCTCTCTCCCTCTCTGTCTGCCTCTCCCCTTCTTGTGCTCTCTGTCTCACAATAAACAAACGTAGAAAAAAACGAATGAGACAAAAATGTTCATTTCTATCGCGATTTCTATTCAACACTATTATGCAGCGCAGTAAGACAGAAATCTGATATGCAGGTAATGGGAAGGAGGAAATAAAGTTGATATTATTTGCAGATGACATGATCATTCACATCAAAATCCAAAAATTTTATAGAGATGATTAGAAATAGCAGAGCTGCATAGTGCCAACCATAAGATTAATATACAATATTCAAATACATGTCTATTTGCCATCAATAAACAATAAGACATGTAATTAAAATAGACATGATTTACACTTGTATTAGATAATGAAATATCAAGCAACTAAGATTTTCTTTAATTTGTTGTGTAGTATTCTGTTGTTTGGCTATGTCACAATTTGCTCATTCATCTACTAGTAAATTTTGAGATTATTTACAATTATTTACAAATCCATATTACAAATAAACTGTTTGTATGCACATACGCTTTTGTTATTCTTGCATAAATACCAGCGGACTGTCTGGGCCACATGTTAAGTGTCTGTTTAGCTATTTAAATCACTGCCTAGGATTTCCCAAAGTTTAGGAACTATTAAACCTATTTAAAAGCTACCACAACCAGTGGAATGATTCATGAAGAAAGAAGCTGATACGCTTTGGGAAGAAAACATTGTGGAATTTTAACTTACTCAGCATTTCCCACTTCCCAATTCAGTTGCAGCCATGAGGATGATGGCCCACCATCCTCACGTGGCTTTGCTGGTGCCACAACTTGACCTCGAAAACTTGGGATGGTATGTTTTGCACTTTTGGGGGCGCCCTGAAGAGTTGGCTCACGAGCTTGATTTTGTTTCATCTACCTTAGAGACTTCTAGAGGCTGGAAAGACCTGCAGGGCAGATTTTATCAAAGGCATTTGAGCAAATGTACTGGCTACAACTGCCTGAGGCAAAGTATAAGATAAGGAAAGCAGTAAATCCACTGAAAAATTTAGGAAGAATGAGGTTTGGAAAGTAGATACATGTGAGAATAAGGGCTATGAGAACCACCTATGTATATACCAGGGAATCTAGAAAACCATCCGTAGATGCTCAGGGCTGGATGGGTGCTGGGAAATGTTCAAGAAGACACTAAAATATTCACCACTCATGAAAGCAGGAGGTGAAGGCTAAGGCAGAGTTTTGTTTTGTTTTTTTTCAACGTTTATTTATTTTTGGGACAGAGAGAGACAGAGCATGAACGGGGGGAGGGGCAGAAAGAGAGGGAGACACAGAATCGGAAACAGGCTCCAGGCTCTGAGCCATCAGCCCAGAGCCTGATGCGGGGCTCGAACTCCCGGACCGCGAGATCGTGACCTGGCTGAAGTCGGACGCTTAACCGACTGCGCCACCCAGGCGCCCCTAAGGCAGAGTTTTAAACAGCCTGGCAAAGTACAGGCATATCAAGTCCAGATCACCACAATAAAGTGAATATCGCAACAAAGTGAGTCAGTGACTATTTTGGTTTCCCAGTGCACATAAACATAAATTCAAGAATTGCTATAAAACTCCATGATCAATGCTGTTTGGTATTGACGAAGAGGTAAACATTGAGACCTTGAAACCAATAGAATGCCCAGAAATAGGCCTAATTATGTGACTTTTTACAAAATGTCAAGTAATAAACTGGGGAAAGTATAAGCTTTTCCACAAATTATACTGGATCAATTGTATATCCACATGAGAAAAAAAATTAATCTTAACCACAATCTCACCTCATACCATGCACAAAAATTAACTCAAAATGAGACAGAGACCTACATGTCAAAGTTAAATATCCATAGTTAAATCCATAGAAATTCCAGAAGAAACCATTTTGACCTAAGCAGTACACCAATATTTATTAGATACAAAATAATAAACATTAATCATAAGAAAAAAATTAAAAACTAGTATTCATCAAAGTTTTAAAACTGCTGCTATTCAAGTAACACCATTTTTTAAATGAACAATCTATGGACTAGGAGAAAATTTTGTATATATACATAACATATGTATGACCAAGACCTGTACTATATATAAAGAACAATTGTAACAGTGATAAGGAAACCAGAACCGTTATTTTTGAATTATGCAAAGGACTTGAACAAAATTACACAAAACAAGGGTTACAAATGGTCAATAATATGAAAAAAAATCTCATCATTAGTCATCAGGAAAAGAAAATTAAAACCACAGCCATACATCACCACATGTCTCCTAGAATGACTCGAAGGAAAATCTAACAGTACCAAGTGACAAAGATCTGGAGCAACTAGGACTCTCCACTCGTATTCTGCTGTCTCACCACAATTTCAGTGTTGCCTAGTATTCTGTACTGACCAGACCATAAGTCCCTAAGATAACTCATTGGGAGCCTTGTAGAGTTTTTATTCACTTCCGTAGCTTCCTGATACATGTGAAAACCAGCTTTTGGAGTCTTGACTTTAAAGCGGCTGCATGATCTTATGCCCTCATCGATCTAGCTCTCAAGCAATCCTTAGCAGGTTCCAAAAAAGTTTTATTATTGCCAAGGAGACAGAAGTTCTCTATGTGACGTGAGTCAACGGATTAATTACATCACAAGCCCCCACACTGGAATTATGGCATTTTCCGTTCACAGGACATGTAGCTTTCTTAGACACCAAGTTTCACATAGAGAAGGGAACTCTCACATGGTTAGGTTCCAAGTACAAGGAATGCAATTCCCTATTCACAATTGGATATTTGTCAAACATGTCTCTTTAAGATGGCTTTAACACAAGGCCTTTCCATCTGAGGAGATAATTAATTCCTGGGAGAGACAGTAGCAGCTACAAGACAAGGTCCTTGAACCTTTATGGAAACCTCTTTAAATATCCATGCAGTGCAAGTTGAAAATGGTTTCTGTTGATCACAGTTTCCAGAGCAAGATTCATTATGGTTGGAATGACCCATTTGAATGTGTTTCCTCCATACTTCTTGCCTCTTGCCTATGGGACCAAAGCCATCTGTAGATCTTTTCTCCAAAGTGTTTCAAAAGAATCCATTCTAAGTTCAAATCCCAGGTCTTCTGTAAAAACTTTTTGAGGCTTTGGGCTAGAAGGGAAGCTTTTGACTTATAAAAACACTTCATTAAAAACTGATAATTTGATATGGGATTATTTGAAGAGTCTCTTTCCAAGCATGTCATATCTTTCATATTGAAAGTTACTTATCTAGAGAAGGTTACTTTGAAGATGGGATCATTTCCAAAACTCTCCAAACATCAGGAAGATCTATGTCTGTAAGGTAAGTGTTCAATATTGCTGATGTGTCTTAAAGATTGTTACTTCCCACATGTATTAAACATTGTTTCTGTTCCTTCAAACATAGTAATGGGGTATTTTATCCTCACCCCATTTCTTCAAAAGATAGTTGGTAAATATTATTAACCTAAGTTGACAGATGAAAACTTTGAACTTCATGGAATTTAAGCCAATTGTAGAACCCAGCTCTCTGTCACCAGACCACTTACAATTGCAATGAGGTATCTAGTTTAATAATCTAGATTAATCATGAGAGAGAGAAAAAATATAAATATACTTCTCACATAGAAAAGACTGAAGTATGAATACAAATGACATATATCATCAGCCATTTAGTCCCAGCATGAGTGGAGAATTCTTCTTGGTAACAAAGGCTATGGATAATGGAGTCTGTATGCCTTCTTTAAAAGTAAAATTGGAGTTGATTTTTCCTAAATGTTTGAATAATTAAATTATTGCATAATTGTCACTCAACATGTCAACCATTCCATTATCCTAGATGCATAAACAGTTGAAAAATAGATGAGAGGCCTCTGTGTGTGCAACACTGTGGTAATCTGCTCAAATATATTTCCATAATCAATTCTCATAAAAACCTGTAAGATGGGTATTACTAATTTTGCTTTATAGGTGAGGAAACAAAGATGTGACGTGCTAGAAATATACTCCATATCAAAGAAAATGCAAGTAGAAGAATCAGGATTCTAATCTGGTCTTTTTGATTTTCAAACCAAAACACTTAACCACATGGCAATCCTTTTCAACATTTTGCAGGTGTTTTGCTTTGGAAGTGGATTATAGTAGGGAGAACTATGTCTGAGGGAGAAGTCCAGATAAAAAGATTTTTCAGTGAATGTAATACCATATTTGATAATTGGGAATTTAAACATGTCAGTGTGTGTGTGTGTGTGTGTGTGTGTGTGTGTGTGTGTGTCTACTAATGAAACCATTTTATATACCCTTGCCTCCTAAGTAGTATTAAAGCAATTATAATTATTGTGGTCATATAAAGAGGAAATTACTAGTTCAATGTTGTTAATTATAAGAAAATAGGGCATGGGTAAGAATTTTAAGGAAAAAATTAACAAATATAATCTGAACTAATCCTGGCTCTGTCCTTATTTAGAATATTGATATTGGCAGGATCTTTAACTTCTCTGTTTCTATTACATAATGTATAAGACAAGTATTTAAAAAATAGCAGTAATTATCTTACAAGGTTGTAGTGGGGATTAAATCAACAGATGTCTACAAAATATTTAGATCCACTAAACATTTAATTTTAGTTAATATTACTGTTATTATTACCATTAACATAAGTCTCTGAGACTGTTTCCTCATCGCAAAATGTATGAGATAATACCAGCCACACAGGATGTTACCAATATTAAGTAGGATCATATGTACAGAGCACTCGTTACAATGCCACGAACATAGAAATCAGTTATTGAGGTATATAAAAATTATTACCAATTGTAATGTTATTGTATTTAGACAACAAGCATTATGAATTATATTTATAGCAGCTTTGGTATACTCCCTTTACATACCCACCACCAATGCCCTGTTCCTCCTATGTCAACTGTTATAAATACTCTCCTAACTGAGCTTTCTGTCTCTGGCTTCTGTCTCCTTACTGAACCTCACCCCACTTCATCCAAGGCACAGTAAGATCTTTACTAAAATCATATCCCTTATTCCCCCTTCCTCAAATTCCTCTCCATTTTTCCACTTGTATTTTCAATTTGTGCCAATGTTTCCCCATTTCCTAAGAATAAAGGGAAAGTTTTTTTAACTTTGCATTCATAGACTTTACATCATGTTCCATCTCCCTTTTCTTACTTAGCTGCCACTATGTGTATGACGCACTACTTTCTGTTAGGCTTTGTCATCTCAGGTGATTATGTGCACAAATATGGTCTTCTACCTATTTGTTTACAAAAGTTTCTCATGTCTACATGCAACAGAATCTTCACCCAGGAGATAATGTAAGTAATATTCAAGAACTCAGAACTTATCTCAACAACCTCATAAGGATTCATGACTTGGTAGAATCTAGGAATTTATTATTTACTACAGGAAGAAGCTTAATAAATTCAAGGCTGCATTAATCACAAAGGCTTTTTTTCTTTTCAGGTAATGTAATTAACCATAATAGGAAATAATGGAGAATAGGAACAACGTGACGGAGTTTGTTCTACTGGGGCTCACAGAGAATCCAAAGATGCAGAAAGTCATATTTGTTGTGTTTTTGGCCATCTACATCGTCTCTATGGTAGGAAACGTGCTCACTCTGGTCACTATCACTGCCAGCCCATTATTGGGGTCCCCCATGTACTTTTTCTTGGCCTATCTCTCCTTCATTGATGCCTGCTATTCCTCGGTCAATAACCCCAAATTGATCATAGATTCACTCCGTGAAAAGAAGACCACCCTATTCAATGCATGTATGACCCAAATCTTTGGGGAACACTTCTTTGGAGGTGCTGATGTCATCCTGCTTACGGTGATGGCCTATGACCGCTATGTGGCCATCTGCAAGCCATTGCACTACATGACCATCATGAATCGACGGGTGTGTGGCCTGTTAATGGGAGTGGTGTGGGTGAGGGGCTTTCTTCATGCAATCATACAGATCCTCTTTATCATCCCATTACCCTTCTGTGGCCCTAACGTCATAGACCACTTTATGTGTGATCTGAACCCTTTGCTCAAACTTGCCTGCACAGATACCCACACTCTAGGGCTCTTCGTTGCTGCCAACAGTGGTTTCATCTGTGTCTTAAACTTCCTCCTCTTGATGGTCTCCTATGTGGTCATTCTGCGCTCCCTAAGGAACCACAGCTTGGAGGCAAGGCGCAAAGCCCTCTCCACCTGTGTCTCTCACATCACAGTGGTTGTCTTTTTCTTTGTGCCTTGCATATTTGAGTACATGAGACCCGCAGCTACTTTATCTATCGACAAAGCAGTGGCAGTGTTCTACACTATGATAACTCCCATGTTAAATCCTCTAATCTATACCTTGAGAAATGACCAGATGAAAAATGCCATTAGGAAATTGTGTAGTAGGAAAGCTATTTCAGGGGAGAAATAAATATGCCTAGACACCCGCATTGATTTAACCAAGGCAAGCATCAAAAGCACATTTTGGATGATCTCAGCAAGGAATACTTACCAAATAAAGAAAAAATAAACCACTATGAATTATAAATACTGCACTTAGTGGAGCAAAAATGTGTACAAGAGAAATAAAGCATAAACATGGACTGTACTACAAACTATATATATATATATATATATATATATATATATATATATAGTTTATGTATAAAATCCTATATATTTTATTAGTAATTCTCTCATTCTTATACATCGGGGTTGACAGTAATATGTTGTGTATAAAATCATGGCAAAAAAATACCATGGGGTGGTAAAAGCAAAGGGCCATTTAACCTCTAAGGGGTAACAAAGATACCTCATGTTTCCAATTTCCTTGCAGATTTCAGAGCCATTTTGAATTGCTCATGCCACCCACTATAGACTTCTAATCCATCAGAAAGAGCAATGACTTGAATAAATGAATATTTTATTATTTGATAGGAATTTCTATTTATTAAATAAAGTCACTCTCCTTAGGGTACCTGACTACTTGCTAAAAATAGTTTCTACAGTAAGGTTTAATGTCTGGTGCACAATAGATATGGAATGAATGAATAATGGTATAAAGGAAGATGAATAAAGTCAATAAAATGTTGAACCAATAAATAGTACTGGAGATAAGGGACTTTTTCCTACTTTTATCTGATAAAGACTTTTATCTGATAAATCCTAGCTAGATCTCTTAGAGAAACCACAATTTCTTTTAACTCCTGCTTGGCCTGTGTAATGAGAAAGAATTTGAAACTCTGATTCTCAGTGAAGGGGAAAATAGCTTACCTTGATATTCTCCCTGCTCTCAGCAAGATTTCATCATCTTACGATTGTGGGCTGTTTATGTTATTCTTCTCTGATAATTAGTTTACTTCTTGGTAACATCTCATTATGAAAAGGTGTTTTTAAAAATATGTGGCTCCATTTACACACAAAACAACTTCAGGATAAATATATTCCATTTGTTCCTTCCATCCCTCACTCATTAGTCAACAGTAATTTCTTGAGCCCAAAGGTACATCAGACACATTGATAATTGCTGGAACTTCAGTGGTGAATAGAGAGGAACCCAGATCTTGCCTTCACAGGCTTAGGATCCACTGACAGACACCCAGAAGGGAGCAGAAAATGACAACACCATGTTATAAATGGTAAGAGAGTGGCAGCACAGGGTGCTATGAAAGCATGTTTGGGGGACACATGACAAAGACTTGGGAGTTCAAGGAGACGTCCTAGATGAAAACACAACTAAAATGGGATACAAAGCATGAAAGGAAATCATCAGTGTGAAGAGGCATGTGTTGGGATGAGAGTATTCTAGGAGAGGACCCATAACAAAGGCCACTGGGTGAAAAAGAATAAGCAGAAAACCTTATCATTTCAATATGGTTGTGGCTATTAATTCATCTATTTATTCAATAATGAATTACTGAGCCCCTCCTGTGTGTCAGGTTATAAGCTGGACACTGCGCTTGTAAAAGTCTAATTAGTAAGATGTGAAACTGGCAAATTAGTGACAGAGAAGATCAAGAAGAATCTTGTGTGTTGAAGTTGAACGCCTGCACACGGGGAAGACATTGCGATGTTCTTCCACATCTTTTCATGGCCTGATAGCTCATTTCTTTTTGCACTGAATAATACTCCGTTGTCTGATGTCACACAGTTTATCTCTCCTAACCTACTGAAGGACATCTTGGCTGCCTCCAATTATTTTGACAGCTATGAATAAAGCTTTATGAATAAAGATCTGTGTGCAAGTTTTTTATGTGGACATAAGTTTTCAACTCCTTTGGGTAAATACCAAGGAGTGAGGTTGCTGGACTGTGCAGTAAGAATATGATGGTTTGGGAAGAAACTGACAAACTGTCTTCCCAAATGGCTGCACCAATTTGCCTTCGCACCAGCCATGAATGAGAGTTCCCATTGTTCCACATCCCCATCAGCTGCATTGGTGGCAGTGTCCCACATTTTGGCCAATCTAATAGATGTATTGTGGGAAAACATACGTGAGTCACCCACTTATCCAAAATGTGCAGGTGAATTAATAAAAGAAAGCTCAGGAAGTTGAAACTAATTGGGCGAAGCCTCACAATTAAAATATGACAAAGTCAGAATCTATGCCATGTTTGACTTGACATAAACCCCAGCCCCATCCGTCATTGTGAATTCTCAGATCAAATTAGTGTGTTTCGGTCAACTTATGTTGAATTCTACTTACAACACTGCTCTTATACAAAGTAAGATTTTATCCCAGGGGCAATGGGATATTGCCCACATTTTCCGAGAAGGGAGCAATGGGACCATATTTGTCTGTTAGAATGCTGTTTCCCTCATTCTGCAAATCTACAGACTCACATTTTACAGGCAGACCCTTTACAGTTCAGATTCAAATATGAATGTCAGATTTCTGGGTGGGATGGAGTGACTGACAGCAGACACACATTCCCACATGAAAAGGTGGAAGAGATGGAAACAGAGAATCATCTCCAAAGAGACTGGAGAGCTACTAAGGGAAGAAGAACTAGAAGGAATGAGATGAATATGGGGGGTGGGGGGTAAACACAGAGCTGAGGTGAACAGCAACAACCACATTTACCCTGAGATTTTTCGTTTCAGGGTACAGGATGGAACTGAGGATCCAAGTGTGTGTTTTTTTTATTTTTAAGTTTATTTATTTTTGAGAGAGAGAGAAAGAGAGAGACAGAGCACTAACATTGGAGGAGAAAAGAGAAAGGAGACAGTGAGTCCCAAGCAGGTGAGTTGAGTGGAACCTGGGGTTCCAACTCACCTATAGCAAGATCATGACCTGAGCTGAAGTCAAGAGTCAGATGCTTAACTGACTGAACCACCCAAGCACCCCAAGGTTCTACGTTTTTATACACATTTACAGCTACTGCTGAGACATATAGGAATCAGCAGAGCTTTGGTCAGAGACTAGAGAACCTCAAAGATACACCAGTTTTTCCCTCGATTCGTATGTGAAATATTGAAACCATATAACACAACCAGGAGAGAAATGGACTTCCTTAAAAAAACGACATAGTGTGTAATTTTGTTACCTTCTTCATTTACCATAATGTTTTAGAGGCTTATCACGTTGTATTATGGTAATTCCTCTTCATTACCGAATAGTATTCACTGCATGGCTCTGCCATATTTTGTAGACTTATTCACCAGTTGGTGGACATTTGAATTGTGTACAGTCAATGGCTACGATGAATGATGCCGCTGTGAACATTCATGTACAAGTCTTAGTATGGAGATATATTATCATTTCTCTTGGACTGATACTTAGGAGTTGAATTGCTGGGTTTTATGTTAACTGTATATTAGCATTTTAAAAGTGGTGGCGCTATGTTACATTTTTCATGAGCAATGTCTGAGAGCTCCCTGTTTCTCCACAACCTCACCAACACTTGGCATTGTCTGTCTTTTTAAATTTAGCATAGAATTGTTCAAAATATTCTCTTATGGCTCATAATTTCTGTAGGTCTACACAAAGAGTATCCCACTCATTTTTGATACAATTCTTATTTCCATTCTTTTGTTTGTTTCTTTGTTTGACTTATTGCTTGTCTAGAACCTTCAGTATAATATGGAATAATGTCAATTTAAATTGTTGATACTAAGGGGCATTTGGGTGGCTCAGTAGTTAAGTGTCTGGCTTTGGTGCAGGTCTGGATCTCAGGGTTCGTGAGTTTGAGCCCCACATTAGGCTTTGCACTGATGGTGCAGAGCCTGCTTGGGATTCTCTCTCTCTCTCTCTCTCTCTCTCTCTTCCCCTCCCCCCACTCTCTCTCTCTGAAAATAAATAAACTTAAAAAAATGTGTTAAGTTTAAACTGGTGATACTAAGTGTCACTTCTTCCTGATTTCAAAGGAATAACTTTTAGTATTTCGCAGTTCAATATATTGTTTGTTCTAAAAGATTTTAGGTGAGGCACCTTGGTGGCTCAGTTGGTTAAGCATCCAACTTTGGCTCAGGTAATGATCTCATGGTTTGTAGGTTCAAGTCCCACACGGGGCTCTGAGTTGACAGTTCAGAGCCTGCTTTGGATCTTGTCTCCCTCTCTCTGCCACTCCCCAGCTTGCTCGCTCTTTCTCTCTCTCTCAAAATAAATAAACATTGAAACAATTTTAGATAATTATTTTAAATATTTATAGGGAACACTTTGGGGATTAAGATACAATTAGGTTTATTTTCAAGTTTTTATTTCAATCCCAGTTAGTTAACATGCAGTGTAGTATTAGTTGCAGGTGTAGAGTTTAGTGATCCAACACTTACATACAACACCCAGTACTTTGGCTAAGATCAAGTGTAGTTACAGTTAAGTGGAAACAAATCATCTATGGATGCCATAATGTATGGTTTTGTGCTAGAAATTTACCTCTAAGCATTGGTATACTTTCTTTGATAAATCCTATTTTTATAGTTTTATTTTTAGTTAATCTCTAATTTCTCTTATGATTTATTTTCACTTTTTATTGTAAACAGTTTTTAAATTACCATTTGTTTGAGATTGAAAGTTGCCTTTATTTTTTGTTTCCTACTTTAACTGAATTATCATCAGATAAGTTGCTCTAGTGGTGCAGAGAATTTGACACTTGTGGAGAATAAATCTGTGGCATCAAATTAGGTGAGTTCTTTTAAATAACTTATATTCAGTCACAAGCTGATGAGTGTAGCATTTTTATATATATCCAGAGTTGGCTGCTTATTAGTTTGGATCAAATCCTCTATATCTTTCCGTATGCACACACATTCAGATTTGTAAATGCTTCAATGTTGCAAATTCTATCAATGTTTAAGAATTTTAAGAATTGAGAATGGCTCTTATCTGAAAGTCTGTTTGGTTTTATATATGTGTGTGTATATTTGTATAATATGATATATATCGTATATATAATTTCTTCAAATGCCAACAGCATTTTGACTGCTCTAACATTTTCATGCTTTTATTTTCAATCTTTTCATGGCCTAGGGGTTAGGTGCATCTTTTGTAAAAAGTACGTATCAGCAGATGATAGAGAGTCACCAAAACATGTTTCAAAATGTTCAAAGCAGGTCAACTCATACTATCCGTAAATTAGAAATGGCCTCAATGTCTAGCAACAAGAGAATGGATCAGCTGTCAAATGTCCATGCAGTGAGCAACTATAAAGGAATGAAAACTACCAGAATATAGATAAAGCATGAAGACCGAATCTCACAAACTTGATAATGAGAAAAGAGACCCTCAGGAGCACAGTATGCACTGCTCTTTCTCTACAGAATCAAAAAGTAGGTAATTTTAGTCAACTTTATAGGTGAAGATAGTGATTACTTTCAGAAGGTGAGGATTTCACAGAAGTACAAAGAAGACTTGTGGTGTGGTCTACTGGTAACTTGTGACTGAATCTGATTGCTGATTACATGATACTGCTCATTTGAATGATCTACCTACTCTAAACATGAAAATTATTTTTCTTCTAGTAATGAAATTGGTTTTGCTTTGCTTTGTTGGGAGAGGGAGAGGGAGAGAATCTTAAGCAGTCTCCAGACCCAGCACAGAGCCCAATGCAGGGCTCAATCTCAGGACCATGAGATCATGACTGAGCTCATGGCCTGTGCCGAAATCAAGGGTCTGATGCTTAAGTGACCTAGCCACCCAGGTGTCCTTGAAATTGGTCATTTTAAGCACATACCCCTTCAACCTTTCGACTGACAAATGTTTTTGTGATTTTTTTTAAGAGATAACATCAAATCTTGCAATATTTTCTTTCTTCCCTTAGTAGCCTCTGTGATAGCAATTCACCCAATTTCTCTTTGCTATAAAAACTCTAATTTTATCTCCCTCATCACTTTTGCCTGCTCTTTATGTTTCTTTGCACAGTTCTCCCAAAACGATTGTAGCTCCCGCATCAACTTGCCTAACCTAAAACTCTTTCAGTACAGTAACTATCTTCCTTTTCCGAAAATTCCACTATCCAGTCCCTTCTCTGTTATAATTGCTGTGTTTCTTAGGCAATCTTAAGTGTAAAACTGTTAAGCATGAGGAAAAGACTTTACACTAAAGTTGAAAAGCTTTATCTGGTCGCAGTAGAAAATCTTTTTCAGAAGACTCTTCTTCATTTAGTGACAAGATGACTTCGTTTAGGTATTGTGCCACAAGGTACTTTTAATTAATAAAAGTGCCGCTATTCTCCCCCTTACTGGGAGAATCTCTCCCTGCAAAGTGTTACATTTGTTATAAGTAAATGAACTTACATCGACACGTCATTATCCCCCCCCAAATTCAGTTTACATTAGAGTTCGTCCTTGATGTTTTACATTCTGTGGCTTTTGACACGTATAATGACAATATCCAAATGAGGTAACATACAGAACAGTTTCACTACCCTAAAGATCCTTTGTAGCCCACCTATTTACCCCTCTCCCTTCCCTAATGCTTGGCATCCACTGACTTATCTCTTTGCCGTTTCCATAGTTTTGCCTTTCCCAGAATGTCATGTATAGGTGGTCCCCACTTACAATGGTTGGACTTATACTTTTCTAACTTTCCCATGGTGCGAAAGTGATACACATGCAGTAGAAACTGTACTTTGAACTTTGAATTTGAATCTTTTCCTGGGCCAGTGATGTGAATTATGATATCTTCTCATGATGCTGGACAGGGGCAGAGAACTGCATCTCCCAGTCAACCAATCGATCGCGATGGTCAACCATAAACACACCTGTAACCGTTCTGTGCCCGTACAATCATTCTGGTTTCCGCTTTCAGTACAGTATTCAACAAGTTACATGAGACATTCAATACTTTATTATAAATAAGCCTTGTATTTGATGACTTTGCCCCCACTGTAGGCTAATGTAAGTGTTCTGACCACAGTTAAGGTAGGCTAGGCCAAGCTATGAAGTTTGGTAGGTTGGGTGTATTATATGCATTTTTGACTTAAAATTTTTTCAACAGATGATGGGTTTATTGGGACATTACCCCGTTGTAAGTCAAGGAAGACCTGTAGTTGAAATCATACAAAAGATAGCCACGTTACATTGGCTTCTTTCACTTTGAAATATGCATTTATGTTTCCTGCGTATATCTTCTTATCTTAATAGCTCAGTTTTTAGTGCTGAATTATATTCCATTCTCCATATTTCCAATAGTTGATTTATTCACCTACTTAAGGATATCGTTGTTGCTCCCAATGTCTAGTGATTATGAATAAACCTGCAATGAATACCTGTGTGCACCCAAAATGCATTTTGTTTCTTCATTTACTTTGTGCTATTCTCTCTCTCTCTCTATCATTTCAGTAGGAAAAGTCTTAAGTTGTGGATCCAGTGACCACCATGTACTTACCAATTTTAGGCAAATAGCAGTGAGTCAACACTTAAAGTTTAATAAATATAGTTTCTGAAGTTAATGGGAAATGTTGTTAAACTCTGCCCAGTAGGTGGAATACAAGTACGTGTGTTTCAGCATTCTGAATTCTAGACTTTCATTCTGTCGTCACTACTTATTACTATTGATTTCAATGCGACATGAGGAGAGCTGACCCCCAGGAACCACTTAAAAGCAGATTCTACTCTAAATATTTATTTGTTTGCACAACTGATTTCTACATCAACTAGAGGCTGTATATATGCATGTTGTACACGAAATTTAAGTTAATTCATTTAATTTTAGATTATAACCTTCTTTTTTGGATTTCAACTTCTGAACTACCCAAGAATGTCTGTCATTGTGTGGTCTGGCTTCTACGTCTGAAGTTTTAATAAAATTATCATTAAAATATTTTCCATTATAATTCACTAATCAATATACCACTGGTTTATTTGCTTTGACCCAACTGTTTTTTTCATGTAGGTTACCCTACATATACACCACAAAACTAACTTAGTTGCCAATTAATTTTGGCATGCAAGAATTAATATTTGCTTAGTGATTACTTTAAACTTTAGTCCCATTGCTTTCATTCATTCCATTCACAAGAGTGATGGTTTACAAAATCTATGAGATAGTCCCCACCTTTTTCATTCACACCTCCCCCTTTTGTTTCTCAAAGTTGCGTAGCCAATAAGCTTCTTCACATTAATTGTGTGTTTCCTTTGAAAATAATGTGTGACACCAAACTTTCCTCATCATGTTTTTCATCTCTGAGTTTCTCAGAGTGTAGATTAAGGGATTAAACATAGGAGCAATGATCGTGTAAAATAGAGCAAATATTTTGTCCTCAGGAAAAGTAGTAGGTGGCCTAAGGTAGATAAAGATTACTGGTCCAAAAAATAAGATGACCACAGTGATATGAGACCAACAGGTGGAGAGGGCTTTGCGTCTTCCCTCAGCTGAGAGATTTCTTAAAGTGAATAAGATAATACCATAAGAAACAAATAAGACAATAAAGGTAACTAAGGCGACCAGACCTGAAAAGGCAATCACAAGGATACCAGTGACATAGGTGTCGGTGCAGGCAACTTTTAGCAAAGGAAAAATATCACAAAAGTAGTGATCAATTTCATTAGGACCACAGAAGGGCAAACCAATCGCGGTAGAAAAGAGAGGGAAGGCATGGACGGCCCCACCAGCCCAGGCAGCTACGACTAGCAGATTGCATCTTGTCCTGTTCATGACAATCACGTAGTGGAGAGGTTTGCAGATGGCAGCATAGCGATCAAAGGCCATGGCGGTAAGAACGAAGATCTCGGTGCCTCCAAAGAAGTGCATTGTAAACACCTGTAACATGCAGTTACTATAGGAAATGGTTTTTCTTTCCACCAGCAGGTCAGCAATTAACTTGGGTGTAACAGTAGAGGTATAGCAGATGTCTATTAAGGATAAGTGGCTGAGGAAATAGTACATGGGTTGGTGAAAAAGAGGGCTGCATCGAACGGAGACGAGGATCAGCAGGTTTCCTGCCAACAAGGCGATGTAACAGACTAAGAAGAGGACAAAGCAAAATACTTGTATGTTCTGGTCGTAGGAAAGTCCCAGAAGAATGAATTCTGAGATGTTTCTCTGGCTTTTCATATATTTGAGTTTGGTGTATGCTTTCACAAGGACTTCTGTTTCTGAAAGAACGAGAACATAATTGGAGGTGAGAATTAACTGTATGAACACAATAATACAAAATTTATTAAAATACATGCTGACATAAATGGAGTTGATAACAATTGATTTCTTGAATTAGGCTAACTTTTTAATGCTGTCTTTTATAAATGTGTCATGAAATAATTTTGTAATGACAATAATGAGAATAATTATATATTTTACTCAATATTACTAGCAGTTGTCTTAAATATTTAAATGCTATTTGGAAAATAAAGCATTAATACCATTGATTGTATATTTAGATAAAGAACTGCTAATTATATTATTTAGTCGCATTGACCTAAAACAAAAAAACTCCTGTATTTCTCAATTCTTGTAACTTACTGATAAAATCTACTTTCCTTCTTTTAAAATTATCTGAGTACACTTCCTTAATTTTCTGGAAATGAATCCCAAAGAGATTCACATTTGTTTAAACATCCAGTTTGAACTCCTGGAGTTTAATTTGTGTAAAGCATACTACACATTGTTTTTTGGCCAAACATTGTCAATGGGTCATGTTAAACAAATGGAATTGCTCTTACATTAAAAAACAAAGAGTGTTTGAAAACTATACAGCAAAAGGAAGATGTCAATTAATGACTGGAATTGTGAAAAATACTCAGGAAATCTATTCATTTATCATTTTTATATTTTATGAGTTAAATACAATTTCAAAAATATATACTGTCATATCATCTGCATGGCTCAGTGGGTTGAGCACCCAACTCTTGATTTCAACTAAGGTCATGATCCCAGGGTCATGGGATCAAACCCCACAGCGGGCTCCATGCTGAGTGTGGAGCCTGCTTAAAATTCTGTCTCTCTTGGCGCGCCTGGGTGGCTCAGTCAGTTATGTGTCTGGCTTCGGCTCAGGTCATAATCTCACAGTTCGTGAGTTTGAGCCCTGCATCGGGCTCTGTGCTGACAACTCAGAGCCTGGAGCCTGCTTCAGATTCTACATGTCCCTCTCTCTCTACTCCTCCTATATATATATAGGGACTCACAAATTTAATATCTATGTTATTCATAGTCTTTGAGAAGATTTTAGATGGCCAATGGTTGACAGTTATGGCATTTTTAAAATGGCCCGTACTGTAAGACATCCATTCTATTTTAAATTACTAGTCAAAATTCTGCATTCCTAAAAGTATAAATTTTCGGTTTGTTCCTACTTTGCTTTCAGAATCACTAACAAGGATTCTCCATCCCCATTGATATAACAAAGTAAAATAATTATTGTGACAGTGTCCGGAAGTTAGCAGTCACTAAGGAGTACTGAAAAGTTTTAGGAGTGTGAGGGGCATTGGCCCACCTTCTACCTGTTGCCTCTGATACTAGGTAGAAAGAATGTTAATTTTCAGATACACTTCTTGATATAAAACAAATTGATTTACAGGCAACCATTATGTCAGTAGACTGTGAGCAATATACATGTGGAAACCACTTGACCGATTCAAATCTCTGATTCTAGATAGAAGAAACATCGAGAGAATCTAAGTAATTTCTCAGGTTTGAAAAGTAATACACTATGAATGTTAAAAGACAGAAATCCTGTTTCTTCCTCAATCTGGGGTTATGTTCCAAGCCAGAGTGCTGAGAGATGCCATGAAGGGCAGCAGTGAAAAGACTGTTTTGATTCCTCATCGGAGTAGAAAAAAATATGCAAGATGATGGGTTCACAGATACCCCATGTGTCTTTCAAGTATTTCTGTAAGTAAAGAGATAGGGAATATTTAAGATAGATATGTATTCTAGAATCCTCTGATTCTAAAACATTTGAAATTCTTTGCCTTCAGCCTTACAAAAATGCACATTCCTCATCAAGATTCCTCCTTGTTTTCTGGGGCACCTGAGTGGCTCAGTCAGTTAAGTGTCTGACTTCAGCTCAGGTCGTGATCTCATGGTTTGTGAGTTCGAGCCCCACATCAGGCTCTGTGCTGACAGCTGGGAACCTGGAGCTTGCTTCAGATTCTCTCTCTCTCTCTCTCTCTCTCTCTCTCTCCCTCCCTCTCTCTCTCTCTCCCTCCTCTACTTGTGCAGACTCTCTAAATAAATAAATAAACTAAAAAAAAATGCCTGCTTGTTTTCTAGATCATTATTGGAATTTAATCTATAATAGCTCGCAACCCTGCCCATGCTGTATGATCAATGCTGTTAGCAGGGGTGAAAGCAAAGAGGGGAAAAAATCAGTTGAGGAGAATTACTATCATCAAACAATATAGCGATACTAAGGAACCCTCTTATGGGAAAACTGAAATCACAAAGGATAAATAAAGGACTTCGGGCAACCACTGAACAAGTGGCCGAAACAGTAGCAACATAGAAAGAGTTGGAATCTCAAACTGACCAGGGCAATCCTTGAGTGAATTCTTTAATCTCTTTAAGCATCATCACACTCATTTTACCACTGACATATCATTACAAAAATCAGAATTTTGATGAGGAATACATGAGGTGATATGAAATAGCCCAAGACACGTGTGGTTCAAAATATTTTTCTCTCACTGTCTTTCCTCTCCGAGCGGTTAGGTTAGAACCACAGATTGTCATGCACACACATTCAACCAGCAGAAAAACTAAGGAAATAAAGAAGAAGATACATAACATGGATTTGACAAGTATGATCAGGTAAACAACAATTTGTTTGTTACATTATTAGCATGTTACAATTAGCATGTTTGTCTACAAAGTGTACTCAAACGATTACTTTATTTTTTGGTATTATTGAATCCAAATTATGTGTACTTTTTGGATCATGCTGTCCATAAAGGAATAGAAGGTCTTATACGTAACTACAAGTTACTATCATGCGTTCAAATCTTCTCTTAGTGTAACAGAATGTAGATAAACTCACCATAGTTGACTCAGATAAAACTATTTTAGGAAGGCAGATGTTTTGAAATAAAAGAAAACAATTTGTTATCGTACATATTCAAGTATAAGCTGGTCTGTTTCTTAATAGTAATATGAAGGATGCCGTTAAACAAGAGTTGGGGACACGATGAAATTCACTGCCCACTTAAAAATGCTTTATCTAGGGGCGCCTGGGTGGCGCAGTCGGTTAAGCGTCCGACTTCAGCCAGGTCACGATCTCGCGGTCCGTGAGTTCGAGCCCCGCGTCAGGCTCTGGGCTGATGGCTCAGAGCCTGGAGCCTGTTTCCGATTCTGTGTCTCCCTCTCTCTCTGCCCCTCCCCCGTTCATGCTCTGTCTCTCTCTGTTCCAAAAATAAATAAAAACGTTGAAAAAAAAATTTAAAAAAAATGCTTTATCTAGCTCTACTCCTATTCCCCAGAAAAGGGATTTTGCTTGTAGGTAATGCGCAATTGAAACTAAAGGATGCCAAAACATTGTTATCGTAATCTAATTATCCTACGCTGCAAAAGAAGTTATAGCCCTCAAATGAAATTATATAGAATAAATACAAAGTACACATAATTAGGGCACCTGGGTGGCTCAGTCAGTTAAGTGTCTGACTCTTGATTTCAGCTCAGGTCATGATCTCAGTGTCATGAGTTCAAGCCCCGCGTTGGGCTCTGTGCTGTCAGCTTGAGATTCTCCCTCTCTCTGCCTCTCCGATGCCCCCACTCCTTCTTTCTCAAAAAACAAAAGAAACAAACAAAATACTTAAAAACTCTCTCTCTCTCTCTCTCTCTCTCTCTCTCTCTCTGTCTCACAAACACATACGCACACACAATTAGCCTAGCACATGTGTTGTGTAACCGTTCCCAAACCAAGGTGACAAGGGTAATTCACTAACCATGAGATCGAGTGGCTGTCAGGTTAGCTTGGGCATGCATCAGGTAGCATTCCGTCCTCAGACACTCACTCTGCCAGTTTGTCTCTAGCACCGAAATCTGGAAGACATTGCAGAGCGTTTACAAACCCATAATTCGAACACGTTCAGGTTAATTCTCTGCAAATATCTGGAAAATTTCAACATGTCTCAAACCTTCTACAGTTTACCAGGGAAGTGGACTTCAAATATTCACTAAGACGAAGTGATGAAGAAGTGGATCTTCAGCCCCCAGGAAAGCAGGAATATTGAAGGCTGATTTAACTTCTTAGAGCTCGGAAGAAAAAATAAGCAACATGTATTTTTATATTCCTGAAAAAGCTAACACAACTATTTAGGTCCTAGGAATCGTGCATTTATTTTATGTCTACACCCGAGGACAGTTTGGTTCAGAGGAACAGAATACAAACTGACGTGGCAAGAATTAATAGGTCTTTGAAAGCTCTGTGTAATTATATTCCCAAAGGCATTTCTAGACAGATCTTAGCCCAAGTGCTGCCAAAGCCACCGTCGATAGTAATGTGCTTGGTGCTCTTGGGTATGAACTTTCCATATTTGCCTCTTTGGAAAACAACTTGGGGTGTTTCCCCTGCAGGCCCAAAAAGGCTACAGTCAAAGCAATTCGTGAAACCCTGGCTGCCCTGTGTTCTTCCAAATTTCTGAGGAATAGGAGGGAAAGTTTAGGCTGTAATAGGGTCAGGTTCTCTTTCTGGAAAATCTGAGATGAGGTAGGACAAGGAGAACCAAAGATGGCCACTTACAGTCCTTTTGCGGGGATTATCAAGATCCTTGGTGTGCGGAGCAGATAGATAAATAAAATCAATGACTTGTGATACCATACTTGGTATGAGGTTACCATTGATGACATACATGTTGAAAAATGGAAGACAAAAGAAAAGATAAGAGTAAACATCTCTTCCTCATAACTTGGCAAGTAGGAAAAACAAACATGATATGGAAAAATCAGAGGAAGGGAGCAAAGAACCACAGAGCTTTTATTGTGTTTAACATCCGGTTCTTTCTCTGCTCACTGACTCTTCACATGTCGTTCAGACTCAGTCTCATCTGCAGGCACTGAAACCAGACAGTCTCTCTATCCCATTCATGTAAAGTTTTCTCACGCAAAAAATGTCAGAAAATCAAATATTATAATGTTTAATCTGTTTCAGATCAAACAACTTAGCCAAACAGTAGCAAAAATACACTGAGAGATGATTGGGCGGATCGGGTTCATCATATTATTCAATGCTTATAATAACATATATTTTAACACAAATATTATTAGCTTTACTGGTAGATAAAAACACGGAAGGTCCTGGAGGTTAAGTAACTAGCTCAACTAGCCAGTAAAGATCTGAAGCAAGAAAACGTGTTGTTCTAAGTTTAGTGCTTGCTTCCAGGCTTTAAAAGGTTAAGAACCCTGAGTAAATGAAAGATTCTACAACTTCGGCATCAAGGACATCAGGACCCAGTGATTTCCAACTAGTGTACCTCAACGTTATGCCCAGTGTTGACCAAGTTGTACTCAAGAGCTAGCCTGTAGCAATCTACAGCAGGAGATAGCCAGTCGTATCTCTAACCTTGCCCTGTACACACCTTCAGAGACAGCTACTAGTTGCATTTACATCTGCCACTATTTAGTTCATCTGTCTTTATATAGTAGTTCTCCTGCATAGTCTTAATATTGATGAAGCACAAATCATCTTTTTTTACAGACACTTTTGCTCCACACGTTTAGAAAATTTTTGTCTCCAATTCAAGGTCACAAAGATCTTCTACGTGTTACTCTACATGTCTTGTACCTTTACATTTCATATAACATTCATATTGCATTCATACATCTAGTCTTCCTGAATGACATGACACCACGAGTGTGAATTACATGTAAGACATGGACCCTCGAGCCTGAGGGTGGGGAATCCTAAGCAGAATGGCTGAAGTAAAGCCACAGAGCTGATAGGTTCTAGAATATGTTTGGAGAATGGACGTGGACCCAGTGTACCTGGATGAAAGCTTCTGAACTTAGGGACACTCAGAGAGAAAAGCAAACAAAAGAAAAATAACTCGCATGAGGTTCGGGTAGCCACGTGGCATGCTAAAACTTCACACGTGTTAGCCAAAGTAATATTACATCTTTGCGAAGTACAACATCTTTTTAAAAGAGAGACTAATATAATTAGAGCACAATGTCAAGACCCAGAGATAAAAGCTGTCAGGAATCACCCAGCTCTCCCTGACCCTAAAGCCTATCATTATAATAACACACTTTCTACCAACGTAGTGATTTCTGAGATCGGCAAAGTAGACTCAGATAACTTATGGAAGATTTCTAACAAGCAGGAAGGTTGGATTTCATTCCAAGGAAAATGGGATTTCTTACAAACTTTTGGAGAGGGGAGTGATAGGATCAGAAAGATGGCTTCAGGACATTTTTAGCTTCCTCACATGCAAGTGGGCACACATGGAACCAGCTGGACCTTTTAAGGTACAGATTGTAATCTGATACCCAGTAACTTGTTTCTTTGGCTCATGTGACAGCAGACATGGGTAATTTAGCCCAAGTGTCCAGGCAAAGCTTATGTACTTTCTACAACACCTCAAATGTTAAATGCCTTTGCTACACAGGATCAAAAGCACGATGAATATCACTCATGTACATGAATTCTGAATGGGCCATTTTAGACCACGCCTTCTGCATGCTGGATTTCATCTCCATGTTTCTCAGGGTGGAGGTGAGACGATTCAGCATGGAGGCAATCACTGTGTAAAACCCCACATGTAGAACATAAGGATAGACACAGGGGGCAAAGAACAAAACTACTACCGTTATGTGAGAGTTGCAGGTGGAGCTTTGCAGTACCCTGAAGAGGAGAGAGTCTTAAGTTTAAATCACACGAGTAGGTAAGAAGCCAGCAGGGCAACAAAATGTCTGCCACCAACATCCCGGAATTAGCAATCGCGAAGACACTAACCACACAAATATCTTTGCATACCTGTTTCAAAGGGGCTTCACATCACAGATGTGGTGATCTACCTGGTTAGGACCCCCGAAAGGTAAGTTGAGTAAATTTGGTTAAAAGCAACACATTAAATAAAGGGTAAGGCTTGAACTTTTAAATCTGGCAATATTTTTGTTTTATTAGTAACTTGACAAACTGATTATCTGTCCAATTTCTCTGTTATAAAAACTCTATTGTATTACATCTTCCTCATAAACTTTTCTACTTTTCTATCCTTCTGTATATAAGGCCTTTATAATCATCGTAATTTTAGTATTGCATTTACATAGGCTAAAACTATTCGTGTATTTTCATTGTCATTTTGTTCATATAATCTGGTTACACAATCTCTTCCGTTTTGTGATATTTCCTGTTTTCAAAGAAAGCATTTATTTTTGCATATTATTAGAGATACAAATGAACACATTTCATCAAATTTGTTTCAGGTTCTTCTAGAGAATCCTCATGTTCGTTTCAAAGATGATCTGTCATTTCCATTCATTTCCGTGATTTGTATCAGAGGGTTTTTTGATTGAAGTTTGTTTGTTTGAACTCACTTCTTGTGTGAATAAGAAAGACTCTGGATCTTATAAACAGTGTCCGTCCTCCTAATTTCTGGCATTTTATGATTCAGTTCCTGTATGGATTTTTTTAATGGACCAATATGTAGAAAATCAGTGAGTGTGTTTTTAATATCTTGAGTAATTGATTTCACTCTATGTTTACTAGTTTATTTCTTATCATTAAAAAAAATTTTAAGTGTATTTATTTATTTTGAGAGAGAGAAAGAGAGAGAGTGAGCACAGTGGCGGGGTGGGCTGGGGTGGGGGGCAGAGAGGAGAGACAGAATCCCCAGCAGGCTCCACACCACCAGCCCAGAGCTCAACACGGGGCTCAAACCCATAAACGGCAAGACCACAACAAGAGCTGAGACCAAGAGTCAGACACCCAACTGACTGCACCACCCAGGTGCCCCTTTACTAGTTTATTTTTATTTCCAACATGAAGTCCAGAGTTAAAACCACAGAATCACTTTAAATCATATTTCATTATGCCCACTTCTTGCTATGTATTTAATTTCTAAATACTTCTGGAGTTCATTTAGGTGACGAGCCTATCATAAACCAAAATTTGGTCTTAAAATCATGGACTTTAACCGTCTCTTTGCCATACAGAATGGCTCATCGTGTGGTCTAGACACCAAACCTGCATTTTCTAACGCAAGATAACTCCAATTTTCTTTTTCACATCACAATTCTCGGCTCCTATAATATTGTCTTAACTATGCATATAACTGATTTTGTACATGTCAACCTGTTCATAACATCTCAAAGCCTGCAAAATGAACTAAGTTTTAAGCTTATATTTTGTATGGATGACTTACTATTTCTTTTTAGTCACTATGAAACTCCAAGTCCTATTTCTGTCACTCATAAAATGTTACCAATGGAAAAATTACTCTGTGAGATGGTTTCCTATCTCCCCTATCCGTATCTAGCTGCCCCTCTGTTTTTTATAAAAGATATTGAGCTCCAATGTTTGCAGACATTTCTCATGGCGTTTTTCATCTCTGAGTTCCTCAGAGTGTATATGAAGGGATTGAACATCGGAGCAATGATGGTATAAAACAGAGCAAATACCTTATCCTCAGGGAAAGTGGTTGGAGGCCGAAGGTAGGCAAAGATTGAAGGCCCAAAAAATAAAACTATCACAGTGATATGCGACCCACAGGTAGAGAGGGCTTTGCGCCTTCCTTTGGCTGAATGATTTCTTAAAGTGAATAATATAATGACATAAGAAAAAAACAAGACCACAAATGCCACTAAGGTAACCATTCCTGAATTGGCAACCAAAAGGACACCGGTGACATACGTGTCAGCACAGGCAACTTTTAGCAAAGGAAAAATGTCGCAAAAATAGTGATCAATCTCATTAGGACCACAGAAGGGCAACCTGATTACCAGAAAAAACTGAGGAAAGGAGTGCGCGGCCCCACCAGCCCAAGCAGCCAAGACGAGGAGATTGCACCTTGCTCTGTTCATGACAAGCAGGTAGTGGAGAGGTTTGCAGATGGCAGCATAGCGATCAAAGGCCATGACGGTGAGGATTAAGACTTCAATCATTCCGAAGAAGTGCATGGTAAAGACTTGTAACATACAGTTACCATAGGAGATGGCTTTTCTTCCCACTAGGAGGTCAGCAATGAATTTGGGTGTAATGCTAGAGGTGAAGCAGATGTCCATACAGGATAAATGGCTGAGGAAATAGTACATTGGTTGGTGGAAAAGAGGGCTGCATCGAATAGAGATAAGGATCAGAAGGTTTCCTACCAAGAGAGCAGCATAGCAGAATAAGAAGAACACAAAGCAAAATATTTGTGTGCGATGGTCATACGAAAGTCCCAAAAGAATGAATTCTGAGACATTCCTCTGACTCTCCATCTGTTTCAGACTGGCGTATATTATAGATGAATGGGTTAAACACCTGAAAAGAAAGAAAATATGAATCTTTATAAAAACAATTAGCAGCATGGCAACAATAATTAAAATTCACTAAAAAAGTAAATTGACGCCATTGAATGAGTAAAATTAATTATTCCTGATACATAGATTTACACTTCTTTTTATTTTATTTTAGTCTAGTCTAGTCTAGTCTAGTTTAGTTTAGTTTAGTTTAAGTTTATTCATTTAATATTTCTGAGAGAGAGAGGATGAGAGCACAAGCAAGGGAGGGGCAGAGAGAGAGAGGGAGACACAGAATCCGAAGCAGGCTCCAGGCTCTGAGCTGTCCACACAGAGCCCAACGTGGGGCTTGAACTCACAAACTGTGAGATCATGACCTGAGCAAAAGCCAGACGATAACTGACTGAGCCACCCAGGCACCCCTATTTCTCTCATTTTAGAAATCTATTGTAAATAATTCTATAATGGGGAAAATGATGTTAACTTTTCAACATTAACAATAATGATTATGGAACATTTAAATGTTAGTTTGATGTTAAAGAAATTAGCTATTGTTAATTTTATAAATTAAATAACAAAAAGAGTATAATTTACGTCCTTTAAAAAAATTGTGCACATTTTAAAATGCATGCTTTTATCCATAGAGTCAACTTTTTTTTTTTTTTTCAGAATGATCTGGACAAATTTCCTGTTTGATTTGGGAGTATCCTTGGGAATAAAAATTTATTAAAAATATGTCAGTTTGTTCTCTGTAGTTAAGAGTCTGTTTCTTGGTTTTCTCTTTTTCCTCCCCTGTGTTCATCTGTTTTGTTTCTTAAATTCCACATATGGTGATTAAGGACGGCGCTTGCTGTGATGAGCACAGGGTGTTGTATGTAAATGTTGAATTGCTAGCTTCTACTCCTGAAACTAACATTACACTGTGTGTCAACTAATTAGAATTTGATAAAAAGCTTGAAAAAAAAGGAAAGAAATACATCAGCTTGAATTGTTTAATTTGTTTAAAGGATGATCGTCCTTGTCCTGTCAATAAACATACCAGTTGCACAGCTTATACTAAAATAGCTTTAGGTACATTAAAAGCAAAGAATGGTTGAACACTAAGCAGCAAATAGACTGATAATGAATTAAAGTTCTAAGAAATAAAGCCAATTTATTCATTTATCCAACTTACAGTTTACAAGTTAAAATTAAAAAAATGGTTAAAATTAATCTAAATTTGTGATGGCAAGTGATAAATGGAAGATAAAAAGAAATTGCCCAAACATACGTGCATTGTTCATATTTCATGACTTTTCCTAAGAATTTCACTCTAGGCGATAAAATTCAACAAAGGAAGATGATACAGAATGTAGCTCCAAGAGAGATTTGTTTCAACACTCAGCAACTAGATGTTGTATTAATGAATGGATCAAAGATTCGCAAATTTGCGTCTTTTGGACAACCTTGAGATATTATTTATGTAGGGGGAAATAGTGTGTAGGATAGAGAGAATGCGCTCCGGGAGCCGTTTTCTCCAGTGCTGAGGACTGAACTGACACTCCATGAGATGCAAACACTATTCCACACTTTCCACCTTTGTCTGACCCGATGTAGCCACCTTATCTTGGCACTCTGGATGACTATTAAAAAAACAGAGACTATAGGGGCACCTGGGTGGCTCAGTTGGTTAAGTGTCTGACTTGGGCTCAGGACACGATCTCACGGTTCACGAGTGTGAGCTCGGGGTCTGGCTCTCTGCTGTCAGCGTAGAGCCCACTTCAGATCCTCTGTCCCCCCTCTCTCTGCCCCTCCCCTGCTCGCTCTGTCATTCTCTCTCTCTCTCTCTCAAAAATAAATAAACATTTTTAAAAAACCACCAAATGCTACTGTAGCAAAACTATTTAGAAGCCATCAAATCCCATGACACACAAATTCAAACGTTTGTCCTTAAGATCAGTTTAGATGGTGAGTGGGTAATTGGTGTAGCATTTAAAATGGTCTATACTATGAGAAACTAATTCTATTTTAAATTATCATTCAACCTCATTTCATCAAGAAGAAAAAAACTCAGTCTCTTCCCGCGATGACTTATTATTGCTACAAGGCTTCCTAACCTCTGTATTGTTCTTAACAAACCAAAAATAATTATCAAGTTCATCGTGTTCAATAGTGACCTGTTCTTAAGTAGAGGTTCATAATTTTATGATTTATTGATCAATTTTCTCCTTACCTTATTATAGTTAATGCTGATTCCTAATGTAGGAGATGGCATGCTATGTACTTGACAGATAGATGTGTTTGCCTAAAACAAATTGACTTAAAGTTAATTGTGAGATAAATCGGTTGGTAAACAACATAAAATGGATATCACTTGACGTATCCAACCCCTGATTTTCAATAAAAGAGACTCAGATCAAGATATTCTAAGTAATTTATTAACATCAGAAAGTAATATTCTGTGGAGGACAGATATCTGGATTCCCAGTCAGTCAGGGGCTGTATTCCACGCTTGTGAGCAGAGCAAGAAAACGGGGTGTTCCAGAGGCCAGCAGTGAGGGGAAACACTTTGAATCGCGTCCCAATTTTAAAAAGTATTCAAGGTCACAGATTACCAATCACCCGGTCTATGTTTATGAATATTTGGGGGGATATAAACATGGGGTCTAGCCTTCTTGATTCCAAATCATTTTGAAATAATTTTAGGTCATTTTTAGCAAAATGTGTATTCCTTCAGGTAGGATTTTGGCTTGTTTTCTAGATTATCACAGATGTTTCATCCACAAGCTCATAAACTCTGATCCTAAAATCTGGGGAATGTGCTATTGTAATCACTGCTATTAGTTGAAGTAAAAGGGACATGTGGATGCAGCCCAGTGAGAGGATTATTGTCATTGAAACATGCAGTAGATTCTTGACCACATCTTCCAATTTGTCAAATAATTGAAATCATAAGTGATGAGAGGAAGAAATATTATTCACTCCTTCTAAAGGTGGTTGGAATCACAGAACAAGAAAGATGTAGAAACATGAAGAAGTATAATTACTGAATGGTGAACTGTTTTGATTCAAATTGTGCTTCTATACAGTAATAATTTGAATGTAAAAAGAAAACCAATTACCTAAATATGTCTACAATATGAAGTGAAATATGCCCTTATATTTGCCTTATTTCACTTTAAATATAGTTATTTAGAATTGAAGCGTAGAGTTTGAAATCTGGGTAATCTGGCCCATGTTCTGTGAGAACTCAATCACCCCATTTGACTAAAGACACTATGCAAACATTTTTCTTACTAACTTTATTAATGTCTTCCTTTCTTATAGACCAATAACTTTTAATAAGAACTCATAAGCAGAATTCACTTTCTCCCCTTCCATGGCATTTATGAACATTGAAGTTATTGCTAACCTCTTAAAGTTTCATGGCCCACATTTATAGAATCGATAAACTATTACATAATGCAAAAATATAATGAGGAATAAAAAATAATATGAAATACCCCAGGGTCATACGTGGTTCAAAACTACACATTATCTTCCTTATACTTTTTCTCTTTTCTTGAGTGAGGAGTTTCTGAAATTGCCATGCATACATATATAACCAGTCTAACAAGGAAACAAGAAACCTGAAACTATCACTATATGTTAATGAGGATGACCATGATAAATTTCAGTTTGGAGCAATCTTTTAGTAAAAAGAAACAAAATTACTCTAAACAATTAGTTGTCTTTAGTCATTTCTTTTTTCGGTGTTTAAAACTTTTTATCAAAGTATAGAAAAGTATGTAATATATAAATCTGAATGACCCCAAAAACACAATCCATTAAAGATAAAGTTGGTAAATTGGACTCCATCAACATTAAAGCTTCTGGTCTTTGGTCATTTCTTAATGCTAACCATTAGCATGCAATTTTCCTGTACTCTAAAAATCCAGTCAGATTATTACTTTATTAGTTTGGTCGTACTGCATAAAAATGCTGCATTTTGACTGTGCTATTAAAACATCAAGAATTATTGCTCTCAAAGTAGTTTCCACTGTAAGTTCATATTTCCTCCTAATGATACCAGAATATGGCCCGCTATAAAGCTAACTTAATTCAATCAAACAAATCTAGTCCATTTTAGGGTAGCAAAATTTTTGAAAGTTAGAAAATAACTCATCATTGGGATATGCAGTCATAAAAGCTGGGCTATTCCTTCATACGAATATGGGGGAAATATATAAAAGCACCAGAAAAGGATTCAATAAATTTTGCTGAAACTTGAAGATTTCCTTCACTTCGACTCACCTATTCTTGCTCACCCGTGTAATTCTGCCTGTGAATAATGTACAATAAGACTAAAGTTAGCTACATTATTTTTATAGTAATCAAATTATCTTGTGCTGCCACAGAAAATACAGTGTAAGAATGAAATTAAATGGAATAAACTTAAATAGCATAGAACCACCTCGAAGCAGATGGTGGAGCATCTCCAAAGGAAGCGGCATGGTTAATTCACTGATCATTAGATCTCAGAGGCTGTAAGATTAGTTTTAGACCAAATCAGGAGACCCCCCTCCTGAGGTACTCACTCTACTGATTCTTCTCCAGTGTCTAAAGCTGAAAGAAAAAGGCAGAGATTTACACACCAGTCATGCAAACATGTGTAGGTCAATTCTCCAAAATTATCTTGAGAATCTCAGCATGTCTTAGAACATTTTATACATCTGCAAGGGGAGGGGGGTGGAGTTTAAGTATTCATTAACCCTCAGGGATGTAAGAAATGGACCTTCAGACTACAAAAAAAAAAAAAAGAAAAGAAAAAGAAAAGCATGAAGTATTTTGAAATTCTTACAAAAACAAACACACCTTTTAAGCTTTAGAATGTCATTTATTGTGTGTCTATCCCTAAAGGAAAGCTGATTTGGAAAAGCAGAATATAACATATGACAACACAAGAATTTACAGGTCTTTGAAAGTCTTAAGAAATTACATTCCCAGAGGCATTCCTGAACAGATCTTCACCAAAGTCCTCTGTATTGCTCTCCATGAGACTGGCCCTGGTGCCTGTGGGCATTTGGGCATTTTCTGGATATAACTTTACATCTTATCCTTTTTACATCTATCTTTTTTTTTTAAGAGATAAAGAGAGTGAGGGGGTGGGGGGGTGGGGAGTGGGCAGAGGGAGAGAGAGAGAGAGAATCTTAAGCCTAGTGCAGAGCCTAAAGTGAGGCTTGATCTCATGACCTGAGCCAAAATCAAGAGTTGGACTCTTAACTGAGAAAGGCACCCTAGTACCCCTTTACTTCTTATCTTTGTGTTAGCCTGTGTCCAGCAGTTTCCCTGAAGGTTCCCCAATGCTCTATTCAGACAGAGCAATTCAGAAGCTCTGCCTGCCTTGTGTTCGTCTTACTTTCCGAAGAAAAATAATATAGTGTGGAATAGTATTAAGCTAGTAGTGACTAAGAAAAAATTCACTGAAAATTAAAACATAGAAACATTTATTTGGGCAACTGCAATTGTAATTGGGGAGGCACAGGCTCTGGCAGGAACCTAAACTGCGTTCCCAGGAAGACAAAGAGAGGCAGAGTTATAGAGGCAAAAGGCTATGAGTGTAATTCTCATTCAGGTCCCTTCTGCAAAACAGAGATTGGAATTAGGGTAACTGGGATTGGTTGGGTTAATACGCAAATGAAGGATTGGAACACTTTTACAAGCAAAGAATGCTGATGACTCAGGTGTCATGAGGAGGAAGGAAGTTAAGTCCAGGCTAAAGGCTGCCAGCTCTCTGAAAAGTTCAAAAATCTTCATGGTTTCTCCAATGCAGATGTGCCTAAACACTTCCTTACTTATGGCCTCCTGATCCTATTTGTAAAAAGAGACTATCTTAAGTAGGCTTGCTTGCTCCATTTTGGAATTTTCCTTTTATAGTAGCTTCAGAAAGATCTGACTTGGGGAGAGACAAACAGAGCCAAACACACGCAGTACAGTCCAATATGCATCGTTATCCAGAGTAACGTATGTGGGTAGAGCAGACAGATGAATAAAGTTAGTGACCTGTAATATCAGGACTGGAACCCAAGGTATTTGTTGCCAGGGACCAATACTGATGAAATAGATGGTTGGGGAATACAGAACAGAAGAAAAGGAAAGATTCAAGAAGAAACAATCTATCCTTTATATATACATATATATCTTTATATATACATATATATATATATATATAATCATTAAGGGAGAATATAATAAAATATGAAGGGACATCCAGTCTCAATATATAGCCCAACTTTTATTCTGTTTACCATTTGGCTTAGTCCTGTGTTACCTCATTTCTGCAGGTTAGTTGGTTCAGTCCAAAATGTGCGCACTGGTACGAGGTGAACCAATTCTCCTCCCTCGTACACAAATTCATATATGAAAAATTTCCTTAATACATGTAAAACTTTAGGAGATCAACTTTTATAGGAAATTATCTGGTACAAAATAACAAAAATAGCTAGAACTTGTTGAGGGTTTATTTTGTGCTTTAACTTCCTTGTATCATTTTATCTCACAACTGAACATATTGTGAGATAAATAGAGTTAGTTCTGTGGTTCCAATAAGAACAGGAGCTTCCAGAGGTTAAAAAGATTCACTCAAAAGCTACCAAATGCGCATAAGAAAAAGAACCCTGTGCCTTCTGTGTGTGAAAGAAACAGGTTTTTATGTGTTTACTGCTGGCTTCCAGGCTTTTAAAGTAGAGTAACCCTGAGGAAATGAGAGATTCTAGCATGTCAGAATGATGGATATCAGAGCTCATGTTTTACTGGTTGTCCATTTCAGTATAATGCATCTTGTTGACCAAGCTTCACTCAAGCTGGCTTGTGTCAACACACAGAAGGAGGTAGCTGGTCATATCTCTACCCATAACACAAAAACACAGGATCATCCTTATTAGACATGTGTATAAGTGACTCACTTACAACCCCAGTCCCTGCATTTGTCTCAGTTCTCTGCTGAGAATTGATTTTGTTCTTTTTATCCTTCTTTTCTAATCCCCTTCTAAAACCTTCTGTTTTATGGAGTACATGGATTTACTTATAAAACCGAGATTTTAGGGGTGCCTGGGGGGTTCAGTTGCTTAAGTGTCTGACTTCAGCTCAGGTCATGATCTCATAGTTAATGAGTTCGAGCCCCACATTGGGCTCTGTGCTGACAGCTCAGATCCTGGAGCCTGCTCTAGATTCTGTGTCTCCCTCTTTCTCTGCCCCTCTCCTACTCACGCTGTCCCTCTCTCAAAAATGAATAAATATTTTAAAAAAGATTTAAAAAAACGAGATTCCAGGTATTTTTGAAGTTATTAAATATTGTTCTACAGACTGGAAAGATAATTCTAGAAAGAACAACTTACAACTGGATAACTAAGTTATCCAGTATATATATATATATATATATATATATATATATATATATATATAGCTCAGTATAGCTCAGTATATTTTTGGTGGGCTTACTATATAAAACAGTCATAATTTTTTGCCAATAAAATCTTATGAATTGTTGAGAAAAACAAATGATAAGAAAATGTTTTGGTTTTGTTGTGTAGCATTCTTTCTGATGGGTCAAGTATTTCCTCTGACCCATCCTCAAGACCATCAACCTGCCCCCTACTACACACACAAACACACACACACACACACACACACACACACACACACAGAATTATCACACATACACAGGAACAAATATACACACTACATTTCTGTATTAAAAATAATCCAAATATTCTTTGGAGAATTACTATATTAAGCCAGTTCAAACCAAACTATGACTAGACAGACTTGATTTCCTATGAAATAGAATGTTTATCTTTGATAAGCCACAGGTTTTCCTGGATCCATGAAGAAAAAAAAAGTAATTCGATGTGTGAAAAGTTCTAAAAGTAGAACTATCAAAGGAAGATTTCCTGACATTAGAGCAAACAGTATCTCATTTATGTTTTGTCCTGGACTTCTCATTGGCTCTGGGGCAGGAGTAATTCAATCGAGGAAACTGTGAAAATGATGCAATCGTTCTGCTGAGAAAGGCAAATACTTTCGCAGAGAGAAATGTCTACACAAATGGGAACCAAGACCCAGGCTATGTGATTCAGAGGACAAGGAATAAATGAAAATTAAAATAGTAGTACCTCAAAATGCAGAAAATAAGAAAAAAGATATTATAGGGGGCTGAGAGTCTGTTGGACTTCATCCCTGATTGCTACAGGGAATGTATGTTGAAGTTTTAACCTTTCTGACATTACACATTTTATTATTAATGCATGATAGCTCATAACATAAGGGGAAGTGCTGGATATGTGAGAACAATGTATAAAGGCCAATAAAAAGAGAAGATAGTATCTTTGAAAGTAATTCATTACCTGTTAACTTCTTAATTTGCGTGGGTTTATTGTTAGAAAACAGATAAAAGAAAATAAATATATACCACTTCTTTGAGTTGGCTCAATCAAACTGGAAAAACACATAAGAAGAAACACTAATATGGGGCACAGGATTATTTTTAAAGGAGTAGATGTACAGTTTCATATCAACAAAAGAACAGTTCCATATCAACAAAAGAACAGATCAGAAATGCTTCTGGTCTGTCCATGAGTCAGCAAAATCTTCTGGAATAAGAAAACATCAAGAGTCTGACTTATAGGTAAGACATGAACACTAAGGCATAGTGGGGGCAACATAAGCAGAGAAGAGAGAAGAAATAGTCATAGCGCTGACAGACTTTAGAGTATGTTTGGAGAATGTAGAGAAGTCCAGTGCAGCTGGTTGAAAGCATCCAAGCACAGGGAATAAATGAAGAAGGGTAGAGAAAGAACGAAAATATGTAACGTTTCCAGCAGCCATATGCCCTGCTAAATCTTCACATGTGTTAGTCAAAGTAATATTGCAACTTTCTAAAGTACAATAGTACTCATTTCATAGATATTTGAGAAAAGGGGAGGCATATGGGGCACTTGGGTGGCTCGGTCGGTTAAGCGTTGGACTTCAGCTCAGGTCATAATCTCACAGTTCATGAGTTCCAGGCCCATGTCTGGCTCTGTGCTGATAGCTCAGACCTGGAGCCTGCTTAGGATTCTGTGTCTCCCTCTCTCTCTGCCCCTCCCTCGCTTGCACTACCTCTCTCTCTCTCACTATCTCTCCCTCTCTCTCAAAATTAACTAAATATTTAAAAAGGGGGGAGGATGCATATATGAAGCAAATTAACAAGACACAGAGATAAAAACACACCAGAGTCAATAATCATTCACCTCTCCCTGGCCCCAATATCTTTCATTGTAACACCATGCTTTATACCAATGTAGTGATTTCTGACATTAGCAAGTTTGGCCAGGAGAAATTTTCACAAACAGCGAGAAGTTTGGATTTTGTTCCAAGGAATATAGGGTTCCTTGCATATCTTTGGAGAGAGTAGTGATATGATTGGGCATGTGTTTTAGAACGGCATTTCTAGCATTAAAACCCATGCAACCATATCTGGAACCACTTGGAAAGTTTAGAGTGCAGACTACAATCTGAACTGCAGTGACTTCCTTCTTTGGCTCTTCTATGTTAGAGGCCATTTGGTCCAGCTTCCCCCCAAAAGTTATATGTTTTCTGTAACACCTGAAATAATATGCTGTGGGGACACAAAGTTGGAAGTGCAGTTAATAACACCTTTACTTGAAATTTGAATGTGCCATTTTAGACCACACCTTCCGCATGGCGGTTTTCATCTCCGTGTTTCTCAGGGTATAGATGAGAGGATTCAGCATGGGGGCAATCACAGTGTAAAACACGGATATTTCCTTATCCTTGTTCTCACTCCCTGCAGGTAGAACATAGATATACATACAAGGCACAAAGAATAAAACCACCACCATTACGTGAGAGCTGCAGGTGGAGAGAGCTTTGCGTCGCCCTGCGGAGGAGCGGGTCCTAAGATTATATAATATGAGTATGTAAGAAGCCACCAGGACAAGAAAAATTACAACCACCACCATCCCTGAATTAGCAATCACTAAGATACTAACAACACGAATGTCGCTGCACACCAGTTTCAAAAGAGGCTTCACATCACATACGTAGTGATCTATCTGATTAGGACCACAGAAAGGTAGTTGAGTACCATGAGCAACAGAGCAATGGAGTGCCAAAAACCCACAGCCCAGGCCGTGAAGATCAACATGTTACACCTCTGCCGGTTCATGAGGACCGTGTAGTGCAGGGGCTTGACAATGGCAACATAGCGGTCAAAAGCCATGGACACCAAGATGAATATCTCCACACCCGCCAGCAAGTGGGCAGCGAAGAGCTGGGTCATACAATTGTTATAGGAGATGTTTCTTCTTGCGGCACCTAAGTCCCTGATTAGCCTGGGGACCACGGTGGAGGTGTAGCAGAGATCCATGAGGGAAAGGTGACAGAGAAAGTAGTACATCGGCTCTTCGATTAAATGGCTGCAGGTGATTGTGAGTAAGATAATGAAGTTGCCCATTAAGATTGCCAAGTAACAGAGCAGGAACCAGAAAAAGAACAGGAGCTCCATTTGCTTATTTCCCCACAGACCCATGAAAACAAATTCTGTGACATTGTTCTGATTTTCCATGAGGTTGAGGTGAGTCCAGAGTTAAACAGAAAGTTAATTCATCTGAAACGATACAGAACATACATTGTCAATAGCACCTTTTGAGTTTGGGGGTATTTACACACTAAAAAAAGACGCAGGTCATAGAGAATTTGTCACAGGCTCAATCTTTGAAATCCTTTCGGGTTAAGGGAGTCATTATATTTCAAATGATATTTGTTTAATTTTTTCTTTCTTCAAATTTTTATTTACATTCCAATTAGTTACCATACAGTATAATGTTAGTTTTGGTTGTAGAATTTAGTGATCCGTCACTTACATACAACCCCTGGTGCTCATCACATTGCGGTCCTTAACACCCATTCACCCATTTAACCCACCCCCACCCGCCTCCCCTCCAGTAGCCATCAGTCTGTTTTCTATAATTAAGAGTCTGTTTCCTGATTTGTCTCTCTGATTCCCATTATTTTCATTTGTTTTGTTTCTTAAATTCCAAATATGACTGAAATAATATGGCATGAATCTCAAACTGACTTATTTTGCTTAGGACAATACTCTCTGGCTCCCTCCATGTCATTGCTCTATATACCCCACATCTTCTCTATCCATTCATGAGTCAATGGACATTTGGACTCTTTCCATAATTTGACTATTGTTGATAAAGTGCTATAAACATCAGGGTGCATGTGTCTTTTCAAATTGGCATTTTTATATCCTTAGGGTAAATAGTAGTGCAATTGCTGGGTCTTAGGGTAGTTCTATTTTTTTAACTTTTTGAGGAGCCTCCATATTGTTTTCCAGAGTGGCTGTACCAGTAGGGACTGTAAATGGTATTCAATGAAAGCATATTGT
This sequence comes from Felis catus, assembly GCF_018350175.1. Lineage (NCBI taxonomy): Eukaryota > Metazoa > Chordata > Mammalia > Carnivora > Felidae > Felis > Felis catus. The sequence goes on along the minus strand of NC_058377.1, from coordinate 100,556,965 downwards.
CTGTTTGAAACTCTTGTAAGCATTTTGCATTCATTTAATTCATAACAGACCAATGGTTACTATCCTGATACTCATTTTACATGTGGGGAAACAGAAAAATAGGTGGGTTCAGTTAATCCCACCAAATCATTAAGGTATCAAGTAGCAACCAAAGATATAAACCTGTTTCAGATGCCATGTCCATGCTCTTAACAGCTCCGCCATATTACCCACTGAGCAAATGGACTTCCAACTGTTTTCCATCTCCTTAAAAGATATGGGTTTTACCTCTCTCTGCCATTTACCACCTGTATAACTTTAAACAAGTCCCTCCCCTTCTCTATGCTGTATATAATTTATATATAGTGTCCCAATACACACAAACATTGCATGTATCCATTGAAACTGAAGATATATTCTTAAAATAAGAACAAAATCAAGGCTCTTAATCATAGCAGAGAAATATCCTTGATTAGTGGATAATAGTTTCAGTGATTCCCCTTTTTGACAGGTTTGGTCAAGATTTAGAACAAGGAGATACAGGAAACAGGGATTTGGAAACCCTGTTTGGGCATCTGGAAATAGGAACACAGGTTCTTGTCATGTAAAAGCTTTCCCTTTTTCCTAACCATTCTAAAGACACATATTAGAGATTGTTGTTAACATGTTAGAAACATTGTGGAGAGCTAGGTGTTCTCTGTTGCCATATTGAAGAACCCAGTGTGATTAAAGAATGTCCTGAATATTTAACGCTACATTTAGAACAGTGCAACCACTTAGACTCAGTAGACGCAGGAGCAGAGAGTGAATATGTGGAAACATCACCTTTTCCCATAACCAAGCATCCTCCACAGCAAAATCATGATTTGCCTAAAAGACTATTAATGTCTATGAATTATTTTAATGGTGCCAACGGGGGAAACATATGACGTAGTGGGCAGATTCTTTATCTGATGATTGTGAAGGTAGAGTATCCAGGCTCCCATGTCTTGTTAAGTATTTCTTGTTCACACTGAGCAGTTCGTTCTCCCCGATCCTACTCCTTCAGCTGGTATGTGGAACTAAAACTTCTGGATCCAAGAGCAAAATGAAGTTCATTTAAGAATATACAATAGAAGGGGCGCCTGGGTGGCGCAGTCGGTTAAGCGTCCGATTTCAGCCAGGTCACGATCTCGTGGTCCGTGAGTTCAAGCCCCGCATCGGGCTCTGGGCTGATGGCTCGGAGCCTGGGGCCTGTTTCCGATTCTGTGTCTCCCTCTCTCTCTGCCCCTCCCCCGTTCATGCTCTGTCTCTCTCTGTCCCAAAAGTAAATAAACGTTGAAAAAAAAAAAAAAAGAATATACAATAGAAGGCCTGACAGTTCTAACTCGTCAAGTCCCAAAAATGTTTGGAGAGGAACAAACTATTGTATAAAAAAATAGATATCAGAACTTTCATTAGCTCATTGGATTTACCTATGGATTCTTTACTTGGCCACAATGGTATGGGTTGAAGTACTCATGTTAGATATATAGTAAGTACAAGGAAAAACTTAGCGTTGGTATTTATTTGTCTTGCATTCAAAACAGAGCTTAGTCAAATACGTATTTATTTGTAAATTGAGACTATCTAAACCTAACCCTTGTTTGTGGAAGAATATGATCAGTTGAAGGACATATATGGATCTACAGATAATTTTTCATAAAGCTGTCGAATGAACCTGTAGCAAGTTCAGCTGTTGGTTTAGAATGCATCCTGAACAAGACTCAACTTGCATTCTTGTGCAAGATTCAACATCTCTCAACATTTGGTCCAGTGTTGCTTAGAGTACAAAGATTGAACATCAGTTGGGAAAACACAGGCCCATATAGAAAAATATTTTCCAAAGCAGAATATATACATACATATATATATAAATATACATACATATATATGTATATATATATGTGTGTATTTATATATTATATATTTATATATAAATATATATATTATATATTTATATATAAATATTTATATATATAATTTATATATATAATTTCATATGATCAAATTTTTATACAAGATGAATTGTTAAAAATCCTTCTTGTTTTCTCCCAATTTAAATATATATTACATATAAATGAATATATATAGAAAAAAATATATATAGAAAGAGACACACATATAATTACATATATATATATATATATATATCACCATATGTATGCTTAGATGCATGGGGGTTTGGAGTAAAGAATTTTTTGAGTCCACTTTTTTACATACCTTTTATTTAAAGAATTTCTTTCAAGAATCTCTCCTTAAACTTCAAATTACTTGAGAAATATCTCTGTGAGGAATGTTTGCAAATACACAACCATAGGTTGAAAGGGAAAAAAAAGTTTCATAAGGTGATTTGGAAGATGGATTTATGACTAAAGGACATGAGAGTCTGTGGATAATGTAAACATCCACCAAGGACAATCTGAAATGATTTTTCTGGCTTTTAAAAACACACATCCATGAGGCACCTGTGTGGCTCGGTTGGTTAAGCATCTGACTCTTGATTTCGGATCAGGTCATGATCTCACAGTTCATGGGTTTGAGCCTTGCATAGGGCTCTGCGCTGACAGTGTGGAGCCTGCTTGGGTTTCTCTCTCTTGTTCTCTCTCTGCCCTTCCCCACCAAAAAACAAATAAATAAATTTTAAAAAATCTATTGTATCCATAATAAAGGAAAAATTGTGAAAAAGTTATGGTCTTAACTAGGTGCTGTAGTTAGAGTAAAATGTTTAGACACAAAATACTAAGTAATAATATATTCTAGGCACTTTAGTAAATGTTTTTAATTTAAAAACCATTTCATCTACAGTATGACCTGATCAGCTATTATACTATTGTCCCCGTTTTTGCAAATAAAGAAACTTCAACCCAATGTTATATACGTACTAAGGGGAAGTCTATATGTAAACCCTTTTCTGTATGATTTAGAAGCTCATACTTTATTCGTTTTGCTTAATACTCTCTCACAAATACATATAAAAGCTTTAAAGCCTCAATTTTCCCTCAAATTATCCATATTTTCTCCTGAATATTCTGAATGCCCTCTCTTGCAAGTAACCACAAAGAAAATGCATTCCAGAAGAATTTAAACTTAAAGATAGGAATTTCATAAGATCAAATTTTTATATAAAATGAATTATTGTTAAAAATCCCAATTATTTTCTCCAAGTTTATACATGCATATTTTTATATAAATGAATATATAATATATATTATATATTTATATTAATATATATATGTGTGTGTATGCACACACACACACACAGACACATATACTTACTGATCAGGAGGCTCACTTCTGCAACATTTTACGTCTCTTTGGAATGTGAAGATGATCCTTCAGGCTGTTTTGTTTTGTTTTGTTTTGTTTTTTACTTTCTGTGCCTGTGCTATAAAACTGCAAACAGATGCAGAAGGCCCCTGACTTTCCTGTGAAGCTTCCAGCCCGATGAACCTTTCAGGAAAGCATTGTTGGGAATACCTTGAGGTGAAAGCACAGGAGGGACCCGAGGGAAAAACTCCCATGGGCATCGTACGGTGGCCAATGTGTGTGTGGTTATAATTTGAGAAACAAAGCCTATATTTTTATAAGTTCATATACATGGGCTTGAGGCTTATTTCATTTATCTCTTGAGAGTTATTACCTGAGTGATTCAATACTTCTGTAATGTTATGGCACTGATGTAATAATATAGGTCTTTGTTTTTCTTCCTCTCCTCTCCTAGAATAACTTCCTTGAAGACTGAAGAGTCTGTTGTTTATCATGACACATAATAATTAAATAAATGTAGAATTATTTATCATTCTAAGTATAATCCTTTTGTTTAATTGGATACTACCTACTTAGGATACTGGTTAGAATTTGGAAGTGCCACAGTGCACATCTTCTCCCCTTATTTTGATTTGTTTTTGTTTTGCTTTGTATTATCTCCCTCTCCACGTTGTGTGAGAGAGAAATAGAGTGTCAGTGGAACCTAATGGGAACAGATTGAATAAATCATAGTCTTTGGTTCACAGCAGAAGATCCTCCCAGGTCCATGCAAGGTCCATCTAAGGTTTCATTTCATAATATGTTTTTCCTTTTTGCATTGCTTATCTCCACTTCTGCTCATCCCTTCTGTTCACGCACCATACTCTAACACACTCAACTCCACTAGCCTAAAACATTGCACATTCATTGGGTTCTCCTACAGTGGTCCACATCATGAAAATTACCTCTTATAAACTGCCCTTAAATTACAGCATTTGTCTTCTCCTTGCTGCATGACCATGACTCACACATGCACTTAGTAATACAGCCTCAGAAGGCATGAAACAAAATTAGGTAAGTCCATTAAAAAAAAATGAATCCTTGGGGCGCCTGGGTGGCGCAGTTGGTTAAGCGTCCGACTTCAGCCAGGTCACGATCTCGCGGTCCGTGAGTTCGAGCCCCACGTCGGGCTCTGGGCTGATGGCTCGGAGCCTGGGGCCTGTTTCAGATTCTGTGTCTCCCTCTCTTTCTGCCCCTGCCCCGTTCATGCTCTGTCTCTCTCTGTCCCAAAAATAAATAAACGTTGAAAAAAAAATTTTAAATAAAAAAAAAATGAATCCACCTTCACAGTAGAAGATTTCAATGTTCCTTTTTATATTATGGATGAGAAAAGCAGGCAATATTTCAGGAAGGATAGAAAAGATCTGAATAATGCAGTTTAGGGGCACCTGGGTGGTTCAGTCAATTAAGCGACTCTTGATTTCAGCTCAGGTGATGGTCTCCTGGTTCGTGAGGTGGAGCCCGGCATTGGGCTCTGTGCTGACAGCGGGGAGCCTGCTTGGGATTCTCTCCCTCCCTCCCTTTCTCTCTGTTCCTCCCTTACTTGCACGCACATACTCCCTCTCTCAAAATAAATAAATAAATATTTTTAAAAAGACAATGCAGTTTAAAAGGATATGGTTGTATATATAAAATTATATAAATAACAAAGAATACACATTATTTGCCTTGTGTAGATGGAAGACTTACACAATTAAGTATTAGGTCATTTTTTAAAAAGCCTCAATATATTTGTGAAGAAGCGACATTACACAAAAGTCTGAACACAACCGAAGATAGATGTAGATCTGTGTTACCATTATTTTTGTGTGAATTGTTCAAAGATGTCTCTGTCAAATACCTAGCTAACCACTAAGCTAATAGAAGATATAGTTCAGGGCGCCTAGATGGTTATGTTGGTTAAGTGTTCAACTCTTGATCTCAGCTCAGGTCTTGATCTCAGGGTCGTGAGTTTAAGCTCTGAAATGGGTTCACACTGGGTGTGAAGCCTACTTAAAAGAGACAGAGAGAGAGAGAGAGAGAGAAGTTTTCATAACCACACATAGCAAAGAATATAGATTTTAGAAAAATAATTTAGACAAATCACTCAACAAACAACCATGTCCCACAAAATATTTCTCTCAGAAAGTCAGAGCAATACCAAGATGCTCACTCTCACTCCTTATATTCAACATTTCACTAAAGATTATTACCAGAGAGGGATGCATGGGTAGCTCAGTTAGTTAAGCATCCAACTTTTGCTCTCAGCTCAGGTCTTGATCACAGGGTCATGAGTTCAAGTTATGCATTTGGCTCCATGCAGTGTGAGGAAAAAAAACATGTCACTTGCAAATATGTCCTCCAATCCCATATGCTGCCTTTTAGTTTTGGTGATTGTTTCCTTTGCTGTGCAGAAGCTTTCTTTCTTGGTGAAGTCCCAAAAGTTATGTTTGCTTTCATTTCCCTTGCTTCCAGAAACATGTCTACTAACAAGTTGCTCTGGCCAAGGCCAAAGAGGTTGCTGCCTGTGTTTCTTTCTATGATTTTGATGGTTTCTTGTCTCCCATTTAGGTCTTCCCTCCATTTTGAATTTATTTTCGTGTATGGTATAAAAAAGCAGTCCAGTTTCATTCCTCTGCATGTCCCTTCCCAGTTTTCCCAACACCATTGGCTGAAGAGAATGTCTTTTTTCCACTGGATATTCTTTCCTGCTCTGTTGAAGATTAGTTGACCATAGAGTTATAGGTCCATTTCTGGGTTTTTTTTTATTCTGTTCCATTGAACTATGTATCTGTTTTGGGGGCAGAACCATGCTGTCTTGATGACTACAGCTTTATAACACATCTGATAAATGTCCAGTATCCAAAATTTATAAAGAACTTATCAGACTCAAAGTAAATTACCCAGTTAAGAAATGGGCAGAAGACATGAATAGACACTTTTCCAAAGAAGACATCCACATGACTAACAGACACATGAAAAGATGCTCAACATCACTCATCATTAGGGAAATACAAATCAAAACCACAATAATACACCATCTCACATCTGTCAGAATGGCTAAAATTAACAACACAAGAGACAACAGGTGCTGGTGAGGATGAGGAGAAAAGGGAAGCCTCTGATACTGTCGGTGAGAGGGCAAACTGGTGTAGCCGCTCTGGAAAACAGTATGAAGTTCCTCAAAAAACTGAAAATCGAACTACTCTATTACCCAGCAATTTCACTATTGTTTACCCAAAGGATACAAAAATATGAATTCAAAGGTGTATATACATCCCAATGTTTATAGTAGCTTCAACAACAATATCCAAACTATGGAGAGGGCCCAAATGTCCATAAATTGATGAGTGGATAAAGAAAATGTGAGACTTGTAATTGTATATATACATACAATGGATGTATGGAATATTAGTCAGCCATCAAAAGGAATTGAATATTGCCATTTGCAATGATGAAGATGGAACTAGACAGTACTATGCTAAGAACAATAAGTCAATCAGAGAAAGACAGAGAGCACATGATTTCACTCACATGTGGAATTGAAATAAAACAAATGAACATATGGGAAGGTAAGGGGAAAGAGGACAGAGGGAAACAAATCACAAGAAGTTCTTAGCGATAGAGAACAACCTGAGGGTTGACAGAAGGAGGTAAGTGGGAGTGGGGTTAGATGCATGATGGGTATTAAGGAGGGCCCTTGTTACGGTGAACACTGGATGTTGTATGTAAGTGATGAATCACTGAATTCTATTCCCGAAGACAATATTGTACTGTATGCTCACTAAATAAAGTTTAAGTTATAAATAAATAAATAAATAAATAAATAAAATTTTTAAAATATTTTTACTAGAGAAATTAGATTTAAAAAATAAATGAAAGGCATCTTATTGAGAAAGGAAAAAATAAAGAAGTTTCAAAACATTTTTTCTCTTTTTATTTATTTTTTTAATATGAAATTTACTGTCAAATTGGTTTCCATACAACACCCAGTGCTCATCCCAACAGGTGCCCTCCTCAATGTCCATCACCCACTTTCCCCTCCCTCCCACCCCCCATCAACCCTCAGTATATTCTCGGTTTTTAAAAGTCTCTCATGGTTTGCCTCCTTCCCTCTCTAACTGTTTTTTCTCCCTTCCCTCCCCCATGGTCTTCTGTTAAGTTTTTCAGGATCCCCATAGGAGTGAAAACATGGAATCTGTCCTTCTCTGTATGACTTATTTCACTTAGCATAACACTCTCCAGTTCCATCCACATTGCTACAAAAGGCCATATTTCATTCTTTCTCATTGCCACTTAGTACTCCCTTGTGTATATAAACCACAATTTCTTTATCCATTCATCAGTTGATGGACATCTAGGCTCTTTCCATAAACATTTTTGAAAGAAATTAAAGAAGCCCTATAATAAAAAAAAATCTCATATTCATGGATTAGTATAATTAAGATAGCAATATGTCTCAAAGTGATCTACAGATTTAGTGGAATTTCTATCAAAATATCAATAGCCTTGTTGGTAGAAAGAGAAAGTTGACCCTAAAATTCTCCATAATTTGTCTCAGAAATAGAGGAAAGAATACTAAGCACATCATTTTATGAAGCAGCATCGTCTAAAGGTCCTCACATTACAAGAAAGAAAATGGCAAATAAATATCTTTTAGAAACATACGCACAAAGATTTTAAACAACATAAAAACAAATGAAATCGGTCATTTTTTAAAAATAATAATTTACTGTGACCAAGTAGAGTTTCTGCCAGGAATAAAACATTCAACATTCAAAAATCAATCAATGATTTTCACTGAATTACTAGAAAAAAGGAGAAGAAACACACGACCCTTTTAATAGATGCATATAAAGTGACAAATTCCAGCTTAGATTTATGACTTTTTAAAAAATCTTTAAACAAATAAAGAATAAAGAGGAACGTGCTCAACCTGATAAAAGCATCTGCATAAAACCCACAACATACATCCTACTTTATGGTGAGTACTAAGATTGGAAGCGACAGTCTTCCCACTCCCCATTTCATTTCTGCGTTGTACCCTAGGATCCACCCCTTGCAATAAGGCAAGGAAAAGAAATAAAGGACTCACAGATTAGAAAGAAAAATATTGAAACTGTAAAAATATATGTATGTGCAGATGACACGATTGTATAAGTGGAAAATGTTAAGGCTCTACAAAAAAAAAAATCTGATAGATCTGATCAGTTAATTTAGCAAGGTTACCAAATACAATGCTGATCCAAAAGATCAAATGTGTTTTTATAATAACAACAATTGGAAATTAAAATTACAAATAAAATTCCATATAAACTACCAGAATCATGACATTTGAAAATTACATTTTCAAAATATATTCAAGACCCGTATAGGAAACTCAGAAGACACTACTAATGTGTGAAAGTAAATACATAAATAAATAAATAAACAAACAATGATAATGGATTCAAAGACTTGATATATTTACTACATTAATTTCATAATTTCAATAGAATTCCAGTAAACTCCCAACAGAATGCTTGGAAAAACTGGCAAACCTATTCTGAAATTGTATTCTATTGTATAGAAATATACAATATTAAAGGAATCTAGAATAACAAATCAATCTCAATAAAAAGAACACAGGTAGAGAGCTGATTCTATCTAAATAAAAAAAAGCCTTATTAAGCTCCTGTAAACAACATTGTGGTATTGATATATACACATATAGATCCTTGAAGCAAAATACACTGTCCATAAATACCTCAATGGGTGAATTTTTTACAAAAGTATTAAGTAATTTAGTAAGGGAAAGAACAGACTCTTTTTTTTTTCCAAAAAAACTATGCTGGGTCAATTGGATATCCATCTGAGAAAAAACCAACCTCCACTACTACCTCCCACCACACACAAATATTAACTCAAAATGAGTCAGGGATCTAGGTGTGGAAGGCTAAACACATAAAAATACTAGAAAACTTATTTTTAGCCTTGGAGTAGATCAATACTTATTAAGTATCACACGATAAGCACTATAAGAAAAACTGAAAGTTGAAACATTAATATTTTAACTCTTCTACTGGTCAGATGTTATCTTATTAAAAATGAAAAGGCAGGGCGCCTGGTGGCTCAGTCCGTTGAGTGTCCGACTTCGGCTCAGGTCATGATCTCACAGCTTCTGAGTTGGAGCCCCACGTCGAGATCTGTGCTGACAGCTCCGAGCCTGGAGCCTGCTTCGGGTTCTGTGTCTCCCTCTCTCTCTGCCACTAACCCACTCGCATCTGTCTCTGTCTCTCTCAGAAATAAATATTAAAAATTTTTTTAAATGAAAAGGCAATCCATGGACTAGGAGAAAACTATATAAATATATTATGTATAAATATTTTATATTATGTACAACTTATATACATGGCATTATATATAAGTTATATATAAATATATATATATAATTTTTAATATATAATTTGTAGTCAAGTTGGCTAACATACAGTATATACAATGTGCTCTTGGTTTCAGGTGTAGACTCCATGATTCATCGCTTACATACACCACCCAGCGCTCATCCCAACATGTGCCCTCCTCAATGCCCATCACCCATTTTCCCCTCTCCTGCCCCCCCCCATCAGCCCTCAGTTTGTTCTCTGTATTTAAGAGTCTCTTATGGGAAGGAGGCAAACAATAAATATATTTTTTATATTTATTACATATATATATAAATAAGTATGAAGAAAGATCTATATCTAGAATGTATAAAGAATTTTTATAGTCATAAAAAGCTTACAACTGTCATTTTTAAATTGTACAAATGACTTGAAGATAAATTTTTTTAAAAATACACAAATGGTCAATAATATGAAAAAAAAATGCTCAACCTCATTAGTCATCAAGGAAAGCAAATTAAAACCACAATAATATAACACTACAAATCTCCTAGACTGACTAAAAGGAAAATAATTAACAATAGCAAGTGACAAGAATATGGAACAATTCTGGTGGTTAAAATTAGAACTTTCTGCCTGTGTTTTGATATCACTCCACAATTTTAATGTTGCGTCATATTCCTTACTGACCAGACCATAAATCCCAGCAATTACTAACTGGGAGACTTAGAATTTCTGTTTACTTTCCATAGCCCTCTGATGAATATGACCAACAACTTTTGGAGTCAAGTTCTTTCATGGCTGCCATTCCATTGATTTTATGCCCTCACTGCTCTAGCACTCAAGCAATCAGGAACAGGTTTACAGAAAAGTGTTAATATTGTTAAGAAGGCAGAAGTTCTGTCTGTGACACGGGTCAACAGATTAACTCCATCACAGGTCCCCACTCTGGAATTATGTCATTTTCATATTCCCATGACATCCAGCTTTCTTGGAAATCCGGATTCGCATAGAGAAAGGGAATTCTCGTAAGTTCAGGTACCAAACACAGGGAATGCAATTCCCTATTCAAAATCGGACATTTCTCAAACATGTCTCTTCAGCATACCTACTTCTAAGACAAAGCCTTTCCGTCAGAGGGGATAATTAATTCCAGAGAGAGAAAGCAGCAGTTAAAAGACAAGGTCCTTGAGCCTTTATGGAAACCTCTTTAAATATCCATGCAGTGCAAGGTGAAAATATTTTGGAGAAGTTACATCTTCAGAGCAAGTTTCATTATGGTAGGAATGACTCATTTGAAAGTGTTTCCTCCACACTTCTTACCTCTTGCCTCTAGGACCAGAGCCATCTGTAGGTCATTTCTCCACAGTGTGTCAAAAGAATTCACTCTAAATTTAAATCCCAGGCTTTCTATGAACACTTTTGGGGCTTTAGGCTAGAAGCAAAGATTTGGACTAATAGAAACACTTTCTGCACAGCTATTGATTTGTTACTGAATTACCTAAGTAGTCTCAGTCTGAGTGTGCCATAACTTTCATAGTGTAAGTTTCTTATCCAAGAAGAGGTCAGTTAGAAGATGGGATTATTTCTGAAAACCCCCAAACATCATTAAGATCATCTAAGAGTACAAGGTAAGTTTTTCAACAGCGTTGAAGCATCTTAAAGAGGGTTACCTTCTCTATATAGTAATCACTATGTTTCCACACTTTTAAGTATAGTAATATTTTATCCTCTCCCAAGTTCTTCAGAAGATAGTTGATAAGTGTCATTGGCCTAATTTGGCAAATGAACAATCTGAGGCTCATAGAAATTATGAAATGTTGTAGGACCCAGCTCTCTGACCAACCAGGCACTTGGTATTGCACGAGACCTCTCCCTTAACATCCAAGACAAATCATGAGCATGAAAATCAAATGTAAATACACTCCAAACACAGAAAAGACATACATATGAGTAATACATGAAATAGATCCTCTGTCATTTAGCCCAAGCATGAACAGGGACAGCCCTTCCTTAGATTAACTGCTACAGATAATGTGGGTCTCTGTGCCTTCCTGAAAAGTAAAATTAGAGATTAATCTTCCTGCGCTTGTTGCATGGTCAAATGTTTTTCTGTATTTCGCTCAAAACGCCAATTCTCCCTATCTCCTAGGTGCAGGCACAGTCGCAAAAATTGGTGTAAGTGTTTTGTGTGCCCACAGTAATGTGGTGGCTATGTTCATGTATGTTTCCTCAATCAATTCTCATAACACCCGGGACATGGATATTATCATTCTCACTTTATACCTGAGGAAACAAGGATGTAGGGTGCCAAGAAATGTTCCTGGGATAAAAGAAGTTGCAAGTGGAAAAGGCAAGATTCCAATATGGTCTCTCTAGTTCTACAACCAATACATTACACGTAACAACTGTGGTAGTCATTTTCTACATTTAGCAGAGTCTGGGGACCCATGCTTGCAAGCAGATTGGGAAGGGAGGAAATGGGGCTGTGGAAGAGGCCAAGGTCAAAGGGATATTCAATGAAAGCAGCACCACATTTTTGTTAATATTTAGTGATTCTGATGTATTTAGTGATTTTGATGTGTTGATACTTGGTGATCGTGTGTGTGTGTGTGTGTGTGTGTGTGTGTGTGTGTGTGTGTCTGTTGATGAAATTGCTTCATGAACACTTGCTTCTGAAGTTGTATTAAAGTCATTATAATTATTATGGTCATATTAAAAAGAGATAACGAGTTCAGCATTGTTTGTAATAACATAACAATGTAGGGAATGGATTAAAATTTTGGAAGAAAAAAGTCAACAAGTATAATGTAATATAATCTTGGCTCTGCCCTTTATTCTCTGCTTGATCTTGGACAGGACCTTAACTTCTCTATATTGTATTGCCTACTGTATACAGTAAGTATAAAATAATAGTGGTAATCAGAGATAGATAGATAGATAGATAGATACATATATTGTTTGTTTTTTAGAGAAATAAAGAGAGAGAGCACGAGCAGTAGAGGGTGAGAGAAGGAAACTCAAGCAAGTCTCCCCGTGGAACCTGACACGGGGCTGGATCTCACAACTGCGAGACCATGACCTGAGATGGAACCAAGGGCTCCGCTTAACGAATTGAGCCATCAAGGTGCTCTATCATCTCATGGGTTTGTAGTGACAATGAAACAACCACATTTCTGCAAAACCAGAACACAACAAGTATCCAGAGATATAGTATCATTTTAGTTAATAGTATCATTATTATTACTGTAACTCAGTCTCTGAGATTGTTTCTACATTTGCAAAATGGATGAAATAATGTAAATCACACAGGTTACTACCATGCCATGCATATAGCAATAAATCATTAAAAATATACTTATTATCTATTATAATATTACTGGCATTTGGTAACGTGCATTATCAATTACTTTATAGTAACTCCTAGAGCCCTTTATAATATTCTCTTAAGAAATACTCTGTTACACTTTTTGTCAACTATTATAAATAGTTTGGATATGGGGCTTTCTTTCTCTGACTTCCATCCCCTTACTGATCCTCAGCCGACTTCATCCAAGACGCACAAAGGTCTTTACGAGAGTTGTATCCAAGATTCACCCTTCCTCCAACTCCTCTTCGCCCTCTCATTCATATTCTCAATTACCTTCCATGGTTCTCCATTTCCTAAGGATAAAGGAAAAATTCCTAGCGTTGCATTCATAGCCTTTGCATCCATTTCCTACCACTTTTTTCACACTTAGCTGCAATATGACAACTTCAAGATAGGCCCTAAGTCTTTTCAGATGAGGAGGTGTACACAGATGATCTCCTGCCTGTGTGTTTGCAAAGTTTTTCACGTCAATGCTCTTAACAGAATCTTCACCCAGGAGATAATTTAGGTCATCGTCAAGAATTCAGATCTTACTTTCTATGTCAAACAAACCTCGTGAGAATCCACAACTCTACAGAATCTAGGCATTTGTTATTTACTAGATGAAGAGCCTCAATAAATTCAAGGTTGCATTAATCAAAAAAGCTTTTTCTTTTCAGGTAATGCAATCAACCATAATATGAAATAATGGACAATAGGAACAACGTGACGGAGTTTGTTCTACTGGGGCTCACAGAGAATCCAAAGATGCAGAAAATCATATTTGTTATGTTTTTGGTCATCTACATCGTCTGTATGGTAGGAAATGGGCTCACCGTGGTCACTATCACTGCCAGCCCATTATTGGGGTCCCCCATGTACTTTTTCTTGGCCTATCTCTCCTTCATTGATGCCTGCTATTCCTCGGTCAATACCCCTACACTGATTGTAGATTCACTCCGTGAGAAGAAGACCATCCTATTCAATGTATGTATGACCCAAATCTTTGGGGAACATTTCTTTGGAGGTGCTGATGTCATCCTGCTTACGGTGATGGCCTATGACCGTTATGTGGCCATCTGCAAACCATTGCACTACACGGCCATCATGAATCGGCGGGTGTGTGGCCTGTTAATGGGAGTGGTGTGGGTGGGAGGCTTTCTTCATGCAACCATACAGATCCTCTTTATCATCCCATTACCCTTCTGTGGCCCTAACATCATAGACCATTTTATGTGTGATCTGAACCCTTTGCTCAATCTTGCCTGCACTGATACCCACACTCTAGGCCTCTTCATTGCTGCCAACAGTGGATTCATCTGTGTCTTAAACTTCCTCCTCTTGATGGTCTCCTATGTGGTCATTCTGCGCTCCCTAAGGAACCACAGCTTGGAGGCAAGGCGCAAAGCCCTCTCCACCTGTGCCTCCCACATCACAGTGGTCGTCTTATTCTTTTTGCCCTGCATATTTGTGTACATGAGACCCGCAGCTACTTTATCTATTGACAAAGCAGTGGCAGTGTTCTACACTACGATAACTCCCATGTTAAATCCCTTAATCTATACCTTGAGAAATGACCAGATGAAAAATGCCATTAGGAAATTGTGTAGTAGGAAAGCTATTTCAGGGGAGAAATAAATATGCGCGAAGCACAACATTGATTCAATGGAAGCAAGGATCGAAAAGACATTTTGGAAGATCTCAGCAAGGAATACCTATAAGATATAGAAGAAAAAAATGGTATGAATCATAGATTCTACATTGCAAAGAGCAGAAATGGGTGCAAGAAAAAGACAAAAAAACTAACCCAGGATCACTCTTTGCATATTTGGACAATTCTACCAAATTGGGGCTTAGTTTTCCTAGCTTCATTCATGTATATGGATTCATAAGCTTTCATTCTAATTAAGAAATTAAAAATTAAATTCTAATGTAAAATTATATTGGTATTGAGCATCAATCTCTAGGACAATCCAAATAAATAGGCACTGTTATTATCCCCACTTTATAGGTGAGGAAACGGAAGGGGGAAGTATCAAAGTAGGTATATGAGAGTCATTAATCAGAATCTACCTGATTTATAAGACCGTGCTTTTACACGCTCTGATACAGCACCAGGCAAAGATGATAGAAAGACAATTATAATAGCTACCATGAACTAAAGGCTATGCCGGATGCCACATATATAATACATAATATGTAAAATATAGTATACGTACACTTGTCATATTATTATATACACATATTATATATCATAATTATATATAGTTATTTATACTATTGTATATGATATTTATATTAATTCATTAACTATAAATTCTAAGAACTTTTCATTAATAACTTAACTCAATTTTATAGAAAACTATAACATAGTTTATGATAGTTAGTTCACTGTAATATTGTGGTATGTACCCATTTAACCTCTAAGAGCTAAGTGAAGAATATTATGCCATGCGTCCAAATTTCCTCGTAGACTTCAGAATCATTTTGTATTGTTCACGTCACCCATCTTATGCTGATAAGTCATAGAAAATGCAATGACTCAAATAAAAGAATATTGTAATGTCAGACAGGAATTTTTATTTTTTAATATACGTTTATACTCCATAAAGTACTTACCTGATAACTCAGAATACCTTCTACAAGTAGAATAATGTATAGTGCGTGATAAATAGTGAATAAAAAATAAAAGTATAAAAGAAGGTGAACAAAGTCAATAAAATGTAGAGAAAAAAATACTGGTGGGTAGGGAATTTTTTTTCCTCCTTTTATCTGATTCCGACTCAGAATTCTGGCTAGATCTCTTAGAGAAACCACAATTTGTTTTTCACTTCTGCTTAAACTGGGTAATGAGAAAAAATTGAACCTGAGATGCTCAGTGTGAGAATAGCTTACCTTGATATTCCCCCTGGTCTCAGCAAGATTTCATCATCTTATGAATGTGAGCTGTTTCTGTTATCTTTCTCTGTCAGTTAGATTACTTTTTGGTAACATTTCATTATGAAAAGGTGTTTTTAAACATATGTGGCTCCCCCTACACAGAAAACAACTTCAGGATAAATATATCCCATTTATTCCTTCCATCCCTCCCTCATTAATCAACAGACATTTCTTGAGCCCAAAGAATAGATCAGACAGATTGATAGTTGCTGGGACTTCAGTGGTGAATAGAGAGGAACCCGGGTCTTTCTTCACAGAGCTTAGGATCCACTGAGAGGCACCCGGAGGGGAGCAGAAAATGATGACACCGTGTTATAAATGGTAAGATAGTGGCAGCACAGGGTGCTATGAAAGCATGTTGGAGGGACACACGACAAAGACTCAGGGGTTCAGGAAAGTTCCCAAGATGAAAGGACATAAAAAATGAAACTTCAAGCTTGAAACCAGGTTTGCAGAATGAACATGTATGCATCAGGGGGAGCATTCCTACCAGGGAGAATATATAACCAGGGCCAGAGGGTGAAAATCAGTGTGCATGTGGTTGTTAATTCATCTGTTCATTCAACAATTGTTTATTGAGCTCTCACCACGTGCCAGGCGATGTGCTGGACAATGAGCTTAAAAATGGTCAGCAGCGTGACATGAACCTGGATAGACAGGAACAGGGAAGATGAAGACTGGTCTCAGAATCATGTTCAATCTTACCGCTAAATACCACGGGGCAAATACAGAAAGACCTTTTAAGCCAATGAGTGATGCACTTTAACATGAATTTGAGATAACTATATGGGTTGTCAGTGTAGGAGGTATAATCCACGAGGAGCATCTTACACTCCAAAATAACAACTTGAGTTTTCCAATTTTTAAAGACATAAATCTGTGGAATACATGTGGGAACGGATACTAAAAATATAGGATAGGGGCTCTTGGGTGGCTCAGTGGGGAAGCATCCAACACTTGATTTTGGCTAAGGTGACCCAGGGTCATGGAATCCAGCCCCGCGCTGGACCCCATGCTGGGCTCCACATTGGGTGTGAGGCTTACTTAGGGTTCTCTCTCTCTCTCTCTCTTTCTCTCTCTCTCTCATTCTGCCTCTCTCCCCTGCTCCCACTCTTTCAAAAAAAAAAGGATAGGATAATCATGGGAGAAACAAAATTCAATGAAGCCAAATTTATTTGTTTGTTTGTTTATAGAGAGAGCAGTAGAGGGAGAGAGAGAATCTTAAGCAGGCTCCACACCCAGCACAGAGCCCCACTTAGGACAAGACACAGGACTTGATCTCACAAACTGTGAGATCATGACCTGAGCCAAAATCAAGAGCTGGATGTTTAACAGACTGAGCCACCCAGGCACTCCAAAGCAAATTCATTGATATGGGTTCACTAAGTAGAGATTCTTTATTTATTTATTTATTTATTTATTTTTTATGTTTTTATTTATTTTTGAGAGAGAGAGAAAGAGAGACCAAGCACTAGCGGGGAAGGGGCAGAGACAGGGAGACACAGAATTCGAAGCAGGCTCCAGGCTCTGAGCTGACAGCAGAAAGCCCGATGTGGGGCTCAAACCCATGAACCGTAAGATCATGACCCGAGCTGAAGTCGGACTCTCAACCAACTGAGCCACCCAGGCACCCTGAGATTCTTCATTTAATGTTTCAGCTGGGGGACTGAAGAAAAGCTAACAGCTTTTCAGCTTGTTAGCTAAAACATGAACCAAAGGTAAGCAAATTAGAAACCCACACCTGCTTTGGTTTAATGTGGAGGGAGAGATTTAAAGGTATAAAAAAGGGGCGTCTGGGTGGCTCAGTCAGTTAAGGGTCTGACTTTTGATATCGGTTTAGGTCATGATCTCGCGTTTCATGAAATCGAGCCCCAAGTGGGGCTTTGAGCTGACTGTGCAGACCCTACTTGGGATTCTCTCTCTCCCATTCTCTCTGCCCCACCCCATGCTCTCTTTCTCTCTCAAAATAAAATAAAGGTATAGGGAAATTGTAGTGTTAGAATGGATTTGTCATTTAAGATACTTAACCATCCTGGGAGTGTCCAGAAGATACATCTTTGATCATGACCATAAGAAATAAATTTGTCGGGTTAGTCCCAGCACCCTTGAAAAGCTCTGCAACACTGCTTTCTGTAGGCCAAAACTCTCGTGGGAGCTAGGGTCACTGAACTGGGAAATCCCAGTGCAGTGGGAGTTATGTGATCCCAGGTAACAGTGGCCAAGTGGTAACACTCAACATTTTTATTTTTTTTTTTAATGTTTAAAATTTATTTATTTATTTATTTATTTATTTATTTATTCCAAGAGAGACACAGAGAGAGCATGAGAGAGAGAGGAGCAGAGACAGGGAGAGACCGAATCTCAAACACGCTCCATGCTGCCAGCACAGAGCCCAATACGGGGCTCGAACTCACGAACTGTGAGGTCATGACGTGAGCCAAGATCAAAACTTGGATGCTTAACTGACTGAACCATCCAGGTGCCCCAATACTCAGCCTCCTTAAAGGCAAGGTGGATGTGCTCCCCATAAACGACAGCGGAATCAAAATAGCAGTCAGAATAATTAATACAAGCCAACTTGAAGTGTTCACTAGTTCATGATGGTGTTCCTAGAAGCGAAATCGAGAGGAAGCCTATTCAAGTCTTACTTGATCCGTGTTAGCAAAAAAAGTTCTAGGTTAAGTAAACAAAAGTGTAACTTAATCATACAGAAGAGATTCATGGTCTGGCAATCAATTTCCAGACCGGAATCAGTTTATAGACTCAAAATTCCTTGAATCAAGGGGAGATTGGATCCCTTGCAGAAGAACCCCAGGACATTGCCAAAAATGTGTGTGTGTGTGTGTGTGTGTATACACTTTTTTTGCCAAAAATGTATATATTAATCCTTCCCTCAGTCTTCTCCAATAGGGGCCTATGGTCTTTTATTAACCTAATTGTGCACTGGATAAAAGGAATAAGCAGACCTATTTTATTGTGCCTACTGCTTATTGTGCCTAATTTATAAATTAAACTTTATCACAGGTATGTATGTATAGAAAAAAACATAGTATGTATAGGGTTCAGTACTATCCAGTTCCAGGCATCCACTGGGGATCTTGAAACATATTCCTCCAAAATAAAGAGACTGCTGTATATGTGATCTGACCCAAGCAGGAACCGAAGGTAAAATTACATGAAAAAAATGGCCAAATGTTACGGTCCCCACTTTTGCTACAATGCCTTCTCTCTCCCAGCCTACACCCAAGGCCTTATGGGGGGGGGGGGGGGCAGGGAGTTCACTGTGATCAATTGACAGAAGGAAAAAAGACTTGGGCCTTACACAGATAATTGGGCTATTAGATAATTCGACTTGGGCTGTTATACAGATAATTCTGCAGCAATATGTGGGCACAGCTCAAAAGTGAATAGATGCAGCACTACAGCCCCATTATGGAAAATCCCTAAAGGTCAATGGCATAGGGAAATTCTTTCAGTGAGTAGAATTTCAAGCAGTGTACCTGGTTCTTCACTTTCATGGAAGGAGAAATGGTCAGATGTGCAATGTATACTTCTTTATGGGTTTTGGCCAATGGTTTGGCTAAATGGGCAGGGACTTATAAGAAACATTATTGGAAAATTGGTAACAAGAAAATTTGAGGAAGAGGCATGTTTACATACCATTATGAATGAGTAAAAACACATGAAGATATTTATGTCCCTTGTGAATGCTCACCAAACACTGACCAGCAAGGGAGGATTTTTAATAATCAAATGGATAGGATGACCCATTTTGTGGATACCAGTCAGCCTTTTTCCCCAGCCACTCCCATCATCTCCCAATGGGCTCATGAACAAAGTGGCCATGGTGGCAGGGATGGAGGTTATATATGAGCTCAACAATATAGACTTCCACCCACCAAAGTTAGCCTAGCCATGACCACTGATAAGTGTCCACCAGCAACAGAAACAACATTGAGTCTTCAATATGGCACCATTACCCAGCATGATCAGCCTGGTTTCAGGTTGATTACACTGGATTGCTTCCATCATGGAAGGGTAATAATTTGTTCTTACTGGGATAGGCACTTGTTTGGATATGTATTTGCCTTCCCTGCATGCAATGCTTCTGCCACAACTACCATCCATGCACTTAAAGAATTTTTTATCCACCATCATAGTTTTAGATACAGCATTGCTTCTTATCAGTGATTTCACTTCACAGCAAATGAAGTGTCACAATGGACTCACGTTCATGGAATTCACTGGTCTTGCCATATTTGCCATTATCTTGAGGCAATTGTCCTGATAAAATGGTGGGATGACCCTTTACAGAATTAGTTATAGTACCAGCTGGGTGGCAATACCTTGCAGGGATGGAGCAAGAGTCTTCAGTTCTCTGGAAGGCCGTGTGTGTTCTGAATCAGCACCCATTATATGCTGCTGTTCCTCCCATAGCCAGGTCCTGTAATCAAAGGATAAAAATGGGAGAGGCACCACACATTGTTATCCTTAGTGATTCACTAGCAAAAATTTTGCTTCCTTTCTATAATGCCATTTTTGTATTTCTTAGTTTCTATCACAGTATTTAACTTACTGAATATCAAGAAGAAAATAATCACCCCAAAACTTTACCTTCCCTTCTTGTGGAGAGTTTAGTGCATTTTCAGTTGTATGCAGGACAGTTGTATAATGTTAGGTGGAATTGTGACCTTGTGTTGTCTTTATTTAGAGATTAAGTATGGCTTAAGGTATTATGTATAGGTGCTAGGTTGATAAACAATGGACTTGTGTTGGCTAATTTTATACGTTAACTTGCCTGGGCCACAGGGTGCACAAATATTTTTTTGACTATTGCTTTGTGTCATGAGTATGAGGTTTTTCTGGCTGGGATTAACACTTGAATTTGTAGACTGAATAAAGCAGATTGCTCCCACTGATGTAGGGTCCTCATCCAACCAAATGAAGACCTGAAAATTACAAATGGCTGATCTCCCCTGAGTAAGAGGGAAGTTTCCTGCCCATGAGCCTTTGAACTGAACCATTATCTCTTCCTGTCTGATGGCTGGCACACTGACACATTACTCTTCCTCAGTCTACAGCAGCCTTCTGCCTCCAGACCCTAACTGGGACATCAGTTCTTACTGGTTTATAGCAGTTTCTGGTCTTTAGGCTCAGAATGGGACATTGGCTGTACAGCTTTTGCACTTTCCAGCCTCCATATACACAAAAGCCAATTCTTGATAATAAATCTCTTCACATGTATGTGTGTGTGTGTGTGTGTGTGTGTGTGTGTGTGTGTATACTCTGAAAGATACCACATTTTTTCATGGATCAGGAGATTCAATAAGTGTTTAGATGTCGATAATATCTAAAACAATACATATTTAATATAACCCCTATAAAACCTCAATGATAATTTTACAGGTAGAGAAAATTCAGTTGAAAGGTTCATATGGAACCTCAAGTGATCTTTAGCTTAAAAAAATTCTTGAAAAGAGAAAGCTGTATGTCTCACATCTCCTGATTTTAAAGCTTATTATAAAGCTATAATAATCAAAACAGTGTGGTACTGGCATAAAGACAGGCACATAGACAAATGGAATCGATTTGAGAGCCCAGAAACATACCATCATAAATATGGTGAAAAGACAAGGGTGCCAAGATCATCCAAGGGGAAAAAGAGTTTTTTCAACAAACGGTTTTGGAAAAACTAGATATTCATGTGGAAAAGAATGAAGGTTGACCTTTAACATATACCATATGCAAAATAAACTCAAAATGGATCAAGACCTAAATATAAGAGCTAAAACTATAAAATTTTTAGAAGAAAATATAAATGAAAAAAAAAGCTTCAGGACATTAGCTTACACATTAAGTTCTTGAATGTGACACCAAAACACAGGCCCAGAAGAAATCAATTAATTAATTAAACTGCCTCAAAATTAAACATTTCTACATATCAAAGGTCAATATCAACAGAGTAAAACGGCAACTCGTGGAATTCTGACACCTCAGTATCAACAAAGGACTTGAATAAATATTTCTCAAAACATACCTGTATGCAAATGGGTAAAGAGCACATGAAAAGATACTCAGCATCAGTAAACACTTGTGTACACACTGTTCATAAGAATATAAAAATTGTGGGGCGCCTGGGTGGCTCAGTCAGTTGAGCGTCCGATTTCGGCTCAGGACATGATCTCACAGCTCGTGAGTTCGAGCCCCACATTGGGCTCTGTGCTGACAGCTCGGAGCCTGGAGCCTGCTTCGGATTCTGCTTTGGATCCCTCTGTCTCTGCCCCTACCCCACTCGCATTGTGTCTCTGTCTCTCTCAAAAATACATAAACATTAAACAAATTTAAAAAACAAAAAAAATGGATATAAAAATGGTGCAGCCACTGTGAATCACACTATGACTTTCTTCAGAAAGTTAAAAATAGACTGACCATGTGATCCAGGATTTCTACTTCTGGGTTATAGCAGAAGAATTGAAAGTGGGGACTGGAAGAGATATTTGTACACTCATGTCCATTGCAGCATTATTCATGATAGCCAAAACACGGAAGCAGCCCAAGTGTCCATCAACGTATGAATAAATAAAATGTGGCATACATCCAATGGAATGTTACCCAGCATTGAAAAGGAAGAAATTTCTGAGCCATGCTAAAACACAGATAAACTTTGATGATGTTTTAAATGAAATAAGCTGTTTATTTTTAATAAACTTTATATTTTATAACAGGTTTACATTTACACGGGAATTGTGGAAATGATACAGAGAATTCCCATATACCGTGCGCTCAGTTTCTCCTGTTGTCATCTTACATACTATGGTACATTTGTCACAACTAATTCACTTGATGTGAACACATGATTTTTAAGTAATATCCATACTTTATTCAGGGCACAGTAAAACCTTGGCTTGTGAGCATAATTCATTCCCAGGAACATGCTTATAACCCAAAGCACTTGTATATCAAAGCAAATTTCCCAGTAAGAAATAATGGAAACTCAGACGATTCATTCCACAAACCAAAAAATATCCTTATAAAAATCATTACGATACTGTAATATAGTACCAAATAATAAAGAAAATACAACATATAAGAAACGTAAACAAATTAACCTGCACTCTTCTTTGAAAATCTTCGTGGCTGGTGTAAAGGTAATAAGAGAGTGGAGAATTATTACACGGGATGACTTTCACTATCAGTAACAAAAGCACTGCTATCTATTGGCTCAATGGAATCTTCTTCTGCATCTTTTGCTAGCATGGATGTTAACTGTAGTACATATTAATAAGCACTTGTCATATACTGTATTTGCTATAACTGTCAAAAAGACAGCAGAGGAAAGGGTCTGTATCTGCAGGCAGCCTGACCTAGAAGGAAACAAAGGATTCCTCAGCTTACTCTTGTATGGAGGAGCAAAGGACTGTCCATAGATTCTTTGAAGTGACAAAAAATACACTAGTTCCAGTTGTGGGCACCTTCCAACCTCCTGAAAAATCACTGATTTCTACCAAATACCATGGCCTGAGACCAAGCATCTGAGCATAGGAGATGATCACCCACAATCCCACAGTGAGAGACAGAGAGAGAGAGAGAAGAACCATTGGCTCAGTTGTTATCATGTGATGTTAGGCATGATGTAGTACTTGTATTGCAAGACATCGCTCGTTTATCAAGTTAAAGTTTTATTAGAAATATTTGCTTGTCTTGCAGAACACTCACAGAACAAGTTACTCGCAATCCAAGGTTTTACTGTACTTTGTTTTTAACTAATGCCATTTTTCTTGTCCAGAACCCCATCCAGCATGCCACCTTACACTCCATTGTCAATGTCTTCTTCAGCACTTCCAGACAGTGACAGTTCCTCCAACTGTTCTCTTATTTATTTATTTCAAGTATAACTAACATACAGTTTCATACTTTATTATATATTAGTTTCAGGTGTGTAATACAACGATTCAACAGTTCTACACCTTCCTCAGTGCTGATCACAATAAGTGCATACTTAACTTTTCTTTCTTTCTTTTTTTTTTTTTTGGATGAACTTGACGTTTTGAGAACTAGCCAGACATTTTATATAAAAACTTTCATTTGGGGTTTGTCTGATATTTTACTCAAGATTAGACTGGTGTTGTGGGTTATGGGGAGAGAGGTCACAGAGGAAAAGTGCCATGTTCATCACTTCATACAAGTGAGTATATACTTTCAATGGGACTCATAACTGTTGATGTTAACCTTGATCACCTAGTTGAGCTTGTGTTTGTCACATTTCTTCTCCTTATAAATTTACCTCCCCACCCTGCCCCATTCCACAATGTGCCTTTTGGAAGGATTGAGAGTTATCCTATGACTCTTTGAGTGCAGGGTACCTATATAATCATTAGGAATTCTTTTTTATGGGAGATTTGTCTATTACCCCCTATTTATTAGCTATTAATTTCATTGCTACATCAATATGAACTCATGAATTTTTAATACTATGAGTTATATTTCAATTCAGTGTCATTTATTTTGTTGCTCAATTTTTTTTCCTGCTTTTGTCACTAGGGGCTATTTCAGTTTGCTCCTGTGTCCCCTTGGCATATTGTCATGACAGCGTGAGTGTACGTGTGTGTGCATTAGCACTTTCTTACTTTCTAGCATTACAAGGTATTCCAGTTCATCTTGTGCATTCCCCACCCCATACCTAGAATCAGCCATTTCTTTAAGAAGTCCCAATTCATTTTCTTGGATAATGGAATCAGGAACCACGTCTTGGACACTGGGGATTATAGATAATATTTTTTTCTTATTCCAGTCAAAAGATGACATTTATGATTCAAATAAACAGCTTTAACTGCAAGAATATATCACCTTTTTTCTCATAATCTAATTATATTAATTATTAAGTTCTTTATCACATCTAGTTCATGCTTCTTAATTAAAAGGGAAGGGACACTTTAGGGAATGACCTTCCCCAGACTCTATCATCATTCATATTTAAATACTACCATAAGAAAAGGAAAAGAGAAGCATTTCCCAGTCAAAATTCCGTGTGACCGTGGATTTCAGAAAGTGTGGGATAAATCGGAGACCGATTTTGTCTTCTAGCATGCAGGTAAGAACCTGAGTCTTAGTGACATTGAAGAGATCCTGGTTCCAGATAATCAGACAGAACTTTAGAAACATTTTTTTTTGTTCTTTTTAATTCTCATTTGAGTAAAGAGTGGCCAAATTACCTTGTGAAGAAAACAGAACAACTGAACGTCCTAACCTTTACATAAGCTTTTATCAAAACCAGTAAGATTTGTGTTGGGAATTAACTTAGTTGTATTTAATACTCAGGGAAAATTAATCTGATCAATGCCACAGTATGCATCTAACACATAAAAGCCATTTGTGGGAAGGAAGGAAAGTTTGGTGAATTTTCTGGAAGTACTTTACAATCTAAACTGAGAAGATGGAAATAAAATAAATGCACAGCAGCTCCTGACATAGAGATAGTCAATTGGAAATAACATTTTTTGAGTGTTCCAGTAAATGCTCCATGGAGATGATGGCTTTATTTTGGATGGAGTAGGCTTCCCTTTTCAGTGGTAACTGAGCATTGAATAGGACCAAACACTATTGGGTTGTATCAGTAGGAAATTCTCTTAATTATTCCATTCACTCAAAGAATACTTATATTAACTAGATACATTTTTTTCTAGGTGCTTAAATCCAGAAGCGAACAGATACAAATTACCTACCTTATGTTGCTTCATTCTAATGTAAGTCACTCTTATACCTATTTTTATGTGAACCATACAAATGTTTCAGTCTCTATCAGGTAGATGATAGATAGATGATAGATAGATAGATGATAGAGGATAATGATAGATATATACATATATAGATGATAGATAATGGATGATGATGATGATGATGATGATGATATAGATAGATGATAAATAAGTAGATGATATACAGATAGATACATGATTGATAGATATAGATATAGATAGATGATAGATGATAGATGATATAGATGGATGGATAGATAGATGATAGATAGATAGATAGATAGATAATATATAGGTGTTTTTTTTATAATACTTAATCATTACAAACCACAAACAAGTTTTCATTACTGTTTGCTGAAGTGTTTGACCAGGAGCATATCTGGCAAACTCCTAAGACTTCAGGAGCACATGTAGCGAATGGCAGTGTGGTGGTGCATGATGGGGTAAAGAGCCTTAAGTCCAAAACTGTCCCTATAGCCGAATCACCCTCTTACTGAGACTCCTCAATCTTACTCTAGCTCTAAGAATCTTGCTGTTCCCACAGCCTACATCAGAAGACAGTGTTATGAATGAGTCATATGCCAATGTGAATAACAAACCATCTACTAAGGTGTTTAAAAGCTTTATTTTTAATGCAACATGATTATAACATATTCTCACTCACCAAAGACAATATTTTAAAAGGAAGGTCATCCCCCTAACTGTGTTACCAAGAATGCAATTTCCCCACCCTGAGGCCACCTATATTATGCTATTTTGGTACTCTCTCAAATACAATCAGTTGATATGAGTCTATGCGTGTGTGATATTGTTAATAAAAATATTACTGTCCTCAGCAGACAGTCCTGAACTCTTTTACTTTACAGAATATTTTAGAAATCATTGCATATTGTGTTGACAATTTCATTTTTTATCAGCGATTGCATAAAATACCATTCCCTGATTCATTTGGCTCCATTGTGAGGGGCATTGAAGTTGTTTCTCACTGTTTGCCAACATGGAAAAGGCTGCTATGATTATCTTTGTACCCATGAGTGAGATTATCTGCAGCAAACAGAATCACCAGACCTATGTGGGTGCAGTTGAAATTAGCATCCATGTTGAAAATCACTCCCTGAGAGATTGCACCCACTTAAACTCCTATCAAAAATGTGTGGGGTTGATTGTTTCCCATATCGTTTTCAGCACTGTTTGTTAAAAGACATTTATCAAAAAGGTCATTTTGTTAATCTGATAGTTGAAAAGATATATAACTGGAATTTAAATTTGAATGTATTTAACTATGAGTGACATTGAGTATCTTTTCCCATGCTTAATTGTTTTTAATAAGAAGAGTTCTTTTTGAAATCAGTTCTTTTGCCCATTATTCATTTGTGCTGTGTTTTTAAAGATTGATCTCTGAAACCCATTTATATTTGAGAAAACTATGCTGTGTCCTGAATATATGTTGTAAATATACTTAAACGATTTGGCACCTTCTAATTACCTTTTAATTGTGCTATTTGGAAGATATAAGTGATGAGAATAGAAAAGGATTTTTCCATTTTTTGGTATATATAAGGAAATATTTGTTTCCTTCCTGTCTCTATCTTCTCTTACTGAAGTCTGGTTATGGGACACTCAAGAATATAGATTCCAAGAATTCTTTTGAAAAGTTTCAACTATGATTTGGAGCTTCCTTAGCTAATTTTCCAAATCCCTGGTGCTTAAGATAACATGACATTTGAAAAAATATTTTGATTTATGCCAAATGTTCTCTATTTATCCTTAATTTCAGTCTCAATCTCTCCTGTGTCTCAAGAAAATTGGGCAGCCTGAGTCGCTAAGTTGGTTAAGTGTCTGACTCTTGATCTCGACTCAGGTCATGATTTCACACTTCGTGAGTTTGAGCCCTGCGTCCTGCTCTGCACTGACAGCACAGAGCCTGCTTGGGATTCTGTCTCTCCCTTTCTCTTTGCCCGCCCCCCCCCACCTCAAAATAAGTTTAAAAAAAACTTAAAAAAATAATAATTAAAAAAAGAATATATGCTAAAAGACCCATAAAAATTCTGAATGAAGGGACAACATAATATAGTATAATTATAGTATAACTGTAAAAGTACAAAGTTTAATGATAGATACCAAATTTAGAACTGTAAGCAACTAGAAATTATTGAGAGGTAAAGTAACAGGAAATAAATTTAGTCAAGGTAACAGATTAAAATAAGTTTCACAATTGAGTGGACCAATTGATTGAGTGATCACTGCTAAGACTGTCTCTCTCTCTCTCTCTCTCTCTCTCTCTCTCTCTCTCTCTGTGTGTGTGTGTGTGTGTGTGTGTGTGTGTGTGTTTAGGTTTTTGTTAAGGAAAACACTCTCAGTGTTTCTACATCATTCCTTCAATGTTCAGAATGTTTACTAGAAGAGACTTTATAACTGAACTACCAGGTTCAAGTAATAGGAAAGTACAGCATGTAAATCATGCATGAGTTGTCTCCATTTTGCAGCATTCTATTCTCATAGGTCCTTGTTGTAAACTAAAGAAAGACATTCAGTTCAAAAAGATACCCTCTCATAACAAATCCCCTAAATTAATGTTTATTATGCCTGAAGAATCAGGTACTCTTTCATTATCGACATATTTCATCGTTTCCATAAGCAGTCAGGTGAATAGATTGTGAATATTGTGATTTCCACTTTATTCAAAAGAAAATGAGGGATTACCCATTGGTAAGTGAACCTTTCATGATCAAGCATATAGATTTGACCTCCAAATGGAGAATTCATTTCATACTTTTTTCTTTGCAGATCATTTCTAAACTGCGCTTTCTCCAGTTTGCCTGAAATTATGCAGCAAAATAACAGCGTAACTGAGTTTATACTATTAGGATTGACCCAAGATCCTATGAGACAGAAAGTGGTATTTGTAATCTTCTTCATTTTTTATGTGGGAACCGTGGTAGGGAATTTGCTTATTATTGTGACCATCAAGTCCAGCCGGACACTTGAGAGCCCCATGTACTTTTTCCTATTTTATTTGTCCCTTGCTGATTCCTGTTTTTCAACTTCTACAGCCCCCAGACTAATTGTGGATGCACTCTCTGCAAAAAAAATCATCTCTTACAATGAGTGTATGACTCAAGTCTTTTCACTACATTTATTTGGCTGCATGGAGATCTTTGTCCTCATCCTCATGGCCGTTGATCGCTACGTGGCCATCTGTAAGCCCTTACGTTACCCAACCATCATGAGCCGGCAGGTCTGCACCATCCTGATTGTTCTTGCATGGATTGGGTCTTTTATACATTCTATAGCCCAGATTATCCTGGCGTTGAGATTGCCTTTCTGTGGACCCAATTTGATTGATCATTACTGCTGTGATTTGCAGCCCTTGCTGAAACTTGCTTGCATGGACACTTACGTGATCAACACGCTGTTGGTGTCTAACAGCGGGGCCATTTGCTCAAGCAGTTTTGTGATACTGATGATCTCATACATTGTCATCTTGCATTCGCTGAGAAACCACAGCGCAGAAGGGAGGAAAAAAGCTCTCTCTACTTGCACTTCCCACATCATTGTAGTAGTCTTATTCTTTGGTCCATGTATATTTATTTATACACGCCCCCCAACCACTTTCCCCATGGATAAGTTGGTGGCCGTATTTTATACTATTGGGACACCATTTCTCAACCCACTCATCTACACACTGAGAAATGTAGAAGTGAAAAATGCCATGAGAAAGCTATGGCATCTCAAAATTACCTCAGAAAACAAAAAATGAATCGAGGGTTTTGGTTGATTATTTAATCTGTACAGATAGCAAAGCTGATAGTGTATGTTCCGACTTCCCCAGTGCTCTCTAATATAATCCATCTGATTTTCTTACTTTTTTCAGTGCTTCTGCCCACAAGCTAGTAGCTTCTTTCATATTGCCATCCTGGTTCTTTCTTTTCCTGAGAGCTCAGTTCTAACATTGGCAATTGTGAAATATTCCCCACATCTCAGTCTGCACTCTGGTTTGGTAAGAAGAAAGATATTGACACAATCACAACTGTTCAAACAGTGCGCATCCATAAAGTATAGCCTGTTCTCTATGACTTGTAATTCTGACTATAGCACATTTCAGATAGGATATCCTGTTTTGTCTTGAACACTTTCAGAGCAAAGGAATTAACTTTGTGTGTCAAGAAGTTCTTTTAATTCTATCATTAGTTTCACTTTTAAAAGTTCCACGTTAGTGAACCAAAGCCAAATATATATATATATATATAAATATATATATAATATATATATTTATATATATATATATAATAATTTTTCTTGTTGTTTTTTGACTATTAAGATAACGGAGGCATTATGTGTGAGATTTTTTAAATGTAGTGTTACAAAGGCCTTGAGATATTCTGCTAGTTTGTATGATTGGTATATAGGAATTACAACAAGAGAAATCTATAACCCTAAGAGGGAAAGAAGTAAAATAATATATGTTGTCAAGATGGAATAAATATTTCAAAATACACAAGAGATACAACATATTTTTTGAGATTGAAGTACAGAAAGGTAGAGCCTAGCTTGAAGGAAAAAAATGGATGATACTATTTCATTTAAAGTTGTATTGTGTCAATGGAATAAAAGAAAGTATCAGAGGCATTTAGAAATACTCACTAGACTTGTCTCTAGTTAATAGAGGTAGAGAGAACCCACTTTTGCAGCAGGAAGCCTCTTTAATTCTCTACTTGTTCTTCCCTAGTAAAGGAGTAGTATGGATTCTCAAGTTAGGACTGCCAATAGAATTTCGATGCTCATAGTGGGCAGAGCAGATTAGCAGATGTGCCTTGATTACTTGCATGCCAAAGTTTATATCATGAAGCTTTAAGGTTCATTGATTACAGAGAATACAATAATTCAAAGGGATACATGCACCCCAAATTTTATAGCAGCATTATCTTCAATAACCAAACTATGGAAACAACCCAATTGTCTATCGACCGATGAATGGGTAAAGAAGATCTGGTACACATACACAACGGACTATTATTCAGCCATCAAAAAGAATGAAATCTTGCCATTTGCAAAAACATGAATGAAACTAGAGAGTATTATGCTAAGTGAAATAGGTCAGTCAGAGAAAGAGAAATACCATGACTTCACTCATATGTAGAATTTAAGAAATAAAGCAAACAAGTATGGGGGGGAAAGAGAGAGAGAGAGTCAGAAGAAAAAAAAGAAAAAGAAAAAAAAAAGAAACAGACTCTTAACTATAGAGAACAGAGTGATGGTTATTAGAGGGGAGGTCAGTGGAGGGAATGTCAATGGGTAAAATAGGTGATGGGGATTCAGGAGGGCACTTGTTGTGATGAGCGCTGAGTGCTGTATGGAAGTGTTGAATCACTATATTGTCCACCTGAAACTAATACCATGCTGTATGTTAAATAACTGGAATTTAAATAAAAACTTTAAAAAACAAATAATACAATTCGTTGATTTCAGTGTATTAAAGTGTATCACATCCTTGGTAACTATTATAAGATTCCATTTTATTTGGGGGGCACCTGGGAGGCTTAGTTGGTTGAGCATCCAACTCTTGATTTCAGCTCAGGTCATGATAACACGGTTCGTGGGCTGAACCTCACCTTGGGCTCTGTGTTGACTGTACAGAGCCTGCTTGGGACTCTCTCTCCCTCTCTGCCCTTCCCCCACTTGCGCTTTCTCTCTCCTCTCTCTCTCTCTCAAAATAAATACATAAACTTAAAAAAAATTCCGTTTCACTTTTAACGCTGTTCATTATTTAACTGGGAACCCTTTCCAACACTAATATTTTATTCCTGTCAAAGATTATTTTAAAACAAATTCAGTAAAATAACAAGTTTTCAGTGTTCTCACTGCTTTTTGCTTTCTGGGATATTATGAAGCTTCATGACTGCACTAGTGGTCCCAAAATTGGCATGTTGACATACAAAGATTATATATATTTAAGTGGTACAAGTTGATTTTTTGATACACATATAATATGAAAAGGTCACCACAAACTAATTAGCACATCTGTCTTTGCTATATAGTTACCATTGTGTGTGTGTGTGTGTGTGTGTGTGTGTGTGTAAGAAGATTTAGTGTAAGATCTATCCTTTTTGCAATTTCAAGTATACATTATGGTATTGTTAACTACAGTAACCATGAAATATAGTAGATCTGTGGAATTTATTCATTCTGCATAACTGAAACCTTGTACCCTTTGGCCAACATCTCCCCATTTCTCCCAATGCCATTCTACTCTCTGCTTCTGTGAATTGAACTATATCATTTCCACACATAAGTGAGATCATGCAGTATTTCTCTGTCTGTGTCTTTCTTGTTTCGCTTAGCATCAAGGCCTCCAGCTCCATCCATGTTATGCAAATGGTATAATTTTCCCTTTTTTAAAGTCTGAATAATATATATCACACATTTTCTATATTGATTCATCACTCAGGGATGAGGTTGTACCACACCTTGGCTATTGTGAATAATGGTGCAATGAACCTAGGAATGCAGATAGCCCTTCACAATCATGATTTCAGATCCTGTGGATATATACCCAACGTGGAATTGATGGATGGTAGTTCTATTTTTAATATTTTGAGGAACCTCCATACTCTTTCCATAATGGCTGTACCAATCTACACACCCATCAATGGCCCACAGGGGATCCCTTTTCACCACATCATCAGCAACATTTCTTATCTCTTGTCTCTTTGATAATAGTCATTCTAAGAGATATCAAATGATATATATTATGATTCTGATTTGCATTTCCCTGATGACTTGTGATGTCGAACACATTTTGATGTACCTGGTGGTCATGTGCATGTCTTTGGAAAAATATCTATTCAGACCCTCTGAAATCAGGGAACGTGAAGGTCCATGGGAAATCTCCACAACTTCTATTCAATGTACCTGTGAACCTAAAACTGCTATAAAAAAATAAAGCTTATTACTTAAAAAAGAAGATGTTAGGGGCGCCTGGGTGGCGCAGTCGGTTAAGCGTCCGACTTCAGCCAGGTCACAATCTCGCGGTCCGTGAGTTCGAGCCCCGCGTCAGGCTCTGGGCTGATGGCTCAGAGCCTGGAGCCTGCTTCCGATTCTGTGTCTCCCTCTCCCTCTGCCCTCCCCCGTTCATGCTCTGTCTCTCTCTGTCTCAAAAATAAATAAACATTAAAAAAAAAAAAATTTAAAAAAAAAAAAAAAAAAAGAAGATGTTAAAAGAAGGTAAAATTGAATAATAGATGAAAATCATCTACTCAATTAGCTCAAAATAATATAGAAAAGAAATAAAATAAATTAGAAAGGGGACAAAAAAGTAAACTCCAATAAGATGAACTTATCCCAAAAAAATTAACAATTACATTAAATGCAAATACATTGCTCTTGAAAGACAGAGTTGTCAGGATAGACAGAATAGTCTTTAGCAAAGAAAAGTAATGGACTAATGACACACACCTCAATATGACGAATCTAAGAACAAAGAGACCATACACTATGAGTAAATGCTATGATTCAATTTACATGAAGCTATAGAATAGGTACAAAACACTAAACATTGAAACAGAGTGATATAGGGGGGTGGGAGGGAGGGAAGGGTGGGTGATGATTATTGAGGAGGGCACCTGTTGGGATGAGCACTGGGTGTTATATGGAAACCAATTTGACAATAAATTTCATATAAAAAAAAAAGAAACAGTAATACAAATAAGGACAGTAGTTACATCTGGGCGAATTAACTGAAGAAGAACATGACAGAACTTTCTGGATTAATAAAAGTATTCTAGATCTTTAATTTGTTTTTTTTTAATGTTTATTTATTTCCGAGGCAGAGAGAGACAGAGCATGAGTGGGGCAGGGGCAGAGAGATAGAGGGAGACCTAGAATCTGAAGCAGGCTCCAGGCTCTGGGCTGTCAGCACAGAGCCTGATGTGGGGCTTGAACTCATAAACTGTGAGATCATGACCTGAGCCGAAGTCGGTTGCTCAACCGAATGAGCCACCCAGGCACCCCAATCTTGAATTTGTTAATGGCTATGTGAGTACATACATTTACCAACACTTATCAGACTATATACTTAAAAGGTCTTCATTTCATTGTATGTAAAATTCATCTCATGAATAGAATTGTATTACCAAAAAAAAAAAAAATCAATCAATATCTCTAAGTCCTACATCCCCCCACCCAAAGTGCCTACCAAATCTAGTGAAAATTTCTACAGGAAAAAAGCCGAACAGTGATGGTTATTAAGAATTTAATTCCCATGAGTGGAAGACATAAAATATTTTATTAGAAATTAATACATAATAGTGACTTTGAAAGATGCATTGGCTTCACCAAACTAAAAACCTTTTGTACTGAAAATTATGTCATCAACAAAGTGAGAGCCAACCCACAGAGTAGAAGAAAATACTTGTGTCTGATAAGAAATTTGTTTTCAGACTATATAAATAACTCCTACCCCTTAATAATAAAAAGATAATAACTCAGCTTAAAACTTGGTAAAATATCTGAATAAACATATTGCCACAGAAAATATACAAATGGCCGAAGGCACCTGAAAAGATGTTTAACACCTTTGGTTAATAGGAAACGCAAACCTCAGCCATAATGCGATACCACTTTATAGCCACTAGGACATCTAGAATCAAAGAAGACAGAAACGTAACAAGTGTTAGCGAGGATGTGGAGAAACTGGAGTTCTCATAAATTGCCAGTAGGATTGTAAACTGGCGCAGCCACTTTGCAAAGCAACTTGGAGGTTCCTTAAAAGTTTTAAACATGTATCAACAACGATCTAGCAATTCTACTTTTAGGAGACATTAAACATATATCCACACAGAAACTTGTACGCCAGTGTCCATAGGAGCACTATTCCTAAAAGCTGAAATTGAGAAACATTCTACATGTCAATCAACAGATGGATGAATTGTATATTCATAAGATGGAGTTTTATTCATCAACAAAGAGGAAAGAAATACTGATGCTTGCCACAGCGTGAATGACACATGCTAAGAACATTATGCTAAGTGAAAGAAACAAGTTACAAAAGATAACAAAGCATATAATTCCTTTTATATGCAATGTCTAGACAAGCAGATCTATAGTGGAAGTGGATTAGTGCTTTCTGGGGACTGCTAATGATGGTGAGGGAGAGGAATAAGAAGTGACTGTGAATGGGACAAAGCTGCTTTTCAGGTGGCAGAGATGTTGTAAAATTAGATAGTGTTGATTGTCTCACAGTCTTCTATATTAACAGCTATTAAATTATATACTTTAAATAAGTGAATTGTATACTATGTGGATTATACCTCAATAAAGCTATTAAAAACAGATACTATTATTACAAATTTATTTCCCATAAATAGAAGGTATATAAATGACCTATTAAAAATCGGTGCATAACAATGACTTTGGATCTCTATTATGATTAAGTGTTTAAATGGTGAGCACTGTATTTGATCTTTTAATTTGTATAATTCATACAGAATGACTCTGAGAAATTGTATTATTGGGAAATCAATAGCATGTGGAATACGAAAAGACCAGATGGGGCACCCAGGTTTTTCAGCCGGTTAAGCGTCCAACTTCAGCTCAGGTCATGATCTCATGGTTCGTGAGTTCAAGCCCCACATTGGGCTCACTGCTGTCAGCACGGAGCCTGCTTCAGATCCTCTGTCCCCCTCTGCCTGTGCTCCTCCCCCCGCTCATGCTCTCTCTCTCTCTCTCTCTTTCTGTCTCTCAAAGGGGTGTAGGTGGGAGCCAAACATTATAGTCAGAAGATCTTGACAGGTTCAGCTTTAACTGAACAGCTCCAAATTTCTGCCTTCATAAAAATGAGATATTGCTCTCCCTTTGAATATCTCCATTTGCAAAGGTGGATGGATCTTTATGGGCATTATGCTAAGTAAGTCAAACATAGGGACACCTGGGTGGCTCGGTCAGTTAAGCATCTGACTCAGCTCAGGTCATGATCTTGCTGTTAGTGAGTTCGGGCCCTCATCAGGCTCTCTGTTGTCAGCACAGAACCCACTTCAGATCATCTGTCCTCTCCTCTCTCTCTGTCCCTCCCCAGGTAATTCTCTCTCTCTCTCTCTCTCTCTCTCTCTCTCTCTTTCTCTCAAAATAAATAAATAAATAATGACTTAAAAAATAAGTCAAGCATAGAAAGACAAATACCATATGATTTCACTTATCTGTGGAATCTTAAAAAACAAATCAATAAGCTGAACTTGTAGATACAGAGAAGAGATTGGTGCTTGCCAGAGTGGGGGATAGGGAGGCCGGGTGAAATGGGTGAAGGTGGCAAAAAGGAAGGAACTCATAGGTATAAAATAAATAAATGTTACATATGGGAATGTAATCATGTACAACATAGTGTCTACAGTTAATAACACTCTATTCTTTATTTGAAAATCGCAAAAGGTAGCTCTTAAAAGTTTTCACCACAAGAAAAAAATATAACTATGTGTGGTGATGGATGCTAACTAGACTATTATGGCGATCATCTTGCAATATTGAATTTATGCAATATTAAATCATTAGGTTGTACAGCTGAGACCCATAGTAATGTTATTTGCTCAATTAAAAAAAAGTGGAATCTATCTCTCCATGCTTTTATCTGGACTAAACGTGTGTGACACAGATAACCTTTAACCACATGAGAAGAATGTGGCAAAAGTGATTTCGATTGATCCCTAAAGGTTGGCTTGAGAGGTCTTGAAGCTTTCACTTTTGTGAAACAACCATTGCCCTAAGACAACTGTGGTATAAACGGTAGAGCCCAATCTACGCTCCTGGAGAATGAATGAGAACTGGCATATCTGAGCCAATTGCTGAATGTGTGAATGAGGCCATCTTGGACCAGGTACTCCATTCAGACTCCATTTGCACCATTCAGAGTGTTTCCAGGTGAAACGAGAAGAAGGACCACCCAGCTGAATCCAACCCCAACTGCAGAATCATAATCAAATAGATTGCTTTTATGCTTTTAAGTCTTTAAATTTTGGTTTTGCAATTTAAAAGCACCAATTTGGGGATTAAACTTTGTGGCTGTAAGCCACGAATTTCTGGCCTAGTGTTTGCCAGTCTGTAGCAGTAGATAACTTACACACCTCCTAAGTTCACACAAGGCAGAAAGCGGTAGATAAACACTGTGAGGTGTGGGGGGACTGTCACATGGACAGAGTTCTTAAGACTCCTGTGGTCTGGGAGACACAGAGATTCCCTCAGTTGAAATAGAAAGTGTTTTCTATTCACATCTCTTACCAGTAGGAAAGAGATACAGTATTTTATGGGCCTTTAAATTTGGGAAGTGACATATACTGTATGTGAGGGTGCTATTCCAAATCTTTTATCATGTGACTCTAAAGATGATTAGTTTTCAGGAGGATCCACTGACAAGGGCAAAGCAGGAAAGAGTCAAGTCCCTTTGGGGTGGAAGTGAATGTCACCTGAGCAGTCAAGCAACTGAGAGCTAACAGCTGAGTGTGAGGTGCATCAAGCAAGATCCCCAGATTGTTATGTCACCCAGGGTCCTGAAATTCTCTTGCCTGTAGCCCAAGATGCCTTAACAATGGCCTGCATTTTATTATGATATTAAGAGACCATAGACCAAGAAATTTCTGGAAACTATTCTCCATCTTTAGGTCATTTGTGAGCCTGACGTGACAGGACTTTGGATGTGAGCCACATGGATGTGAGCACTTCTGAAATCCTACCCACAGACATTTCCTATTGCTGTTGAGGTAGAAGAGACTGTGTGACGTGATTGGAACCTAAATATACCCAGTGGCTTTCCCACAAAGCTCGCCTCCTGCTCTGAATGTCCCCGCTGCCAGTTCGGACTCTTCCTTTTCCCACAGCTGCTGGAAGAGTCCAGTGATATGGCCAGACTGCAGTGCAAATGGCCCATTGTGGGGTGAACTTTGGCCAGTGGGAAAGGGAAGCCAATGGCTACATTCTCCCCCTTTGTGGCTATTTACAGATTGGAAAAGGAACATACAGTCTCCCTTAAAAGGTCCAGTGAGATCAAAAAATCCACTGTGCAAGTCGATACACTCCATCTAAGAGTAGAAACAAGTAAGGGTCTGGGATATTGGACGTTATATGGAAAAGGAAGCAGGAGGTTTGATGAGTAGGAAGGAAAAAGAAAGACCAGCAAGAATGAGGAGAAAGAAAGAGTAAGGAACAGGAGAGGAATAAGAAAGAATATTAGTGGTCAAGAGTCAATGTTAATGGCTTACACTCAAAAAGTAAAAGACTGAAAGCCTGCAGTACGTTTGTCCCAGGTATGAGCTAGAAGTAAACTTCCCACCAATTTCTCCAGAAATCAGCAGAGATTCAATTAAAAAGAAAAACAGTGAACCCCAGTGACACTATTGAATCAACTATTTTCCAATCAAATAGAACTTTCAAAGGAGTAGAATTAAAATTCAATAAATAACTCCCAAATCTATATTTTAACATATGTGTTACATTAAGTATTTAACACATTTGTATAGTTAAACATATTAATCCCATGAACAAGATATCAATCATACACGGTTACTTGTGTTTACTGAAATGCTTTGGATTAGTGGTAGGGTCCTAAATGCGACAACTGACTGGTTTTTAAACTTAGCAAATAAAGAAAAATTTAAAAAAATTTTAACACAGTGACAAGATCATTGTTAGTTCTCTATCGCGGTTCTGAATATGGAGGGAGACTTTGGGAGAAAGGCTTTCCCCAAGGTCATTAACATTTTGCATCATTCTCTGAATGCACCAAATAAGAAGAAGAGAAAGGAGCATTTGTTGCCAAAGATACTGTGAAATTGCAGGCTTCAGCAGGTGAAAGACAGAACCAGGAATGAGGAAGAGCTGACTTTTACCAGCCCTTGAGTTTTGGAGGTCAGAGATTCTCTGATATTAATTATGCACAAAGCAATTCCTAAGGCATTACTCTCTCATGGATAGCCGCACCCAAATTATCTCAGAAGAGATACAAATATAAAACAAAATTTGAGCCCTGAACAATACTGGTGAGAATTTTTTCTTCTAAAACTTAAAATAAAAAGGGTTATTGAAAAGGGGAGTTAAATAAAATTGCTATATGTTGAAAACCTGTAAGATAATTATGAGACACTGTTCTCAGAAATAAGGGGAGAATAAAATCGTTAAGACGATGATTAGATAATAAAGTGCAT
This sequence comes from Felis catus, assembly GCF_018350175.1. Taxonomy (NCBI): domain Eukaryota; kingdom Metazoa; phylum Chordata; class Mammalia; order Carnivora; family Felidae; genus Felis; species Felis catus. The sequence continues at coordinate 100,518,090 of NC_058377.1, read as the reverse complement.
CTACACATGATTATAAATTACATATATTTATAATCATGTATAAATTATGGTAGCATGATTGTGAACAAGAAAATAACAATAATTTCAAAAGAAATGGAGGCATTGTCATGTTTGAAATGCTCAGAAACAAGAGGAAGAACTTATTGGAGATGAGTCTTGATTCAAAGAGAAATGAGTTCCTTTAGGACCATATATATAGACTGAATAAAAGAAGGATAATACCCAGGCTGTGTTTAAATGCCGGTTTCTTCTAAATGAAAACCAAGCGACATAATTCAGTTATCAAAAACTATTATCAAGCCCTCTTGAAGGGCTCTCTCCAGGAGAAAATAGCTGTTTTGTTTTGTTTTGTTTTGTTTGTTTTTGTTTTGTCATTCAGAAAGAAAAACGAAGGAGAAGGAACATGTAAAATCAGGGAGGGTAATCTTGAGTCTGAGTCTGAATTAGTATCGCCATTTCAATTTTTTACCATTGTTATGATCATCATTATTTTGTGCTGGATAAGAGAAGACACGCCTGTAATGACTATTCTGTTAGCTCTAATACACAGACTTGAGGAAGCACAGCCTCGTAGTTTCCCAAAAGCTGGAAGTGAGGGGCACCACACCATGTTACTGCAGAAAGACAGTGGAGAGCACAGACTTAAGTAGAAGCCGAAAGTGCTGCATGTGACAGATCTTGAGGGGATATGGCCTCAGATGGACAAAATTCCTAATGATGAGCTAAGACACTGTGAAATCCCACCCTAACCTACAAGGAAAGGAATCATTTCCGTCTGTGGCTCAGTTTGGGGAAGAACTTGTACGTTTAAATCAAAACTATTGCACGTACCCGTTTCCATACATACGTTCTGGTGACCTCACTAGAGCTCTGGAGGTCCTGTAAGGGTTAAATTGTAGTGTAGGGCTAATGCTTAGCTTGAAAAATAACAGCTTTGTGTTGACACTGAAGGTTAAGAGATAACAGCCTTGCTTTGCTCTGGTAAACTATGCCTCATACCCTTGTAAATTAGGCTTCACCAATTAAGGAAACAAAAGTTCAAAGAGAAGAGCATCAGAGGCAGGGTCAAGGAGATCCACTGGTTGCAACTTAGAGGCAGAAAGTCTAAAGTAAACACCTCATTAGGCAACTGTTTCTAACTCATCTGGCAACTGTTTCTTTGTTCTGTTCCCAAGTGATGATAAAACGATGTGATCGGTTATAAAAACTCTGTACCCCGGCTGTTCGGGGCCGCACTCTTATCAAGAGTGTTGGTCCCGATCGGTCGGCCTTGCCTCTCATTGTAATAAAGTTTGTTGTGACTGTCACTGGTGCCCGTAGCATTCTGTTTCAGGAGTCATGTGGATGCAACAGTCCCAGCACTGAAGATGCAACTTATATCGTCCTCTTCCTAAATCGATTTAAAGCATTTCCAGTGATGACCTCTTTGAAATATGTAAAACGTCCTCATTGGGAGAACTGATACATAACTAGCATGAAACCTGAAAGATTAAAAGGATGCATGAAGGAATTAGTGAGATTAAGGGCGGAGTCCTTCCTTTTCTTTTCTCTTTATCTTTTGTACTGTTTTTTAGCTGACAGAGAAATGTTTAAAATAAGTAGGGCAGAGACGCCTGGGTGGCTCAGTCAGTTGGTTAAACAGCAGACTCTTAGTTTTGGCTCAGGTTCTGATCTCACGGTTAGTGGGTTAGAGCCCCCAACTGGCTCTGCGCTGGGGCCTGCTTGGGATTCTCTGTCTCTCTCTCTTTTTCTGCCTCCCCCCACCTCTCTCTCTCTCTCTCTCTCTCTCTCAAAAATGAATCAATCAATCAATCAATCAACCAATCAATCTACTAAGGCAAAGTAATCCCCAGGGAATCCTCAAACACTGAATCTAAAGATGAGAATTTACCCCTAGATTTCACTTCCCCTCCTTTCAAATCCAACGGGTTTTGATGTGTCTGTAAAAGTTCCTTTTAAAAAAAATTGTTTTAATGTTTATTCATTTTTGAGAGACAGAGATAGAGCACGAGAGGAGTGGAGCAGAGAGACAGGGAGACTCAGAAAGCAGGCTCCAGGCTCTGAGCTGTCAGCACAGACCCCGATGCGGGGCTCTAGCCCACTGACTGTGAGATCATGACCTGAGCTGAAGTCGGACGCTTAACCGACTGAGCCACCCAGACGACCCTCTAGCAGTTTCTTTTATTGCTTTATCTTCTTTTTCATTTTATTTTATTTTATTTTATTTTATTTTATTTTATTTTATTTTATTGCTTTTATCAGGGTTTCATGGCTATTCTAGCTGACAGAACTGAATTGATTTCATAGTAGAAATAACTGTTCATATGATAGCGTATAACGAAATTGAAACTTTCTTATTTCACAAACGGGATAACAGAAGCCCCTGAAACTAAATAATTTATCTAGAGTTACAGCACCACTGTCTCAGAATGAGATAATGAGAATTTTAGTCCTCTTTTTAACTACACCCATCACCACCTCTTGGCTATAAGAGCTTGATGTCAAATAGGGGACCACAAATTCATGGACATAAAATTCAGAGTTTCCTAAGAAGATGCTGCGGAGGTCACCCACCCCCAACTACTTGAACATTCATGGCGATATTCAGAAGGGAAAATATGGTACATGTTTTCATTTCTGTGACAAAAATAAGGCAAGCTTTTCCAGATATGTAAATTTTACCATATCCCCCAACACCGAATTGCTAATTAAGTTGAGTGCCTTATACAGGATTAGAATTGGTAAATTTCTAGAAACAAGCAGATTTTTAAAAGTTTTTAAAAGGGTGAGATTCTTGGTTAGATGTACGGCTTAGAGAATTGGCTTTATCTCTCTGGACTTTGTTTCCTCATCTGAGGTGAAAGAATGGGCTATCAGACGGATGCAAGACGATCAAAACATGTACATCTCAATTTCTTGAGTATGCATGCAAAGCAGCAGCAAGTACCCATTTTTCCATTTTCAACTACTGTGATTCTCCATTTATTCTGAGTCAGAAATAAATGTCTTTTTTGCTTGTTATGTTTCTCTTTCAGGTAATTTCGCTGTCTCTTGGGAACTTGGCATGCTAGACTAATTCCATGGAAAAAATAAACAATGTAACTGAATTCATTTTCTGGGGTCTTTCTCAGAACCTAGAAGTTGAAGAGGTTTGTTTCGTGGTGTTTTCTTTCTTCTACACGGTCATTCTTCTGGGAAACCTCCTCATCATGCTGACCATTTACAGGGGCAAGCTTTTCAAGTCTCCTATGTATTTCTTCCTCAGCTACTTGTCTTTTGTGGATATTTGTTACTCTTCGGTCACAGCTCCTAAGATGATTGTTGACCTATTGGCCAAGAGAAAAACCATCTCCTATGTGGGGTGCATGTTGCAACTCTTTGGGGTACATTTCTTTGGTTGCACTGAGATCTTCATCCTTACCGTAATGGCCTATGATCGTTATGTGGCTATCTGTAAACCCCTACACTATACGACCATCATGGGCTGTGACAGATGCAATAAAATGTTGCTGGGGACGTGGATAGGGGGGTTCTTACACTCCATTATCCAAGTGGCTCTGGTAGTCCCGTTACCCTTTTGTGGACCCAATGAGATCGATCACTACTTTTGTGATATCCACCCTGTGCTGAAACTTGCCTGCACAGACACATACATCGTTGGTGTTGTGGTGACAGCCAACAGTGGTACCATTGCTCTGGGGAGCTTTGTTATCTTGATCATTTCCTATACCATCATCCTGGTGTCCCTGAGAAAGCACTCAGCAGAAAACAGGCTCAAAGCACTCTCCACCTGTGGCTCCCACATTGCTGTGGTCATCATCTTTTTTGGTCCCTGTACCTTCATGTATATGCGCCCTGATACTACCTTTTCAGAGGACAAGATGGTGGCTGTATTTTACACCATTATCACCCCCATGTTAAATCCCCTGATTTATACACTGAGAAATGCGGAAGTAAAGAATGCAATGAAAAGACTGTGGGGCAGGAAGGTTTTCCCAGAAGCTAATGGTAAGTAGTTGAAAGCGACAGTTTAAGCTGGATGATCTTAAATTTTCTGATCTGTTCAGTGAAGACAGTAATAACAACAGCACAGGGTTTATTTGAGGAACAAAAGAGAGAATAACACATTCTAGACAACTGAGGTATTATTTATCGTCATTATTAATTGTTATTATATTTGTTCTAATGTTTCATAATTAGATAAATTTTCTGAAATATCGAGGCCAGAGGAATTTTATTAAACTCACAAGTTCAGCATGATCTTACTCAGAACCATTATTTTCTCTTCCCCATTTTGGCCTTTCTGCCATTTTATTTAAAGATTGAGAGCCCTCTGTGAAGCATTTAAGGCGGTTTTCTAGCATTTAGAACTGTGATTGAAAAATAGTGAGCACTCAATATGTATGTGTTGCATGCACAAAAGTATACTTGAAAAATAACAGAGATCTGAGCTACAGAGCTCTGATATAAGTCCTCCAAAATACGTGGAAACTAGCCTAGTGAGGCCACAAAGAGAGGTGAGATGTGTGCAGCGCGTGAAAGGTAAAACACGCTTGAAAAATGAAAGACCTGTTCTCATCTTCCGCTTTTGGGAGAAAGCTTTCCCTTTCTCCTTTTCCTCTAGGACACATTTTCTTTACCCAAACAATCCGCAAATTAGGGAAAAAATTACCTCCAAGATCCCCATTGTAATTCTAACACCCCATTAGTATGTTTCTGCTAACTGACTTTGACTTGCCCGTAGCCAGCAGTCTCCATTAATGTAAAGTGACTAAAAGAAAAACTAAAGAAACTCAATGAAAGCAAAGGCATCTGTGATGAGCAGGTGACCTGATTCCACCCACAGGGCAAATACAACGTTGAAATGCGTGGTTTGGAAACTGTAGTTCCTCCAATGTTTGAACAAAGCAGCTTTACTGAATTCAGTGAACCATTCATCGCACATCCCTCCTTCACATCACCCAAACGGAGCTTTATTTTCCTATAACAAATGTACACATCACTGATTATCCCTCTCATTGTTTTCTTATTTTTGCACAAATCTGATTATTCAATTACTGCCCATACCTGGGTAAGTGTTTATGGCTGTGGAGTGTATGTGTATGTCTGTGTGTGTGTGTGTGTGTGTGTATACATTGTGTTGAGAACTGTACACAGTGCTTTAAAAAACTATCTCTGATGTTGATACATTCAAAGAAATAAAGATAAGAAAGATCAAAGGCGGCACCATAATTAGAAGTTATAATTAAAACATCCTGGCCGTGGAACCACACAAATCCATGTTTATTGTCCCAGCTTGGAATCTCCATGCACTTCCATTTGCTCAGTTTTTAATGATTAGGTCAGTGCTTCTCAAACTTGTCCAATCATGGGAATCATCTTGAGAGACTTTGAACAGATAACAGAATCTGTGCTGACAGTTTCTAATATGCGAGGCCATGATTAAAGGGTATTCAAAAATCTGTATTTTTAACAAGCTCTTGCCATAATTTTTGTACAGTCAGTGGCATATCTTAGCACTTAGATTTAGAAACACTGGAACTAGATGATATTTGCTGTTCTTAGAGCACAAGAGGTCTGTGAGCCAAGAAAATCCACGAAATCCTATATTTGAATATATGCCCATGTCTATTCTACTAAGCAATGCAAAGGGAGCTAAACTTGAACTAAATTTAGGAATCAGTGGAATAAATAAACATTATCCATTTGTAAATTTCCTCCACAATACTCTTCCCATCATGTCTTGGCACTAATAACATCTTGAATACCAAGGGATGTTAGTTCTATTGAAGGTCTGACATCCCTAACACAGTAAAAGCTGACAGATTTATTATTCTCAGAGGCCAAGAAGCAGGACATATGAAATAGTATTCGAGTTTTTACCAGTGACTTTATACATTTATATCTGTTCACAAAAGTTCCCCAGGGTCATTCCCAGTAGAGGAGCTCAGAGAGTCTACTCTTGGTTCCTTGGAAAGAGATGACCAAGAATCATTGGAACCTAGACTCTCCCCACTTCCAATAGGGGTGAGTCTGGTTTATAAGATGACTTTATCTCATGTGCCTAAAACCACAACCTTGGCTGGAAAACACTGGAGTTTTATAGTTTTTGTAGTTTTACACCCTTGCTGTTATAAATGCTGTTACTCAGATATGACTCCGAGTAAAGCCTTCATTGATGAAAATAAATGGCAATGCTTCTCACTTTCTTGATGGATAACTTAGTTTATTTCATAGTGGAAAATAATAAAAATGTGTCTCCTTATGTCTTCTAACCAGTGGTTATATTTCTGTCCCCAAGCACAGCAAAAGCATTTGAACACATGTCTTCTTACACTGCTCAATGTAAGATGCAAAACTAGTCTTCATGTTTCTCCATATTCCATCCTCTTTTTTTCATTTAAACATATCCGGGAGATTAAAACATTTGTCACAGGTCAGAACCTCTAGAATTTCACCATTTTTATAATAACTGAGTGGGAATGCCTCATTATGACAGTGTTTTGATTATGTCCATACCTTACACAGTGACCAGTGTTGTTTTGAGACACAATGCAACTTTATCACTCGATCCAAGTCTTCAAAATAGTCTTTATTTCACATTTGATTATTTTTAATGTTTTCTTTTATTTATTTTTGACAGAGAGAGACAGAGTGTGAGCAGGGGAGGGGCAGAGAGAGATGGAAACACAGAACCTGAAGCAGGCTCCAGGCTCTGAGTTGTCAGCACAGAGCACGACGTGGGGCTCGAATTCGTGAACCACGAGATCATGACCTGAGCCGAAGTCGGCCGACTGAGCCACCCAGGCGTCCCTTTATTTCACATTTTAGTATTAAAAAAAATCCAGAAGTTAAGTGCACCACAGTGTAAAGAGAGACAGACAATGCCAAAGTTCTGTAACCATCAATGGTAACGACAAACATCACATGTATAGAACATAAACTTTCAATTTCAGCAAAGACTAAGATAACATTTCTATTTTATGCATGAGAAAAATAGAGCTGCATGAAGTACACTGATCCTACCCTTAGAGATCAGCTGAACCCCAGCGTTTGCAAAGACACACTAAATGCTTATTTTATAAGCGACAAGGATTGCAGTGGCTCGATATGCCGCATTATTGAGGGGACTGATTCAAGAATAAATAGCATAGTCAAACTATAGAAGTGGGAATTCTGAACCATACTCTTGAATTAATAAAACCCCCAATATATTGAGTGTATGATACCTTGAAAGGAACAGTATAAAAGGCCAAGCCAAGAGAGGTTGGCATGAGGCACATAGCACGTAACCTTGGTTATACACATAGAGGACCAATTCTAAATACCTAAACATGCAGCCAGCCTCCCTCCTACTATTTCATCCATGGGTAATATGTAGGAAAACAAGGAAGTATTTACCGTTCTTGGGTAGGTTCCTTTCCACCCCTCCTTTGTTGATAATTTATAAGAAGAATGTTAACAAAAGATACAGAAGAGCCATTTTCAAATAGACTTCTGAAAGGCCTGTCTTTGGAGAAAAACCAAATAGCAAATTTGTCACAAAAAGCAAATTTAATTCATTACCAGAGAATGTGGCCTATATATGTGTCAAAAACAGGCTTATTAAAAAAAAATAAACACCAGATTTAGGCACCAGCCCACGCAGCTCTAGACATTTCTGTTCACCTTGACCTTTCTGAATTGGAGAATCCCATCAGCAGATATTCACCAGGACATCAACATCAAAACAAAATCCTGACTTAATCTTCCTTCATCTTTCTTATCTCCTTTTCAATATATTTCATTATTTTTTTGCCTCCCCTTATGTTCTAAATTCCCTGATTTCAGGCGTGACACGTCAGGGTCTTTTGGGAAGAGAAAAACTATTGCTGAAATCATCATCAACTATGGCTAATTTCCATAAATGGACCCTTCACCTTAAAACCCAGGTTCCTTCAGACCCAAGGAAATATGGGAAACAAACTGATGGTTGCCAGAGGGAAGGTGGGGTAGGGGCTTGGGCAAAATGGGTGAGGCTTGCAGTTATGGAATGAATACGTCATGGGAATAAAAGGCATAGCGTAGTGATTATAGTCAATGGTATTATGGTAGCCGTGTGTGGTGACAGACGGTAGGTACACTTGTGCAGAGCACAGCATAACATATAGACTTGTGGAATCGCTAGGTTGTATGCCTGAAACTCATGTGACATTGTGTATCAACCATGCTCCAAAAACAAACACAAAAACACCCTGGATTTTTGTGCACAAGAGACAATAATAGTTCGAGTAACTAAAACTCAATCTCTTTGTGACGACTTGGTGAAAAGGATGGGGCACTGGAAAATGACAGTTCCGTGGCCTCTCATACTTGAAAGCTTGGTGACCCCACTCTTCTCTGGGCCTCCATTCCTCTTATCGCGCTAGTGGACGACCCTCGATGATGTCAGAGACCCCTTCCGATTCACAAAGCTCGAATATTCTTGCACAAACTAAGGAAATACCTCAATGCACCAAAGCTGGTCTTGGCCAATGCCCCAGTTTTCAGTGAATTACCTCTGCTTCTCAATCTAACCTTCTTTATTTCTCGCTGGTATAGGGGCCTGCCTGGGTAGAAATGAGACAGTTTTGCGTTGCGCGAAGAATGGTGAAGAAAACGTCAAAGTATGCCATCTGCATAGGCAGCAGTGAAGATTAACAAAACGCACCCCGGGGATGTCCATGTCTCCGGCTAGGTGGCTTCCTAAGCTCGGGGTCTTCTGCAGGACGGGAGGTTTTCCCTGTTGCACAAGTACAGAAAGCATCAATTTGAATACTCGTGAAGGATTTCAAGATGAGGTGGAAAATACGTCATGGAATTACATTTAAAGGAGCACACAGTGATATCCATGATCTAATTTGAAAGTTCTAATTCCCCGAATACACCATCAATAGGTACTAAGAGTTAATTACAATAACTTCCATAAGTACAGTGTGAATCGCATAATGACATTGTGTTACATTATTTGTGTATGTAAAGAGTTAAAATATACCATAACGCATGCAAATGTGGTGAGTTGCTTTATTTCTTTATTGTAATGGGTACCTCCAAAAAATGGAATGCTTAGGACCCCTCTCTCTCTGTCTGTCTCTCTCTCTCCCTCTTTCTGTGAGGTGTCTCAGTCAACAATCTGTTTCCCAAAGCAAGACATAACTGTCAAACCATCCAGACCTTACAGTGTGCCCTAAAAAAACTACTATAATGCCCACAATGACTGGGACCATGAAGGACAGACCTATAACGTTCCAGAATGCCAGACATAAGTTCCAGAATGTCAAAGCTAGAAGGGACTTGGAGGTCATGGGATCCATTCCCCTTATACAAGCTCGGAAAAAGAAAGTAAGAGAAAGAGGGTGGCTCAGGGGCCTTCTCTCTTCAAGTCTTGCAACATTTTTTTTAAGTTTATCTATTTTTGCAAAAGAGAGAGAAAGCTGTGAAGAGGCCGGGGGTGGGGGGGGGTGGCACAGAGGCTTCGGGGCTCAAACTCACAAAGTGTGAGATCATGACCTGAGCTGGAGTCGGATACTCCACTGACTGAGGCACCCAGGTGCCCCAAGTCTTGCAACATTGGAGGACAGCACAGCACCTCACTGCACCTGTTGTATTTGTTGACACGAGGATTCTGTAGATAGAAAGATCCAGGAAAGGGTTTGAACACCAGAGACTTCATTTCCCTTCAGTCCGTTTGCGCCAACACCACACTTTCCTCATGGCGTTCTTCATGTCTGTGTTTCTCAGCGTGTAGATGAGAGGGTTGAACATGGGAGCAATCATGGTGTAAAACAGGGCAAAAACCTTGTCGTTACTGACAGAATCAGCCACGGGGACATACGTGAAGATGAGGGGCAGGAAGAACAGGAACACGACAGTGACGTGAGAGCTGCAGGTAGAGAGGGCTTTGCGGCGGCCCTGGGATGAGCGGGTCCTCAGGGTGGACAGGATGATGAGGTAAGAAATTACCAAGGCAACAAAGGTCAAAATGGACATCACTCCTGTGGTGGTAATGATCGCAATAACCAACAGGCTAGTGTCCATGCAAGCCAGCTTCAGCAAAGGGAAAACATCACAGAAATAGTGGTCTATCCGATTGGGGCCACAGAAGGGAAGTTCGACAATAATCAATACGTGGAGGATTGAATGGATGAATGCTCCGATAATCGAGGCCATCACAATGATATAGCACACCGGTCTGCTCATGATGACCATATAGTGAAGGGGTCTGCAGATGGCTGCATAACGGTCATAGGCCATGGCCACCAAGATGAAGATCTCAGTGGCACCAAAGAAGTGGGCATAAAACATCTGGGCCATGCAGCTGTTGTAAGAGATAGTCTTCCGCCGGGCCAGCAGATCTGTGATCAGTTTGGGGGCCACTGTGGAGGTGAAGCAGACATCCATGAAAGACAGGTAGCTCAGGAAAAAGTACATGGGCTGTTCACTGAGGCGGCTGCCCCTGATGGTGAGAAGAACGAGCAGGTTTCCGGAGAGAATTGCAATATAGCAAAGCGAGAACAGCACAAAGCAGGCAATCTTTGCATCCTCATCACTGAAAAGTCCCAGGAGGATAAATTCTGTGATGTTTTCATGTCCCATTGCTCCTGTGGGTTTTATCATTTAGAGGGGAAAGTTAACATACTTGAAACATCCAACTTTTTAAAATTACTGGTTTATTTTAAAAGTCATCCATTTATTCAATAAATATGTACAGATTATTTATGATGATACACTCTAATTAGTGCTAAGGGTCGAGCAGTGTATAAAGTACATGCAATCTCTATCCATAAGTGGATACAGTTCATTAGAGTAGACATATACTAACAATAATAGCACAGATAACTAATTGAAATTATAATAATTCCCAAAGTTTCACACTTACTATGAGCAACAAGATGAATGAGGACAAGATGAATGTTCGTTTTTAGGTCAAATTTTGAGATGCAATTTCTGCATATATTTTCAAGAGTGATTTTTGAATCTCCGGTGTATAAAAACGGCACTGAGATTATCTGTTCTTCAAGGGTGGTCCTATCATTCTCAGCCCTTCCCGGTGACTAACTGTGTGCTAAATGCTTAAAGTTCAGTAACATCGTTAGACATCGATGAGCTCATAATTTTAAATATCAGACCTCTAGGTGACAATTTCAGAAAGTGCCTTTAGAACCTTTCCATGAACTTTTGTAAAAATGGAGGGAGGGAAAGAGCCACGATGAGATCTTTGGGGAAAAGGATTGCTCCATTGCATGAGGTTCTGGTATATTTCTGGCTTCCTGAAATTGACCTCATTTCCCAGTTTACTCTCCAGTCTAACCCAGAAGTTCTCACTGTTTTTGTTTCACTGTTTCACGCTTTCTGGGGCTTCCCAGTAGGACAGTTGCCTTGGAGGGGCAAATTGCATCCAGAGATCCTTTTTCACTAGATCTGTTCTACTACTTTGTATCTCTTTGAATTGAACCGCTTTCTTTCCTTCACAGGCTCACAGGCCCCAGTCCTGAAATATGTTAGTTAAAAAGGACATGTTGCTCTGGTGCAAAGTGTTATGCTAACTCTTACTTCCTTTTGGCAACTTTATCTAAAATGTATCACAAAACTGCTACACTCAGTGCTCACTTTTACAAAACCTCCACCTCCACACTGATAAAAGGTGTCAGCCTGTTTATGAAGGGTTATAATGGTCATGGAGCAATGCCTTTTACTTTCTGTGAGTTCTTACGAGATTTCTTTAGAAAAATGTACATTTGACATAAAAAGAGATTTTTTTTTCTTGAGGAGGGGGAGAAGAGGGAAAAGGAGACAAAAAATCCAAGGCAGGTTCCATGCCGAGCATGGAGCTTGATGCAAAGCTTGATCTCACAACCAGGAGGTCATGACCTGAACTGAAATAGTCAGATTTTTAATTGACTGAGCCACACAAACACCCCACAAAGAGATTTGTAATAGGATTTTAGGGAGTTTGTGGACTTTCGGATTGAATTCCACTCATGAACCCCAAATTAACACCCTATGGTCCAATTTCTTGTAAAAATATCTGGAAATATCACCACCACACAAGCAAAACCGTGTGTTTCTGGGCTATGGTGTGATTGGTTTAAAACAAGCGGTGAACGAGTATTTTATCTGTAAGCTATCTATTCTTTCTTGAAAAAAAAAGAATTTCTGGGGTGCCTGAGTGACTCAGTCGGTTAAGCTTCCGATTTTGGCTCAGGTCATGATCTCGCTGTTAGTGGGTTCGAGCCCCACGTGTGGCTCTGTGCTGACAGCTCAGAGCCTGGAGCCTCTGCTTCGGATTCTGTGTCTCCCTCTCTCTCTGCCCCTCCTCGGCTCACACTCTGTCTCTCAAAAGTAAATAATAAGCATGAAAAAAGATTTTTAAGTAGAGAATTTCCTTATTGAGTACATAATGGTATTAAAAGATATAAAAGGATTGAAACAAGTTAAAAGATTATACCATGTTTATGGTTAGGGAAGATCAATATAGGAAAGATGTCAATTCTTCCCAAATTAATCAATACACTCAATAAGGGGAACAAAAATTCTGACAAAATTTTTCATGAAAAACTGATTTCAAAATTCAGAAAGAGTTAACATCCAGAGTAAGTACGTTAATTTTTTTAAAAAGAGCAAAAAGAACAGACATACTTTTCAGAATTGAAGTATATTATAAAACTATGGCAATTAAAAAGTTGTGGGTAGAGACATATTGCTGGACTTGAAGACGGTCAATAAATAAACACATATATACTGGAATTTAATCTATATTTAAGTTGAAATTTCAAATTGATATGAACTCCAGAGAATTCAAAATGATGTGAATTTTAGTAACTGATGTTAGGACGTTGACTCTCCCTCTGAAAAAAAAATATATATCTCACAAGGCACAAAAAACTGTAATTCATGTGGTTGAAAGATACAAATGTATCAAACAAAACTAGGAAAAATATTTGAGAAATAATTATAATGGGTTTATAGCTTATGTAGTAACAGTTTTTAAGCAAAGCACAAAAAGAAAATTTATTTAAAAAATAAAATCTATTTAAAATTTCTATATGACAAAACTTCCTATAAACCAAATATTTTTAAAAGTGGCCAATGGGAGTAAATATTTATAAATTTTGCGAATCAATCATATAAAGATAAGTAGGCCAATTTTCTCTATTTTTCTCTAAAAGAGCAAAATGTTTGACAAGGCAGTACACAGAAAGGAAATTACTGCTGGCCAAAAGTGTATATAAAAATATTCAACCTCATTAGAATCAGGAAAATACAGATTAAGCAAGAATGAGATACTATATTCCCACTCATCAACTTCATAAAAGATAAAATTCAAAAGGCTGTCCATGTAAAATTTTGATGAAGGACCCAGCAAAACTACCCCAGAAAGCATAGAAAAGGGCATTCTTCGCAGACATTTAAATTTGGAAAATAGATGTGATCTAAAACCTGGTAATAGAATGGAAATAAGGGGTGGTATCTTCTTGTTATGGAGAACTAGACAAGCTTAAATTTTGATCCCTAGGAGACATCTACCATGATACAAATCACTAAGATATATTTTTGAGTGGAAAACATAATCAGGTGCACAAAAATAATCACACTATGATAACATGCATGTTAAGAAGAAGGAGGAGGAGGAGGAGGGGGCAAAGAAGAGGGGAAGGAGGAGGAGGGGGGAGGAGGAGGAGGGGGGAGGAGGGGGAGTGCTTATAAATTAATAGGAAAAAGTGTGGAAGGAAAGATTTACTTTTCAGAAATAAGGGGGTGATGGCCAAAGTGGATTTCAGTATTATATAATGTTTTAATTTCTTTATTAACGAGATGATATTTCATTATTACTTCTGTAATTTAAGTTAATTTTAAAACTCATCATTTTATGGGCACCTTGGTGGCTCAGTTGGTTGAGCGTCTGACTTCAGCTCAGGTCATGATCTCCCGGTTCATCAGGCTCCCTGATGTCATCCGGGCAGTGCAGAGCCTGCTTCAGAACCTCTGCCCCCCTCTGTCTGCCCCTCCCCAACTTGCACAATCCCTAAAAAAAATAAATAAATATTTAAAAAAAACTCATCATTGTATAATATGGTTTAAGAAGAACACAATACATAATGAATGAAATTAAACAAAAATGAAACCTTTACCAGAATTCAGTAAATTTATGACTCATCACTTATTACTGCATTGTTTCCTCAATGACTTTAGCAAGTGTAGACATAAACACTCCTCCTCAAGCATTTTACGCATTAATGGTCATAAAAAATGTAAATATAACTAGATGAATACATAGGTACCCAACTTCCATACTCCTCCATGAGGAGATATTTGATATAAGGAAACAGGAAACACATCTACAACTGCACCTACATTCACACTAATATCTGCATCTCCTTTACACCTATATCTGGATTTTGTCTTTATCTCAGCATTAGAACATCTACTTATACTGTTACAATCCTGATAAAATTTAAAGACATTTCAAGACCATTTGCTAACTATCGCTGTTACCGTTGAAGATTCAAGTTCATAGTTTGCTCTTTTCTCATGGCTCCTTGTTTTGTTGCACGAACACCAGATTTTATTTTGGTTTTAACAAAAGGAGACAATAAGTCTGCAAGAGAGATTTCCAAATAATCAGGATTTACCGCACAAAAGGTTAACAGCCTTCAATATGTGTGTACTCAATAGAAATGCCACAATATTTAAATTCTCTGCTTACCTGAAATCTTCGCCTCTGGTGCAACAAGTTCATTAAGAAAATCTACACCAGACAACATCCTAAAAAGGACAGTCAGGACACTGATGTTCACTCCACCTTACCCCCAACCTCTAAAAAGGGGAATAAAAAAACACTCAACCCTTGACTGCCAGGATCATCTTGGTGTCCTTAGTCTCACAGAAAATATTTCTTAGGATACAAGACTGACTGGCTAGTTCCTAAAATAAAATTGGCAATTGTATTTGCAAGCGAGACAGCTTATAGAGGGAGAAAGTGCTTGAATTAGGCTGAATGCGTTCCCACATACGGTCCACTAAACCTAAATGGTCTCAGGCATGTTACACACCCACTGAGCCTTGTTTTCTTCATCTGTAAAACAATGATAATAATAGTACCCACCACATTAGATTTTGGGGAGAATTGAAATAATAAAGTCATATAAAACCTTTAGGTACAGATATGTGCATCTAATATTGTAAGAATTAACTACATATTAACTTATTATTAATTTTAAAAGGACTAATATTCTATAAATGCTTCACCATTCATAAGACAAGGGGAGCTCTGGGAATAATTTTTCCTCAATGAGTTTAATATGCCACTGAATATAGATTTCTACAGAAGTTTTGACAACTAACCGTTACTGAAAATCCCAAACGAATGACCAAGACTTGGAGTAGCTTAATAAGATTTCCCATTTCACAGATAGGAGAACGGAAATCAAAGTAAAAATTTATTCATGAAGACGTCCAATATCCTACAATATCAAAGTAAAAATGTATTCATGAAGACGTCCAATATCCTACAATATCCTACAAAAGATAATCTCTTATTATTTAAAATAAGTGAATCAAACACTTCAAGAAAATAATTCTTTTATCCCTCTATTTTACTTAGGTCATTTAGTACTTTTCTGCATGTTTTTTTTTAATTTTAATACTAGGGTCACCTGGGTGGCTCAGTCAGTTGAGCATCTGACTTCGGCTCAGGTCATGATCTCGCTGGTTTGTGGGTTCGAGCCCCGCCTCGGGCTCTGTGCTGACAGCTCAGAGCCTGGAGCCTGCTTCAGATTCTGTGTCTCCTTCTCTCTCTTAACCTCCCCTGCTCATGCTCTGTCTCTCTCACTCTCAAAAATGAATAAATGTTAATTTCTTTTTAATTTTAATAACATATGTATGATCTGTCTTTGTTACAGAAACATTCATCAGTTTAATAATTGGAACTTCCCTAAGTGTGATCACTGAAATTTTCTTCCATACCACCCCTATTCATTTCAAATATCAGGGATTATTGCTCAGTATTACAGACCTGTGGCACAGTAGGGCAAAAACTGGAGGTTCTTGTCCTGATCTGCCACTCCCTGCTTATGTGATTTCGGAACAAGTTCCTCAAATTCTTTGGGTATGTATTTCCTCTTATGAAAATAAGGAATAGTAATTTTCATGGATTCTTCCAGCTGCAAAGAACTAATTCTTTAGTGCTTTACTAGCTCATTTACCAGTTTATCAAAATTATCCATTAATTTTCCATCATTTTCTTTATTCTCTTTCTTTAATCCAATTATTTGATTTTTTCCAAACTTTTATGTTTTTTTTTTTTTTATCATTGCTTTTCTATCCAAAGTAGAGCACACAGCATTCCACCATTTCTCTTATCCCCCTGACCTGGCAGCTTAACAGTTTCAAGTTTGAAACCAAGATTTCAAAATAGCCTTCCTAGTTTTCATTTTCTGTTAGAACAGACCTTTTAAAATTGTTTTGTAAACTATTAAAATGAAAAATTGTTACATAAAGTAGGAGCCTAAAAGGTTATAAAATAAATCCTTACCAGGAAGATATTTTAGAATACTATTCATGCAAAAAAAAAATTATAACTACTTTAGAAAACAAGCAGATTAGTATAGATGATCCTAGAGCTGTTCAGAGAAATGACAGAGGCTCAGGCATGCAAAAACAGAAAAGGGAAGAAAAAAGAAAAGATGGAAACAGACAAAAAGAGAACTCACATATTTAGTATCAGCCAATTCCAATTAATATTTAAAGGGATATATCCTTGTCTTCTTGAACTCATGACAGCAGATGAAAAAAAAAAATCTCTTCTAAATCCAAAGAATAAGTAGATCTCAGGAACAAAAAAAGCAATGAGAAAAAAATCTCATGCTTTGTAGGTAGTTTTCAAATTACATTTAAAATAAAAATACATCTTAGGGATGGCTGGGTGGCTCTATCGGTTAAGCGCTGGACTTCGGCTCAGGTCGTGATCTCAGGATTCGTGAATTCGAGCCCCGCGACGGACTCTGTGCTGTCAACTCAGAGCCTGGAGCTTGTTTCAGATTCTGTGTGTCCCCCTCTCTCTGTACCTCCCCTGCTCATGCTCTGTCTCTCTCTCTCTTTCTCTCAGTAATAAATAAATGTTAAAAAAATTAAAAATAAAATGAATATACATCTTAAAAACTAACTGTATGTCAGAACAAGAATGAGAATTATATCCCAAAACTGGAAGGACAATTCCGAATGCATCTGGGCCTTTCTGTCTTGTCGTTTTGCCCTTCCATGCAGTAATGAGCAGCAAGGTCTACTTCCCTAGATGCACTGGGCTTGGAGACTCTTGGAGAAGTTGCAGGGGAAGAATCAGGAAGAGTATTTAAAGGCACTGGAGGGACGTCGGTGCAGTGTTGATGGCAATCCTTATGGGAATTCTTGGACAAGACTGCTAAAAATAAACTCTGGTGATTTTAATCTGCTATTGCTTTGGCTTTTCCAAGGTGCTTTCTATAATAGATGTCTTCTAGATTTCCTCAAATATATGACGCTAAACATCAAACGTAGCTTTTATGGTGGGTGACCTAAAAGTTTTTAGAGTAGCCTTATTATTTCTATGCAAGGAATAAACCCTAATGCATTCATTATAGTTATTGAGGGTCTTCCACTGTTTCTTTTACGAAGGCCAATTATTTATTAATACTGAAAGGATAAAGAAATTGTGGTTTATGTACACAATGGAATACTACTTGACAATGAGAAAGAATGAAATATGGCCTTTTGTAGCAACGTGGATGGAACTGGAGAGTGTGATGCTAAGTGAAATAAGTCATACAGAGAAAGACAGATACCATATGTTTTCACTCTTATGTGGATCCTGAGAAACTTAACACAAGACCATGGGGGAGGGGAAGGGGAAAAAACAGTTACAGAGAGGGAAGGAGGCAAACCATGAGAGACTCTTAAAACCTGAGAATAAACTGAGGGTTGATGGGGGGTGGGAGGGAGGGGAAAGTGGGTGATGGACACTGAGGGCACCTGTTGGGATGAGCACTGGGTGTTGTATGGAAACCAATTTGACAATAAATTTCATTAAAAAAATTAAAAATAAATAAAAATCAATACTGAAGGTAGTCAGCGTTCCCTTAAAATGATTACAGTCAAGCATAAATGTCCCCATTCCCACAAAACTTATCCTCATTGTATCACCTTTCCTCCATCTAATTCCATCCCCCAAGTCATCCCATAAGACTCCCAATACCTCATTTCACGAGATCATTTGATTCCCTTTTCATGGGTAGTCTGAGGTTTTTTTATTTTGTTTTGGGGTTTTGTGCCTATCCTTTAAATATTGGTGTTCTTCTCTCATCTTTTCAACAGACTATTAACTCAATGAAAATAGAGTCTATTCTTTCCCATATTGTACTTAATAATTTAAATTTTAATGATGAAGTGTAATAGCAATAATTGATAACAGTCATTACAATATGCTAGTAATTGTGCTAAGGGCTAAAAGGGATTTTTAAAATTTAATGCACGTAATGACCCTACGGGATGATATTATTAATGTTTCCACAAAGCCACAAGAGATCATTGAAAAGGCTAGGCAGCTAGTAACTAGCATAGTAGAATTTGACCTTGGCTAAGATGTTTTACTAACCCTACAATGGCCGTGAACAGTACTACCACACTTTACACAGACCAAGTACTTATTTAATATTTCTCGATTTTTATTAAAATAATAAAATAATATCCTGCAAAGTTCAAAATTACACTTACATTTTTTTTTAATTTTTTTTCAACGTTTTTTATTTATTTTTGGGACAGAGAGAGACACAGCATGAACGGGGGAGGGGCAGAGAGAGAGAGAGAGAGAGAGAGACAGAATCGGAAAGAGGCTCCAGGCTCCGAGCCATCAGCCCGGAGCCTGACGCGGGGCTCGAACTCACGGACCGCGAGATCGTGACCTGGCTGAAGTCGGAGGCTTAACCGACTGCGCCACCCAGGCGCCCCTACACTTAACATTTTCAATTGTGTAGTTAGGAGTCATACTTTGTTTCCCCAACTAGTACAGTCCACTCATCGTGGAGCCTCAATTTCACCAACAAAATAAATAAGATAATGTTTATATCTATATAATGTTTGATTATTTGATGATGGCAAAGTAACAAAATTTCAAGGATTTGTTGTTAATTTATTGAACTACACTTATAATTGTGTTTCACTACCTAAACAATTTAATTGTTGTGCTTTTGATAGAAACATTGCAAGGAGGAACCGTTATCCTTATGTGTCCACATGCGTGTGCACATGCATTTGTGCATGGAAATGGTAACAGGAAGATGGCTGAAGGATGCACCGTAGTAACAATGTCAAAACCCAATCATATATGCATCTTTTTTGCAAATTTTGTTTTAATTTTTATTTTTGAGAGAGAGAGAGACAACGCATGAGTGGGGGAGGGGCAGAGATAGAGGGAGACACAGGATCCGAAGTAGGCTATAGGTTCTGAGCCATCAGCACAGAGCCGAATGTGGGGCTTGAACTCTGCGAGATCATGACCTGAGCCGAAGTCGGATGCTCAACCAACTGAGCCACCCAGGTGTCCCTAGTCAGGTATGCATCTTAAGTATTTAGAAGAAGAGCCCACTTTATGTGAGATGCATTTATCAGATGTCTGGGATGATTTCATGTTTACCATTTCAGACATTGAAGTCTGAGGGTCTGAATTTGAATCCCAGGTGTGTCTTTGACCGGCTATGATTTTGGGTAAGACACTTATCTCGCTGGAATTTAGGTTCTTCACCTATAAGTACAATTATTTTACCATACCTAAGTAACATGTATTCACTGTTATTATTATAATCATTTATTTATTCATTATTATTATTATGAGAAACTTTCTGATGCAATTTCTGAAGAAACTTGGAAATATCTACGGGACAAAGCATTCAGATCACAATCTTTAGAGTGAAGGCATTGACATTTAAGGATGAAACAAGACAAATAGCTCAATGAGCAAAACTCTGTGATAATGAAATTTCAGTTCCCGCTTCCAGCACTCGTCCATGGTGTTGACATGTTCATGCATGTAGCCAGCTTGCTATAGCTGAATTGACTGTGTAAGATATTTGATGAAGATCATATACTTAGTGGGATTCAATGATTAAGTTGATATAAAATGTTACTTATATTTTCTCCAAGACTATTCCACACCTAAGAAAATGTCATATTTTTCTCAGGGATAACATTTGGAGGAGGGTGTAAAGGTGGCATATTTAATAGATATGGGAACACCATCCCCAGCTTGGAGATATTGAGTTATACATTCTCTGACTCTTGGGTTAAAGCTGTAATTTTTTCAAAACTCCTTCACCACTGTGACAGACATAATTCCAAAATGCCCCTCAGGATCTCCTGCCCTATCCCCTGGGATTATAAATGTGGTGATACGGCACAGATTGAATGTTAAATGTTGAATTACATGTCAAAAGGGATTTCAAAAATGTAATTAAGGTTATTGATAAGTTGACTTTTAGTTATATGTTTGGATCTTATCTAATCCCTCAAGTTCTTTACAAACAGAGAATTTTTCCTGACTGGCAACGGAAGAATAAGTTAAAAAGATTCAAAGTGCAGTCGGAAAAAAATGCACCATTCCTGGCTTTGAAGACAGAGGGAGCACATGCAGAGACCTCTGGAAACTGAGAGTCACCCCCCACCCCCACTCCCGCCCTGACTGCAAGCTAGGAAATTTCTGGACACCAGAGACTCCATTTTGAAGTTCCATTTTCCTTTCTAACTAATTAACTCTTGAACTGGGCCATCGCAGTCATTGTCTTACATGTAATTGCTCGTAAAATCCAACAAAACAACTGTCACTCAGACTATAAAACTGTTGGCAAGAAGTTTATGAGAACAGGAAAATTAACTACAGCATGGCGGGAATAGTTTTGTTTGACACCATCAGTAGAATCATCAATTAGATAGTAATCAAAAGCTGTTCCACCTCAGCATCATTTTTTCCCTCCTGTTTTTTTTTTATCTAAATCATGTGATTAGTCCCTCCTTCTTTCTCATAAAAACCTCTTGCTTCCCCCCTCCCCCACTTTTCCTGGTTCCACCAAAATCTGTACTCCCCAAACTGCAATTCTGAGACCTCAAATAAAAGCCTGTGTACTTTTTCAGGTGTCCTACTCTTCTCACTTGCAACAATAACGAGGGGACCTTGACAAGACAAGGTCTATTGCTCACAAGTCACAGAGGGTACATCACATACCTGCATGATGGTGAAAAGAGAGGACAAAATAGGCAGAGAGGGAAAGGGTAGGACTTGAGGTCCCTGGGTGGGGAAAAATACATATTTGGGAACAATGCTGGGAGCCTCTGGCCACAGCCAACTCCCTTGAGCACAAGGTTCCTCTTTAAAATGTAAGACACCATTGGGGCGCCTGGGTGGCGCAGTCGGTTAAGCGTCCGACTTCAGCCAGGTCACGATCTCGCGGTCCGTGAGTTCGAGCCCCGCGTCGGGCTCTGGGCTGATGGCTCGAAGCCTGGAGCCTGTTTCCGATTCTGTGTCTCCCTCTCTCTCTGTCCCTCCCCCGTTCATGCTCTGTCTCTCTCTGTCCCAAAAATAAATAAAAAACGTTGAAAAAAAAATTTTTAAAAAAAAATAAAATGTAAGACACCACCAACTCCCACTCAGGTTTCCCTCAGGAGTTTGACAAAAGACCTAACTAAAAATGAGTAGTAGACAATAAAATGTAAGACCCACAAGGAATGATATGGCCCTAGACCACCCCTTGTACAATGGAAACGAGCCAATCAAAATGGGATAACGAGACATTTAGAGTTACCTAGACAATAGGGGCAGGACCTGAGAGGAAACAAAGGAGAATGAAGCAGGGGTCTGGGCGGGGGAGAGGGGGACTGAAAAGTTGTAAAACAAAGACCCTTGCCTATAGTCGCAAGCATTGACTTTCAGATGTCCCTCTCTGCAAAGAGAGTGTTCATACTATTCTTCCTTTCTCATCTTATACTCTAATAAACTTTTGCCTGCTGCTCATTTTCATTCTCCGAAGCAGCAAGACAACGAATCCTGGGTACCGAGATAAAAAATCCTGCAACACCTGGGGCCACACAGTTTGGTTACAGGTACAGAGACAGAGAGAGAGGCAGAAAGAGCTCGCTAGTCTGAGGTTCTGCCTTTACTGGGGTCAAGAGTGGAGTACCCAGGGTTTGGAGGTGCACTACTGGTGAATTTAAAACATGAGTGGAAATTTTTTTTTAATTAATTAATTAAATTTAAAAAGGTGGCCTGGTTGGCTCAGTCAATTGAGTGTCCAACTCTCGATTTCTGCTCAGGTCACGATCCCAGGATTGTGGGTAGAGCCCAGTGTTATAGGCTCTGCACTGAGCACGGAACCTGCTTGAGCTTTTCTCTTTCCCTCTGCCTTTGCCCCCTCCTCCTCTCTAAAAATAAATAAAACATAAGAGTGGGATTAAAGTATGGGAAGGAAAACACAGGGCCACTCAAATGGTCGGTTATAAGCCACACAGGGCTTTCCAAAGGAGGAGTTCACGGGCCAGGCAGCCTGGCTCTCCACCTCGTTGTGTAGTTGGTGGGCATTGTGTTCATTTCAGATGGGATGTCTTCGAAATGGATGTCTCAGCAATCAAAGCTTAATATCATCATAATCAAAAAAGCCAATTGTCAGGCACTTACACTACTTCGAACTAAGGTAACACTCTGAGGTACTGGGGATGAAGACTCCAACATAACTTCTTCTTGTAGGACACATTATGCTTGTTTTGCCGTTCGGTTATCACAAACCACACTTTTGAGTCGCTATGAACAGCTGTGTACAAGTTTTTGTGTCACATAGGTTTTCATTTCTCTGAGATAAATGCCCAGAAGTACAGTGGATAGATTGTATGTAAAATTTTAGTTAACGTACAGTGCAATATTAGGTGGCAAGCTGCATCGAGAACAGTGTATTATCACTGAAGGGAAGTTATACCATTCTGCAACGCATGTGGAGAGGTGCTTAAGAGCACTTGTAATAAAGATGCTTCTAAGAATGCTAAAAGCACAAACATAAAAATCACACACACATACATACACACATACCCTATGCTCAACCCTCAGTTGCCATGTCCAGCTGCAATCCTTTGAGTTGGACTTAGTTTATCTCCAGTTGAATATGGACGCACTGATGACTTCCCAATGGTATACTTTTCCACCCAGAAACTTGGGATCTAATTTCTTCATGCAATTTACATTAGGGTCCCCTGAATAAGAACTGAGTTTCCATCGTATTCACCCCTCAACTAGCACACCCAAGACTAATGCAAACTTTGAGGATATGCCAATACCTAAGATTTAAAACATAAATAGATAAAAGGTAAGTCTTTTATGCTTTTAGAAGCTATATCTTATAGTTCTTTTCCACAGACCAAACAAATAAATTCCATGAGTAAAACAACATAGTTATTTGACGAGGCATCTCCAATGATGTGGGTCTGCAGGAAAAAAAAAAAAAAACCATCAGGATAGACCTCAACTCCAGACTTCTGCTTTACCACTCTTAGATAACATTTCCCCATCATGAAGTGCTCCCGTAGGTCACACGTGTACATAGAGACCATAGAAGCTTATAATGCCCTCATGTATGACATGTCCTTCCAGAGCAAGACTGGATTTTCCTGCTTGGACTTCCCTGTGACTTGCAGCTGGTTAGATGTTTGGAAGCAATGAGGACTATAAAAGGAAGCTCAAGAGGAAACCAAATATCATTTTTTGACAACTTGTACAGATGAGATCATCACAAGGTGTCTAGGCTAGAGAAGAGTGTCGTTTCTCCTCTTTTGAGGGAGACAGGGCTACTTGTGACAACCAAGAGGATGAAAGATAATCTATGCCTTCATAGTTCTCACTCTTTCCCCACACAAATGTGTCTACTTTCGATATCAGAGTCCCACTCTTTCCCCATAAGAACACTGACTTAAAAAAATATCCTGGTGAGGTTGCACACTCCGTCAGCTTTGCAATTCCACCATCTTTATTACAAAATTCGGAATTGGAATTAGATCATACACTCTGTTGGCAAGAGATGTGGTGATGGTAGCCACGGGAGCTCCATATTAGAAGCATGTCCAGAAGACATGTTGGATAGAGTGTCTCTGGGGAGGCACCTAAATTGGATCCAACATACACCCTTTTTCATATTTTCCTTGCCTTGAAATAGAACAGGACTTTAACTAAAACTCTGCCAACTAGAATCTACTCATGTGTAAACCTTCCAAGAGCAAAATCAGCAGCTGCGATCAATGATAAACTGCTTGAGATGGATAAACTCTGGATCTGAAAAATAAAAGTGATGTATATACGCCACTAGTGTTCATTGTGGAATTCACAGAGGGAATTCCATTCCCACACAGAGAAATAAATAACTTTTTTTCAAGCCAAGAAGTTCTTTTTTTTATTGTTTTTTTTTTTTCATTTTAATTAGGTTCCACACCCAGGATGGGGCTTAAACTTACAAGTCAGATATCAAGAGTCACATGTTCTACTGACTGAGTCAGCCAGGTACCCCTCAAGCTAAGTAGTTCTAACATTCCAGGTGCAACAAATTGAATACAAATTCAGTAATCTTAACATAATTTAGTAGTTTATAAATAAAAATATGTTTGAAATAAACAATAATACTCATGTTAAATTTTCTATATGGATAAAAATACAAATAAGAAAACAGGTTGAAATTGGAAAGATTCTTAGTGATCATATACTTCGATAGTGCAATGTTGTCAGATGGTGACAAAAGTGACGGATGGTAATATCCCTCTCTACTGCATACAGTTTTCACCCAAAAATCTCAGTCCCTCTAAATTACCATCATTTTTGGATTATATTAAAACTCACTAAAATAATTCATATCTGTGATGTAGCTATATCTGTCTCAAAGCCTAAAGAGACTCATCTGAGTTATGACATTCTTTCTTTATCAGTTATTATATTCAGATTCCCTATTTCAACCATCAACTGCTTGTACACTTTACTTCTAGCCCACATGAATATACCTACTTAATTTGGGACACCTATGGTACAACCATAATACCTTAGCAGTATAAAGAATTATTACAATTTGTATGACTCAAGAAAAACTTAATGCTTCTATAAATCAGAAGGGGCAATTTTAGAAGCAAAAAGTTTTTACAAAAAGAATAATAATCTGAGTACAACCCCAACAATCAGAACCTTCCTAAGGTGAAAAGATTCCTTCAGAAGGGTGAATATTCACACTGTGTTCTGTCACTGTTCTAGAAGGATCTAGATAAATAGGAAAAGAATTCAAAGTATAACCCCCCAAAATAGAAGGGAGATTACCCTAGATTATAGATTATCCCTTAAAACACAAAGATTTTATTATTATTTGAATCTGGTCCTTTCTGCTTAGTCATGAAGAACAAACAAGTTTAAGGTCTATGATCAGAAATTATGCGATTCAACAGTTTAATTAAGAGAGCCAATTGAAACAGAAAAAACCTTCCAGGCTGTGGTTATAAGCATATAAAAGCGTAACTATAAACAGAAGTCAACATGAAGAAGGACATGGAAAGCACCATATCAAGATTACAGTGATACTAGGCAGTCAAGAAGGCAGAGGCACAGCTGAACATCTAAGGCACGAGTCTTTCCACGGTTGTTTGTACCTGGTGCTGTCTCTTCCTCTCCATGAAACTGACTCAACACTAACCAGTGTGTATTTTCATTCCTGAAGGAATTAATTCTCATACCTCCTGATTATGGTAACATCACAATAAAAAGATAACATTCTCTGTAGACTTCTAGGCAAATTCAGACTATGAAGAAAATTTTGAAGATCCCATTCATCTTTTGTCACCTAAGATTAACTTCTTCTTCCATAATTTCCTCATGGCGTTTTTCACTTCTGCATTCCTCAGCGTGTAAATCAGAGGATTGATCAAAGGTGTTCCAAGTGTATAAAATACAGCTATCATCTTATCCATGGGGAAGGTGGTTGCAGGGCGTGTGTATATAAATATGCAAGGACCGAAGAACAAGATGACCACAATGATGTGGGAGACACAGGTGGAGAGGGCTTTTCTCCTCCCTTCAGCACTGTGGTTTCTCAGAGAATACAAGATATTAACATAGGAGCACATCAGCATGACAAAACTCAGGGTACAAATGGCCCCGCTATTGGACACCAAGAGTAGATTGATTACGTAAGTGTCTGTACAGGCGAGTCTCAACAATGGCTGCAAGTCACAAAAATAGTGATCGATCACATTGGGACCACAGAAGGGTAAACTCAAGGCCAGAAAAATCTGAGCTAAAGAATGTACACAGGACCCCACCCAGGCCATAGCCACCAGCACAGCACAGACCCGTTGACTCATGATGGTTGTGTAGTGCAGGGGCTTACAGATGGCCACATAGCGGTCAGCGGCCATGAGGATAAGAATGAAGATCTCCAGGCAGCCAAAGAAATGGAATGAGAAGACCTGTATCATGCACTCACTGAAAGAGATAGTGCTCTTCTTAAAAAAGGCATCCACAATCATTCTAGGGGCTACGGAACTACAGAAACAGGTGTCAGATAAGGACAAGTGGAAAAGGAAAAAGTACATTGGACTCCCAAGGGCCCGGCTGGTCTTGATAGTAGTAATGATCAGAAAGTTACCCAGCAATGTCCCCAAATAGAAAAGCAAGAAAGTGACAAACACTATTTTCTTCCTAACAGGATCCTGGGTCAACCCAAGGAGAATGAACTCTGTCACATTATTATTCAGCCGCATGATTTCGCGAATGAGGAGAAGACTGAGTGGGAAGTGGTAGATCTACAAAAAAATAAAAGAATTAATTCATGGTGTGACGTGTGATTGTATGGACTATTTTAAGAAAAATAAATATTCTTCATCATGAATATTTTAGGGGTCGCTTCTTATAAGTCACTTCAACACTTTGTTCCTCAATTTATAATGAGAATTTCATAGGGTCATTTTAAGTCTCAAACAAGCTTGTTAAAGGTACACAAGCTTGTATACACGCTTGAATCTAACTAAGGATACAATCCTTTAGATACAATCCTTTGTAGCATTTAAATGATTCTGATTAATTTGGAAAATTCAATGAATACAACGTGAAAAGACATGGGTCAATTTTATTAACTTCATTATTTTTTCATATTTAATAAATCTTCAGGCACATGTTTTGATGGTGTATTACCTGGCATTTTGGATATATTTGACTGCTGCTGGAGGTTATAAATATAAAATCATAATATAAATATAAAATCACAACCCATTTTCATACCATAAAGAACATCTTTATGCAACTATTTCTCACCATATATTTGTTATACATATTTATATAAATGTATAATTTTATAAATATGTAATATGTTATCCTTCAATGAATTTCTCCCAGATATTTCAACTTGGAAAGAGGAACAGAAAATACTTATGGCCTCTAAATAATATGCTATTACCATAAAACACCCTTACAATATTTAGTATTTTGCACACACTAATGCAGACAAGTGATAAAATGGTCTTTGATAGTAAATAATCACTTAAATATCTGCATTTCTATTTCCTCCCCTCCCTCCCACTTCTGAAAAGCACCTGTTAGAGGACCCCAAGTCCCCGAGGTTACATATAAATGAAAGGGGGTATTATTCCTCAATAGTTCATGTTTACAATAATCCAAATTTAGCTTAAGCACTTTGGATTCTGAGATCTTTTGGAAAGATGTCACCAGGCAGTTCATGTAGGACCAGATCATGACTGTAAACCCCAGTAGAGTCTGTACTATCCAGGTACTGAAAATCTGATGTCTTTTTAACAGAGTGCAGACTCTGAAGAGGGAGAGAGATATAGACAAGAGAAATAGTAAATAAATAATAACTGACTTCATTCAATTTGTTTTCTGTCCTGGAAAAGTCAATGATCATTCAGCTTTGAAATTTCATTCCGTTGAAATGAAGATTTCTTTTTTCAAATCTGGAAAAAAAAAAGATTACCATTGGCTTCACTTCCAAGAACAAAATCTTTTCTTTAGCTCTTTCCTGTCAAGATACTTTTGAAAGGGACACTACATGCAAGTAAAAATATAAACTTAAATGTGATGTATTTAAATATAATTTGGAAGACTTATTTATCCCATTGTGTTCCTCCTCAAACTCATCCATACCTTCAATACTCTGTCTTGAAAGTTGTGAGCTTCCAAAGCACAGATGGACTAAATAGAAAATTTCCTTTATATATTTGTTTCTCTGCCTTGGTAAGGTTACTTCTCCCCAACATACTTGAAATGTAACTTATCTTCTTCCAAATCAACTTTCAGGATGGGGCACCTGGGTGGTTCAGTCGGTTGGGTATCTGACTCTTGGTTTCAACTCAGGTCATGATCTATGGTTCGTGAGTTCAAGACCCACATCAGGCTGTGTGCTGACAGTGCGGAGACTGCTTGGGATTCTCTCTCTCAAAAATAAATGAATGAACTTAAAAAAAAATACTACTCTCAGAAAGTGTCTGATGAAGTTATTTCCTTTAGAATTCCAGATTTTTTTTAATTCTCTTTGGACTGTGTAGTCTTTGGCAAAGATCTTAAACCACAAGGGAAATGAGTCTTGGTGTCATAGTCAGTACAATAAGCTCATTCTTTCCTTAGTTATTTAAAAGACGTCCATCGTAAAATATTTGTACTTAAAAATATAGCCCATGATTGTGACCACTAAAACAAGATTATTTACACACGTGGACATGTATTTTTAAGATAAATTAAGAATCAGAGGGGCACCTGGATGGCTCAGTTGGTTAAGCATCTGACTCTTGATTTCTGCTCAAGTCATGATCCTAGAGTCCAGGGATCGATCCCTGTGACAAACTCCTCAATGAGTATGAAGATTCTCTTTCTCTCCTCTGCCCTTCCTCCACTTACATGCTCTCATTCTCTCTCTCTCTCTCTCTCTCTCTCTCTCTCTCACTCTCGCTCTCTCTCAATAAAAAAAATTAAAAAGAATTATAAATACATATGGTTTCATTAACTTGTTAATAACTGTGAGTTCTAATCAAATATTTAATCAAGAGTTTAATCAATAATCTCCTTCCTTCCTGGAATGTCATTTCATTTCTAGCTACTTCAATTGTCTCAAAACTTCAGGACCCAAATGCTAAGTAATATCCTCTGAAGGCCTTTAGTAATTATTTTGTGATAAGAGAAATTATTACTCTTTTTCTCTAAGGACATCCTTTATAGCTTTTCTTATAATGTTACATACCATGCTTAAATTCTGTTACATGAGTGCTCTCTTTAGCTTCGTTCTTGGAATAAGAATCTCTGAAAACTATTCTCAGGATTTTATTCTGCACAGTTCCAAACCCAGTGATTTATACTGTGTCCATAGTTAGTATTTTTAAATTAAAATTTCTCAATTAACTCTTAAATTATAATATTTATCTGATTATTTTGCACTATTCTGATCACAAAACATATTCACACCATTAATCTGCTGTGGCCTTGTATCTGTTATGTGTGGTAGACAGACAGATATGTTCTCAATTTATACATCCATGAAGAAACCTGAGATCAATTTTTTAAAAAAATAGTAAGTGTGGATTAGGAGATATACTCTGAAGAGCACCACACACCCACATAAGATTTCGAGAGCCTGACATCCATAAAAATGACTATGGATCTTAAACATTCACCTTTTCACATGAACCCTTATCCCACGAAGCATTCAAGGAGAGCCGTACATTTTTCATATCTTCCTGCAATTGATGCATGTTTTTGTCCATGTTTTTGTGGACGACCATATCTCCATTTTTTCCCAAGCCATATTAACACCCTTCATCCATTTCTCCAAGGAATCTGACACAAAAACGGGGTTGCAATGATGTGGAGACAAAATGGCACTAGTAAAATAGCACATCTTCTAATAACTACTGTACTTACCTCAATTTTTCAAACAAGTTTAGCCAACTTTAGAATGGCTACATTTGTCAGAACAGTAACGAACAAACTGTATCTTGGATTTGGAGATGACAGGAAGAGCTGAAAGGCACACACAAAAAAAAATGGAGAAGAGAGGAGAGTGGAATATGGACTGTGAGGTGGATCATTCTACACTAAAAATCTGTTTTACTGCAGCATCCATGGTGAGAACCGTTGCTTTCCTTGAGGTCTTTCTTCAACTACCCAACCCTCCCTGATTGGATTACACTAGACTTCTATCTTTGGGAGAATCTTTACACTCCTTTCTATGCAAAATCCACCATTTTCTGTGGGAAGGTTAACAGGTTGCCCCCATATTCTTTATCCTTTAAGTTCCCAAACTGAAGAAGGATAAAATGAAACCCTCCCACATATATGGTGCACCTTTCATCATACCATTTTGCGTGTAGCAAGTTAAACTCTTACCATCTTATTTTGGAAACACACACAGAGTAATCATTCTATACTGTGATGTACGAGTGTCTATTTAAAACCGTCACCTGGAGATGGGAAAGCAGCATCCTCCAGAAGCTGTCAGGGTCACTGTCGCTACTGACCTTTTCTCTAGTTTCTCACCAGGCGTACATAAGCTCTTCACACTTTAAAATCCATCCCGAGGACTTATCCTACTCAGCTACCTTACGTGAAAAGCACATGTGAACTTTTCTACATTCTGCCATCTCAAGAAACTCTTAAGACATGAAATTAATCCTTCTATCCCTACACAGAAATGAAAAGCCACACATAGGTTTTCACATACCTGGTACTCATAAAATATTTGTTGAGTGTCAAAGATGGTTTTATTCCAAAGCTTCTATTTATTTTTATTTATTTGCTATATTAAGAGTAAATTTTGAAAAAAA
This sequence comes from Felis catus, assembly GCF_018350175.1. Taxonomy (NCBI): domain Eukaryota; kingdom Metazoa; phylum Chordata; class Mammalia; order Carnivora; family Felidae; genus Felis; species Felis catus. The sequence continues at coordinate 100,487,217 of NC_058377.1, read as the reverse complement.
AATTCTTTTTTTTTTCATGTTCCTTTTTTGGAGGAAGTGGGAGCAATAGCCACAAGATGTATGGAAATATACTTTTTAAATATGTTGGATTATTCTATAACTATGCTTCTTTGAGTATAAATACATAAGTAATCTGTCCCTTATCTGTCAGAACACTGAAAATTATTAGTGTCAAATATTTCCATCCCTATTTGAAAACAGCCTTCCCATAGAACAATGAAAAAAGATGCCCTTTCTGCATCCCAGAAGGAATATTTTAAGACATAAAGATATAAAATATTAGCACCCTAGAGAATACTATTCCCTAAAGTTTTCCTTTCTTTGTTAATCAGAAACATCCCAGATGTTGTAACACATTTAACTTTTGGTTCATCCATTTAGTCCATAGAAGAATAAGTTAACCCTCCCCAGACTCAGGAACCAAATACAGACAAGGATTTGGTGGTATTAGATGCCTCGGGCTAACCAAAGATATAGAGAAAAAATAGGAAAATACAAATCAATGGTGCTAAACAATAGGAAGAAGAGAAAACAGTGTCCTTAGCAAAAGAGAATGTGGGTCTCCAAGAAACTACTCTAATCCCAATCAGTGCTCTTACTTACCTTTCTGTGCTTTAGGAGACAAGCTTTTCTAGCCCTTGCAATTTATTTGCAAGTACAATCCAGGGAAGGAAATATGGTGTCCTGAAACCAGAGGTTCTGTTCTGTGTGTTATAGCCATTCCCCAACAAAGAACCACAGATTTGTAGCAAATGATCTGAAGATTAGTATGTATACTGAATAGATATCTCATGTTTTTCAAATTCATTTCCATTGGTTTTGTTAACCAATTGTTAGTAAAAAGACACTTATAAAGTTAGTTCATTTTATTCGAATAATTTTACTTCACCAAATATATATTGAATGTCTTTTATACACTATCTTTTTGTGACTTTACATAAGTTGTATCTTTTCATTTACCCAACTAAGTAGGTATTAACAATGACATTTTGTATGGAAAAACAAAACAAAACTAAAACTCATGGAAGTTAAGCAGTTTGTCAGGTTACAAATTTAGTAATTCAAGGTAGAGATCTCTTTTAATGACTCTCTTTTTTCATAGTTTTCCTCATTCCACACATTTTCCTGACACCAGCCAAATTGAAAACCAGGAAGTATTAGAAAGTGATGATAAGGGAAATTTCTAGTGGCTAACAATGATATCTCAGGTTGAGGCATTTAGAATTAATAATAAAATAACGAGAATAGCTTGATATACAGGTGGCCATACGATATACAAATGAAAATGCTCAGTAGGCACTTGGATATTTTTTTTTAAGTATGAATTTCAAGTTAGGACTGTAGAAGTAGATTTTGGTGTTATTACCATTAAATGATAATTTAAATCAAGAGATTGGATGAGGTCACACCCTCCCCCCACCCCACCACGCAAAAACAAAAACAAACAAACAAAAAAAAAACAGGTAGATGCTTTGGAGAAGTGAGCCAGCTACAAAATGAAGGGTTATATCAACACTTAAAAGAATACCTGAAAATTCTGATTGAAATGATCAGTTACTGAGAAATTAAAAATCGGAAAATTTTGCATGAGAACTAGAAACCAAGAAAGAATTCCTATTTTATTCCTCAAATTCTTCACAAGTTCCATAAACTTTATTTTTGTAATTGTTTTCTTAAAGTAGGCTCTACATCCAACATGGGGCTTGAACTCATGACCCTGAGATCATGAGTTGGATGTTCTACCAACTGCGCCAGCCAAGCACCCAAATTCCATGAAGTATATACTCATTGAGGGTGGGGATTACAACTATCTTGTTCTCCACCAAATCTACTAATAAACATTTATAAAGAGACGTTCATAGTAGGCTTTAAATACTAATAAATGAATGAGTGAATGAATGAATGAATGAATAAAACAAATAAACCAAACTGAAAAAAGAATTTGGGTGATAATTTATAATTACTTCTTCTGGGGGTTCCTGGATGGCTTACTTGGTTAAGCATCCGACTTCAGTTCAGGTCATGATCTCATGGTTCGTGAGTTTGAGCCCCGCATCAGGGTCTGTGCTGACAACTCAGAGCCTGGAGCCTGCCTCAGATTCTGTGTCTCCCTCTCTCTCTGCCTCTCCCCTGCTCATGCTCTGTCTCTCTCTGTCTCTCAAAAATAAATGAATGTTATAATTACTTCTTCTGAAAAATTACCTACATGGTGGTAGGTGAAATAAGTTGAAGAGATTCTTTCTGAACTACCATAAAATTACTAATTTGGAAGGACAGCAGATAGAAGTGAGGTCAGGTCTTGAGACACAACAAATACTTCCCTAGGAGTCCCTCCACTGATGTGCCTCAGTAGCACTTAGAATCAAGAGCACTGAGACATTGAACCCCACTAAGCATGAAATGGGACTTTGAAAGCATCAGGTTGTCCTCATAATGGAGTGTGATACTTTTCATGATGGGATATGGAATGTAGCATCAATAAGATAGACCTTTGGTGGACATCTGCTGTTTTGCTGAAATATATGTAACACTTCTGCAGATACACCTTGCCTGCCTCATAAAGATGTGCTATAAAAACTGTCTTAGTGGGTCCTGATGGATTCTTCCTGACAAGACTCCATTTTCCTTCTTTGAATGAAACTTGATTTTCCTCTGAGGACCCACAGTATAAGAGTTACGAGTAGTGTTATTCCCCAAGGTAAGGAATATGGCTCCTATGTGGTCAATGAGAAAGCATTTCCCCCTGTTGTAATAACTGGGACAGGGATCTATTAGCAAATGAGAGGACTCAAAAATTTTGTTCAGACTATTGAGAAAAGTCATTTTTTTCTCCTAATAGTTTCTGGAGTAGAGACCCAGATTTCTTGCCTATGATCTTGTCATAAGTGGAAAGAGCCTGATGGAAAATGGAGCCAACACATAAGCAAGCAAAGTCAACAGATAAGCAGAAGAAACCCATCCCTATCATAAAATTTCAACTAGAATTTACCCATTTCCAAACTATTTTACCATCTTTTATTTTATTCATTTTATATTATTGCCTATTTACATTTATTTAAATGATACAATGAATATTTACAAATTTAAATCTACCCCAAGATCAAAACTATTACCAATAATTAAATCCATTTTTGGCTCATTCCTTATCTTGTCCCCTGCTTCACCCTAAGTTAACCAGTAGTCTGCTTTACTTAATATAAATGATCTTGCTTCTTAAAAAGAAAATATCTTTATCATATGTATATATATATATATGTTTGTCAGTTTTTCCTGGTTTTGAATTTTAGACTATATGCAGACTTCTAGAAATTGTTTTATTTTTTATTCAACATGATGTATGCTACCAAGTTTTGTGTTGGCTTTTGAATGCAGTTGTCGATTCATTTTTATTGTCATAACATACTCCATTCTGTGGTTATTTCCAATGTGCTTACCCATTAACCTGTCAATGAATATTTGACTACTATGAACAATAACTACGGATATTTACAAACATGTGTCTTATGAGTGTAATTGGTAGCTTGTAAGATATGGCAATATTCAGCTTTACAAGATAATGTCATACATTTCCACAAGGGGTCCAGGAAATGCAATCGAACTATGTACCAAAAAGAGAGAGAGAGAGAGAGAGAGAGAGAGAGAGAGAGATTGGAATATTTGTGAACAGATCTAATACCTCCACTTGATAAGCGAAGAATTAAGAAAAAAAAAGTTCTATTTTGCTGTTTTTGTTTTAATTAAAAAGATGGATACATTTGTCATCCGTAAAAATCCGGGTCTATATTTTTCACTGTCAGTTTTGAAATGTCAGCTGGTGGGAGTGCCTGGGTGGCTCATTCAGTTGATCATCCGACTTCGGCTCAGGTCATGATCTCACGGTTCATGAGTTCGAGCCCCACATCCGGATCTGTGCTGACAACTCAGAGCCTGGAGCCTTCTTCGGATTCTGTGTTTCCCTCTCTCTCTTCCCCTCCCCCACTCGTGCTCTGTCTCTCTGTCTCAAAAATAAATAAACACTAAAAAAAGTTTTAAATGTCAATTGTTAGCAATATAATGGGACAGATGGTAGCTATACTCGTGGTGAAAGTAGTAAAAAGTATAAACTTCTCAAATAAAAGTTGTACAACTGATATTAATGCAACATTGTGTGTCAACTATGCTCAAATAAAAAAATGTCAATTATTAGACACATTATCCTTTCATATTTAGGATAAAATTTGTGAGCACTAAAATAGACTGATGTCCTGTGAAGAGAAGAGACTTTCTATGAGGCAGAATGCTTATTCATTAAACACTATTAAAAGATGTGATCTAGAAAGTTAGATTTGAGGTATATGATTGCACTTAATTAACAAGAAACATAAGTATAAAAATATTTCCATCTACTCCTACGTAGCTATATTAATTAAAGATCACTTGCAGGGGTTAAGAGAAGCATGGTAATGAATTTGAGAACTACATGATACCATAAAGTTCTTTGTCCCCTAGAATACAGCCTGGGTTCTAAAGTCTAGTCGAGTAGAATAAGATCTTCGGTTTGGAAAATTAAAATGAGATGCATCATCTTTACTCTGTTATTGATAGGTTACAGAGCTCTTTAAATAGATGAACTTCCAGAACGTTGAGTCCTGCGTGGAACTGATACTTTCTACTAGACTGCCTGTGGATACTTTAGACTATATACAAAATTTTGTAAAAGTGAAAAACTCAGACAGCCTAATTAAAATAGATTTATCTTCATCCTATTTCATAATTTAAAAACCCAATCTGAACAGGTAATGGGGATAGACGAATAGGTAAAGCACAGAGGATCCTTAGGGCATTAAAAAAAGTCTGTATGACACTCTAATGATGGATGTATGTCATTATACATCTGTCCAAACCCACAGAATGTGCAACACTAAGAGTGAACCTTAAGGCAAACTAGAAATTTGGGGTGATTATGATGTGTCAGTGTGAGTTCAAGTGCAACAAACATACAACTCTTGTAGGGGATGTTGATAATGAGGACGCTATGCATGGGGTGGGGGGCAACTAATATAGGGGAAATTTCTGTGCCTTCCTTTAAGTTTTGCCATGAACTTAAAAGTACTCTAAAAAAATAAAGTCTTTACTAAAATGATTTACTAGCTGATATATAGATACATATATGCCATGATTTTAACCAAGGTATAATCTGGGGGGTCAAGTGCTATACTAAGGCTATGACAACAATGTATTCTTTAGGTCAGCCTTACTTACAGATGCCGTGGCTAGCCCTGCCTTTGTCTTATGACACAGGGAAGGAAAAAGGGCATTCCCTGAGGCACATAGCAAACTGTGGTCAATATCTCCTTCTAACGTGGTCTCTTGGTCTCCAAGGCTGATGCAATGCTTTAATTATTCAGAATTCTTGGTGCCAAAACCACTTCCACACTAACAGGCACGCACTTTTGTTTATCAGCTCCCCAGTGACAACTTCTTCTAGCAGCCAATGGATTCTTGGCAAGAAGCTTTGGAGCTGAATACTACTATGGAGCTACTGGAAAGGGCTCCTTCTAGCAGGCGCCAATTCCCCCAACATAATAAAAGATTCTCTGAAGACATTACATCAGCCACCTTGAATGGTATCTCTGTCTCCAGTGCCCTGCCCAGTCATGAACTGCAGCTGAGGCCTCCTTGCTTTCTTCCCATCCATGAGCTGATGCCAACTCCCTGCCTTTACACAGAACATCTTCCTGTGATCACAATGCAAACAAAATTGCACTATTTTTTGTTCTGTTTTCTTGACTTAATCCGTCATGGATAGAGAAAGGAATTCCATTTTTTTCTTCTTGCCTCAAACTCATTAGTAAAATTATCTAATAGGACGAGCACAGTCCTGTAATATTTAAATTTTAATATTTAATTCTGAAATGTTTAAATCTATTAAAGTATAAAATCTATCTTTTAAAATCATTTTTTCTTTTAGTTTGGTTTGGACATTTGTAGAGAATGATGAACAATGAAGAGTCTTGATGAATTCCTCCAATGGGACAAAGAAGAAAATTTCCAAGGTAGGGTAGAGAGGAGAAAGAGAAGAAAGAAAAGTTAAGATGTAAGATACTGGATCAAGTTAGAAACACTGTCTTTGAAGGGAAGGAAAATACAAAACCACATGGGGATTCTAAATGTTCTATGTACCACTTCTGGTACCCACAAAGATTTCTGTCTAGATTGCTTCCCAGAAGGGCATGCTACAACAAAAACGGAACTGTGGTTCCCAACTACTAACATAAGACTAAGTAATTAACAATTGCCATGAGTTCTATTCTTGCATGTTTTGATAAACTTAAAGCATACAAGGTATAATGAACAGATAAATCTCAAACACCTTGGATCATGGTAAGCCTATCCCTTCTGAGAACAGGAGGCTGGCCTTTCTTAATCATTCAAGTTTTTCCACAAATACTCATAAGACTAGGAGAAGTTCCCAAAATATAAACCACAAAACCTTCTACTTCCTGTAATTTCAAGAAAATTAACACTTTTACTGTCCTTTTTTTCCTTCTCACTTCTCCTCAATCTTTAACTTTCCCATCTGCTTAATCTTGTTATGAAAGCCTTTCACTTCCAACTTTGATTCCAACTCTTGATTCTGCTCTTGACTTCTGATCTCATCCTTGTGAGAGGCTCCAAGCTGATGTCACGGAGCCTGCTTAAGATTCTCTATCTCTCTTTCTGCACCTCCCCTACTCATTCTCTCTCTCTCTCTCTCTCTCTCTCTCTCTCTCTCTCTCAAATAAATAAATAAATAAATAAATAAATAAGGGGTAAATATATGTGCAAAACAAATAATATGATTTCTATAGCAGCAAAAACCCACATTAACTTTTTTCTGTTTTGTTTTGGGGTTTTTTTTTTTGTTTGTTCGTTTTTACTGTAGATGGTGGACTTTGTCATAAATACGAGAATTTTATTTTAATACTTTTCCATCCAGGTACCAAATATTAAAGACCTAAACTTAAATGTCCTCTTGATACAGCCGCCACCTGCCTCCTAAATCCCCTGAGAGTTGTGTGCTGGCCCCCAGACGACAGCCACGAACCAGGCTAAAAGCTGAATGTGTTGTATTTTTTCTAATTTATTTATTTAAATTCAAGTTAGTTAACACACAGCGTAGTATCGGTTTCAGGAGTCGAACCCAGTGATGCATCACTTCCATATAACACCCACTGCTCATCCCAACAAGTGTCCTCCTTAATGTCCCTCGCCCATTTAGCCCGTTCTCCCACACACCTCCCATCCAGCAACACTCCATGTTATTCTCTGTTTTTAAGCATCTCTTATGGTTCGCCTCCCTCTCCATTTTTATCTTATTTTTCCTTTCCTTCCCTTATGTTCATCTGTGGTGTTTCTTAAATTTCACATATGATTGAAATTATACGATACTTGTCTTTCTCTGACTTATTTCACTTAGCATAATATACTCGAGTTCCATCCACATCTTGCAAATGGCAAGATTTCATTCTTTTAAAAAAATGCTTATTTATTTTAAGAGAGACAGCAGGCATGGAGGAGAGGCAGAGAGACAGGGACACAGAGAATCCCAAGCAGGCTCTTCACTGTCAGTGCAGGGCCAGACACGGTGCTTGATCTCACAAACTGTGAGATCATGACCTGAGTCGAAGCCAAGAGTCAAATGTTTAGCCGACTGAGCCACCAAGGTGCCACAACATTTCATTTCTTTACTGGTTATGGGCCTGTTCAAATTTTCGATTTATTCCTGCTTAAGTCTGGTAGTGTGTGATTTTCTAGGAATCTGTCAATTTCTTCCAGATTGTCCAGTTTTTTGGCATATAATTTTTCATAGTATTCTCTTCTAATTGTTTGTGTTTCTGTGGCGTTAGTTGTGATCCTTCCTCTTTCGGTTCTAAATTTTATCAATTTGGGTCCTTTCTCTTTTCTTTTTGATGAGTCTGGCTAGCAATTTATCAATTTTTTCTTATTCTTTCAAAACACCAGCTTTTAGTTTTATTGATCTGTTCTACTGGATTCTTTTTGTTTCTATATTGTTCATTTCTGTTCTAATCTTTGTTATTTTCCTTCTTCTGCTGGCTTAGACTTTATTGGTTGCCCCTTTTCTGTCACCTTTAGGAGGAAGTTTAGGTTTTGTACTTGGGGAACTTTCTTGCTTCTTGAAGTAAACCTGAATTGCAATATACTTCCCTCTTAGGACTGCCTCTGCTGCATACCAAAGGGTTTGGTTTGTCATGTTTTCATTTTCATTTTCTCCCATGTATTTTTTATTTCCTCTTTAATTTCCTGGTTAACCCATTCATTGTTTAGTAGGATGCTCTTTAACCTCCACCTATTTGAGGGCTTTTCAAATTTTTTCCTTGTTTGATTTCAAGTTTCATAGTGCTATGATCTGAAAATATGCATGGTATGATCTCAATCTTTTTGTATCTGTTCAGGGCTGACTTGTGACCCAGTATGTGATCTATTCTGTGGAATGTCCCATGTGTCTTTGTGAAAAATGTATATTCTGCTGCTTTAAGATGAAATGTCCTGAATTCATCTAATAAGTCCATATGGGCCAGTGTGCCATTCAAAGCCATTGTTTCCTTTTTGATTTTCTGTTTAGATTATCTGTTCATTGCCCTAAGTGGGGTATTAAAGTCTCCTACTATTATGTCATTATTATCAATGAGTTTCTTTATGTTTGTGATTAACTGATTTACATATTTGCTTCCAAGTTGTGAGCATAAATATTTATAATTGTTAGATCTTCTTGGTGGATAGGTCCCTTAGTTATGATGTAATGCACTTCTTCATCTCTTGTTACAGCCTTTGTTTTTAAATCTAACCTGTCTGATGGGGTGCCTGGGTGGCTCAGTCAGTTAAGCATCCCACTTCAGCTCAGGTCATGATTTCGCGGTAGGTGGGTTTGAGCACCGCGTCGGGCTCTGTGCTGGCAACTTGGAGCCTGGAGCCTGCTTTGGATTCTGTGTATGTGTGTCTCTCTCTCTTTCTCTGCTCCTCCCCTGCTCACACTCTGTCTTTGTCTCTGTCTCTGTATCCCTATCAAAAATAAATAAACATTAAAAAAATTTAATTTGTCTGATATAAGTATGGCCACTCTGGCTTTCTTTTGACCTCCATACCCTCACTTTCAATCTGCAGGTGTCTTTAGGTCTAAAATGAGCCTCTTTTAGGCAACGTATAGATGGATCTTGTTTTCTTATCCATTCTGATACCCTATGTCTTTTGGTTGGAACATTTAGTCCATTTACATTCAGAGTGATTACTGAAAGACGTGAATTTAGTGCCATTGTGTTACCTATAGAGTTGATGTTTCTGGGGATGTTCTTTTGTCCCTTGTAGTCTTTATTGCTTCTCTTTTCTTTTATCTCCACTCAGAGAGCCCCCTTAAAATTTCTTACAGGGCGAGGCACCTGAGTTGCTCAGTTGGTTAAGCAACCGACTCTTGATTTCAGCTCAGGTCATGATCTCAAGGTTCATGTTTTCAAGCCCCACATTGGGCTCCATGCTGACAGTGCAGAGCCTGCTTGGAATTCTCTCTCTCTCTCTGCCTCTGTGTGTGTGTCTCTGTGTGTGTGTGTCTCTTTCTCTCTCTCTCTTCCTTCTCTCTCTCTCTCTCTCTCTCTCTCAAAATAAATGAATAAAAACTTTTAAAAGAAAATAAAAATAAATAACATTTCTTACAGGGCTGGTTTAGTGGTCATGACCTCCTTTAATTTTTGCTCATCTGGTAAACTCCTTATTTCTCGTTCTATTTATTTTCCCATTTAGTACATTGAACATTTTCTGCCACTCCCTTCTGGCCAGCCAAGCTTCAATGGACAAGTCTGTTACTAACCTTATGTGTCTACCCTCTTAGGTCAAGGACCTTTTGTCTCTGGCTGCTTTCAGAATTCTCTCTTTGTATTTTGCAAGTTTCACTATAATATGTCTTGGTGTTGACCTGTTTTGTTGATTTTGAGGGGAGTTCTCTCTGCCTCTTGGACCTGATTGCTAATTTCCTTCCCTGGATTAGGGACGTTCTCAGCTATACTTTGTTTGAATAAACCTTCTGCTTCTTTTTCCCACTCTTCTTCTTTTGGAAATCCTACAATATGGCTGTTGTTTCATTTCATGGAATCACTTAGTTCTCTAAGTCTCTCCTCATGACTTAGTAATTTCCTTTCCCTCTTATATCCAGCTTCATTATTTTCCATAATTTCACCTTTGATCTCCTCTATTCTCCCCTGTTACTTCAATCTTCACTCTCACTGTATCCAGTTTGTTTTGCGTCTCAGCTATAGCCTTTTTTCATTCATCCTGACTAGTTCTTAGGTCTTTGATCTCTGCAGCAAGAATTTCTCTGGTGTCTTCTATACTTTTTTTCAAGCCCAGCTTGTAGTCTTATGACTGTTGCCCTAAATTCTTATTTGGATATATTACTAATATCTGTTTTGAGCAAACCTTTGGCTATGGTTTCTTCTTGACCTTTCTATTGGGGAGAATTCCAGCATCTTCTCATTTTTGGCTAAGTTTCTGTCTTTGGGGTACTTTTAAATCTTAGTATGTTTCCTGCACCTGAGAGTACTGCCATATTACAAAGGGGTCATACACTGTCCAGGGCCTGGCACTTCAGAAAGTGTTTCTCGTGTATGCTGTGTACGCTCAGTTGTTGAGTTTTTTGGCTGCTCTTTCCCACCTGTCAGTCCCCTGCAGAGCTACTCCTTGCTTGCAGTGGGGAGTGTTTGCACCTTTAAGTGGGTGTGGTTCGATTTGTTTGTTGAAGTAACCCTCACACCTACCAGGCTATCCCCCTCCAACTGTGGTGGTCCTTCTGCCACCCTGCAGATCAATTTCCTGGGTGTTTCAAGTGATCTGCCCTCGATCCAAATGTGCTCAAGGGACAAGAAAAGCCCAGGGTCCCCCTACGTCTCTGCTGTCTTAATACGTCCCCAAAATGTGTTGTAATTTTTAAAGCCTTGTTGATTTATGTTCAAAATACCAAAAATGTATGAAAAAATGTTCTCATCTTAAAGAAAGAATCAGTAGATTTTAAGGAATGACTCTATAATAATTCTGCTTTGACAGATATCTCTCAACTGAGATAACCTCCTGCCCCCTGAGATTGGAAACAGTCAACCAAAGAGCAGAAGCTACATGGGCCAGCCCTAGGGTCCTTGCACTGTAACATGCTCTAGGTGGGAAATGACACCATGTAAGTAAAGTGATTTTAACAATCGATCCCATGAAAACTGATTTGAAAAACATTTACACTGATAGGTATGACAAAATGGAAGGATCTTGCTAATTACAGGAAGAGTTGGCAACACCTATTTAGGTTCCAATCAACAATAGATGATGCTGCCCAGGCTGCTGCTGGGTGGGAACAACAGGGTTAAGTCTGCCTTGCTGCCAGACTTCAGGTGCCAAATAGACCATTTACAGAACTCTTAACTAAAGCACAGCACCTTTCAGACCTTTCCAGAAAAATAAAGAGACAAGATTCTAAACCTCGAGGAAGAAGGAAACGCTTACACTGAAAAGAATGAACGATACATTTTTAATTGGGGGATTGGTCACAGCTGTGGACAGACGAGCTAAGCCAAAGTTATGATATAGCTTGGTTAAAAACCAATTTCCAGGATGATTTCCTAGACAGGTAAAGGACAAAGCCGCCCATCCTCCTCCTGTTCAGATGAAGGCAACCTGGTCAACGGTGATTTCTCTAACAGCTTCTACAACCCTTGGGTTGATTTGGCTCTTTTGCAATCTTGCCACAAGGTGGCGATCGAGTGAGGTGGTGGTGCAAGTTCCAGCTCCAGGTTTCACCTAGGACTAGAAGATTTTGTATCTTTGCGGGTCCAGAAAATGTTCGTGGATTGTGTGAAGTTTTAACCATGTTGTACTTCATCCTGTGAGTGGTATGGAGGGACCACGCTAGCCGATTTCACCCTACATTCACCACTTGGATCTCAAGTGAGCCATTGATGCTGCTGGGGTATTATACTGTCCACAGTCCATTTACTCTCTGTTGTCCTAAAGGGACTGTCATTTCACTTGTTAGCGTCAGCAGTATTGGTGACAACAGTGTATCCTAAAGAATTATTTATCTTCTCCTGTATCGTTAAATTTTTAAAAATTATTTTAGAGAGAGAGAGAGACCAAGCAGAGGAGAGGAGCAGAAGGAGAGAGAGGATCTTAAGCAGGTTCCTTTTTCAGCACAGAGTTCGACTCAGGGCTTGATCCCAAGACCCTGAGACCTTGACCGGAGCCGAAATCAAGAGTCGGTCACTTAACCAACTGAGCCACCCAGGCACTCCGATTCCCTTCTGTCTTTAAACCCCAGATAATTCTCTTTTCTCAGTCTCAACCAATGATTTTACTTTCTAATTCGTTGAGAAACTTGAAGCAATCTGAAAAGAGTTCATATAAACATATCACCCCACCTGCCCCACCTCAGCATCTGTACCCACATAAGCAGCCCCCTGCCTGTTATCATGGAATTTGGCTCCTTCGAAACCGTCTGTTCCACCATCTGAAGCCAATGTTCCACTATGTACTGGATCCTATTTCCTTCTGTCTATGTGAGACCCGTGGTCTGATAATCATCCCTCTTTCCTCAGCACCTTTTCATCCCTTCAGGATCACTGCCATCATCGTGGAACCATCCAGTTGTTTCCTCTCTCTGAAAAAGGCCCTTCTCTCAACCTCATTCCTTGCCAGCTACTTTCTGCATTGATTTCTGCTCAGGTCATGATCTCATGGTTCATGGGATCAAGCCCCGCGTCGGATGCCATGCTGACGGTGCCAGTGTGGAACCTGCTTGGGATTCTCTCTCTTCTTCTCTCTGTGTCTCCCACTTCCTCAAAATGAATAAATAAACATAAAAAACCACCCGTCGCTTAATCTGACCCACAAGGTGTCAATGTGTCACCAAAACACGGAACTTCAAACGTCTCTTCAAACCATCTCATCATGTATAAATTACTATTACTATATGCATATTTAAAAACATATTAACATATTAGCTACTTAATAAATTTTGAAAATCGATATCAGACAAAATGATCAGTTTATTTCTGGATGGACATTATTCCAGTTACCAAGGAATTCCCACTCTGCTTCTTCTTTCCTTTCCCACGTTATAAAGACTTTAAAGATCTTCCTATATGAGTCTTTTTTTTTCTTGTTAGCAGCTTTAAGGGTACCTGAATGACTCAGTTGGTTGAGCGTCTGATTCTTTACTTCTGTCAGCCCTGCAACAAGCTGACAGCGTGGAGTTTGCTTAGGATTCTCTCCTCCTCCTCCTCCTCCTTCTCCTCCTCCTCCTCCTCCTCCTCCTTCTCCTCCTCCTCCTCCTCCTCCTCCTTCTCCTTCTCCTCCTCCTCTTCTTCCTCCTCCTCCTCCTCCTCCTTCTCCTCCTCCTCCTCCTCCTCCTCCTTCTCCTTCTCCTCCTCCTCTTCTTCCTCCTCCTCCTCCTCCTCCTTCTCCTCCTCCTCTTCTTCCTCCTCCTCCTCCTTCTCCTTCTCCTCCTCCTCCTCTTCCTCCTCCTCCTCCTCCTCCTTTTCCTCCTCCTCCTCCTCCTCCTTCTCCTCCTCCTCCTCCTCCTCCTCCTTCTCCTCCTCCCCCTCCTCCTTTTCCTCCTCCTCCTCCTTCTCCTCCTCCTCCTCCTCCTCCTCCTCCTCCTCCTCCTTCTCCTCCTCCTCCTTCTCTCTGCCCCTCCTGAGCTTGCACACACTCTCTCTATCACTCTCTAACCCTCTATCAAATTAAATAAACTTTAACAAAAATAATAAAAGTTTCCTGGGGCACCTGGGCTCCTCAGTCAATTAAGCATCCAATTCTTGATCTCAGTTCAGGGCTTGATCGCAGTGTCATGAGTTCAAGCCCTCCATTGGGTTCTGCACTGGTCATAAAGCCTACTTAAAAAAAAAAAAAGAGAGAGAGAGAGAATAAAACATTCTTGGCTTCTTTCTGTCTTCTGATCGTTGTATCATTCCTGGGAGGCTGGAATACAAACAAGGACAAGTTAAAGGTCAGCACTGGAAAACACTAAAGAAATACCATTTAATGCAGGATATAATATTTAAGTAATGAATGGGAGTCACCAAGAGATCAATTGTGCAGGTGCTAAAGTAATTATGAATGAGACACAAAAATTAAAAATTGGCAACAGCAAATCAGGAAAAAAAAATAGGATCCTAGGAGATAATGTAAGTCAGTTTGTCTATCTCAGAGTAGAGAATCTTGATGGGTTAGGAATTCTTTTATGGAAGCAAAGTTCTGCCTTCCACTTATGTTGTGGAGCTGGACAAAATATATGAAACACTGTTTTCATTATTGGACAACTGGCAACACAGGGAAGGGATCCTTTAGAGAAAGGAAACAGATCAGGCGAGCACTGGGTCAGACCCAAGATTTGCAGGAACACATCAGACCACAGTGCAGGAAGGCAGTCTGATGCTAAAGTTGTCCCTGAGACAAGGATTCAGAGCACAGGGCTCAAGGCACCTGAAGAGGCTGCATCAGGGGGGAGGTTCCAGAAGTTTCTGAAAGGTCCTTTGCCATCGAAGTTTTGCTCAATACTGAGAATATTAAATTATGTATGTGGGATGAAACCACACAAGACAGAGTAATGAACAGAAAAAGACATTTTCTCAGTCACCCTACACATTCCTTGCAACTGGGGTCTCTGCTTCACATAGTAGGTCAAGAACAGGCAGACTAATTCCATCAGATTGTAACTGAAAGGGTGGTCCCTTCAGTGGCCATGCTCGGCAGAAGACCCCAGACACTGGCGATGTGAGCTGGTTTTCTTAACGTTTTAGCCTCAGAGCGGTGCACAAAGCCTCCACTCACATTCCTTGGGCCTCAAAATGTAAGCTATACCTTCAACATCCACAGGGGACAGGTAGATAAATTCTAAGACACTTGCACATAACTGAAAGGCAGCTGGGAAATGCGAGGAAAAAGGAAACTTTTCCTGTGAGTGACTTAACTCTCCCTGGTGTAACTTGTCAGTGAAGCACTAAATATATATCCTGCTCAGTCCCATGTTTGAACACTTTCAACTAATTTCTCTAAGCAATGTTTTTCAGAACATCATCTTGGTTGTTTCAGAGAGATGACACTTGCTTTTTAAGTTCTTCAAAGAGTTTTAAAAATATTTCAGTTTATTTAAATATTATTGATTATGTGTATTGTGATCGTGCAAATATGAGCAATAATAATGAAGGGTATCTATTGTGCATTTATCATATCACAGGCACTTCCCTAAGCACTTTATCAATGTTAACTCATCTCATCTTTGCCACAAATCTATACATTCACTATTGTGCTCCCATTTGGCAGATGAGCTACCTGAGATACAAAGAGATTAAGTGAATTGTTCCAGATAAATTTCTAAGCCTAGTTTAAAGCCCAGTTTAACCCTACGCTTCTAAATTCCTCTATGCCAATTCCCTGGAGATAGGAAATGTAAAAGCCATGGAAAGGTACACAAATTAATTAAATTCAACAAAATGTGATGAATATGTTGAGATGTAATTTACAAGTACTAAGGGAGTGTAAATAAAGAGCCTTTGGCTGAGCCATTTGGGCCAACGAAAAGCTTCCTAGAAGAGATGACGTTGAAGTTGAGTCTGAAAACACGAGTAAGGTGTTTCCAAGTTAGCCAAAGTAAAGGACATTCCAGGTAATGGGACCAGCATGAACAAAGACCTAGAGTATAGTATAGGCACTGCTAAGGATGAAATCAATTAAATTCTACAAAACACGTTGAAAACTCCCTGGCACGTGGTAAGCATTTGGGCCAGATTTATTACACTGTGCCCACAGTTATTAGCCTCCCTGTATCTACACTGGTTTCCTTGTAACTTTGCAGACCTTCCCTTTCTGAGTCTGGGAAGTCCTTGTGACTCACTTGGACCGAAAGAACGTGGTAGACACCCCAACAGAACGCCCGTTCTGAGCCTCTGCCTCAAGAGGTTTGTGCACTTTCATTTGCTCTCTGAGACACTTCTGCCATGAGAACAACCCCGGATTAGCATGCTGGACGACAGGCCACCAGGAAACAACACCACCGTCCCATTCAAGATCATATCGGATCAGACTATAGCTAATCGAACCCAAACACCTGAGAGGTCCCAGAGAAGATCATAGAGCCACCCATCCACCTGAAGCTGACTGCAGATGTTTAAATGAGCTCAACTAAAAGTAGAAGTACACCCCAGCTGATCCATAAACTAACAATTAAAACACACACACACACACACACACACACACACACACATATACATATATATATATATATATATATAGTTACATATATATATATATATTATATATAGTTCTATGTTACTGAGATTGCATGGTTGTTTCACAGCAAGAGCTAACAGATATGGGATTGAATAATAATAGCTATCATTATTTTTGGTCTGAAGAAATTCAGGATGTACAGGACATATAGTTTTAGTCAGAAAGATACAGAAAATAGTGTTGGAGAGGTACATACTGGCAACAACGGTGTGTTAAGTTAAGGAACTCAGACTGAATACCATAAGCAATCTGTTGAAAACCCCAGAAGATGTAATGAAAGATATCAAATAAGACAGAGAAACAAAATTCAAATCAGAAGAAAGTCAGGTTGGAGATCGAATATGGTGAACATTGATGTATCAGGGTTAGTTGAAACTAAGATAGTAGATAACAGTACCCAAGTAATGCATGTGATGAGAAGAATGAGCCAAGGGTAGAACCTAGGTTTACAAGGGCTTTTAGAAGACAGGAAATTATAGCAGCAGAAAGTGGACCAGGAAGTTAAGATTAGAGAAGTACCAAAATAATCATGATACCATGACATGTTGGAAGTCAAGGAATAGAATTACCATGGAAAGAAAGTGGGATTTTTCTGGGAAAAGATGACTTGAGAAAAAAAAAAATCTTTAAATCCCATGCCTTCCTTTCCAATTTTAAACTATAAGAACAATTTAAAATAACAAAACTTATGGCTGGACCTAAGGAAAGAAAACACCTAAATGTTTGAAACATTTAGGAATGTCTTTAGACTTAGGTTCCATGAGGATTGGGGTTGTGACTCTCTCATTCAACTTTGTATCCATCACGCATGGAACCTAGTATGCATTTAGTACACAATGTGTTGAAAGAAGAGAAAGAAGGAAGGAAGAATGGATGAGAAGGAGGGAGGAAGAGAGGAGGAGGGAGCACTGGGGGGAAGGAAAGACAGAAGGGAGGGAGGAAAAGAGGGAGACTTTTGAAGGTTACTACTGGCTTTCTAAGTGCTAACAAGGGGTCATCAGTGATCATAAGAAAGAGAAATATTCTTCCCACATCAAGGATACTAAAATTAGAAAGCTTACAAAAATCCCCCAAAGGGAGGGCAAATAAAAAGCTTTCAACATTTGCCAGAGGCAGAGTCAGCCAATTTGTTAAGTTACCAGGTCAAGTAAGACCTTTCTGTCCCCTGACCACTTCTCCCACCCCTCCCAACTGAGTCCTTATCTAAAATCTGGGGGAATCTAGACTCTATATGATCTAAGAATGAGAAGAAAATTCACGAAGCTTTCCAAGCACACACAAACATATCTTTTCTCTCGCTATATAAAATTTTAAGGAGCAACAAGAGATAAGAATTAAAAAAAAGTTTTATTATGTCTTGGTTACTTAAGAGCCAATAATACTAAATATAATAATCAAATGACCAGATTCAAAGGTTTCAAAAATGAAACTGCAAGACACAAAATTAGGGAAATCAGGAGTGTTCACTTAGAATATGAAACATAACTGCCTCTTGTAAATATGGCCCTGAGAGCTCTGACAAAGGTCCTCTTTGGGACTTAACTATTTATTCTGCCACCTTTTTCTATGTAAGAATCCTGGGCATCTTTGATGGGACATGATAACAGTTGGTCTTCAGTTGGTAGAAATGTTTCACATACTCATGACGTTCATTGGATTCTTTTCTCATTAGCCTATATCACTTAAAGTAATACTTCTTGGTGCCAACTTGATGGGAATTATAAACTCAGATACTGAAATAGAATCACATGACGGTACTTAATTATGAGATCGTGATGCGGTGTGGTGCTGTATGCATCACACGCCTCAATTACGTCATCTTCAAAAATGCAAATACGTATTTTAAAACATCCTCCTACAAAACCAAAAGACCAAAATTGAAAAGCACTGAGGCAGACTTTCCCATCCTGGATTCTTCCAGGGAATCTGAAACTGGATTTTTCAGACACTATTCACAGCCAAAAAAGAAACTGTGTTTTCATGATGCCCAAATACACATGACAGCCAGGAAAGCTAAGCCAAGCTAAGTCAATGTTATAGAGATACCCTGAAATTGCATTTTTTCCCTCCAAACGTTCAGATACCCAAAAAGTGGTTCTCCAAATATAAAAAGAGCAAAGCTTCTTCTCTCCTCACCTTTTCTTTCTCTTCATTGTGCATTGTTCTCTAACCCCTCTTCTATCTTATATCCCTCCACATATTCCTGCTGCCAACCACCTCACTGCCTCTTCTCTGTGAAGATCATGGGGACAGACAGCCTGACAAAAAGCAGATACCGCCCATCACTGCCAAGTGTAAAACTCTCCTTCTCCCACCATTCACAGAACGTTGAGAGTTTTTTCCAGGGACAGTCCAGGTTTTCAGTGAGGTTTCCAGCTTTTCGTGGAGTTTGAGGGTCCATCCATGTAGGTGCCCCAGTGAGTCAGGCTCAGGAACAGATTCCACCATAGAATTTTCTCAGAACATCTTCTGCAAGTCCCAGGTTGTCAAGACCGCTACCTCCATTTCTAGGTTCCAGTTCCATATGGATTAGCTCCATGTCCAAGTTCTTGAGGACCAGAATAAAATCTAGAAAAAGAATTGGTGTGTGCACACACATACACACACTACACAATCATGCTGCCACTAGTCAGTACATTTCTTTCTAAATACAAATACAAATTTGTACAGGAAGTGAGATTATCATGAAAACATGGCCAGATGTCAACTAAGGACCAGCTTAAGTTGTTCAAAATGGTTACGAACTTCAAGTAATCCTATTCTAATGCACTCCTTTCAGAAAAAAGGATATGTACTTATTTGTATTTATCACTATTAATACAAATAAATATATGCAATATGAGTACAATTAAAATTTCTCAATTGTTTTTCCCCCAATGAGAAAATTTTACTTTTCCTGTCCATGAAGGAAAATCAAGCTCTTAAGGAAATATACATTAGAATCCCTGAATATCCTGTATCAACAGAAGTCATACTTTGCTACACCATAACTTTTTCATGGCATTTTTCACTTCAACATTCCTCAGGGTATAGATCAGAGGGTTGAGCAAGGGCGTCCCAATTGTATAAAACACAGCCACCATCTTGTCTATTGGAAATGTGGTTGGTGGGCGTGTGTATATGAATATACATGGACCAAAAAATAGGACAACCACAATAAAGTGGGAGGTGCAGGTGGAAAGGGCTTTTCGCCTTCCTTCAGCACTGTGGTTTCGCAGAGAGTACAAGATGACAACATAGGAGGTAAGCAGGATTATGAAACTCACCGTGCATATGGCCCCACTGTTAGAAACAAGTAGCAAATTTATCACGTAAGTGTCCATACAGGCAAGTTTCAACAAGGGCTGAAAGTCACAGAAATAGTGGTCAATCACGTTGGGGCCACAGAAAGGCAATCTCAAAGCCAGGAAAATTTGTGCTGAAGAGTGGATACAGGATCCCACCCAGCTCAAAATCATCAGCACACTGCAGACATGCTGGCTCATGAGGGTTGTGTATCGCAAGGGCTTACAAATAGCTATGTAGCGATCAAAAGCCATGAGGATGAGCACGAAGATTTCCAGGCACCCAAAGAAATGAGCTGCAAAGACCTGAGTCATGCACTCATTGTACGAAATGGTATTCTTCTGAGTAATGGCACCCACAATCAATCTGGGGGCTGTGGTTGTAGAGAGGCAAGCATCAGAAAACGACAGATAGAATAGGAAGAAGTACATGGGACTCCCAAGGGTCTTGCTTGTTTTAATAGTCACCAAAATGAGAAAGTTCCCCAACAGTGTTGCAAGGTAAAGAATCAAGAAGACCCCAAATACTGCCTTCTGCTTTCCTGCATCCTGTGTCAACCCAAAGAGAATGAATTCAGTCACACTGCTATTCATCGCAATTCTACTGGCTGAAAGTAAGGTGCAGTTGAAGACAAGGGCTGAATCTGCAAAGAGAAGGAAAGAAGTGACAGCTTGGGAAGATCGGTGGGCTGAACTCTGAATGCCTTGCTTTTGCTCCATGTTATGTTACCTCTGACTGCCTTCAGTCCTCTTTGACTCTTGGTAAATCAGCAGATGCCCAAGCCTCTCCCAGATCTATCTGTCGATTCAGAAGCTAACTTCCTTGGATCAAAGCCTTTGCATTTGGGGAAGTAAAATTAAATGTCCTTTAAAAATTCAATTCCTGGGGCGCCTGGGTGGCGCAGTCGGTTAAGCGTCCGACTTCAGCCAGGTCACGATCTCGCGGTCCGTGAGTTCGAGCCCCGCATCGGGCTCTGGGCTGATGGCTCAGAGCCTGGAGCCTGTTTCCGATTCTGTGTCTCCCTCTCTCTCTGCCCCTCCCCCGTTCATGCTCTGTCTCTCTCTGTCCCAAAAATAAATAAACGTTGAAAAAAAAAATAAAAAATAAAAAATAAATAAATAAATAAATAAAAATTCAATTCCTACCAAGATAGAAAACTGCAGCACTTGAACTTTCCTTGGGCAAGTGACTTATCTCGCTGGAAATTTAGCCTTCATATGAAAAATACAGTGCAAATATTTGCCTTACCTGATCCTGAGTTTCCCTAAGAATTAAACATATTTTTATGCACACATATAGACACATATATTTCAAGTGTTATGCATTTTATCTACATGCTTTGAATTCTGAAAAACACTATTCCACTATAATTAAGCACTCATACTATTGAGGAGTCCCTCTTGATGAAAATATTCTCAGTTCAGTTCACTCATTTTTGGGTCTCTGACCCCTTCATCTCTGACCCCATCAACATCTTGGATGAAATATGATTTACAAAAATCTATTTTCACAGTCTTTTACTTACACCTCTTGTGTTCAATGTCAACTTCCCTGATGCATTATATGACAAATGTCAGGACAACTTTGAGGTTGGCATAATTGAGGAAAATCGTTTACCTTCTTGGCTGTACTGTTGAACTTAACTCATTATAATATTGAGCATCTTGGCCTATGAATTCAACATGCTATAAAATTCCTAATGATGCCTATAATCTAAATTGTTTTTTTACTCTGGGTTGTTCCTTTTTACTCTGAATTCGTTAGGATACTTCTAAAAATATCATCTGAATATTATTCCATAATTCCAATATACTATGTTATGATTGTTCTATTTCAAGTTCTTGTTCCTAGCACGTATAGTTTGTCATTGAAATCATCATATAATAACATTTTGTGTCCTGATTATGACTTGGAATTATTATAACACTTCTTCCTATGTTATTATACTTTTCATTAGTTTCATTGTTAATTATGTGACACTGTATAAATTTTTATAAGTGGCATCTTTTTGACTATTTGTCCTTTGAGATATTTATATTGCTTCCAATTTTCACTCACATAGATAACAACTCAGAGTAATATCCCAAGTATGATATTGCCATCCCAAAGCTAGAGATTATCATTGCTATTTATAATCATTAAAAATGTTTTTCAGTATTTTGTGTCTATTATTGTTAGCTATATTTTATTATAGAATAATTCATGATTAACATTAATTATCCAAATTACACAGGAAAATGAGAGAAGAAAATTAAAATTTGTCTCCAGTTTATTGAATCTATAATTCTACTCTCCAGAAATAACTACTTTTGGTTTCTTCTATGCCATTTAAGAAAGATCCTATCAGTATATTTACATATGTGTGTATTTCTACATCTTTTTACTGTGTAAAAATATGGTCAATATTTCAAGGTTGATGATTTTGCAGAAAAGCTGATGAACATGACGACAAACAAAAAGGTTTTGTTTTGACAGGATCTGATTCTCTCATTTGGTTAACAGAAAAAAATTGTATTAAAATATGCATATACATTTTTGACCCCAACCACATTTTACATTGTTGCCACAATTTTCATGAAAACAGTGTTCTTTTGAGAATGCTTCATCTTTGTTCAGTTCATATTTTGCAATCATGATACTTTATCTGGGATGGCTATTCATCTAGAAAAATAACTGCGTTTTTTTATTCAATGACACAGTGGTTGCAGTCAGATGTCTTGGGTTCAAATCCCAGCTCCACTATTTACTACCTTGGGAAAGCCACTTTTAAACATAACCAGGGTTACTCTGCAGATGAACTGAGAAAAAGACCCAGCATATAATAAGTGAGAATTGTGTAAGTCCCAGCCTCTGCTACTTTCCCTATTCTGATTTTATTTTTTCCCTTTTCTGTGACTTTTTTTTTCCTTTTCTTATTACAAGCTACCAATTTCCCCATTCTCATTTAGCCTTTTTTCCAACATTTTAAAATTACACTATCTATGCACTTCTCTCATAATTCCATAGTTATCTTTCATTTGAAATATTGAATCCCAATTATCTGGATTCTTTTATTGTAAAGAATGGGCAGAATACTTGCTCTTAATGACTTTTGAGTTTTAAGACACATGTAGATGCAATACTACATCTGTACCACTGTTTTTTCACACTAGTTTCCTTCCCCCAGTGGCTGAAATCATCTCGGCACTGTGGTTCCTGCTAATTTGCTCGCGGTGATCAGAAACTGGGAATGGCAACTCCAAACATGGTTCATAAATACTAAAAAACAGGGGCGCCTGGGTGGCTCAGTTGGTTGAGCACCCGACTTTGGCTCAGGTCATGATCTCACGGTTCGTGAGTTCAAGCCCCGCATTGGGCTCTGTGCTGACAGCTTAGAGCCTAGAGCCTGCTTCAAATTCTGTGTCTCCCTCTCTCTCTGCCCCTCCCATTAGCACTCTGTCTCTCTCTGACTTTCAAAAATGAATAAATGTTAAAATAAATAAATAAATGCTAAAAACCAAATACAAAGTGCAAACAGTTTCCCTATATGTGACCCATGATGACATGAGAGTAGAAATAAAATATACCCTTGGTTGTAAAGAGTTCGTGATCCAAAGATATGAAAATCAGAGGGGTGAGAGCATTTGACATGAAAGAAACCAACCAAAGTTTTAATGGAGATCATGGGACAAATAGAGAAGATCGATATGAAACTGATGGTTTAGACTGATTCTAGTGTCACAGCAGAAAAACTTGGAAAAGTAAGGTTTCCTCTCTGCCAAAGGCCATGGAAGCCACATTATGAAATTTGAACATGGTTTTGCAGTCAAGTGTGAGATTTGAGGATATACCAGATATGAGAGCTGATTTTAATAAGATTTATTCAGCACCTAAGAACAGAATCATTCAGCTGTTTATCAAAATTTAATCATCTGGTTTTTCTAAGTTTAGTCTAGTTGGATTTGGGCTTATCTGGAATGAGGTGCCTTCTCCCTTCAAGATGTCAGGGTTGCACTGAAGACATCCATCTTTGAATTCCCTGCACTTAGAAACTCAATGGGCAGCATACCGGTGGATCCACTGTGGCCCCAACAGAAAGAAGATTGGCCCACCAGGCATCCCGAGTATGATTCAATGGTGCCTCCAGACCTATCCCTTCCCCTCTCAGAGAAGGAGCAGATGGGCTCCCTCTCAGCTGTCTCTGTGGGGGGCGGGGAGGAGGTAGCAAAATCACACACCTCTTCTCAGCTTTAATAGGATCATTTTGTTGTTGTTGCCTTTGACTTTGTTCTTGGTGTTAAGAGTTTAGTTTTGTAGAGCAGTGTTAGATTCACAGCAACACCAACACACAGGTACAGAGATTCTCCATCTGGTCCCTAGCCCCCACACAAATATCACCCCTGCCATTATCAACATCTCCCTCCAGAATGGCACATTTCTCGGAACTGAGGAGCCTATTGTGACACATCCTTATCACCCAGAGTCCACAGTTGACCCCAAGGTTCATTCTTGGTGTGGTACATTCTATGGTTGGGATAAACATTAAACACATACATCCATCATCGTAATATCATACAGAATATTTTCATTGATCTAAAAACAGGATCAGTTTAGATTCTCAAAACATGAGATATAAAAATTCCTTTCACACAGTGTCTAATACTCATTAAGTTCTAAATAAAATGGCTCACACCATTTTGTTGGAGAAAACTAACACGTTGAGGGCGATATCTATGTGAGTTTTCATTGTGAGTATTATTAGCTCATACATAGCATGAAATTGGACTGGTATCTCATAAACCAGTCAGTATTACAAATGGCCTGTCCTGGCATCCTTTAAGTGGGCCCACTATGTTTCTAAACGGAAAGAAAGGACACAATTTCAGATCTTCCCTCTTACCCTCACTCTCCGTCCTCTCCCTCTTTTTACCTCCTTGCTCCAACTTGAAAAGGAAAAGCGGGCATCCGAAAAATATGGTGAGGGCGCCTGGGTGGCGCAGTCGGTTACGCGTCCGACTTCAGCCAGGTCACGATCTCGCGGTCCGGGAGTTCGAGCCCCGCGTCGGGCTCTGGGCTGATGGCTCAGAGCCTGGAGCCTGTTTCCGATTCTGTGTCTCCCTCTCTCTCTGCCCCTCCCCCGTTCATGCTCTGTCTCTCTCTGTCCCAAAAATAAATAAAAAACGTTGAAAAAAAATTAAAAAAAAAAAAGAAAAATATGGTGAATCATAAATTCTAATTCAATGGTTACTGTGGTTTTCAAGTGCAAAGGCTCAAACTCTGTGCCATAGTCTTGCTTACCACCTTTCCTCCGGTGCTTCTGCTCATGTGTGTTCCAGCCATGCCTGACACTTGCTGCCCCTCATGAATATGTCCCTACCATCTCATTCCCTACATTTTCAATGTTTCTTAGTGGCTAAATGACCTTCCTCTGAAACAACTTCCACACTCTGTTGCTACCTGTGTCTAGAGTACCCAATTCACCCTCTCAGCAAAGCTTTCCAGGTTTTCCCAAACAACCTTCCAGTGTTAAAATCTGTGTGTGTGTGTGTGTGTGTGTGTGTGTGTGTGTGTGTGTGTTTCGTGAATCGTGCAACCCTTGATGAGAGCCATCATTCCTTTTTCCCTTTAATATTTTTGTTCATTGGATTTTATATCTCATGAGGCAGGTTCACATTGTCTATTTTGTGCACTTCTGGCCAGTCTGGGAGGCAGGTTAGGAGAGAGCAGTCAGAAAGAAACCAGTACCAGGATGCAAGCCTTTTTTTCTCATGGCAACCTCTCCCTCTGCAGCTAGAGGTAGCCTTCATCTTATCAGCTTTTCTTTTAAAACACCTAATTTGGGGTGCCTGGGTGGTTCACGTGATTAAGCATCAGAATCTTGGTTTCAGTTCATGTCATGATCTCACGGTGCATGGGATCAAGCCCCACATTGGGCCCTGTGCTGACAGCCTGCTTGGGATTCTCTCTCTCCCTCTCTCTGTACCTCCCCGCTCATGACTGCTCGTGCTCTCTCTTTCTCAAAATAAATTCGTAAATATATAAAAATAAATAAATAAATAAATAAATAAATAAATAAATAAAGGGTCAACTGCTTATTTAATTAATTTAAAAACTAAAGAAACCCACAAGTTTAGGGTTCTATACCTCTGCCCCCTTGAATGTACCTCCCTTTCAATAAAAATTGGTCGTGAGAATGTGCTGCCTCAAGCAGAGGCCAGTGAAAGCTGGGAACCCTGACACATTCAGATCCTCTCATCACAGAGTAAATATGTTCCTGGAGCTTCAAGCTTCTCAGGAGACAGAATTAAATCATGGCAACTGCCCTAAAACCCAGTCCTGCATGGGAGGCAAGGAAAAGAACATAGTTTACTTGGGTTTGAAAACTTACCTTATTTCTTATAAAGAAGGAGATGGGATCCAATAGAAAGCTCCTAGATTTGCTCTCGCAATTTGGATTTACTTTGAAGATGAATCATGCGCAGTATGTCTGCAACATACCAACTGTACATCCAATTGATCTACTCAGCTTTCCAGTGCAGGGTCTACGGGGAGAGGAGATACTCCACAGGTAGCCAGTCTTTCCTAGAAGGCCTGAGTTAGGGCTGTAATATCAGCAGAAAATTTCTCACTTCTATTCTTAGAACTTTCGAGAATAAAGAGGAAATATCCTCACTATTCTGTGATACAAACATCTCTAAAGACAGCTCTGTCAGCCCAAAACAACTCCCTGGCAGAGCAGACGAATTGTACATTTCTTCTTCCTCCCTCCGATATTTATAGAGATTTCATAGAAGTCCACAAATGCCAAGCTTTTGGAGGGACAAGGACTCTGCCCTTCCCACCCAACCCCAAAGGCAAAGCTCAGTCAATCCTGGATCACAGCAAACCATGGTGCCAAGTAATCCCAAACTAGGCTGTCAACAGGCAGATTCTGTCCTCAGAGCCCTTCTTCCCGTCCAGAGTCTGTCCTAAGGGACGCCTCTCATCTCAGCTACCAAGTGCTCCACTCATGTCCCTGCCCTACGGAAAAAGCAAGCAGGTATAGATTACTAAAAGTTCCCAAATGCTCTGCTCTTTCAGTCAAATCTTTCTAACAGCACATAAAGCTCTGAGCCCATGTACAGGTTCAAACCCAGGTGATGTAATTGAATTCTAGCTTCACGATTTACGTCTCTGTGACTTTAGGGAAGTTTCTTAACATCTCCCAGTTTATTTTAGAAAATGTTACTGTTACGTATAATATTATAAATCTTAATGACACTCTTAAAATATTAAATGACAATGAAAACTACTGTTTGCAATCTCTACAATTTCTAAATATTTTGAAATCAGTAAGTCATCAGGTAAAGAGAGAAGAGAAAGAAAATGGAAATGAAGATGTTTTACACGTTTTTTAAATCTTTAAGTCAAGTTAAGTTATAGTTAAGCAATGAAATGCACTTTTTATATTGAACAATTCTATACATTACTCAGTGCTCACCACAAGTGTACCCTTAACCCCCTAATCTGATTCACCCATCTGCCCACCTCCCCTCGGGCAACCACCAGTGTATTTTCTGGATTTAAGAGTCTGGGTTTTGTATTTTCTCTCTTTGTGTGATCATTTGTCTCGTTTCTTGAATTCCACGTATGGGTGAAATCATATGGTATTTGTCTTCCTCTGTCTGACTTATTTAGCTTAGCATTATACACTCTAAGTCCATCCATGTTGTTGCAAATGGCAAGGTTTCCTTCTTGTTAAACCTGAGTAACAGTCCACTGTATGTACCGTATCTTCTTTATCCATTCACCTATCAGTGGACACTGGGTGGCTTCCATACTTTGGCTATTGTATATAATGCTGCAGTAAACAAAGGGGTGCATATGTCTTTTCCCATTAGTGTTTTTTTTTCTTTGGATAAATACCCAGTAGTGGAGTTACTGGATCAGATGGTAGTTCTATTTTTAATTTTTTGAGGAAACAACATGCTGTTTCTCACAGTGGCTGCACCAAGTTGCATCCCCACCAACAGAGCACAGGAGTTCTTTTTTCTCCACATCTCCAGCATCCTCGTCAGCACTTGCGATTTCTTGTCTTTATTATTTTAGCCATTCTGATAGGTAGGAGGTGATATTTCACTGCAGTTTTTTTGGTACCATTTATTTATTTTTGAGGAAGAAAAAGAGAGAGGGTGCGCACGGGTGAGGAACAGAGCGAGAGAGGAACAGAGGATCTGAACCAGGCTCTGTGCTGACAGCAGAGATCCCAACACGGGGCTCGAACGCACAAACCATGACCTGAGCCGCAGTCAGATGCTTCACCAGCTGAGCCACCCAGGCACCCCTCACCGTAGTTTTGATTTGCATTTCCCTGATTATTAGCGGCGTTGAACATCTTTTAATGTGTTTACTGGTCATTTGTGTGTCTTCTTTGGAAAAATGTCTATTCAGGTCCTCTGCCCATTTTGTAATCAGATCTCTTCTCATTGTGGTGGTGAATTGTATGAGTTCTTGGTATCGTCTGGATATTAACCCTTAATCATTTTCAGCTGTCTCCATGTAATTTTTGATTTCCTGTTTGATTTTTTGGTTGACCCATTCATTGTTTACTAGGAACTTCTTTAGCCTCCATGTATTTGTGTTCTTTCTAGATTTCTTCTCATGAGTAATGCTACTTTCATACCATTATGGCCAAAAAAATATGTATAATACGATTGCAATCTTTTCGAATTTTTTAACACTTGTTTTGTAGCCTAACATGTGATCCATTCTGGAGAACTTTTCATGTGTGCCTGAAAAGAATGTGTATGCTGCTGTTTATATAATATTCTGACTATGTCTGTTAGGTCCATTTGGTCGAATGTGTCATTCAAAGCCACTATTTCATCATTGACTTTTCTGTCTGGATGATCCACTCATTATGTAAGTTGGGTGTTAAGGTTCCCTATGATTACTGTATTACTGTCAATTTCTTCCTTTATGTCTGTTAATAGTTGCTTTATGTATTTAGGTGCACCCATGTTCAGTGAATAGGTATTTAGACTTGTTACATCCTCTTGTCGGATTGTTGGACTTATCCAGACCTAAAGACACATGCAAATTGAAAGTGAAGGGATGGAAAAGCATTTACCATGAAAATAGAAGCAGAAACAAAGCTGGGATAGCAATACTTATATCAGACAAAATAGACCTTCAAACAAAGACTGTAACAAGACTCAAAGAAGGACACTACATAATGACAAAATGCACCATTTTTAAACATGCAGTAGATGACTTTTGATACATGTATACATTCCTGTAACTACCATCCCATGGTAGGAGTTTATCAACTTTATTCTTCTATTCAAAGAAACAGATTTTGGCTTCATGTGTGTTCTCCTCATATTTATGTTCTACTTCTTTGCCTTCTGCTCTTTATTATTTGGTTGTGTCCTATGGTGCCTTCTGAGGCTATGAAGGACAGTCTGTTTCATGCATCCCCCCCAAGCTTCTGGTGGTTTGCTGGCAATCTTTGGAGTTTCACGGCTTGTAGATGCATCACCCCATCTCTGCCTTCATCTTCCCTGGTGTTCTCCCTGCTTGTGTGCATGTCTGTCTCCATGTCCAAATCTCCCCCTCTTTATAAGGACAGTGATCCTTATAAAGTCCACTATGACGACCTCATCTTAACTTGATCATCTGCAAAGACCCTATTTCCAAATAAATTCATATTCACAACCACTGGGAGGCAGGACTTCAACATCTTTTGAAGGTTTACAATTCAACCCATAACAAACCCTATACAGCCTCTAGAATTGGGGAAACATCCTGAGGGGGAAATCACAGCATGATTGAGGCTCTCCAAAATTTCCTCCCAAAGCGCTGCTGCTGTCTCTGTCCTCACCCCAGCCCTGCAAGTGACCCTCCACCAGTTCTCAGCCTCCTGTCTGTGCCCAGAATCACCAAATGTTCTTGGGACAGAAGCCACCACAGATCTTATTTTTCCTTTCCTTCCCCTACGTTCATCTGCTGTGTTCTTAAATTCCACGTATGAGTGAAATCATATGATATTTGTCTTTCTCTGCCTGACTTATTTCACTTAGCATCATGCCCTCTAGTTCTCTCCATGTTGTTGCAAATGGCAAGATTTCATTCTTTACGCTCAAGGGAGGCAAACCATAAGAGGCTCTTAAATACAGAGGAAAAGCTAGTGGTTGTGAGAAGGGAGGTGGGTGGAGGGATGGGCTAAATGGGTGATGGGCGTTAAGAAGGACATTTGTTGGGATGAGCACTGGGTGTCATAGGTAAGAGGTGAACCACTGGGTTCTACTCCTGAAACCAATCCTACACTGTAAAAAAAACTTGAATTTAAATTTAAAAAGGCAGCCACA
This sequence comes from Felis catus, assembly GCF_018350175.1. Taxonomy (NCBI): domain Eukaryota; kingdom Metazoa; phylum Chordata; class Mammalia; order Carnivora; family Felidae; genus Felis; species Felis catus. Next base: position 100,457,305 of record NC_058377.1, on the reverse strand, counting down.
GAATTTATTTATCGAAGCTCTTGTCTCTGCAGTTTATCCCTTCCAGTTCCTCACAAGGTGGTTCCCCTGCTGTATCTGCCTTTTCTACTTGCTCACGACAAGAGCACTTTTGGCCACAAGTTATCGAATCACACCCAGAAGCGAAAGACCATTTATGGATTTTATTATTATTTTTAAATTAACTCAGCAAATATTTATTGACCACTTACTATGTGCCCGGTGCTCTTCTGGACACTGGTCATTTAACAGCACGTTTCTTAAAGACACAAATCCCTTCCCTCATATAAATTGCAGTCTAGTGTGTATGCTAAACAAAGAAAAACAAACAGGAAAATAAATAACGGTGTGACACGTCAGAGAAGGACGTGCTAAGAAGTCAGAGAAGGATGTGCTACGGAGACAAATTCAGCAGAGGTGGAGGAGTAGGAGACAGAATGTCAGTGGGTGTGAGCTGCAAGTCTGTCCCATCAGAAAAGTCGTTATTGTGAAAACACGTTTTGATAATAAGCCAAAGCAATTGAGGGGGTAAATCACGTATATATCAGGAGGAAGAATAACGAAGGTATAGAAAACAACCTGTGTAAAGATCGTCAGGCAGGGGCACCTGGGTGGCTCGGTTGGTTAAGCATCCAACTTCGACTCAGGTCATGATCTCACAGTTCGTGGGTTCAAGCCCCGTATCAGGCTCTGTGCTGACAGCTCAGAGCCTGGGGCCTGCTTCGGATTCTGTGTCTCCCACTCTCTCTGCCCCTTCCCTGCTCATGGTCTGTCTCTTTCTCTCTCAAAAATAAATAAACATTAACAAAATTTTTTAATAAAAAAAATAAGACATAAAAAGCACTAACCGTAAAAGACGACTGATAAATCCAACTACATTAAAACTGAGAACTTCTTTTCATCAACTGACACCATAAAGTAAATAAAACGATGAGCCATGGGGCACCTGGGAGGCTCAGTCGGTTGAGTGTCCAACTTCAGCTCAGGTCATGATTCCAGAGTTCGTGAGTTTGAGCCCCGCATCGGGCTCTGTGCTGACAGCTCAGAGCCTGGAGCCTGTTTCAGATTCTGTGTCTCCCTCTGTCCCTGCCCCTCCCCCACTTGCGCTCTGTCTCAAAAATAAATAAACATTAAAAAATGTTTTTTTCTTAAAAAGATTCTCAGGCAGAAGCATGCCTGATGTCAGGCAAAAAGTTGGCAGGCACAATGGTCTGTTTGTTACAGCGAGGTCAAAGGATTGCCGGAGTTAGCTCTCGTAGAAAAAAAAAAAAAAAAAAACAATGGAAGTACGGATGAAAATGAGCGGGTTTGAATTATTGGTAACGACACAGTGTCGGGTATGGCCATGGGAGTGAGCAGCTGGGATGGATTAAAGGGCAAGATTCCTAGAAGAAAACTGGTCAATCGTTTTTTTTAGAAGCCAGCATATGGGAAGGATCATCTATGTGCATAATAAAATTACCAAAACTTATGGCATAATCATGTTGGAACGATGGCAAGAAAGGTACCAGCATCTTCAGGGAATAAGTGGAACGGTTCTGCAGGCAGCATAGCTTTTATAAATAAACGTGGAGTGTGGCACAGTCTGATTGAAGCTAAAAGCTAAGGGTAAACATGGCTGAAAGACTAGGCATGCGTCGAAAGAAGCAATGAGAAGCAATCATAACAATCTCATCTCTAGGCATTTGGCATAGTTGCCGTGGAAGAGAAGACAGCCCCTACTTAAGTGGAAACAGCACGCAGAAGGGAGAATGCGGACAGCTAGAAAATAAAGACAATGTTCCCAGAAGAGATTGAAAATGTATTTGAAAACGGATCTGCTTGTTACTTGTTATTTCTGAAACCTCAAAGATCTAATGAAAGGGGATTTGGGAAGACGTGAGTTATCAGGAAAAGAGGGGGTTTGTAATGCTGTCGGGCATTTAAGTGCAAATTTTCAAAATTATCACAAAAAAAAATTGGCAGTCGTTAGTTTGAGAAACAGTCATGCAGTCTCTTCTCTTCCTGTGCGTTAAAACTCTTGGACTTACCATTGGGATTTCGATACAGCATAATCTACCAGAATATGAGCTGCAAAAAGAGCTGTAAAGAGTCTCAGCTACCCAGATTAGTACTTGGCAATGATGGGGGGGGGGGGGGGGCATCAATATTTACCTTCAGTCACACCGTGGCGGTGTTTGAAGCCACTATAACAGTAATCACATTCCAGCACTGAAATTATGTGGTTATAACTGGGTATAAATTGGTCATCAGATGACCTCTAGTATACTCACGTGTATTTTGAAACTGCCATTCAAACAAAAACAGAAAGTAAGGCGTTCTCATAGAAGCTACCAGGTCCTAATAATAGGATCTCTGGTTCATAGTCCTCAAATTCTAAGCACTCAGTACAAACTACCTGTTACCTTCAAAGGATTCCACAATGGGTGTTGTATGTATTTCGAACAAACAGACAAAAACCCAGGCCTTCAAAGCAAGCCTAGCTTCCTTCTAGTGCACAGCGCCCCTCCATAAAGAAAGGCCAGCATCACCCCTGGGAGGGTGTAGATCTTTGACGAACACCCAGATCTTTTCGAACAGTGGTGTTAATAATCCGGAAATTCTCTTTTCCAAATGTTTAGACTCCATTTTGAAGCAATCAAAGCACTTAGGAGGCCGAAGCCCGAGGCTGCCTGCTCTTTGCTGCTGATTACAGATCTCTATCCTCTCTGGTCTTAAGTTTATCCATGGATGGATGCCTCATGCTCCCTGCTCATGCCCACCCTGGGCCAGCGGGCAGAGCACCAGCCAGGTGCTGCTGCTTTTCCTTTGTCAGCTCTTCTACTGGATTCGTGTTGAGGTTCCCCTTGTGCTTTTAAAATTTTTATGAAGAGGATGATTATTTTTTAGTACAACGGAAAGTGTAGAGTTGGCATTCTTTGGAAATTAAAAGTCTCATATTTTTTTTCTTGAAAGAAATGACCTTTTACAGAGTCATTGCTCAGACTTTAAGTTGACTATGCATATATGCAAGCTAGGGGGCTAAGGAGAATTCCAATCAAATTCTGGGAAATCGAGACATATTTTGAACACATTTTTAAAAATTTAAATCCAAGTTAGTTAACATATGTGTAATGATAATTTCAAGAATAGAATTTAGTGATTCATCACTTCCATATAACACTCCGTGCTCATCCCCACAAGTGTCCTCCTTAATGCCCATCATCCATTTAGTCCATCCCTCCCTCCATCTCTCCTCCAGCAACCCCCAGTTTGGTACCTGTATTGAAGAGTCTCTTATGGTTTGTCTCCTCACTGTTTTCGTCTTATTATTCCTTCTCTTCCCCTATGTTCATCTGTTTTCTTTTTAAAATTCCACATATGAGTGAAATCAATGAGTTTCTGTGACTGACTTATTTCACTTAGCATAATACACCCTAGTTCCATCCATGTTGTTGCAAATGGCAAGATTTCATTCTTTTTGATTGCCTAGTAGTACTCCAGTGTGTGTGTGTGTGAGTGTGTGTGTGTGTGTGTGTGTGTGTTTGAGTGTTTGTGTGTGTACTACATCTTTTTTATCTTTTCATCAGTCCATGGAAATTTGTGTTCTTTCCATAATTTGGAAATAATACTTCCATAATACTGTTGATAGCACTGCTATAAACATTGGGGTGCATATGCCCCTTCAAATCAGCATTTCTGTATCCTGTAAATAAATACCTAGTAGTGCAATTGCTGGGTGGCAGGGTAGCTCTATTTTAATTTCTTGAGGAACCGCCATGCTTTTTGTAGGAGTGGCCAAACCAGTTTGCATTCCCAACAACAGTGCAAGAGGCTTCCCCTCTCTCTGCATTCTCACCAACACCTATTGTTTCCTGAGTTGTTAATTATAGCTATTCTAACAGGTGTGAGGTGGTATCTCATTGTGGTTTTGCTTTGCATTTCCCTGATGATGAGTGATGTTGAACATCTTTTCATGTATCTGTTAACCATCTGGATGTCTTCTTTGAAAAGTGTCTGTTCATGTCATCTGCCCATTTCTTCACTCGATTATTTGGTTTTGGGGTATTGAATTTGATAAGTTCTTCATAAATTTTGGATACTAACCCTTTATCCAACATGTCTTTTGCAAATATCCTCTCCCATTCCATCAGTTGCCCTTTAGATTTGTTGATTGTTTCCTGCGCTGTGCAGAGGCTTTTTCTTTTGATGAGGTCCCAATAGTTCATTTTTGCTTTTGTTTCCCTTGCCTCTGGAGACATGTCTAGTAAGAAGTTGCTGTGGCCAAGGTCAGAGAGGTTGTTGTCTGTTTTCTCCTCTAGGATCATATGGTTTGCTGTCTCACATTTAGGTGTTTCATCCAGTTTGAGTTTATTTTTACGTATGGTGTAAGGTAGTCATGTAGGTCCATTCTTCTGCATGTCGCTGTGTAGTTTTCCCAACACCATTTGGTGAAAAGACTGTCTTTTTGGCCTGGAGTATTCTTTCCTGCTTTGTCAAAGATTAGTTGGCCATACGTTTGTGGGTCAATTTCTGGGTTCTGTATTCTGTTCCATTGATCTAGGTGTCTGTTCTTGTGCCAGTCCCATACTGTATTGATGATTACAGCTTTGTAATACAGCTTCAAGTCCGGAATTGTGATGCCTCCAGCTTGGCTTTCTTTTTCAACATTGCTTTGACTATTTGGGTTTTTTTTTTTCTGGTTCCATACAAATTTTACGATTGTTTGTTATAGCTCTGTGAAGAATGCTGGTGTTATTTTCGTAGCGATTGCATTGAATGTGTAGATGACTTTGTGTAGGATTGACATTTTAACAATATTTGTCCTTCTAGTCAATGAGCATGGAGTGTTTTTCCATTTCTTTCATAAGCTTTCTATAGTTTTCAGCATACGGATCTTTTACCTCTGTGGTGAGGTTTATTCCTAGGTATTTTATGGTTCTTGGTGCTATTGTAAATCAGATTGATTTCTTGATTTCTCTTTCTGTTGCTTCATTATTGGTGCATAGAAATGCAACTGATTTCTGGACATTGATTTTATATCCAGCAACTTTGCTGAATTCATGTGTCAGTCCTAGCAGCTTTTTGGTGGAGTCTTTTGGGTTTTCCATGTCGAGTATCATGTCATCTGCAAAAAGTGAAAGTTTGACTTCCTCTTTGCCAATTTGGATGCCTTTAATTTCATTTTGATTTCTGATTGCTGAGTCTAGGACTTCCACTACTATGTTGAACACCATGGGTGAGTGGACAGCTCTGTCGTGTTCCTGGCCTTAGGGGTAAAGCTCTCAGTTTTTCCCCATTAAGGATGATATTAGTTGTGGGTCTTTCATATATGGCTTTTATGATCTTGAAGTGTGTTGTAATTTTTAAAGCCTTGTTGACTTATGTTAGAAATATCAAAAATGTATGAAAAATGTTCTCATCTTAAAGAATCAGTAGATTTTAAGGAATGACTCTATAATAATTCTGCTTTGACAGATATCTCTCAACTGAGATAACCTCCTGCCCCCTGAGATTGGAAACAGTCAACCAAAGAGCAGAAGCTACATGGGCCAGCCCTAGAGTCCTGGCATTGTAACATGCTCTAGGTGGGAAATGACACCATGTAAGTAAAGTGATTTTAACAATCGATCCCATGAAAACTGATTTGAAAAACATTTACACTGATAGGTATGACAAAGTGGAAGGATCTTGCTAATTACAGGAAGAGTTAGCAACACCTATTTAGGTTCCAATCAACAATAGATGATGCTGCCCAGGCTGCTGCTGGGTGGGAACAACAGGGTTAAGTCTGCCTTGCTGCCAGACTTCAGGTGCCAAATAGACCATTTACAGAACTCTTAACTAAAGCACAGCACCTTTCAGACCTTTCCAGAAAAATAAAGAGACAAGATTCTAAACCTCAAGGAAGAAGGAAATGCTTACACTGAAAAGAATGAACGATACATTTTTAATTGGGGGATTGGTCACAGCTGTGAACAGACGAGCTAAGCCAAAGTTATGCTATAGCTTGGTTAAAAACCAATTTCCAGGATGATTTCCCAGACAGGTAAAGGACAAAGCCGCCCATCCTCCTCCTGTTCCGATGAGGGCAACCTGGTCAATGGTGATTTCTCTAACAGCTTCTACAACCCTTGGGTTGATTTGGCTCTTCTGCAATCTTGCCACAAGGTGGCGATCGAGTGAGGTGGTGGTGCAAGTTCCAGCTCCAGGTTTCACCTAGGACTGGAGGATTTGTATCTTTGCGGGTCCAGAAAATGTTCATGGATTGTGTGAAGTTTTAACCATGTTGTACTTCATCCTGTGAGTGGTATGGAGGGACCACGCTAGCCTATTTCACCCTACATTCACCACTTGGATCTCAAGTGAGCCATTGATGCTGCTGGGGTAGCACACCACAGGTCCACAGTCCATTTATTCTCTGTTGTCCTAAAGGGCATCTCTGTCCTTTCACTGGTAGCACTATTGGTGGATGACGGTGTGTCCTAAAGGACTGTTTATCTTCTCTTGTACTTTACATTGTTTAAATATATTTTAGAGAGACACACAGAGAGAGAAAGCAGGGGAAAAGGGGAGAGAGGGAAATAGAGAATCTCAAGCGGGTTTGTTTCTCAGCACAGAGCACGAAGCAGGGCTTGATCCCAAGACCCTGAGATCGTGACCTGAGACTAAATCAAGAGCTGGTCACTTAACTGACTGAGCCACCCAGGTGCCCCAATTCCCTTCTATTTGTAAACCCCTGATAACTTCTTTTTTTCCCAGTCTCAACTGATGATTTTATTTTCTAATTCATTCAGAAACTATGAAACAATCAGAAAAGAATTTGTACGAACACCCCATCTCCTCACCTCAGCATCTGTACCCATGTAACCAGCCCCCCTGCCTGTTACATTGGAATTCTGCTCCCTATTAATCATCTGTTGTACCATCTAAAGCCAGCGCCTCCACTTGTGTTGCTCCTGTCTACACGAGAGCAGCGGTCTGATAATTCCCCATCTTTCCTTAGAACCTTTTGATCTCTGCTGGATCATTCCCTATCATCATGGAACCATCCCATCCTTTCCTCTATCTTAAAAAGCCCCTTCTCTCAAGCTTATTCCTCACCAGCTGCTTTCTGCATTAACTTCTCTGCCTTCCTCATAACATATGTTGGGAGAGTTTGGTACTTTCTGTGTCTGGTCCCTCTCAGTCCAATACAGGGCAGGTGCCCCAGCACTCCACCTTACCCCACTTCCTGTCGATGTTGCAAATGACCTCCACAGTGCTACATCCAGTGGCCAGCTCTCAGCCATCGATTTACTAGATCTACCTACAGTGTTAGAGATGGTTACCATGTTTATTTCCTTGATATACTTTGTCCACTGGCTTCCTATTTACCTTGGCTTCTCGATTTTCCTTCTACTTTACTGGTCCCTCTCTTCCTTCTCCTGTTGATTCTGCCTTTTCTCTCTGACTCCTAAGGTTGTGGGTCCCAGGTCCCCCTTTCCTCCGTCAATACACAGCATCAGTGAATGCATCCAATCCCTTAGCTTCAAACGTTATCTAACTGCCTGACACTCACAAGTTTATATCTGCGTCCCAGACAGTGCTCCCTAATGCCACACTTGTATGTCTAACCACCTGGCCAAATCTCCCCTCCGTTGTCTAATAAAATCTCAAATTCAGAATGTCGCAAGGATGAACCCCTGGCTCCACTGCCACACATCGCACCCCCCCCCACCCCCCACCACCACGCTCCTCTCTCAGCGCTTTGTCTTCTCAGCGGTTGGCAAGTCCATCCTAGCAATTTCTCAGGTCAAGATCTTTAAGTCACTCTTTGCTTCTCTCTTCACACTGCGCATTCCAATCTGACACAGAATTCTGTTAGTTCTACCTTCAAAACATATGCAGGACCTGATGTTTCTCACCATCTTCACTATTAAGAATGAGTTATAGTCATGTGGATTGCCAACTGAGGTCACTGAAATCCACAGGGATACCCCTGCTTCTGTAGTTACTGCCTTACCTTCATGTAACCCCAGTCACATCCTATCTAAGCAGCTAAAGTGACCGTGTCACCCGAGAGTCAGGTCTTGTCTCTCCTCTGATTAAACTTCTCCAGCAGTGCTCTTCATCACTCTCGTAAAAAAAAAACAAAGTCATTTGGGACACCTGGCTGGCTCGGTTGGTGGAGGGTATGACTTGATTTCTGCTCAGGTCATGAGCCTATGGTTCCTGGGATCAAGCCCACATTGGGCTCTGTGCTGACAGTGCGGAACCTGCTTGGGATTCTCTGTCTCCCTCTTTCTCTGTGTCCCCGTCCCCTCTCGAAATACATAAATAAACGTTAAAAAAAAAAACTAAAGTCACTTAATGTGACCTACATGATCCGAACCCACCACTCCCCGTCTGACCTCATCTGGTACTCTCTGAGCTCCAATCTCACTGGCCTCAAATGTTCCAACCTATTTCTTCAGTGAATACCCTCACCCTCTTCCAGTATTTATTCAAATAGGATGTCCTCCTTGAAGATTACTCTGACCACCTATTAAAGTTGCAGACTGTAAGCCATGGAGATATAATGTACAGCACAGGAAATAGAGTCGGTAATGTTGTAATAACTTTGTAGGGTGATAGAATGAAACTATACTTACCATGAGGATCATTTTCATAATGTATAAAAATATCAAATCACTATAACATGCACCTGAGACCACTAGGATATTCTATGCCAATTATACTTCAGTAAAAATAAACACTATAAAATACAATACTACACAACACAGCACCATTGCAGGCTGCCCCCGCCCCCAGCCCTGATGATCCTTACCATCCTCCCCTTCGTATTTTTCCACAGTACGTGTAAACTTGTAACGAAACAAACCATCTGCTCGTGTGTTTATTGTTGATTTTTCTCTTTCCCTCACTAGAATCTAAGCGCATGAGGTCAGGAATCTTTGTTGTGTTCACTGTTTTATCTCGAGCACCTAAAATAGATCTGGCACATAGTAGTTACTCCATAAATATTTTTGGAAAGAATAGATTTCTAACCTGTGTAGAACCAAAATATAAGACTTTTTTTTAACGTTTATTTGTTATTGAGAGACAGAGACAGAACGTGAGCAGGGGAGGGGCAGAGAGGGAGACCCAGAATCTGATGCAGGGTCCAGGCTCTGAGCTGTCAGCACGGAGCCCGACGCGGGGCTCGAACTCACAAACCGCGAGATCATGACCTGAGCCGCAGTGGGTCGCTTAACCAACTGAGCCACTCGGGCGCCCCTAGAAATAAAATATAAAAAAACCTGGGTAGATTCAGATCTTTGGTCACATGTAGTGAAAACAAATTGAACTAAAATTGAACAGATCTAGACTAGATTTCAACATGTCACCAAGACACAGAACTTCAGACATCTCTTCAAAACATCTCATTATGTATAAATTACTATAAACCATGTGAACATTTTAAAACATATTAAAATTTCTGTTACTTAATAAATTTGGAAAATTGAGTATCAGATAAAATGGTCACTCTATTCCTGGATGGACGTCATTCCAGTTACCAAGGAATTCCCATTCTGCCTCTTCTTTCCTTTACCACATTAATAAAGCCTTTAAAGATCTTCCTACCTGGAAAGCAAATTGATTTTGTTCTTGTGACCCGCTATAGAGCATATTTTAAGCTTATATTTAGCACCTTGCGTGGGCTCCCTTGACCTCTCTTCCACCCACCTACACTTTAGAAGATACGGTGGAATGCTAAAAGCCACGTTTTGCATACTCCCTACATCTTGGTGTCTCCATGGAAACTGGGTTCTTCACATCGCTTATACTCCTGAGGGATTTGGGAGGTGAGACTTGAGAGACCATCCCTTTCAGCTCTTAGCAACAGATGAGCAAATAAGACTTAGAGAAGATTAATAATTGCTTTACGCCCAAGGACCTACGGCTGATCAGTAGCACATGAAGTATTGCAATTCATATGTTTAAACTTCAATTTAATATTCCGTGTACTATACTATAGCATTATTTGCGGCGTAAGTTCCCGTAGATAATTTTTGTTAATTCAGCTTCAATTATACCTTCGTTCATTAAAAAATAATTTGACTTACTGTTTGGAAAATCGTGACAAAATTGTCACACTTCATCACCTGTAACTTTCAGCAGTAATGTCCCTCCATGAAAATGTAAAATACATACGTGACAGAGTAACATGTAAAGATTCTCTGAAGGTTATCTTTTATATTCAATTCTCATAATACCTTTCTCACAAGCGTTATGCGTCTCTCAACCCCCTCTTACCCTTTGAATCTGCTGAAGATCTGTTATTGCTAGAAAGTGACATCCGCACTGCTGGGAATCTGGGTATTAAGGATCACTTTGTTTATTCCATTTTGGGCAATTATATTTGCCTCGAAAAAGTCTTATTCGTGTAATATATTACATGCAATACATAACTACTAAAAAAAGACAAAAGTTGCAATTGTTGCTGCAAATTAGAGGCAGCAGAAACTGGAGTAAGAATAAACTAATACATGGGCACCTGGGTGGCTCAGTTGGTTTAGCATCTGACACTTGATTTCAGCTCAGGTCATGGTCTCAGGGTTTGTGAGATCAAGCCCCACATCAGGCTCTGCTCTGACAACTTGGAACCAGCTTGGGATTCTCTCTCTCCCTTTCTTTCTCCCTCTCTCTCTCTCTCTCTCTGCCCCTCCCCAGCTTGCATGTGCTTTCTCTCTCTTTCTCTCAAAGTAAGTAAATAACCATTAAAAAAATAAAATATTCCTGGGCACCTGGGTGACTCAGTTATTTAAGCATCTGACTCTTGATATCAGCTCAGGTCTTGATCTCAGGGTGGTGAATTCAAGCCCCATGCTAAGTTCTGTGCTGAACGTGAAGTCCACTTAAAATAATTAATAATAAGAATAATAATAATAATAAAATCCCTGGCCTCTTTCTGTCATTTGATAGTAATGTCCTGCCTGGGAGGCTGGAATACAAGTAAGAACAGTTCAACATTCAGCACTGGAAAAGTACTAGAAAAATACCATTTAATCCAGGATATAGTATTTATGTTTTATCAAAACCAGTGAATGGGAGTCACCACGAACTCAGTGGGGGAAGGGTGCCAAAATAATTATGAATGAGACACAAAAATTAAAAATTGTCAACAGAAAATCAGGAAAAAGTAGGACCCTAGGAGATAATGTAAGTCAGTTTGACTGTCTCAGAGTAGAGAATCTTGATAGGTTAGGAATTCTTTTATAGAACCAAAGTTCAGCCTTCCACTTATGTTGTGGAACTGCTCAAGGGTAACAACTGCCATTGAATAACTTCTTAAGATTTACAAAGATTATTCCAAAGGGAGGGAAAAAATGCCTGTTATGAAACCCATGGCTCTGTTGGATGCTAACACATGTGGCTCCCCTATAACTACCCTATGGGTCACAGTGCAGGAACAAATGACTCAGTTGTTGAGACTGACCTCGACTTCTGCTGTGGAGCAGCTCGGTCTGACCCCAGCAATGATCCTGTCCCCTGGGAATACCACATTGTTATAGCAGATGGATGAGAATTCACTGGCTCGGGGGTTAGCACCTTCATCAGTGGAGAATCAGCCTCAGGGGATGAAACTAGAATGATGTGGTCTGTGGTATGTCACAGCTGCCCAAACAGATCCTCTCTGCCAAAAGGAGAGCATTAATTTCATAATGTATCTTCTAAGAAGGTGAACAAGACCCCTGTCTACGTTGACCTAAGAATACAATCAACTAGGGTTCAAAAAGAAACCTGAATGATTTGGTAAGCACTGTACTTGGATATCTTTTAGCAGTTGTCCTTAATTGGAGAGAATGTAAATCCCTTGGTAATCCCTTGGAGAAAGGTTATTTCCTCCTTAAGATCATAACTACTTAAGTCTCCTGTTTAACTCTCTCTTTGAAAGCAATACAAATACCAGTTCTACAAATTTGGCCAAGATGTAATAAGTGGATGGCTTTTCCCTTGTTTATGTCCTAGAGACTTTGCCTCCACGGTTAGAAAAACCAAGTGAGAAAAATTGCACCTGGTTCTTGGACTCTCTGAACTTACTTCATGTGACAGAATCCTGAGTTTGGTAAGATCTTAGGTTAAGTGACCTTAGAATCTTTAGTTATGCCACTTTCCATTGTTGACCAACTGTAAAATCTAAGCTCTAAGAATCATCTCCATTGTTTGGTGTAAGTATTTCATATGTAGGTTTGAGTTGTTGCATAGAATTATAGCTTAGAAATTATTTTCGAATATAACATTAATTGAATTAATTACATTGAATACGTACATACATGTCTATTACTCTTAAAGTATGTCAGTAATTCGCACTCGATACCTGTTTGTTTGCTTTATCGGTAAGCAATACTTATTCTCTGAATAAGGAACCCTGATTATGAACTTGAGTGCACACCTGAATTAGATTAAGTTATTTTGCTTAATCTACTTTGGTTTCCTTTTGAGAAAATTTTTCAACATTAAATGAATGAATGTTTATTTAGAAATGAAAACTGGAAAATAAAATGTGTAGTTTTCTAAAAACTGCTCATAGTCATTCTGGAAAGAATTACTAAGAGATTCTCTGATGGCTTTTTTCCAATTCAGCTTCCTCCTCTCTCTTCTCTCTCCCTCCCTCTCTTTCCCTTTCTCCTTCCCTCTGAGGTCTTTCTCTCTGGCCCCTCTCTCATCCTGTGAGTTTATGTCCATTATTCTGTGAGTTATGTATGTCTTTCTGTTTTAGTGATTGTGCTACTGCAGAAACTGAGGCTTACAGAGGCTGAGATCACTAAGCCAGTAAGTGGCCTGGCTGTGACTTTGTGGCAGGTCTGCTGGGTCTGGATCCAATCATATTCCCTGCAAACAGAAAGGCAGCTGTGGAAAGAAATGCTAGGAGTCTGCCAGGAAGTGGATGGGATGACAGTGGAATAAACAAAATGAGGAGAATGGAGAAATGAAGCTGAATAAGTTAAGGGGGAAGGTGCTGGTGTTGGGCTGAATGTTACAAAGAAAAATTCAATTCTATACTGTATGGATATGAAGTCACTCAAGTCCCAAGCCATAAGACAAATGGAACATTAGATATTAGAGTGGTGGCTTTCCAATTTTTTAGAGTTTATTTATTTATTTTGAGAGAGGGAGATTATATATATATATATATATATAGAGAGAGAGAGAGAGAGAGAGAGAGAGAGAGAAATATGAATGGGGGGAGGGACAGAGAGAATCTCAGGCAGGTTCTGCTACCAGCACAGAGCCAGATGTGGGGCTCGAACTCACGAACCCCGAGACCATGACCTGAGCTGAAATCAAGAGGCTGACAATCAACTGAACCACCCAGGTGCCCCTCAATTTGTTTTTTAACATGAAATAAATCGCCTCTCTAAGAAAACGTACCCAGGGGCTTAAACAATCAATTAAGAGATGAGCGCTTTTGTGAGAAGGCAACAGAGTCCTTTGTTGTTACTCATCTAGTGAGCCATCCTTATATTGCAAGTGAGGACACTGAGGCTGGGAGATGCCAGCAACATGCCCAAATGGCAGACCACATTAGTGACACAACATGGAGTAAAACTCACGTTTCATTCCCTGACTCTGGAGTCAGTGTTGCTTGTAATTCACAAGCATCCTTTCAAGAAAGATCTCAGTTCCTGAGTCAGAAGGGAGAGGAGGAGGTTAAGCAATGTGAATAAATGGCACTGCCACGGTCACCTGTGGGCGCTCTGCATTTTGTGCACGGGGTGGGGTGGGGTGGGGTTGCTGAACTGTGTAAGGAACTTCTCAGCTTTCATACAGTAGTATACTCTACGCATCAGTTGAAGCTATACTCTCGAAAATTCCTAAGGTATAGCAGCCATCCTCTGCTTAAAAAGTCCCAGGAGTGGGGTGCCTGGATGGTTCAGTGGGTTAAACGTCCAACTCTGAATTTCGCCTCAGGTTATGATCTCACCATTGTGAGATCTAGCCCCGTGTGGAGCCTGCTTGGGATTCTCTCTCTCTCTTCTCTTCTCTCTCTCTCTCTCTCCCTCTCTCTCTCTCTCTCTCTCTCTCTCTCTCTCTCTGCCTCTCCTCCTCTCATGCCCATTCTCTCTCTCTTTCTTTCTTTCTCAAAGTAAAGGAATTTTTTTAAAAAGCAGTTCCCAGTAATATACAAGGCACGTCTTCACTGCAGCTTTTCTTCTGGGTTGCAGCAGTAACTTTCTTGAAACACCGTATCATCTGTTCTCTTAAGAAGTAGTGGAACATAGAAGTTAGTAACTTGAGCTGTGCCATCAAAATTCCAGTAAGAGATTTACCTCTTGTAAGAGATTTAACTTCCCAAGATGTGTTACATTTCTTTAAAAGGAGAGCAGAATTGCCGATTTGTTGCCATTTATGTTCCGGAGAAACTTTGCTCCATTTTGGGAACAGAGGAAACCAAAAGGAATGACTTAGGGCTGGTTCAGGATTGAGTCAGTCTGTTGTGACCTGGATCTGCTGGACCATCACTGTTTATTTTTTTTTAATATGAAATTTATTGTCAAATTGGCTTCCATACAACACCCAGTGCTCACCCCAAAAGGTGCCCTCCTCAATACCCATCACCCACCCTCCCCTCCCTCCCACCCCCCATCAACTATCACTGTGTATAATCTTACTCAGTTTAGGTATATTACCCAGGTATTATACAACCACAACTTTTAGGTATATTTTGAGCATTTAATACTGATGGGTAAATTACAGAATTACAATGGAACTGTCACAACATCTGGAAAAGAGCATTGGAAGCATAACCCACTTCAGATTGTTTTGAAGATAAAACAGGATAATATATTGCACTGTAATTAGCACACTGATTAGCAAATGATAAACTCACAGAATAATTACTCAGGAAGCAATATTGATATTTGAGGGCACTGATATTGGAGTCAGAAAAATATGGCCCATGTTCTGGCTTCACCACTTACGAGCTGTGCAACCTTGGCTAAGTCTCTTAAACTCTATGAGGGTCTGCTCCATCATCTGTAAAAAAAAAAAAAAAAAAAAAAAAAAAAAAAAAAAAAAAAACCAAAAAACAACAACAACAAAAAAAACACACAAAAAACAAAACAAAAAACAAAAAACAAAACAAACAAACAAAAAAAACATCATAGGGTTATTCTAGTACCTGGGGTAAGATAAGCACTCAAAAAATGTGGCTATTAATAAGAAGAAAGGGAGGAAAAGGAAGAGGAAAACTATATCACATGGAAGAACCATTTAAATAAAGAAAGAGGACAAATGTCATGGGAGAGGCTGGCATGAATGAAGTATCTATCTTTTCAACTCTTCATTTAGCATGTTGTTAAGATCCAAATGCTTGGATAGTGAATAAATGAATACAAACAAATAATAAGGTCCCTGAGGTCCTGGAAAGACATGAGGCCAACAATCACTAATTATAAATCATATGTTGCATTTTTAGGTTTTCCAGCTCCCAGCTGGAGCTCATATAAGCACCCAATAAATGGAGAATCCAAACAATGCGACTGAATTCATTCTTTTGGGCATCACAGAGAACCCAGAGCTGCGGAAAACGCTCTCTGCTGTGTTTCTAATCCTGTACGTGTCCACGGTTTTGGGGAACCTACTCATGGTGGTAACCGTGATCACAAGTCAGAGCCTGAGATCACCTATGTATTTTTTTCTCACTTCCTTGTCCCTCATGGACGCCACCTACTGTTCTGTCATTGCCCCCAAGATGATCGTGGACTCCTTCTCCGAGAGAACTACCATCTCATTTGAAGGCTGCATGGCCCAGCTCTTTGCGGAGCATTTCTTTGGTGGTGTGGGGGTCATCCTTCTCGTCGTGATGGCCTATGACCGCTACGTGGCCATCTGTAAGCCCCTGCACTACCCGAGCATCATGAACCCTCGGGTGTGCCGCCTGCTGCTGGGAGGCGCCTGCGTGGGGGGGTTTATCCACGCAGCGATACAGCTTCTCTTCATGTATCAAATACCCTTCTGTGGTCCCAATGTCATCGATCACTTCATATGTGATTTGTTCCCATTGCTGAAACTCGCCTGCATGGACACCCATGCCCTGGGTCTCTTAGTCATCCTCAACAGTGGGGTGATGTGTGTGACCATCTTCCTTATCCTCGTGGCCTCCTACGTGGTCATCCTCTGCTCCCTGAAGTCTTGCAGCTCTGCGGGGCGGCGCAAAGCCCTGTCGACCTGTGGCTCCCACCTCACTGTGGTCGTCTTGTTCTTCGTGCCCTGCATTTTCCTGTACGTGCGGCCTGTGGCCACTTACCCCATAGACAAGGCAATGGCCGTGTCTGATTCCATCATCACGCCCATGTTAAACCCCCTGATCTACACCCTGAGGAACGCAGAGGTGAAAACTGCCATGGGGAAACTGTGGGGGAAAGGGGGGGGCTTTTGTTGGCAGGTGCGTGTCATGCTAAGAGCATCATGTCTCCCATAAAGAGGAATTCTTTCAGACACGTGTGAGAAATAAACTGTCCATTCTCCACTAGCGGCCAGAGGGATTTCTTAACAATATAAAGTTCTTTATGATTTAGGATTTAAGGACCATGGATTTGTTAAAGGTTTATGATCTGCTACTGATTTCGACCCTCCTTGGCTTCCCATTGCCTTTAGAAGCATCCTGCCTTGTGGTAAAATTCTCCACTTAATCTTTCTACTGCCTCTAAGTCCACATCTGGAGTGCCTCACCTCCTCCTTCACTGTCCGTCAGCAGTTGTGGGACTTTTTCACCTGCCCCCACAGCTCTTCAAGTTTTTGCTTCTCTCTGAGAGCAAGCCCTCCTCCTCTTCAGGTGGCTGTTTCCCCCTAATTTACAGCTTCAAACTAAGAGATGAAGCACTATCACCTCATAGAGCCTCCCCCCTCACACCTCTGTTAAAGATTCGTCCACTCCTACCGTAATCCCTACGCCGACATCTTCCATATTTTCTTAGTAAAAATGATCAACAGTATAATTGCTTTGACATAAACGTCATTTGACTTTGGCTACTTGCCAGCTTTCTCTGTACTGGACATCTTGTGGGAAGGACTTTCGTTTTATTTATGCCTGGCATCTGTTAGGTTTTCAATAAATGTCTGTTGAATGATTATAGAATGGAGGAGCTTTCCCCACTCCCCTGCCCAAACAGCCAAGTTCAGATAGTTGGGGGGAACAAGGAGATAATCAATAAGTAATTAAAAACAAACAAACAAAAGGCAGGGAGTGATCATTAGAACAGAGTCGGTGGAAATGGAAGGCTCTGGTTATTTTGTGGAGGGTCCTTCATATTGGGTAGGAAGAGAAGGATTCTATTAGCCCATAGCATTTCAGCTGATTGTTGAGGAAAAGTGATGAAATATATTAATACTTTTAATAACTTTAATACTTTTAATGATGAGAACACCAATAAATGACAGCAATGATCAGAAGGAAACGGCACGTGAGGATGAGTGCGATGAAGATTCTAGAAAGGGAGACTCTAAAACAGGACTATCATGGTATTTTCAAGGAACATAGTGGTCCACGTAGAGTGGCAAGAAGCAAGGTGAGAAATGTACACAGGGGTCAGATTATGTCGTGTGGAGACAGCTAACGCTCCCTATAACCGCAAAGAGCACGAATGTTGTTTTGGTTTCTTAGAAATAACCTCGATTCATCCGTTGATGGACATTTAGGCTCTTTCCATCATTTGGCTATTGTTGAGAGTGCTGCTATGAACATTGGGGTACAAGTGGCCCTATGCATCAGTACTCCTGTATCCCTTGGATAAATTCCTAGCAGTGCTATTGCTGGGTCCAATTTGTCAATACATTTCATATTAAAAAAAAAAAAAAGAAAAGAAATAACCTCGAGCCAGAAATTCTCCAGGAAGGCTGAATGACTTTAACTTTTGTGCTATAGGGGAGTTGGAGGCAAAGTGTAAAAAGCTTTTGCAGCTAGTTTCTATTTGTTCTTTCAGTTTTGATTGTAGAAGGAATTTTACAGTACCATTTAAAAATACTTCATAGTAGGGGCGCTGGGTAGCTCAGTCGGTTAAGCATCTGACTCTTGATTTCAGCTCAGCTCATGATCTCATGGTTCGTGGGTCTGAGTCCCACCTCCAGCTCCATGATGGCAGTGGGGAGCCTGCTTGGAATTCTCTCTCTCTCTCTCTCTCTCTCTCTCTCTCTCTCTCTCTCTGTCTCTCTCTCTCTCTCCCTCTGCCCCTCCCCTGCTTGCTCTCTCTCTGTCTCTCTCTCTCAAAATAAATAAACATTTAGAAATATCTTTATTTCACAGTAAAGTACTCCTCCTAGTTTTGTAGTTTTTCATTTTTTTCCATGTATCAATACAGAAGAAAAATCCACAACAATGTGATGGCTTGGGTCTTTGAAAAAGCTTAGGATAATCTTTATTTTATTAGAGTCGCATAATATAAACACTAGGAACGTCCTCGGAATGAGGTCCAAGACTTCATATTTTGTGATGTGTGAGATTTGATACCTTGATAAACATAAATCAAAGAAACAGTGCGATGCTGGCTTTAGTTTCATGTTTCTTATTCTATTGTTGAGAGCTTTTTGTGACTGTGCCAACTTATAATTTAGGGTTACCTGCCAGTTTGTTCACATCTTTTTTATAGATGATTAAATAAGTTCTCAGGTCACAGCATGCCTCTATTTCTCATTAAATACATTTTAGCACATAAGGTCTGGAAATTTTTTACATATTCTGCTTTCCGATACAATCTTTAGTTTACTGATTTCTGGTACCAGGATATTCTAATAATAAAGTTATATTTATATAACTCTAATAATAAAGTTAAAAGCAAAAGGGGCTATTTCTGAGATGTCAATTTTTAAACTGAATTATAATTGAAGCACAACCAACTAAAAGGAAAATGAATCTCTTTAACTTGATGAAAGGGTGTGTTCCAGAAGCCTAAAGAAAATGTCCCGGTTAATTAGAAGAGTAATCCATTAAATTCAGAAATAAGGCCATCTTCTATAACTGCTATTATTATATATTTTACTAAGAGTCTTAATGCCAAGTTCTCAACCTCATATACCTACAGACACCAGGAAGATTTTAAAAATTGAGTAAAGTCAAATTGTGCAAAGATGTTTAAGAAGAAATGTAAAACATTTGTTCCCTACCAAAAGGGAGCAAATCCTGTCCCCTATTAGAGTCTGCCCAAACTAAGCTCTGCTCTGTTGTCACCCTATGGGGAGCATATATCCAAATTTGCCCCACACTCAGATTTTTAAGACAAATCAGGCATCCATATTTCTTTTTTTTTTAATGTTTATTTATTTTTGAGACAGGGAGAGACAGAGCATGAACGGGGGAGGGTCAGAGAGAGAGGGAGACACAGAATCTGAAACAGGCTCCAGGCTCTGAGCTGTCAGCCCAGAGCCCGACGTGGGGCTCGAACTCACGGACCGCGAGATCATGACCTGAGCTGAAGTCGGATGCTTAACCGACTGAGCTACCCAGGCGCCCCAGGCATCCATATTTCATATAACTTTTAATGATTTGAATATGTTGATGGCTGATTTTTTTAAAGATTGGTAAAATCTTATTCTAAACAACAATTTGGGATCAAAGAAATTTACAAACTTTCAGGTGAATTCCAGTCCATTGGCTGTCACTTTGGAAATTCTGTGTCAGCCAATGAAGTAACAGTAAAAAGGAAATAAGGCAATCAGAACCGAAAATGAAGCAACAGAAGTCATTGCTGGGTGATGTGTTCATCTACTTAGCAAAACCAACACAATCAACAGACATATTATAGTGTTTATTAAAAATCTTGGTCAAAAATAAGCACAATATTACTTCCAAATGTAAGCATAATAAACAAGTTTAAAAAATAAAATAAATGGTCTTCATCATCAAACTAAGAGATGTAACAAAAACTACAAAAAGCAGACTAAACGTCTTCACAAAAAGACATATGACAACTGAGTAAGGTGAGTTCTACGATTCATGATAGGAGAAACTCACATTTGAAAGTTGTTAACTTTTCCCAATTAATTGACACATTGAGTGAGCTCCTAATCAAAATCTCTGGAGATGATATTCATGGAAACTGACAAACTGATTCTAAACTCCATGCGGTTGAATATATATGTGAGAATGGTCAAAGATTTGAGGGGACGGGGAGGGGGAAAGGGGGAGAAGAACCAAGAGCAAATATATCACAAAGCTGTAGTAATCCACAGGGGCCAGGCAGATAAAATCACTTGTACCCAACTGAAAGGAAGCTGGGAAATGAGAGAAGAAAGGAAACTTTTCCTGTGAGTGACGTAACTCTCCCTGGTGTAACTTGTCAGTGAAGCACTAAATATATATCCTGCTCAGTCCCATGTTTGAACCCTTTCAACTAATTTCTCTAAGCAATATTTTTCAGAACATCATCTTGATTGTTTCGGAAAGACGACATCTGCTTTTTAAGTTCCTTGAAGAGTTTTAAAAATATTTCAGTTTATTGAAACATTACTGATTATGTGTATTGTGATCATGCAAATATAAGCAATAATAATGAAGGGTATTGTGCATTTATCATATCGCGGGCACTTCCCTGAGCACTTTATCAATGTTAACTCGTCTCATCTTTGCCACAAATCTATACATTCACTACCGTTGTGCTCCCATTTGGCAAATGAGCTACCTGAGATACAAAGAGATTAAGTGAATTGTTCCAGATAAATTTCTAAGCCTAGTTTAAAGCCCAGTTTAACCCTATGCTTCTAAATTCCTCTATGCCAATTCCCTGGAGATAGGAAATGTAAAAGCCATGGAAAGGTACACAAATTAATTAAATTCAACATAATGTGATGAACATGTTGAGAAGTAATTTACACAAGTACTAACGGAGTGTAAATAAAGAGCCTTTGGCTGAGCCACGAAAAGCTTCCTGGAAGAGATGACATTGAAGTTGAGCCTGAAAACGTGAGTAAGGTGTTTCCAAGTTAGCCAAAGTAAAGGACATTCTAGGTAATGGGACCAGCATGAACAAAGACATAGAGTATACTATAGGCACTGCTAAGGATGAAATCAATTAAATTCTACAAAACACGTTGAAAACTCCCTGGCACGTGGTAAGCATTTGGGCCAGATTTATTACACTGTGCCCACAGTTATTAGCCTCCCTGTATCTACACTGGTTTCCTTGTAACTTTGCAGACCTTCCCTTTCTGAGTCTGGGAAGTCCCTGTGACTCACTTGGACCGAAAGAACGTGGTAGACACCCCGACAGAACGCCCGTTCTGAGCCTCTGCCTCAAGAGGTTTGTGCACTTTCATTTCCTCTCTGAGACACTTCTGCCATGAGAACAACCCCGGATTAGCATGCTGGACGACAGGCCACCGGGGAAAGAGCACCACCGTCGCATTCAAGATCATATCAGATCAGACTATAGCTAATCGACCCCAAACACCTGAGAGGTCCCAGAGAAGATCATAGAGCCACCCATTCACCTGGATCTGAACACAGAGAACTTTTTGTTGTTTTACCACAGTGATTGTTTCAGGGAGAGGTGTCTGACCCATAGAATATGCATTCTCAGCACTTTTGCTGGAATTCCCAGCTAAAAAATCCTGTCTTCCTTCTGGAAATTTTTATTTTAATTTTTTAGGTACTGCGGGTCAGCTTAGAAGCTCAGGGGACCTAGGACACTGCCATTATTCCTTAACTGTGTTTTACTGTTCAAACCCTATCATTCTAGCTTCTAACCTGATCCACCCCTTCTGATTCATGGGGTGAAGAAAGGACGAGGGTGACAGATCTCTATGATACCTTACAGAACTCTGTAACTACCTATCACTTGTTAGATTCCTACAGACCCTCCTCAGTTGTCCAGCTATTTGAAGTGGCTGATGCTATAATTACCTCAATACTAACTATGCCCATTTTCTGTTGAACCCTAGTGATGATTCTGTCCCGGATGCTGAGGTCATTTTGTTTGCACAGGATTCCAACCTAAATGTAGAGAGGAGAGAACAGACACATCTCTCCTCGTCACTGAAATCACAGAAGGATTTTATAAGAGGCATCTTGAAACTTTGATGAAGTCATTTTTCCTTATGACCAATGAAAAGACTTATTTTCTGTCTTCCTTTCCTTTCTCTTGTTCCTATACTTGGAGTGACTCCCTTTCGCCTTTCCTCATTACTCCTTCCCAAGGTCAATCTCCACCCAGTTCACTTGAAGTCTTTCTCAACTACAGATAAGGTTATATTATACAAATTTTTATTCTTAAAATTTTAGCTTTTATGTGAAAAGAAGTAAATATTTCCCATTTCAGAGTAATGTACAATCACTTTCTAAATGAAAATAAATTATCTTGGGGTCCAGTGTTCACAGAAATTATTTATAATGTAACCTTTCTCATGTAGCAAGGAGTTAAAATTGAAATGTTGAGTAGACACAATGGATGTGAACTCTGTATCTAAATCACCTTATGCCTATTTCCAAACCAAAGGAAATGGTCAACAGAAGTATCTTACAACTAGATAGATGCCACAGAGAAGCTGTAAGGAGATCTTCTAGGGACCAGCCGAAAAGAGTTCATTGGGAAGGGTACAGAATTTGGAAGGTAACCACTGGCTTTCTGAGGGCTAACAAGGAGTCATCAGTTATCATAAGAAATAGAAACCTTCTTCCCACATCAAGGATACTAAAATTAGACAGCCTACAAAAATCCCCCAAAAGGAAGGCAAATAAAAGGATTTCAAGATTTTTCAGAAGCAAAGACAGTGAGCCAGTTTGTTAAGGTACCAGGTCAAGTAAGACCTTTCTGTCCCCTGACCACTTCTCCCACCCCTCCCAACTGAGACCTTATCTAAAATCTAAGGGAATCTGGGATCTCTATGATCTAAGCATGAGAAGAGAATTCCCACAGCTTCTGAGCACTAATAAACATATTTTCTTAACCTTACCACTTTCCATTCACCTTTTCTGTCTCTACAGTGTACATAGCTCTCCAGCCCTCCTTCTACCCCTCATCCTTCTGCATATTTCTGCTGCCAAACACCCACATTGCCCCTTCTCTGTGAACATGAAGGGGAAGGACCCTGCCAATAAAGCAGCTGACTGGCAGATACCGCCCATCACTGCCAAGTGTAAAACTCTCCTTCTCCCACCATTCACCAAATGTTGAGAGTTTTTTCCAGTGACAGTCCAGGTTTTCACTGAGGTTTCCAGCTTTTCTGGGAGTTTGAGGGTCCATCCATGTAGACGTCCCAGTGAGTCAGGCTCAGGCACAGATTCCACCACAGAATTTCTCAGAACATCATCGCTAAGTCCCAGGTAGTCAAGACCACTACCTTTATTTCTAAGTTCCAGTTCCATATGGATTAGCTCTATGTCCAAGTTCTTAAGGACGAGAATAAAATCTGTAAAGAATTAGTGTGTGCACACACATACACACACTACACAATCATTTTGTCACTAGTCAGTGCATTTCTTTCTGAAGACAAATTGCACAGGAGGTGAAATTATCATGCAAATATGGCCATAGGTGAATAGAATTCAACTAAGGGCCAGCAAGGTGGTTCAAAATGGTTACAGACTTTAAGTTATCCTATTCTAATGCAATTCTCTCAGAATTAAGGATGTATATTCATTCATACTTATTTATGATAATTCAATTAAATATATAAAATATTAGTGATATTAAAATTCCTTAATGGACTTTCCCCCAATGAGAATATTTCATCTTTCCTGTCCATGAAGGAAAACCAATCTCTTAAGGAAATAAACATTAGAAAAAAAAAAGGAAATATACATTAGAATCCCTAAATATCCTGTATCAAGAGAAGTCATACTTTGCTACACCATAATTTCTTCATGGCTTTTTTCACTTCCATATTCCTCAGGGTATAGATCAGAGGGTTGAGCAAGGGTGTCCCAATTGTATAAAACACAGCCACTGTCTTGTCTATTGGAAATGTGGTTGGTGGGCGTGTGTATATGAATATGCATGGACCAAAAAATAAGACAACCACAATAAAGTGGGAGGTGCAGGTGGAAAGGGCTTTTCGCCTTCCTTCAGCACTGTGGTTACGCAGAGAGTACAAGATGACAACATAGGAGGTAAGCGGGATTATGAAACTCACCGTGCATATGGCCCCACTGTTGGAAACAACTAGCAAATTTGTCACATAAGTGTCCATACAGGCAAGTTTCAACAAGGGCTGCAAGTCACAGAAATAGTGGTCAATCACGTTGGGGCCACAGAAAGGCAATCTCAAAGCCAGGAAAATTTGTGCTGAAGAGTGGATACAAGATCCCACCCAGGCTAGAATCACCAAAACACTGCACACGTGCCGGTTCATGATGGTTGTGTATTGCAATGGCTTACAAATAGCTACATAGCGATCAAAAGCCATGAGGATGAGCACCAAGATTTCCATGCACCCAAAGAAATGGGCTGCAAAGACCTGAGTCATGCACTCATTGTAGGAAATGGTCTTCTTCTGAGCAAGGGCATCCACAATCAATCTGGGGGCTGTGGTTGTAGAGAAGCAGGCGTCAGCAAAAGACAGATAGAACAGGAAGAAGTACATGGGACTCCCAAGGGTCTTGCTTATTTTAATAGTCACTACAATGAGAAAGTTCCCCGACAGTGTCGAAAGGTAAAGAATCAAGAAGACACCAAATACTGCCTTCTGCTTTCCTGCATCCTGAGTCAACCCAAGGAGAATGAATTCAGTCACACTGCTATTCATCGCAATTCTACTGGCTGAAAGTAAGGTGCAGTTGAGGACAAGGGCTGAATCTGCAAAGAGAAGAAAAGAAGTGACAGCTCGGGAAGATCGGTGGGCTGAACTCTGAATGCCTTGTTTTTGCTTCATGTTATGTTACCTCTGACTGCCTTCAATCCTCTTTGACTCTTGGTAAATCAGCAGATGCCCAAGCCTCTCCCAGATCTATCTGTCGATTCAGAAGCTAACTGCCTTGGGTCAACAAAGCCTTTGCATTTGGGGAGGTAAAATGAAATGTCCTTAAAAAATTATGATTCCTACCAAGACTGAAAACTGCAGAACTTGAACTGTCCTTGGGCAAGTGACTTAACTGTCTCATAATTTAGCTTTCATATGAAAAATGGAGTGCAAATATTTGCCTTAGCTGATCCTGAGTTTCCTTAAGAATTAAAAGATTGTATATGCACACAGATACACACATATATCTCATGTGTTATGCATTTTTTTATCTATGTGCTTTGAAATCTGGAAAACACTATTCCACTATAATTAAATTGTTGGAAAATCCCTCTGGAAGAAAGTATTCTCTGTTCAGTTCACTCATTTTTGGGCCCCTAACCCCTTTATCTCTGACTCCATCAGTATGTTGGATGAAATATGCTTTATAAAAATCTGTTTTGACAATCTTTTACTTAACCTCCCTTGTTCAATGTCAGTTTTACTGACGCCATTATATAACAAATGTCGGGACACCTTTGAAGTTGACATAATTGAGGAAAACTATTTACCTTCTTGACTCTACTGTGAGACTAAACTCAGAATATTGAGCATCTCTGCCTGTAAATTCAACATGCTATAAAATTCCTAATGATGCCTATAATCTAAATGATGCCTGTTGTTACTCAGAGATGTTCATTTTACCCTGAAGTCACCAGGATACTTCTAAAAATTTCAACCGAATAGTATCCCATAATTCCAACATACTATGTTATGATTGTTCTATTTCAAGTTTTTGTTCATAACATGTTGAGTTTGTCACTGAAATCACCATATAATATCATTTTGCGTCCTGATTTTGACTTGAATTATTATAACACTTCCTCCCATGTCATTATATTTATCATTAGTTTAACTGTTAATTTAATTACACAACATTGTATAAAGTTTTGTAAGTGGCATCTCTTTGACCATTTGTTCTTTGAGTTATTTATATAGTTTCCAATTTTGAGTCACATAAATAACAACCTAAAGTAATTTCCCGAGTATGATGTTGTTGTCCCAAATGCTAGAGATCATCATGCTGTTGATAATTATTAAAAATGTTTCTCAACATTTTGTGTCCATTTATTAACTATATTTTATGATGAAATAATTCATGTCTATCATTCGTTATTCAAAAGACACAGAAGAATAAAAGAATATTTAAAACTGTCTCCAAATTATTGAATTTATACTCCTACTCTCCAGAAATAACTACTTTTGGTTTTCTTTTAGAAATGTCTTTTAGGAAACATTCTCTAAGTATATTTACAAATGTGTGTATCTCTACATCCTTTTACTATATACATATATGGTCAATATTTCAAGGTTGATGATTTTGCAAAAAAGCTGATGAACATGCAAACAAACAAGAAAGGTTATTTTATGACACGATCTTATTCTCTCATTTGGTTGGTAGAAAACAATTGTATTTTGTTATATGCACATACATTTTTATCACCAACCACATTTTACATTGTTACTACATTTTTAATGAAAATACTGCTTTTATGAAATTTTTTATCTTTGGTCAGTTCATATTTTGCAATGTTGATATTTTATCTGGGATGGCTGTTCATCAAGAAAATAACTAACTACATTTCTTGGTCAAGAACACAGTTGCTGTAGTCAGATGTCTTGGGTTCAAATCCCAGCTCCACTCTTTACTAGCTGGGGAAAACTACTTTACACATAACCATGGTTACACTGTAGATAAAATGAGAAAAAGATCCAGCTTATAATAAGCGAGAACTATGTAAGTCCCCGCCTCTGCTACTTTCCCTATTATGATTTTACTTTTTCCCTTTTCTATGACTTTTTTCCTTTTCTTTTATTACAAGCTGTCCATTCCCCCATTCTAATTTGGTGTTTGTTTCAAAACATTTTAAAATTGTACTGCCTGTTCCCTTCTCTCAGAATTCCATAATTATCTTTGATTTTAAATATCAAATCACAATTATCTGGACTTATTGCGAAGATTGGGCAAAATACTCACCTGTTCTTAATGATTTTTGAGTTTTAAGATATGCATAGATGAAAGCATTAATTATGTAAGGGACTATGTGATTGGTATGAGAAGAATAGAAACCATCTGCAAAGAGAAGAGTAAAAATTCCTAAAGGATAGATGGGTCAGTGAGAAACTCAAGATTATGTTAAGAGATGAACTATAGATTTGATTGAAGAAATTCAAGTTCTAAACCAGGTTGCCTAAGATGCAAATCCCCTAAAGCAGAACAGAGAGGTAGGTTAGCACAATGACAGAGCATCCAGGCTGAAGCCACACAGCCAGGATTCATACCCCACTCACTACGCAGTATGGTGCCATATTTCACAAGTCCCTACATAACTCTGTGCTACTTTTTCTTCCTCTGTAGACATGAAGATTAAAATAATCTACTTTTTAGGGTTTCTGTGAAGGCTAAATAATTCAGTATGTACGACACAGAAGAGATTCAGGTATTTAGTAACTGTGATTGGAATGGCTCTTTCATTATGATTACTAGTATCAACATTCCATTATGATTATTAAAATTACCAGGATATTAATCTACCTGTTCATTTACCCATATCATCTGCACAACTGTTTTTCACACATATTTCCTTCCCCGAGTAGCTGAAATCATCTTGTCACTGTGGTTCCTGCTAATTTGTTCATGGTGATCAGAAGCTGGGAATGGCAACTCCAAATATCCTTAACAAATACTAAAAAACAGGGGTGCCTGGGTGGCTCAGTCGGTTGAGCAACTGACTTTGGCTCAGGTCATGATCTTGCAGTCCGTGAGTTCCAGCCCCACATCCGGCTCTGTGCTGACAGCTTGGAGCCTAGATAGAGCCTGCCTCAAATTCTGTGTCTCGTCTCTCTCTGCCTCTTCCCTACTCACACTCTGTCTCTCTTTGTCTGTCAAAAATGAATAAATGTTAAAAATAAATAAATAAAAATAGTAAAAAACAAATACAAAATGCAAACAGCTTCTCTATGTGAACCATGATGACATGAGAGTGAAAATAAAATATAACCTTGGTTGTAAAGAGTTTGTGATCCAAAGATACAAAAATCAGAGGGGTGAGAGCATTTGACATGAGAGAAACCAACCAAAGTTTTAATGGGGATGATGGGACAAATAGAGAAGATCAATATGAAACCTCTGGTTTAGACTGATTCTAGTGTCATAGTAGAATAACTTGGAAAAACCAGGTTTCGTCTCTGCCAAAGGCCATGGAAGCCACGTTATGAAATTTGAACATATTTTTGCAGTCAAGTATGAGATTTGGAGATATACAAGATATGAGAGTTGATTTTATTAAGATTTATTCAGCACAGAAGGACAAAATCATTCAGCTGTTTATCAAAATTTATTCATCTAGTTTTCTAAACACAGTCCAGTTGGATTTGGGCTTATCTGGAATGAGGTGCCTGCTCCCTTCAAGATGTCAGGGTTGCCCTGAAGACATCCATCTTTGAATTCCCTGCACTTAGAAACTCAATGGGCAGCATACCGGTGGATCCACTGTGGCCCCAGCAGAACGAAGACTGGCCCAGCAGGCATCCCAAGTATGATTCAGTGGTGACTCCAGACCTGTCCCTTCCCCTCTCAGAAGAGGAGCAGATGGGCTCCCTCTCAGCTGTCTCTGTGGGGGGCGGGGAGGAGGCAGCAAAATCACACGCCTCCTTTCAGCTTTGATACAATCTTTTGGTTGTTGTTGCTTTTTAGTTTCTTTGTGTTGCTAAGACTTAATTTTTTTAGAGCAGTGCTACATTCACAGCAACACCAAGACACAGGTACAGAGATTCCCCATATGGTCCCGAGCCGCCACCCAAATATCACCCCTGCCATTACCAACATCGCCTGCCAGAATGGCACATTTCCCAGAACTGATGAGCCTACCGTGACACATCCTCATCACCCAGAGTCCAACGTTTACCCCAAGGTTCACTCTTGGGTTGGTACATTATGGTTTCAGTAAATATTAGTAACAGACATCCATCATCGTAATATCATACAGAGTATTTTCACTGATCTAAAAACAGGATCAGTTTAGATTCTCAAAACATGGGGCATAAAAACTCCTTTCACACAGTGTCTAATACTCATCAAATTCTAAATAAAATGTCTTACACCATTTTGTTGAAGAAAAATAACATGTAAAGGGAGATAACTACGTGAGTTTTCACTGTGAGCATTATTAGCTCATACATAGTACAAAATCGGACTGGTATCTCATGAACGTCAGTATTGCAAATGGTCAATCCTACAGTTCTTTAAGTGGGCCCTCTATGTTTCTATACAGAAAGAAAGGACACAATTTCAGAAATTCCGTCGTCTCCTCACTCTATCCTCTCCCTCGTTTTACCTCCTAGCTACAACTTGAAAAGGGAAACTGGGCGTTCTAAAAATATGATGAATCATAACTTATGATTAAAGGGTTACTGTGGTTTTCAAGTGCAAAGGCTGAAATACTCACCATGACTTTCAAAGTCCTCAAACGCTGTGCCATAGTCTTGCTTACCACCTTTCCTCCCAGGGCTTCTGCTCGTGTGTGTTCCAGCCATGCCTGACACTTGCTGTCCCTCCTGAATATGTCCTTACTATCTCAGTCCCTACATTTTCAACATTTCTTAGTAGCTAAATGACCTTCGTCTGATAAACTTCCACTTTCCATTGCTTCCTGTGTCCAGAGTACCCTGTTCATCTCCTCACCAGAGCCTTCCAGGTTTTCCCAAACAACTTTCTCGCTAATGGCCTTCAACTGTTAAAATGTGTGTGTGTGTGTGTGTGTGTGTGTGTGTGTGTGTGTATGTGTGTGTGTGTGTATTTATTGGATCATGCAACCCTTGACTATAGCCTTCTTTCTTTTTTCTTCCTCTAATTTCTTTGTTCATTTGATTTTTAAATCTCATAAGGGAATTTCACATTGTTCTATTCGGTGCACTTCAGACTAGGCTGGGAAACAGCTTAGCAGAGAGCATCCAAAAAGCAACCAGTACCAGAACTCAAACCTTTGTGCTCCATGGAAATCTCTCCTTCTCAAACAGTCCACACCTCACCAGCCCTGCCAAGCAAAACATCAGACTCCTTTCATTTGGGTGGAGCCGGCATAAATCAGAAACCATGAACCAGTAGAGAAGAAAAGCACTGCCATGCCCAGTATGTATCCTGACTCTCAAATGGATGCAAATTGTAGAGGGATTAAAAAAGAGAGCAGAATTTATATTCATATTTATGTTTCTGTTTATTTATGTTTATATTTATTTATGTTCACATTTATCATTTAAGCCCACGGTGTAAGGTTGAGCAAAGAATCTTGTTAAGGATAAAGAGTACTTGTCTTGGATTTCACGAGAGAGTTTGCTTCTCATTCCTCCACTCCATATATACCCCTTACCCCAACAGCAGAAAGAGAATATAATTCTTAGCTGCAAGCAGGGGTGACAGTGGGTCTGGACAGACAACTTTAGTATCACGACTGGCAGAACAATAAGTATATAATAGAATCGTGTTATCAACAGTGCCAATGCATAATGACAGTGTACAGTCAGTATACAATCCAATCCTTTTTTCCTAACATTAAGCCTTATACATAAGAAATTCAAAAGTATAGGGGGTGCCTGGGTGGCTCAGTCAGGTATGTGTCAGACTCTTGGTTTAAGCTCAAGTCATGATCTTGGGGTTTATGGGATCAAGCCCAGCATTGGGCTCTGCAATGACAGCCTGCTTAGGATTCTCTCTCTCTCCCTCTCTCCCACACTCATTATCTCTTTCTCTCTCTCTCCTCTCTCTCTCAAAAATATAAACAAACATTTAAATTAAATACGTAAATAAGTAAATGAATAAATTGAGGGTCAGATGCTTATTTAATCAATTAAAAGAAAAAGAAACCCACATGTATACGGTACTATACCTCTGCCCCCTCGAATATAAACACCCCTTTCCAAGGAATTGGTCCAGAGTGTGCTGGCTTTCAGAGCACAATTCCTAAAATTGAAACGCACAGAGAAGATAGCATGCCCCTGCGCAAGGATCACATGCAAATTCGTGAAGCATTCCATATTTTTATTTGACAACAAATTATATTCTTAAAAATTTGCTCCTGAGACCATGACACATCAAGCAGAGACCAGCGAAATCTGGGAGCCCTGACACATTCAGATCCTCTCATCACTAAGACAAATATGTTCCCGGAGCTTCAAGCTTCTCAGGAGACAGAATTATATCATGGCAACTGCCCTAAAACCCAGTCCTGCATAGGATGCAAGGAAAAGAATATAGTTTACTTGGGTTTGAAAACTTACCTTATTGCTTGAAAAGGAGATGAGATCCAATAGAGAGCTCCTCGATTTGCTCTCGCAATTCAGATTTACTTTGAAGATGAATCATGTGCAGTAAGTGTGCAACATGTAAACCGTACATCCAATAGATTTACTCAGCTTTCCAGTGCAAGGTCTGTGGGGAGAGGAGATACTCCACAGATAGCCAGTCTTTCCTAGGAGGCCTGAGTTAGGGCTGTAATATCAGCATAAAATTTCTCACTTCTATTCTTAAAACTTACGAGAATAAAAAGGAAACATCCCCATTATTCTATGATAGGAACATCTCTAAAAGCAGCTCTGTAACCCCCACCCCCCCAAAAAAAACTCCTGGAACAGCACATGAATTAACATTTCTTCCTCTTCCATCTGATATTTATAGAGATTTCATAGACATTCACAAATGCTGAGCCTTTGAAGGGACAAGGACTCTGCCCTTCCCACCCAACCCCAAGGGATAAACTCAGTCAATCCTTGACCACAGCAAACCACAGTGCCAAGGATTCTCAACAAGACTGTCAGTGGGCAGATTATGTCCTCAGAGCACTTCTCCCCCTCCAGTCTGTCCTAAGGGACACCTCTCACTTCAGTTACCAAGTGCTCCAGTCCTGTCCCTGCCCTATGGAAAAAGCAAGCAGGTATAGATCACTGAAAGTTCCCAAATGCTCTGCTCTTTAAGCCAAATATTTTCTAACCCCACAAAACTCAGAGCCCATGTACAGGTTAAACCACAGGTGATATAATTGAATTCTAGCTTCACTATGTGTGTCTCTGTCACTTTAAGCAAGTTTCTAAACTTACCCCTCTTTCTCATTCTAGAAAATGGCACTCTTAGATACAATACAATAAATCTTAATGAGACTCATAAAATATATAATTACAATGAAACCTACTCATTAAAAATTCTAAATATTTTGAAGTCAGTTGAGTCAGTAGGTAAAGAGAGAAGAGAAAGAATATGGAAATTAAGACATTTTTAAATATTTTTAAATTTTTAAATCAATTCAAGTTATACTTAACAATGAAATGCACTTTTGTTATTGAGCAATTCTACACATTACTCAGTGCTCATCACAAGCGTCACAGACTGGCTACCTCTGGAGTATCTTCTCTCCTCTTGATCTCCTTTACTAGTTCACCCAGCTACCCACCTCCCTTTGGCAACCAGCATTTTCTACTCTGTATTGTAGAGTCTGGGGTGTTTCTTTTTTCTTTCTTTGTTCAGTTGCCTTATTTCTTAAATTCCACATAGGAGTGAAATCATGTGCTATTTGACTTCCTCTGTCTGAGTTATTTAGCTTCTGGACACTCTAAGTCCATCCATGTTGTTGCAAATGGTAAGATTTCATTCATTTTAATGCTATGACTGAATTGTATGTACCACATTATATTTTTTAATTTACATGCAAGTTAGTCAGCATATAGTTCACTAAGAATTTCAGGCGTAGAATCCAGTGATTCATCCCCTACATCTCACATCCAGTGTTCATCCCAACAAGTGTCTTCCTCAAGGTTCTTTGCCATTTATTCAGCCACCAACTCACAACCCCTCCAGCTCCCATCTGTTTGTTCTCTATATTTAATTTTCTTTTCTTTTCTTTTTCGTGAAGACAGAAAGAGAAAAAAATGATACTTATTCCGATTTTTATGAAAAGATTTTTCTTCAGTTTTTTTCTACTGTATTTTTCACGTTTTTGTAAACTTTTAAATCTATTTCACTTTCCTCATTTCTTTTTATTCTATGTTATTGTATTCATTATTTTAAATTTTCAACTGTTTGCCTTTTTTTCACTATTTTTCTTTCCTTTTTTTCTCTATTCTATTAAACTCCTTTCAACAAACATCCAGAACACACCTGTGACTAGCATCCTTCATTTGATTCTTTTTGTGTTGATTTTAATTTTTTAATTTTTATTTATTTACTTTATTTTGTTAATTCTTTTTCTTCCTTCAAAATGATTAAATGAAGGAATTCACCCCAAAAGAAAGAAAAGGAAGACATGGCAACCAGGGACTTAATCAACACAGTTACAAGCAAGATGACAGAACACGAATTTAGAATCACAATTGTAAGAATACTACCCAGGGTAAAACAAAAAACAAAAAACATGAAGAATCCCGTTTGTGGCAATAAAAGAAGTAAACTCCAGTCAGGTGAAATTAAAAATGCTATTACTGACATTCAATCTCGAATGGTGCTATGGTGGCAAGGATGGATGAAGCAGAGCAGCAAATTCATGATACAGAGGACAAAATTATAGAGAATAATGAAGCAGAAAAAAAAGAGGAAAACTAAAGCAAAAGAGCACGATATAAGAATGAGAGAACTCAGTGACTCATTAAAAAGGAATAATATCCAAATCATATGGGTCCCAGAAGGCAAAGAGAGGGAAAAGGGGTAGAAGGGTCATGTGAGCAAATAATAGTGGAAAAGTAGACCTCAAAATCCATGAATCCCAGAAAACACCCATTAGATTCAACAAAAACCGGGCATCAAAAAGGCATATCATAGTCAGGTTCACAAAATACTCACGCAAGGAAAGAACCATGAAAGCAGTAAGGGAAAAAAAAAAAGTCCTTAACCTACAAGGGAAGACAGATCAGGTTTGCAGCACACCTATCTGCAGAAACTTGGCAGGCAAGAAAAAAGTGGCAAAATACGTTCAACATGTTGAATCAGAAAATATGCAGCCAAGAATTCATTACCCAGCAAGGTTGTCATTGAAAACAGAAGGAGAGATAAAAAGTTTCCCAGACCAACAAAACTGATGGAGTTAGTGAACACTAAACCAGCCCTGCAAGAAATTTTAAGGGGAACTCTCTGAGAGGAGAAAAGACAAAACAAAACAAAAAAGATCAAAATCAACAAAGACTAGAAAGGACCAGACAATACCACCAGAAACTCCAACTCCACAGACAACACAATGGCAATAAGTTCATATCGTTCAGTACTCACTATAAATGTCAATGGTCTAAATGCTGCAATCAAAGACATAGGGTAAAAGAATGGATAAAAAAAAAAACAAGATCCATCTATATGCTGATTACAAGATATTAATTTTAGACTTAAGACACCTTCAGATTGAAAGTTAGGAGATAGAGAACTATCTATCATGCTAATGGTTGCCAAAGGAAAGCTGGAGTAGCCAGTCTTATATCAGAAAATCTAGATTTTAAAATAAAGAGTGTAATAAGAGATGAAGAAGGGCATTAGATCATAATTAAGGTGTCTATCTGTCAAGGAGATTTAACAATTGTAAACATTTATGTCCCCAAGTTTTGATACCACAAATTTACAAATCAGTGAATCACAAACATAAAGGAAATAATTGACAATAATACGATAATAGTAGGGGACTTCAACACCCAAATTACAACAAACGACAGATCATTTGAGTGGAAAATCAACAAAGAAACAAAGCCTTTGAATGACATACTGGACTGGATGTACTTAACAGATATATTCAGAACAATCTATTCTAAGGCAGCACAATACATATTCTTCTCCAGTGCACGTGGAACATTCTCCAGAAAATATCGCATACTGGGACACAGATCAGCCCTGAATAAGTAGAAAAAGACTGAGATCATACCTTGTATATTTTCAGACCACAACACTGTGAAACTCAAAATTAACCACAAGGAAAAGTTTGGAAAGACAACAAATACATGGATATTAAAGAGCATCCTACTAGAGAATGAATAGGTGAACCAAGAAATTAAAGAGGTACATAAAAAGTATATGGGCCAAAGAAAATGATAACACCACAGCAAAAAATCTGCTCAGAGCCAAGGCAGTCATAAGAGGGTACTGTGTAGCAATGCATGCCTTCCTAAAAAAGAAGAAAAGTCCCAGAAAAACAACCTACCATTATATTTAAAAGAGTCGGGAAAAGAACAGCAAATAAAACCCCAAATCAGCATTAGGAAATAATAAATGTTAGAGTGGAAATCAATTGTATCAAAATGAAAAAAAAAGTAGAACAGATCAATGAAGCCAGGAGTTGGTTCTTTGAAAGAATTAATAAAATTGATAAACCTCTAACAAGTTTGATCAAGAAGAAAAGGAAAGGACCTAAATAAATCAAATGGAGAATGAAAGAGGAGAGATCACAACCAACACTACAGAAATGCAAACAATATTAAGACAGTATTATGAGCAATTATATGCCAATAAATTGGGCAATCTGGAAGTAATGGACAAATTCCTAGAGACATATAAACTACAAAAACTGAAATAGGAAGAAATAGAAAATTTGAGCAGCCCATAACCAGTAAAGAAACTGAATCTGTAATCAAAAATCTCCCCAAAACCAGAGTCCAGGGCTGGATGGCTTTCCTGGGGAATTCTACCAAACACTGAAAGTAGAGTTAATGCCTATTCTTTTGAAGCTGTTCCAAAAAGTAGAAATGGATGGAAAAGTTCCAAACGCATTCTATGAGGCCAGCATTTACCTTGAAATGGAGAACTAAATGGAGAACTAAAAAGGAGAACTACAGACCAATTTCCCTGATGAACATGGATGCAAAACCTCTCAACAAGATCCTACCCAATCTGATCCAACAATACACTAAAACAACTATTCACCACGATCAAGTGGGATTTATAGCTGGGAGGCAAGGATGACTCCATTGCAACAAATCTTCAATGTGATACATCACATTAGTAAGAGAAAGGAGAAGAACCACTTGAACCTGTCGATAGATATGGAGAAACCATTTGACAAAATTCAGCATCCTTTCTTGATAAAACCCCAGTTTGTAAATGGTAATTAAACCCTTTCTTTCTAAGTTCTCTTTCTCCCTTTCTTGATCAGTCCTTGTGGGTGTTTCTACTCTTTCTCTTCCTCATCAGCTGCTTTTAGGGGGAGTGCATTTCCTGTACTCTCGCCCTGTCTCTGTCCTCTGTCCACAAGCAAAAACAGCTCCCTACTATCCACAGCTTCTCTCTCACCCAGTTCACCTCTCTGCACCATGTACCTGCTGAGTTCTGTGCCTCAAGTTGCAGATTGTTGTGTTAATCCTCAAATCTGTTTCCTAGGTGTGCAAGATGGTTTGGTGATGATCTAACTGTATTTCAGGGAAGAGAGAAAGAAAAAAAAAAAAACTACCCTGCTGCTCCACCATTTTTGCCCCTCCAGTGCTGTCTACCATCACTTTCCATATGAAAATAAATTCTCTTCAGGTCCAGTGGTCATACAAATTGTTTATAATGTAACCTTTCTTATGTAGCAAGGTGTTAAAACTGAAATGTTGAATAGACACAATGGATGTGAACTTGTGCCTAAATCATCTTATGCCTACTTCCAAACCAAGGAAATGATCAACAGAAGTATGCTACAACTAGATAAAGGATATAAACGTGGTCGGGTTA
The DNA here is from genome assembly GCF_018350175.1 of Felis catus. NCBI lineage: Eukaryota > Metazoa > Chordata > Mammalia > Carnivora > Felidae > Felis > Felis catus. The sequence goes on along the minus strand of NC_058377.1, from coordinate 100,420,710 downwards.
TAAAGTGGCTGAGTAATTTGTGACAACAGCTTTAGAGAATTCACTGTAGAGGTATGTCTGTCCCTCACCCCAGGGGTGTGTGTGTGTGTGTGTGTGTGTGTGTGTGTGTGCATGTGCATGTGCGTGTGTGATGGAGCCCTAATCTGAGAACCTAGCATGGGACCTTCCATATGGGTGCACTGAGCAGACTGAGGTAAGTAAAGTCAAGGAAGGAAGAGAGACTGGTTGGTATTAGATGAGGGTGACTGGTTGACATCAGTCTATGTTAGAAATGTTTCTTATTTGATAAAACACTTTGGGAGCAGAGATGCCTGGATGTTTCCCACAAACTGCCACAGAGAAGACAGAAAGTGATCTTTTAGGGACCAGCCCAAAAGAGTTCACTGGGAAGAGTACAGAATTTGGAACTGAACCACTGGCTTTCTAAGGGCTAACAAGGGGTCATCAGTGATGACAAGAAATAGAAATCTTTCCACATCAAGGACGCTAAAATTAGAGAGCCTACAAAAAGCCACCAGAAGGAAGGCAAATAAAAAGCTTTCACCATTTACCAGAAGAAGAGACAGTGAGGCAGTTTGTTAAGGTACCAGGTCAAGATCTTTCAGTTCCCTGCAAGTTCTCCCACCCCTTCCAACTGAGACTTTTTTTAACATCTAAGAGAATCTGGCATCTAAATGAACTAAGCATGACAAGAAAATTTCTGCAATTGTTCTAAATATAACCTTCATATGACCAGATTCAAATGCTTCAGAAATGAAACTGCAAGACACAAAATTAGGAATATGTTGAGTCTTCACTTAGAACATAAAACATAATTGCCTCTTGTAACTCTGGCACTGAGAGCTCTGACGAATGTCTTCCTTGGGACTTAGCCCTTTATTCTGCCACCTCTTTCTATGTAGGAGTCTTGGGCATCTTTGATGGGACATGATAACATTTGGTCTTCAGTTGGTATTGCACATACTTATGTAGGTCATTGGATTCTTTTCTCATTAGCCTATATCACTTGAAGTAATTCTTCTTGGTGCCAATTTGGTGGGAATTATAAGTTCAGATACTGAAACAGCATCACATGACGGTACTTAATTATGAGATTACGATGTGGTGGTGGCGGAGGTGGTGGTGGTTATGGTGGTAGGGTGTTCATCACACATCTCAATTGGTTAACTTCAAAAATCAAACTATGTATTCAAACATTCTCCTACAAAACCAGAAGACCAGAATTGAAAAGCACTAATGTGGACCTTCAATCCTGGCTTCTCCCGAGGAATATGAAATTTGAATTTTCAGACACCATTGGGAACCCTAAATAAATAAATAAATAAATAAATAAATAAAGTGTTTTCCCGATATGCAAATAAATGTAACAGCCAAGGACGTCAAGCCAATCTACGTCAATTTTATAGAGATACCCAAAAGTGCATTTGTTTCCCTGCAAACGTTCAGATATCCAAAAAGTGATTGTTAATATAAAAAAGCAAAGCTTCTTCTATCCCACCTGGATATAGTTACCACTTTCCTTTCACCTTTGCTTTCTGTACACTGTACATTGCTTTCTAGCCGCCCTTCTACCCCTTAACCTTCTGCATATTCCTGCTGCCAAACCCCCTCATTGTGACCCCCTCATTGCGCTACCCTTGATCTGTGACAATGAAAGCGAAGGACCCTGCCAAAAGCAGTTCCTGGCTGATACCACCCATCACTGCCAAGTGTAAAACTCTCCTTCTCCCACCATTCACTGAACACTGAGAGTGTTTTCCAGTGACAGTCCAGGTTTTCACTGAGATTTCCAGATTTTCGTGGAGTTTGAGGGTCCATCCATGTCCCAGTGAATCAGCCTCAGGCACACATTCCACCGCAGAATTTTCTCAGAACATCTTCTCCAACTCCCAGGTTGTCAGACCACAACATTCATCTCTAAGTTCTGGTTCCATAGGGATTAGCTCTATATCCAAGTTCTTAAGGACTAGAATGAAATCTGTGAAGAATTGGTGTGTGCACACATATACACACACACACACACAATCATTCTGTCAATAGTCAGTATATTTTTTTCTGAAGACAAATTGTACAAGAAGAGAAATTATCATGTGAATATGGCCAGCTATCAAAAGAATTCAACTGAGAGCCAGCCCAGGATGTTCACAGTGGTTATGGGTGTTAAGTAATCCTATTTTAATGCCATCCTCTCTGAATAAGGGATGTGTATTTATTCGTACTTATTCATAATAATTCAATTAAATATATAAAATATTAGTGAAATTAAAATTTCCTAATGGATTTTTCCCACAATGAGAATAATTCATCTTGCCTGTCCATGAAGGAAAACTAAGCTGTCAAGGAAAAATACTTTAGAATCCCAGAATATCCTATATCCAAAGAAGTCATTCTTTGCTACACCATAATTTCTTCATGGCTTTTTTCACTTCCATATTCCTCAGTGTATAGATCAGAGGGTTGAGCAGGGGCGTCCCAATTGTATAAAACACAGCCACCATTTTGTCTATTGGAAATGTAGCTGGGGGGCGTGTGTATATGAATATGCATGGACCAAAAAATAAGACAACCACAATAAAGTGGGAGGTGCAGGTGGAAAGGGCTTTTCGCCTTCCTTCAGCACTGTGGTTACGCAGAGAGTACAAGATGACAACATAGGAGGTAAGCAGGATTATGAAACTCACCGTGCATATGGTTCCACTGTTAGAAACAAGTAGCAAATTTGTCACATAAGTGTCCATGCAGGCAAGTTTCAACAAGGGCTGCAAGTCACAGAAATAGTGGTCAATCACGTTGGGGCCACAGAAAGGCAATCTCAAAGTCAGGAAAATTTGTGCCAAAGAGTGGATACAAGATGCCACCCACACTAGAATCACCAAAACGCTGCACACTTGCCGGTTCATGATGGTTGTGTATCGCAAGGGCTTACAAATGGCCACATAGCGATCTAAAGCCATGAGGATGAGCACCAAGATTTCCATGCACCCAAAGAAATGGAATGTAAAGACCTGAATCATGCACTCATTGTAGGAAATGGTCTTCTTGTGAGAAAGGGCATCCACAATCAATCTGGGGGCTGTGGTTGTAGAGAAGCAGGTGTCAGCAAAAGACAGATAGAATAGGAAGAAGTACATGGGAGTCCCAAGGGTCCTGCTTGTTTTGATAGTCACTACAATGAGAAAGTTCCCCAACAGTGTCGCAAGGTAAAAGATCAAGAAGACCCCGAATACTGCCTTCTGCTTTACCGGATCTTGTGTCAGCCCAAGGAGAATGAATTCAGTCACACTGCTATTCATCGTAATACTACTGGCTGAAAGTAAGGTGCAGTTGAGGACAAGGGCTGAATCTGCAAAGAGAAGAAAAGAAGTGACAGCTTGGGAAGATCGGTGGGCTGAACTCTGAATGCCTTGCTTTTGCTCCATGTTATGTTACTTCTGACTGCCTTCAATCCTCTTTGACTCTTGGTAAATCCGCAGATCCCAAGCCTCTCCCAGATCTATCTGTTGATTCAGAAACTAACTACTTCGGATCAAAGCCTTTGCATTTGGGGAGGTAAAATGAAATGTCCTTTAAAAATTCTGATTCCCACCAAGATTGAAAACTGCAGAACTTGAACTGTCCTTGGGCAAGTGGCTTAACTGTCTCATAATTTAGCTTTCATGTGAAAAAGGGAGTGCAAATATTTGCCTTACCTGATCCTGAGTTTCCTTAAGAATTAAAAGATTGTATATGCACACAGATACACATATAGGTGTTATCTATGTGCTTTGAAATAAAAAAAATTCTATTCCACTATGATTAAGCACTCATATTGTTGGAGAATCCCTCTGGAAGAAAATATTCTCTGTTCAGTTCACTCATTTAGGTTCCTGACCCCTTCATCTCTGATCCCATCTGTATCTTGGATGTAATATGCTTTACAAAAGTCTGTTTTGACAATCTTTTACTTACACCTCTCATGTTCAATGTCAGCTTCTCTGATATCATTATAAAACAAATGTCAGGACAACTTTGTGGTTGGAATAATTGAGGAAACTGTTTACCCTCTTGACTGTACTATGGGACTAAACTCAGAATATTGAGCATCTTTGCCTATGAATTCAACATGCTATAAAATTCCTAATGATGCCTATAATATAAATAGGCATCAGAGAAGTTACTCAGAGATGTTCATTTTACCCTGAAGTCACCAGCATGCTTCTAAAAATTTCATTTGAAAAGTATCCCATAATTCCAACATACTATGTTATAATTATTCTATTTCAAGTATTTGTTCATAACATGTTGAGTTTGTCACTGAAATCATCATATAATATCATTTTGTGTCCTGATTTTTGACTTCGGATTACTATAACCCTTCTTCCCATGTTACTATACTTATCATTAGTTTAACTGTTAATTTAATTATGTGACATTGTATAAAGCTTTTTAAGTGGCATCTCTTTGATCATTTGTCTTTTGAGATATTTATGTCGCTTCTAATTTTGACTCACACAGATAACAACTTAATTTCCCAAGTATGACGCCGCTGTCCCAAATGCTAGGGATTATCGTTGCTGTTGACAATTATTAAAAACGTTTTTCAATATTTTGTGTACATTTATTAACTATATTTTATTATGAAATAATTTATGACTGTCATTAATTATTCCAAGTACACAGAAGAATGAAAGAAAATTTAAAAGCTGTCTTCAAATTATTGTATCTATAATCCTACTCTTCGGAAATAACTATCGGTTTTTTTATATGTCTTTTAAGAAACATTCTCTAAGTATATTTATATTTGTGTTTATCTCCACATCTTTTTACTATATACATATGGTCAATATTTCAAGGTTCATGATTTTACAGAAGATGCAAACAAACAAAAAAGGTTATTTTATGACATGATCTTATTCTCTCATTTGGTTAGTAAAAAAATTGCATTTTGTTATATACATACACATTTTTATCACCAGCCACATGTTACATTTTTACTACATTTTTTTACATGTTTACTACATTTTTTAATGAAAGTATTGCTCTTACAAGAATTATTTTATGTTTGTTCAGTTCATATTTTGTAATGTTGATATTTTATCTAGGATGGCTATTCATCAAGAAAATAACTACATTTCTTGGTCAAGAACACAGTGGCTCCAGTCAGATGTCTTGGGTTCAAATCCCAGCTCCACTTTTTACTAGCTGGGGAAAGCTACTTTAACATAACATAAAATACTCACTTCTTCTTAATGATTTTTAAGTTTTAAGATACATGTAGATGAAATCATTCATTATGTAAGGGACTATGTGGTTGGTATTAGAAGAATAGAAACCATCTGCAGACAGAAGTGTAAAAATTCCTAAGAGACAGATGGATCAGTGAAAAACTCCAGATTATGTTAAGGGATGAACTACAGCTTTAACTGAAGAAAGTCAGATTCTGAACCAGGTTCCCTGAGATGCAAACATCCTAAAGCAGAGCAGAGAGGTAGGTTAGCACAGTGACAGAGCATCAAAGCTGAAGCTGAACCACCTGGATTCATATCCCAACTCCTGCACAGTATGGTGCCATATAGCACAAGTCCCGCTATATCTCTGGGCTTCATTTTCTTCACCTGTAAATGTGAAGAGTAAAATAATCTACTTTTTAGAGTTTCTATGAAAGCTAAATAATTAAGTATGTACAATGCATAAGAGATGCAGATAGGCAGTACATGCTTTTGGAATGGTCCTTTCATTAAGATTATTAGCATCAATGTTGTATTACAATTATTAATATTATCAAGATATTAATCTACCTGTTCATTTACCCCTAATACAGTTGCACAACTGTTTTCACACTAATTACCTGTGGGGGATAAGCTTAGGAATCCTCTGGGCTTACACCAATGGGTTAACAAGGCATAGAGAATTACAGTCATAGAACAGTCACACCCGAGTTTGAGTTAGCCAGATTGACACCCCAAGAATAGGGAGTTGCAAAGGCACCCCGAGTATAAGGAGGCAAAAAGGTGCCAAGAAGGAATAGGGAGGTGTAAAGGCACCCCAAAATAGACACCAGTGAAGAACCCCCAGAATAGAGAGGGATTGGCAAAGGCCTAAAATAGGAACAGGCGCAAAGGTGCCCAACACATAGGTATATGAAATAAACAAGATTAGATGTTCAGGTTGAAAGCATTCCCAATTTAGTACTACATCAGAAAAGCTGCTTTCGCAGGAGGATAGGGCCCAGTTAGGTAAATTGGTGAATTGGACTGTGGACTGCTGCGCTGCAGGCAAAGCAGCCCAGAACAGAGAGGGTTAACAAAAGAAAAGGTGCCTTGTTAACTCTGAGGTTATTTCCCCTACCTGCCTCATCCCCTAGGCTAGCTAAGGTAAACAGAGGTTCTGCCTCATATCCACTGTAAACAACCTTCCTCTCGATTGCCCTGCACCCAGCTTTTGTTTTGTATTAACCCAAATGCCTAACCCCAAATACCTTCAGGACCCCCTTTCCCTCACAACCGCAAGTTAATGTTGACAAATTCATTCTCTCTTTGTGCACATCCATCACCTTCTGATCCTAATAAAAACAGGGCAAGGACACTTATTCAGGGCTCTTGTCTTTCCCAGACATTAGCCATCTCTCATTTTTCATCCTGTGTCCCACTCTCTTGCCAGACAAAAGAGAATTTTACAGCCAGAGCCTATGACAATTTCCTTCCTCAAATGACTGAAATCACCTCGGCACTGTGGTTTCTGCTAATTTGCTCATGGTGATCAGAAGCTGGGAATGGCACCTCCAAATATCCTTAATAAATACTAAAAAACAAATACAAAGTGCAAACAGCTTCCCTAAATGTGACCCATGATGACATGAGAGTAGAAATAAAACATACCCTTGGTTGTAAAGAGTTTGTGGTCCAAAGATACAAAAATCAGAGGGGTGAGAGCATTTGACATGAAAGAAACGAACCAAAGTTTTAATGGGGATAATGGGACAAATAGACAAGGTCAATATGAAACTGCTGGTGGTTTAGACTGATTCTAGCGTCATAGTAGAAAAACTTGGAAAAGCAAGGTTTCGTCTCTGCCAAAGGCCATGGAAGCCACGTTATGAAATCTGAACATATTTTTACAGTCAAGTATAAGATTTGGAGATATACAAGATATGAGAGCTGATTTTATTAAGATTTATTCAGCACAGAAGAACAGAATCATTCAGCTGTTTATCAAAATTTAATCATCTGGTTTTCTAAATTTAGTCCAATTGGATTTGGGCTTATCTGGAATGAGGTGCCTTCTCCCTTCAAGATGTCAGGGTTGCACTGAAGACATCAGTTTTTGTACATCCCTGCACTTAGAAACTCAATGGAGAGCATACAGGTGAATTCACTGTGGCCCCAACAGAATGAAGATTGACCCAGCAGGCATCCCGAGTATGATTCAGTGGTGACTCCAGACCTGTCCCTTCCCCTCTCAGAAGAGGAGCAGATGGGCTCCCTCTCAGCTGTCTCTGTGGGGGGCGGGGAGGAGGCAGCAAAATCACATGCCTCCTCTCAGCTTTGATAAGATCACTTGGTTGTTGCTGCTTTTTATTTTGTACTTGTTGTCAAGAGGTTGTTTTTTTTTTACAACAGTGCTACATTCACAGCAACCCCAAGACACAGGTACAGAGATTCCCCATAAGATCCCTAGCCCCCAGCCAAATATCACCCCTGCCATTACCAACATTGCCCGCCAGAATGGCACATTTCCCAGAACTGATGAGCCTACCGTGACACATCCTCATCACCCAGAGTCCAGAGTTTACCCCAAGGCTCACTCTTGGGTGTGGTACATTCTATGGTTTCGGTACATATTAGTAACAGACATCCATCATCGTAATATCATGCAGAGTATTTTCACTGAGCTAAAAACAGGATCAGTTTAGATTCTCAAAACATGGGACATAAATATTCCTTTCACACAGTGTCTAATACTCATTCAAATCTAAATAAAATGTCTCACACCATTTTGTTGAAGAAAATAACACATCGCGGGAGATAACTATGTGAGTTTTCACTGTGAGCATTATTAGCTCAAACATAGTACAAAATTGGGCTGGTTACTCATAAACAGAAGTATTACAAATGGTCAATCCTACAGTTCTTTAAGTAGACCCTCTGTTTCTATACAGAAAGAAAGGACACAATTTCAGAAGTTCCCTCTTCTCCTTGTTCTCTATCTTCTCCCTTCTTTTACCTCATAGCTACAACTTCAAAAGGAAAAGTGGACATTCTAAAACTATGATGAATCTTAAGATTAAAGGGTTACTGTGGTTTTCAAGTGCAAAGGCTGAAATACTCACCATGACTTTCAAAGTCCTCAAATGCTGTGCCATAGTCTTGCTTACCATCTTTCCTCCCAGGGCTTCTGCTCGTGTGTGTTCCAGCCATGCCTGACACTTGCTGTCCCTCATGAATATGTCCCGACCGTCTCATTTCCTAAATTTTAAGTACTTCTTAGTGGTTATGTGACTTCCTCTGATACAACTTCCACCTTCCATTTCTTCCTGGATCCAGAGTACCCTGTCCATCTCCTCGGCACAGCCTTCCAGGTTTTCCCAAATGACTTTCTTGCTAATGGCCTTCAACTGTTAAAATGTGTGTGTGTGTGTGTGTGTGTCTGTATGTGTGTGTGTGTGTGTGTGTGTGTGTTTTGAATCATGCAACCCTTGATTATACCCCTCTTTCCTTCTCTCTTTAAAATCTTTGTTCATTGGAATTTATATCTCATTAGGCAAATTCACATTGTTCTATTTTGTGCACGTCCGACTAGGCTGGGAAGCAGCTTAGCAGAGAGCCGTCAAAAAGCAACCAGTACCAGAACTCAAACCTTTGTGCTCCATGGTCATCTCTCCCTCTCAAACACTCCACACCTCACCCACCACTGCCCTGCAAAGCATCAGACTCCATTCATTTGGGTGGAGCCGGCATAAAGCCAGAAACCATGAACCAGTAGAGAAGAAAAGCACTGCCATCCCCAGTATGTACCCTGACTCTCAAATGGATGCAAATTGTAGAGGGATTAAAAAAGAGAGCAGAATTTATATTTATATTTATGTTTCTGTTTATTTATATTTACTTATGTTCACATTTATCATTTAAGCCCACAGTGTAAGGTTGAGCAAAGAATCTTGTTAGAGATAAAGAGTACTTGTCTCGGATTTCACGAGAGAGTTTGCTTCTCATTCCTCCACTCCATATATACCCCTTACCCCAACAGCAGAAAGAGAATATAATTCTTAGCTGTGAGCAGGGGTGACAGTGGGTCTGGACAGACCACTTTAGTATCACGACTGGCAGAACTTTCAGTGCATCATAGAATCGTGGTATCGACTGTAACAATGCATACAGACTGCATATGGTCAGTGTACAACCTGGTCCTTTTCCTGATCTTAAACCTTGTAAATAAGAAATCCACCTGGGGGCTCCTGGGTGGCTCAGTTGGTTAAGCATGGACTTTGGCTCAGGTCGTGATCTCGCAGTTTGTGAGTTCGAGCCCCGCGTTGGGCTCTGTGCTGACAGCTCAGAGCCTGGAGCCTGCTTCAGATTCTGTGTCTCCCTCTCTCTCTGCCCTTCCCCTGCTCACACTCTGTCACACTCTCTCAAAAATAGATAAAACATTTTTAAAAATTTAAACAACAAAAAAAGAAATTCACCTGTATAGGGGCCCCTGGGTGACTCAGTCAGTTATGTGTCAGACCCTTCATTTCAGCTCAGGCCATGATCTCACGGTTCATGGGACAAGGCCCACATTGGGTTCTGGGCTGACAGCCTGCCTGGGATTCTCTCTCTCTCTCCCTCCCTCACTCATTCTCTTTCTCTATCTCTCCTCTCTCTTTCTCTTGTGAAATAAATAACCATTTAAACTGAGTAAAAGAAAATTGAGGATCAGCTGCTTATTTAATCCATTAAAAGAAAAAGAAACCCATATGTAGAGGACACTATACCTCTGCCCCCTCAAATATACCCCCCACCCTTTCGATAAGAATTTTTCCGGAGACAGTGCTGCCTCAAGCAGAGGCCAGTGAAAGCTGGGAGCCCTGACACATTCAGATCCTCTCATCACAGAGATAAATATGTTCCTGGAGCTTCAAGCTTCTCAGGAGACAGAATTAAATCATGGCAACTGCCCTAAAACCCAGTCCTGCATGGAAGGCAAGGAAAAGAACATAGTTTACTTGGGTTTGAAAACTTACCTTATTGCTCGTAAAGGAGATGAGATCCAATAGAGAGCTCCTCGATTTGCTCTCGCAATTCGGATTTACTTTGAAGATGAATCATGTGCAGTAAGTGTGCAACATGGAAACGTACATCCAATAAATTTACTCAGCTTTCCAGTGCAGGGTCTGTGGGGAGAGGAGATACTCCACGGATAGCCAGTCTTTCCTAGAAGGCCTGAGTTAGGGCTGTGATATCAGCATAAAATTTCTCACTTCTATTCTTAAAACTTACGAGAATAAAAAGGAAACATCCCCACTATTCTATGATAGGAACATCTCTAAAAGCAGCTCTGTAACCCCCCCAAAAAACCCTGGAAGAGCACATGAGTTAACATTTCTTCCTCCTCCATCAGATATTTATAGAGATTTCATAGACGTTCACAAATGCTGAGCCTTTGGAGGGACAAAGACTCTGCCCTTCCCACCTCAAAGGATAAGCACAATTAATCCCAATCACAGCAAACCATGGTGCCAAGGATTCATGAACAAGACTGTCAGTGGGCAGATTCTGTCCTCAGAGCCCTTCTCCCCCTCCAGTCTGTCCTAAGGGACACGTCTCACTTCATTTACCAAATGCTCCACACCTGTCTCTGCCCTAAGGAAAAGTCAAGGGGTCTTCCCACAACCCCGGGGATTCCAGCACATGGAAGGAAAACACGATGGCATGCCTGCACTTCTTCCCCTGCAGAACTGTACCTGCTGAAATTTGTAGTGCTGTTCATGGATGACCTGGGCCATAATCCCAGTGGAGCTCCATCATGGCTGGAAGTCTGGCAGACATGGTTTTCACCATTGTAAAAAATACAGACCTCATCAAAACCAGGCTGTTGTGCAGAATGTGCTGAAACCATCTCATAGGGGGATCCTCTGTATTTTTCTACTGTTTCTGAAGAGGAAGTGTTCCTGACACTTTATTGGGGGGTTTCCCTTACTGTTTCTCTACTGTCACCCTTCTAGTTTTTGTGAACCTAGAGAAAATCTAGACTGGGCCCCGAGATTGATTCTCTCTCCCCCGCAACTTTGCCAGTGTCTGCCTGGCTACTGCGGTGGCCCAGATCCTCTCCCTTCTACACGGTGAAGAAAGAGATGAAGGCTCAGAGCTCCTACCTCCCCCATTTTAGAGGAGTAGATGTCCATTTCTCAGGAGCAGTGGACAGGGAAAGCCCCAGGGGAACTAGGGCTCTGGAATGGATTGACAGTCAACCTACTGAAGATTGTGCCACATTTTGGAGTTATGTTTGGCACCTTTGAGTTCTCCAAGCAGAATCTGTCTTTACCAAAATTGTTACGTTGTGTCTCTGAGCTATAAATTGACTCCAGGGCTGGATCAGAATTTGAGGCCCCAGGAATTATGGGAATTAAAAAACATTCTTCAAAACTAGACAACTGAAGTCTAAAGAACGAACACTTTAAAGTCGAATAGAAGTGCACCGACGGAAGGCATGTTGCAGTCACAGGCAGATGTGGCTTCATACTGTGCACACACGGAGCGACGAGAGGGTACTCTTGTCTGCTGCTCTTGGAAATGAGAAAGTTCAGCCATATACTGCCTCTGAGCTCCAAACTGATGTCCCTGGGAACACCTGTGCCACAGGAAGGCTGCCCAACACGACTGTCTCATGATGGCACTTCACTAGATTCGATACACGACACCAAAGAAACGTCACTGTCACGACACCTCAAAACAACATGTAACTGAGGTGGCTGAGCAGATGCCATGTCGGGTCACAGTTTGCACTAAACTGCATCCGTCCAGTTTCACTCAACGGGACCCAAGACTTCTCAGTACAATCATTCTGGAACTCATAACCTTTGCTGACTGCTGAATACACACACCGCAGCACAAATTACGCCTTAATCATAAACTAAGTGAAAACATTTAACATTTTTCACCATGAGGGTGCCTGGGTAGCTCAGTCAGTTAAGCTTCTGACTCTGAATTTTGGTTCACAGCATGATATCATAGTTTGGGTGGTGGGATCAAGCCCCACGAGGAGCCGACAGTGTGGAGCCTGCTTGGGATTCTCACGCTCTCTGCCCTTCCCCCTCCTTGTGTTTCTCTCTCTCTCTCTCTCTCTCTCTCTCTCTCTCAAAATAAATAAATAAATAAATAAATAAATAAATAAATAAATATTTTTAAATGTTATCACTATCATAGAACCATGCTTTTTTATTTAAATTTGAAGCAGCCCAAGCTTAGGTATTTCAAGAATCTTGTGTTTCAGGAGGCAGTTTTCATCATGACTGCTTAATTACGACCAAAAAGACCCTCTTCCAGGTAAAGTCATATACAGATTGAGTGGCCTGAATTCTCTGTCTTTTAAACCTGATTGGCAAACCTACCCTGAAAATAAATTATTTAAGTCAAATTATTCTCGCAAATCGTCTTAGATGCCTAGAAAGGATCAAATAGAACATTTGGCATATATCAAAAAAATGTAACTGAACAAAATACTTCAGGGTAATCATCTCTACTAGAGTTTTTTAAAAATCAGATTTCAGATTGTTACAGCTGAGGACTCTCAGTCAAGTTTATGCAACTGTACTTTCCAATAGTGCCTATTTAAAAAATTGTTTTAACCTTTATTTATTTTTGAGAGAGAGAGACAGAGGGTGAGCAGGGGCAGAGCAGAGAGAGAGGGAGACACAGAATCTGAAGCAGGCTCCAGGTTCTGTCTGCACTGTCAGCACAGAGCCCAATGCGGGGCTCGAAGTCAAGAACTGCGAGACCATGACCTGAGCTGAAGTTAGACACTCAACTGACTGAGCCACCCAGATGCCTGCAATAGTGCCTATTTATGCATTTTAAAAATCTAATATTAAGATGTTAATTTATACACAGAGAGGCTTAAAATATGTTGAAAGAATTTTCCCTATTAAATTATTTTCAAAAGGGAGACAAACCAGTCATTAAATATGAAGATACCTATTAGATATATAAAGGAAAGTATCAAGTAGTCAAGTATACAAGTCTGGCATTCAAGACGGAGGTCGGGGGTGGAAATATAAATGTGTGAGTCATCAGCATAGAGATGGTATTTAAAGCCCCTTGATTTTATTTTAGTTTTAATATAACTTATGAAATGAATCTTTTCTGCTGAGCTTTAGTGTCCTAAAGACATGCATTTTCAGAGAAAGCTCAGCTAATCAGAATTGGCAGAAAAGAAAGAAAAAAAGAAACTTCCTGATCATCAGTGGCTCCACACTTTCCCAGAGGAGGTTCCTAAAACTCAAAGTGAAAAGCTTTCTCTCCTTCATAATCTCAACTCCATTATTACTCTTTTCTCCTCTCCTCTCTTCCCTTCTGTTTCTATAGCAATACTAAACTGTAGCAATTCATAGCAGAGCTAAATTTGTGGCAAAGCAGGCAAGGAAAGTAGCTTGTTGATGCCTTTTTTTTTTTTTTTTTTTTTTTTTTTTTTTTTTACCAACCAAGAAATTCCTGCCTTATCCTCTACAGGATTTGTACTGTGAGAGATTTTCCAGTACAGGAGATGAGCTTTCAATAAATCCTCCAGGGGTGCCTGGGTGTCTCAGTTAAGTGTGGACTCTTGATTTCAGTTCAGGTCAAGATCTCACGATTTGTGAGTTCGAGCCCCGCACTGGGCTCTCTGTCGATGGTGCAGAGCCTGCTTTGGGGTTCTTTCTTTCTCTTTCTCTTGCCACTCTCCTTCTCTCAAAATAAATAACTAAACTTGAATAAATAAATTAATGAATACATGAATTCATATATAAATAAATATATAAATATATAAATAAAGCTTCCAAACTTTTATTATCAGAGTTTGAAGGTCCGCCTTTATCCCCAGGGAAGCATGCTCATGCAAAGCCTCTCAGATTGGCTTTAGATGAGTTTATCTGCCACACTTTACATGCCAATCATCAGATCTATAGGAAACTACTCTCTATTATATTTACTCTCAGAGACAGACTCATTGGCCACTCCCACAGGGACTGGCTCCTGTTGTCCATACTCATTAGTTAACAGTACCTGAAACTAGAATGGAAATCTGATGAGATACATGAAAAACATAAACCAAAACACCGAAGTGCTTATCGCAGTCACTAGTCCATATCTTTCCCACCAGGGAAGAAAATCTCTCAAGGAAGCCAAATTATGCGAAGTTTGCTTGATAAAGGTGGAATTCAAGAAGCCATAGCCTGAAACGTTTCTCCCAATCCAGAAGTGCACATGCCATGCCAAGCAGCCAAGAAATCTTATCCACTAGTCCGTGAAACACTTCTTTGCACTAGGTCTACACCTGTTGCATAATGAGAAGTATTGCCTCCTTGACATATTTTGTTCTGTATTTCCAGGTTGGAATCTTACTTCTGTGGACATCTTCTCTTGGTGGATGGAATATTAGAACAGTAGCTCTGTTGTCTCTGTCAGTTGTTTTTTTCATATGTATGATCTTATCCACGAGGTGTTGGCTTTCATGATGTAACTCTCACAATTGTATAAAACTGTCACCAATTCACCAACCGATGATTAGGGAAATGTCCATGGATTTATATCACAAATATATATGAAACTTAGAATATGAGCAAATAATGAGAAGCATGATGAACAAAGAAAAAAGATATTAAAGTACATAGAGAGTAATTATGGATTAATACAATGAATATATTTGTTGTAAGCAGAATTGTCCTGTTTGGGGTGCCTGGGTGGCTCAGTCAGTTAAGCGTCAAACTCTTGATTTCAGCTCAGGTCATGATCTTGTTCATGAGATCAAGCCCTGCGTCAGTTTCCAGGCTGACAGTGAGGAGCCTGCTTGGGATTCTCTGTCTCTCACTCTCTCTCTGCCCCCTCTCTCAAAAATAAATAAATAAACTTTTTTAAAAAGTCATGACCTATCTTGTTGTATATGTCCAAAAGGCAAAAAAAAAAAAAAAAAGAAAAGAAAAGAAAAAAGGGCCAATTTTTTTTCAATATATGAAGTTTATTGTCAAATTGGTTTCCATACAACACCCAGTGCTCATCCCAAAAGGTGCCCTCCTCAATACCCATCACCCACCCTCCCCTCCCTCCCACCCCCCATCAACCCTCAGTTTGTTCTCAGTTTTTAACAGTCTCTTATGCTTTGTCTCTCTCCCACTCTAACCTCTTTTTTTTTCCTTCCCCTCCCCCATGGGTTTCTGTTAAGTTTCTCAGGATCCACATAAAAGTGAAAACATATGGTATCTGTCTTTCTCTGTATGGCTTATTTCACTTAGCATCACACTCTCCAGTTCCATCCACGTTGCTACAAAGGGCCATATTTCGTTCTTTCTCATTGCCACGTAGTACTCCATTGTGTATATAAACCACAATTTCAAAAAGGGCCAATTTTTAAAGATGATACAAAGAGAAGACAAGCATCAAATAGAGACTTAATTAGATGGTATGTATGCTCCTGTGCGATCATCAGTTTCTTGTAGTGACTTTGCGATATTCACTGTTGAGCCAGAAAAGACAAGATCCAGATCTGATAGTGTCAGAATCGATTTGCCAACCAAATAGGTCAGTCAAAATTAGGGGCCAATTTTTCAACACAGGTCAGAAACATGGAAAAGAGAAACACACCAGAATAATATACGAAGGAGGGAGCTAAAGCTATAGATACAACAGAATCTGGCTACAAGCTGCAATGCAGACAGCAGAAGGGAAGAGTGGTCTTATCTTCCCATAAATACCACTGTACTAGATGTTTGGGCACTCTGTAATATTGGCTCAAAATAATTCGGGTCGGTGCTCTGTGGTCATTCTGCCTATGTCTCCAAAAGTTCTACTGGGAGAGAATTCAATTGTCCATGTCAGGATGAAAACATTTTCTCTTTTCTACTAATCCAATTTTATTTACATTGTTACAGAATTAGCAATTGGAGTCCTCTGCTTTCTCCCACCTCAAGTCAGAGTTTGCCGCCCCATAACTTCCTCATTGCATTCTTCACTTCTGCATTTCTCAGAGTATAAATCAGAGGGTTGAGCAAGGGTGTCCCAATAGTGTAAAACACAGCCACCATCTTATCCACTGGAAACGTAGTTACAGGGCGAGTATATGTGAATATACATGGAACAAAGAATAAGATGACAACGATGATGTGGGATGTGCACGTAGAGAAGGCTTTCTTTCTTCCTTCTGCACTCTGGTTATTCAGAGAATGTAAGATGAAAATATAAGAGAGAAGCAGGACGACGAAACTCACCATGCAGATAGCCCCACTGTTAAAAACTATGAGTAAATTGATTACATAGGTGTCCATGCATGCGAGTTTCAACAAAGGTGGCATATCACAGAAATAATGATCAATAACATTGGGTCCACAGAAGGGTAGTTTCAAAGCCAAGAAAATCTGTGCAGAAGAATGGATACAAGACACCACCCAGGCTAGACTCACCACTGTACCACAGACATGCCGGCTCATGATGATAGTGTATTGCAGGGGCTTACAAATGGCCACATAGCGATCAAAGGACATGAGGATAAGCACCAAGATCTCCATGCACCCAAATAAGTGAACTGCAAAAACCTGGGTCATGCACTCGTTGTAGGAGATGACTTTCTTCTCAGATACAGAATCTACTATTAACCTAGGAGCAGTGGTTGTTGAGAAGCAGGCATCAGCAAAGGATAAGTAGAAAAGGAAGAAGTACATGGGGCTCCCAAGTGTCCGGCTGTATCTTATGGTCATCACAATAAGTAAATTTGCCAAAAGGGTTGCGAGGTATAGAAACAAGAAGACCACAAACACTACTTTTCCCTTTACAACATTCTGTGTTAACCCAAAGAGAACGAACTCATTCACACTGCTATTCGACTCCATAGTCACAGTGAACATAGAAAAACACAGCTGAGAAGTTGTTCATCTGCAGAGAAAGTTGGGGAAATGGTGACTTAGCAACAGCAGTGGACTTGATTCAGAATTGCACTCTTGTGGTTCTAAATCCATCAACAAATAAATCAACGGTTCTCAGTTTTTTATGTATTGTCATCACTTGGGAAACTTTTTGTTTTTTAATGCTGATGTCCATGCTTTCACCATGAGCATTAACTGAAGGTCTTCCAATGTGGACTGAAACTTTGAGAGGGAAAAAAAAATCTCTCAAATGATCATGATCTCTGCCAAATTCTGAGGACTAATGACTTTGCTGTATGATCTTGATCAGGTCACTTTAATGTCTGGAAGCTTTTTCTTCATTTGCAATTAGAGATACTAATAGTTTATTAAATACGTATATGTGTATGGTATATATGTACATGTAACGTATATGCAGCTCAATTACTGAAAAATAATATCCTTGTATGATTTAAAAACATATACACTTGGAGACTCTTTCTTGAAAAAAACATATTTATTGATTTGGACACTGGTTTGTACCAATTATTCTTTACCTCTTTGGTATCTTGGTTAGATTATGCTGTAAGAAGGAATTATTTCCCCAAATTCAGGTTCATGGTGGCCATAATTTTCCCTATTACTTCAGCTTAGGAAATTACTACAATTTGTCTTTATTCTGTCTTACAATATTTCTGTACCTTTCAATATTGATGTGAAGTGATCTATAATTTAATATGAGTTTTGAGATCCTCTTTCTTTCTGATAAATCACCAGTCCTTCGATGAATTAATAACAACATCAAACCAGTCACCAATATGTAGTAAGCACATACTCATATCTTCAATCTATGTAATAGGGCATATAAATATGTCCTCAACCTCTTTACAACAAAGTTGGAGGGATAACACACTTCTAGGTAAGATAATTAACTACATAAGAATTATATACAATTCTATGCGATATTGCTGAATGCATTTGTACTTTTGATTCCAAAAGTACAAAGATCCTTAGATTCTAAATTGATTGGTCAGTGAAGTTTCAAAAATGAGAAAGATGTGAAGTAATTGCTTTAAATATGTTAAACTGGTTCCCAATACGGTTCTCTGAAACTCAAGTATTCCATAAGTTTATACTGGCTTTCCTTAAGTAAAATATATAGCTCAAAATTACTCACTCAAATTGTCCCTTTACCCCTACTAAAGTTATGCATCTAAAAAACTTCAAGTTTATTTTCCATCCAGCTAAAATAATATTAGTGCATTATGTTAAACCAGAGATGTTATAACTACAAACTCTGATTGGCAGGTCCAATTATCTCTTGACAGCTATAAAAAAAGTAAATAAATTAATTATTACTTTGTTTTGAAACATTAGATTCCTAAAAAGGGATAAAAAAAACCAAAAGGGCCCTTGGCTGAGAAGAAAGGAACAGTTATGTGAGAAGAGTCAGTAAAATATCATAAAGGGAGAAATATGCATTGCTTCAGGTCAACATAGAGACTATCTCCATAGAGACTATACTCTTGTTAAATCAAAAGGTTGTAACAAAGAAGTTTGGGAGCAGATAATGGACAACTGTGAAAGCCAGGTGATGTAGTTCTATTTGTTTTATTTTAAATAAGCAAAAAGAAAATTTGGGGACATAAAGACAAGAAAGTAGCACTTGACAAGATGTATGCATTATGTGAGATCAACACCACCACTTAGAGTTCTATCACGGAATTCAGTCATCATTTCCAACACTCCTGGACTGTACTTTTTCTCTGACCTGGGAGGATATCACAGTAATGGAGCACAGTATTTTCTCTTCTTAATTCTTAAGTTTTACTTTTATCTGTTGAAATTTTAGCCAGTTTCAAATTATATTCGTACCAAAAGTCTTCCTTTGGTTTTCCCAGATAAATAAACCTCTACCCCTAGATCCTATATTACTATGTGCTTTATTAAATATATATATTTATAGGGACGGCTGGGTGGCTCAGTTGGTTGAGCATCAGACTTAGGCTCAGGTCGTCACTTCACAGTTCGTGAGTTCAAGCCCCACATCGGGCTCTGTGCTGACAGCTCAGAGCCCAGAGCCTGCTTTGGATTCTGTGACTCCCTCTCTCTCTCTGCCCCTCCCCTGGTCATTCTCTCTCTCTCAAAAATAAATAAACATTAAAAAAATTAAATAAGAAATATATTTAAAATGTATATATATTTATATTTATATACAACTGAACAAGGCAATCTTAGATTATACATTATTCATGTTCTATAATCTTACCATTCATACGATATTCCACTTTTGTTATTTTATTTGACCTGCACGTTTTCCTACAATGTAGGTGTGGGCACTTGCCCTATGTACAAAAAACTCTATGTGCAAACTTTCAGGTATGATACAGAAAGTTTCACTGAGTACAACCAGGCTAGAACTTGAGTGGGAGGCTACTAGATAGGAAGTCTCTCTATCATTCAGCCTCCAGGTCATATAAAGTATCAAATCCCTATCACCATGTAGATTGCATCCAAGAGAAGATAAATCCTGAGCCATCAGGGAAGGGTGCCAACTGATACCTTAATTCCTGCTCCCAACTCGAAAATCAGGTTCTGTAAACTTCATGGCAAAAGGAAAATTAGATATCCAAGTAAATAATAGCGAAGGGCAAAGACAAAAAAGAGTCAGAACAGGAGAGAGGAGAGTGACAATGAGCAGACATCAGAGAAAGAAGAAACAGGGGATAAGATTCAAAAGATGTATAGAGGAGAGGTGAGCAAAAAAATGAGGGAGAGGGTCATTTCACCCAAGTTTTCATCAGAGAGTTTAGCTTCTTTCTTCCTGACCCACCACCCTATCACTTGCCCCCCCAAAAAAGACAGAGAGTGCAGTTTTGGGTCATGAGCAAGAGTTAACAAGGTTCTTGAAACCCCAAGTGTAGAGAAGGGACACTCCTATCTTATACTCCATTCCAGAAACATCACCACTGACCTAAAACTTTTCAAATCAGAGGACCTGCAAAGTAGAAACTTCAGCCAAGTTGGCCTCAATGCCATGGTGCAGTTTATCGTTATTCACCCCCTACATTAAGCAGAGATTATCTGAAAGTCAGTATAACTCTGTGCTGAGGCCAGGAAAGTCTTAGGAACCCTGGACAACCTCAACCCTTCATGGGTGGAAATACTGTCCAGGAACTTCATCATTTGTTAGAAGACATGCTGAGTATTGATATCAGATCAGTCTTGAAGACGCAACATGAAGAAAACATCTCAGACAGACTGGAAAACTTACCCCTTTGCTTAAGAGGAAATAGATGACTTGCAATGTAGTATATTTTCTTGTATCTTCAACTTCCATTTGCTTAGAAAGTGAATCATATGAAGCCTGAATATCACATGCAAACCATACTTCATTGACACTTATCCTTGTTTTTTTTTATCACAAGAGGTGATGGGGTAGAGAGAGTTTATGGAGGAAGGGGACTCTGCATGTGGCCACACATGACACAGCTCCTCCCCAGAAGCACTACGACAAAAACAACAAGGTCTATATTGGAGGAAGGGAGGGGGTGGTGAAAAAGAAAAGTTTCTTAATTCAGCCCTTCAAAATTTTATGGAGGAACTTATCCCTGCATTCTGAGAGAGAAATGCCTCTGAAGCAGCCTCTCTTCCCAGAGTTTCTTTTGGAGAATACAAATGAGGTAAGCATTTTCTTCTTATGCTATTAGGTATTTACGACAATTCCCACGTAAGTCTGCAAATGCCTAAGACAGGCTTTCAGCCTCAAGACTTCCAGGAAAACCATTACTCCTAACCCAGTCCCAAAGGACATCCAATGAGCTACCTCATTCAGATAGTCCAAGGGCAAATGTATGCTTTGGGGCTAATTAGCTTCAACTCACTATGATTGCAGGTTAGGAAAGTCTGTTCACTTCTCCATAGGATTTGCTTAAGCTCATCTCTTCTAGAAGCATGAAAGTCATTGATGTCATTTAAAGGCTCAGATAGATACATATGTCGGATAGACAGATGTGAGCCCTGGCCCCACCAATATCTGCTATGTGATTTTAAGCAAGTTTCTCAACCTCTTTAATTTCCAATGTTCTCTTAGGAAAAGTCAACTGGTAATCAATACTTATTTATTTATTTTTTTTTTTACAGTTTCTTTTTTTTTTTTTTAACGTTTATTTATTTTTGAGACAGAGAGAGACAGAGCATGAACAGGGGAGGGGCAGAGAGAGAGAGGGAGACACAGAATCTGAAACAGGCTCCAGGCTCTGAGCTGTCAGCACAGAGCCCGACGCGGGGCTTGAACTCACGGACCATGAGATCATGACCTGAGCCGAAGTCGGACGCTTAACCGACCGAGCCACCCAGGTGCCCCAATACTTATTTATTTTTAACATTAGTGTTCAGTTCTCCCCTGTTCTTAATCTTACCTATATTTTTTAGTCAATGCAGAGAATGAGATGAGAATAAGAATTTTTGAATATAGGTCTTCTGTATTTTCTTGTTTTTAAAGATTCATGCCCTTCCACTTACGTACAGAAAGTTGCTTGTGAATGGTTACAAGCTGTTAAAGATGGGATAAATTACATTAAAACAATACGTTTCACAAAGCAAATTATGTTGCAACCCAGCACTCTGCTCTAGAATCGCCTGCCAGGCACGTCACTGTCCACTAGGCACCTTCAGTGAGGATGAAGTGATCCATTCAGGTGACAGGGGAATGACAGAGGGTGGTGACAGAAAGAGAGGTAGGAGAACACTACAAAAGATTTCACAATGCTTTGAACTCTTGCTGAAAGGTCTAGTGGCAACCAGCAAGGCCTGGTGTCTCACAGAAACGTCTGAGAGAAAATCACACCCCCAACACCTGGCCTGTTGTATTAGAAAAGGACTAGAAGAATCCTGAGGAAGGTTTTTGGTCTGTCACTTAAAGTCTTAGAGCCTCCGCTGCCCCATAAATTAAACGGTAATATGAAGACCTACCTTTAAAAAAAAGTTTCTGCAAATCTTAAAATATATAACATAGGAAAACAATGAGTCCCTGGCTCACAGAACCACAGAAGAAATATTCATGTGTTTTTATTACTCCTGCTTAAACATGAACTGAGCGCCAGAGAAGTGAAATAACTCATGAAGGTTACAGAACAGAAGCAACAGGTTACAGAAGCAACAGAAATGAGCCTAGAATCCACATCTCTTAAGTAGAAGTCTAAACTTTTTTATTTTCATATGATGTGCACAGTAATGTCATAAGATTTCTTAGGCTGGGAAACACGAGCAAGCAATGAAACAGCCCCTGCCTTAAACCTCCCAATCAAAAAGCCCCATTTTAACTCCTTACATTTGAAGGAGGATTAAGCTCTCCAGTGCTGGTGGGAAATTTTTGCAGAGGGCAGTTTCCAAGGAGATCTTTGAAGCGGTCAAAGCCAAGAAGCCAAGTCGATGATCTCTTGAAGTTTCTTCGATCTCTAAGTGAACTGACCCTTAACACTCATTAAATTCCTTATAGACCAAAGGACTAAATGAGATCTGGATTCCAGGTCCTGTCAAAACAATGGCAGGGTTTGCTGAATGCACATGGCTATGCTCACCCCATCATGGAAACTGTGGAAACAGAACAAATGCTAGCTGAGGTTTTTACTAGTTTGAGCCACCTCTGGCTTCATCTTAGGATTAAACTCTGTTCATTGAAATTTGTATCTTACTAAGGTAAGGTTTCCAGTGGATAATTCAGAAACTCTGGCTAGATAAACCCAACTAATAAAATGCAAATTTGAGGCAATCGATGACTTTATTGGGATCATAAATGTTTTATGAATAAAAGTCAGATCACTGAGAGCAAGACTTATTGTTGCAGGGAACGGAAGAAGGGATAGAGAATGAAAATGAGAAAGTGGATAGAGAATAATGGCTTTATTTTCTATTTGAATTTTGAGATATTATATTTAGATTTTAAACATGGGGAAATTTGCTAGAATGTAGAATTTATTTTAAATGCTCTATGGATGTCAGGAATTAAGAGCTAGTTTATTTTAAATGCTCTATGTATGTCAAGAATTAAGAATTAAGAGCTAAGAGCTCATATCAGCAATAACCACACTCCTTTGCCAAATTTGACACTTTAGTGTGTTAATGTTAAAGATATATTTAAATGTGAATATGGGAAGATATCTCATTTATTCACTTATTCAACAGATATTTACTGAACTCCTACCTCAGACTGTTCTAGATGCTAATGATACAATATGAGCCGAAGAGGGGAAAATTTTCCTGCCTCACTTGAGTTTATAATCCGTAAGAGAAGGCTGACTAAATAAAGAAAGAAAGAAAGAAAAATAGATTATGTAGCATATGAGAAAATAACTTCTCTTTCAATAAGTTAAATACGTTGATAAGAGAAGGCTGATGAAAGAAAGCAAGAAAGAAAGATTATATAGCATATCAGAAAATAATAACTTCTCTCAAAAAAGTTAAAAGATGAAGAGTAGGTTAGGGAAGTGGGGCTATGAAATCTAAGTTGCTATTTTTCAAAACATAGTCCCATGACACAGGAACACCTATAGCTGAGGTTCTGAGAATGCGCTGATCTCTTCCACTCGACCCATGACTGTTTTCTTCCTCAATCACTGAAATCATTGCCCTACGCATGAACTTCTTTTCATTTGAAATAGTGTTAAGTTTCTAACCTCTTAAGATATTTTTGTCATGCCTCCACAAAGACTTACCAAAGCATGGGATGAGTGACAACAGGTCTGATAGGTAATTTCTCCCTTCAATCTTTTTTTTTTAAGATTTTAAGTAAACATAATATCCAACGCTTTTACTTTACTATGAAGATACTGAGTTACCAAATCAGAGTCGATAAGTGATCTAAGTGTGAAAACATTTTTCCTGACCCCATATTACTGGGTTTTTTTATTGCATTACATTAGCTCCTATCAAACAGACCCAAACACACAAAGGCTTAGTCTAGAAAATTTGACTCTTTTACTCCTTACAATATTTTGTAAACTTCAATGTTTTATTTGTCACTACAAACCACCATTATTCTGTTCCACATTTTCTTTATGGCATTTTTCATTTCCTTGTTCCTGAAAGTGTAAATCAAAGGATTGAGCAAGGGAGTTAGGATGGTGTAAAATATAGCCACCATTTTGTCAAAAGAGAAAGCAGATGGAGGTCGTGCATACACAAATATGCAAGGGACAAAGAACAAGACCACAATAGCAATGTGAGATCCGCACGTGGAGAGGGCTTTCCGCTGCCCTTCAGGACTATGGGTTCTCAGAGAGAGCAAGATGACAACATAGGAGACAAGTAACAGAGAGAAGATTATAATGCAGATAGACCCACTATTGGCGACCACCAAAAGGCCAAAGATGTGAGTGTCAGTGCAGGCAAGCTCCAATAACGGGTACAAATCACACATGAAGTGATCAATGACATTGGGGCCGCAGAAGGGAAGCTGGAAAGTAAAGAGAATTTGTATCATGGAATGCAGAAAACCCCCTGTCCAGGCTACACCCATCAGAATGGTACAGAGCCTCCAGTTCATAATGGTTGTGTAGCGTAGGGGCTTGCAGATGGCCACATAGCGGTCGTAGGCCATGGCTGTGAGGACAATCACTTCCACCCCAGCAAAGAAGTGTTCAGCAAAGAGCTGGGTCATGCAACCTCCAAAGGAGATGGTTTTCCTCTCATAGAGGGAGTCCACAATCATCTTTGGGGCAATGACAGTGGAGAAGCAAGCATCAAGGAAGGACAGGAAAGCCAAGAAGAAATACATGGGGGAGCCCAGGAGTGCTGGGCTGCTGCTGACGGTCACCACAATTAGCAAGTTGCCCCCGACAGTTGCAATGTAGCTGAACAAGAATACAACAAATACTATTTTCTGAACACTGGGATTCTGCGAAAGCCCCAGGAGGACGAACTCAGTTACAAAGCTTTGGTTTCGCATGATTTCCAAGGAAAAGCTAAAAGCCGCCAGAAGGAGCATGTGCAATCTGCAATTATGAGAAAGAAAAATTTGTCTTGGACCAGCGGACAGTAATGCAACAGTCAGTAAGAAGTTGGTGCATCCACACGAAAAAGTATCTTCTATGTTTCTGGCGTCACTGTGACTCACACAAAAGTCAAAGTTTCTTGAAGGTGGTAGTGAGTGGTCAGGCAGAATTGGGGAGGAGAAAGGTAGTATTAAATACTTTAAAATAGCCACAGTTCCAATAAGGGGGAAGAATGGAGGTATCCACATGTAGAGAAATAGTTTATCTCAACTGCCAACTTGGGTCCCTTAGCAATGGCTTCCAGGAGTGAACTGTTGGCAAGGGTTCTGAAGCACATCCAGGTTCTGAGGAAAGGACCATGACAATGTGGTCATCATGTCCACCGTGAGATGGAATGGGAGCCGAGGGGACTTGCGTGCCATCCCTGATAGGAGTCTGCCTGATCTGCAAACAGAAGAAGAAATAACATCCAGGTTAAGAGGTCCTTGCAAATCATGGCTACTCCCCAAATATTTCTTTAAACATCTGAAATGAACTTGGCCTTTAAGATGAGTTCATTCATTCCTTATAAAAGAGAAAGATACATGAGAAAGCTCCATGTGAACACAGAACAAGTATGCATGTGTTAAGTTGGGGGGTTTTTTTATTCATCATTTTAAAATAAGAACGTTTTTTTTTGTTTTTTTTAAAGTACCTATTTCAGAGTCTTGCCATGATGACTAAGTTAAATAATACAAGAAAAACAATTGTTCAGGGCCTACTGCCCAAGAAACAGTCCATGTTAGGTCTTATCCCTATTTCACTGATGGGAAGCTCATGCTTACAAAGATAAGGTTAGCAAATAACAGATGCTAGGTCTGGGATTTTAACAAAGAAACTCTGGCACTAACCCCCAACTCCATCCACTGTGTCAACAGAAAGGAGTAAGAACTTTCTTTTTCTAGCAAGAACACAGAGCAGGGTGGCCTTTCAAACGTTCATCCACCTGTACAGGTTTTAACCTTCTGATTTCCTTATTCATGTTTGAATGAGGCCCTTTGATGAAGGACACAGAATAGATGAGTGTAGAATCAGAAGGTAATGACCCAATTACTTGCAGGTACAAATTGATAACAATCACATAAGTAAGGAACAGAAGCAGCACAGTGAATATTGCAAGAATCTTAGGGCTTTATTAATTACTTGCTAATTAATCACACAAAGTGGTCCAATCTGATTAAGCACAACTTGCCAAAGTATATCTGTTGCTAATGAATACGACTTTATGGTAAAGTAGGGATATTCATACATAACCTGCCTGCTCATCTCACAGGATTATGATGTGGGTCAAACTGGAAAAAGGAAAAATGTCACTTAGATTAAGCAGTCCTTACCAATCATAATTACTATTCTCTCATTTAAAAACCCAAGCACTTTACCCACAGAAATCTTTTCCATAAGCCATCCAGATGATTCCTCCAACTTTTGACTTCATTTTCGATAGCAAGACACAGCTTTGAAGAATGATTATGTCCTCACCTGCACATAGCGCAGAAATTTATCCATCCTTACGTATATGTATGTACATATACACATAATCTATGTTTATTACACAGGTGAATAAAAGAATAATGGGTCTTATTGGGAAAATTAAAAATAAGCTGATTTTTGTGAACGCCCCTTAGAGCTAATCAAAACAGTTTACAATGTTAATAACACTAACCAATGTACAACCATGTATACGAATATCTGTTGTCTCTTACTTTAAGATAACTATTTCCATTATTTTTCCAGCATACTAGACATTCCTAAATAGTGCCTGGACTGCGAAGTTGATATTTGGCTACAAGCTGTCACTAAGAAAACAAGAATATCAAACACTGGAAGGTCATTGGATCAGTCAACAACCATTTATTAAAAAGTAAAGAATATCAATGCATGATCCAGCAGTGGTCAGCTTATCCTAGAGTCAAAGCAGCAAAGAAATGAGGAAGCACATCATCTCCAGATTCATACAGACCAGGCTGTTCTACTTAGTTATATCGTGTGATGGAAAAAAATCACTTGAAATTCTCAGAGACTCTGATTTTACTTCTGTAACTGGGTATATATAAAAATGCCTATTGATAGGATTCTTGTGAGAATCAGAAAAGGTGAGACACATAAAAACATTTATGTAGTTAGGATCATAGGAGATAAATTACAATAAGTGGTAAGAACAAGCCCCAGAGCTATTGACAGAAGAGAGATGACAGTGGGTTTTTTTTTTTTAATTTTTTGTAATTTTATTTATTTTTGAAGGAGAGAGAGAGCGTGAGCAGGGGAGGGGCAGAAAGAGCGGGAGACACAGAATCTGAAGCAGGCTCCAGGCTCTGAGCTGTAAGCACAGAGCCCAACCCGGGGCTCAAGCTCACAAACCGCGAGATCATGACCTGAGCAGAAGTCGGATGCTTAACTGACTGAGCCACCAGGGGACCCCCAAAAATTTTTAATAATATAAATAAATATTCAGTTTCTGCTATCAAAAAACTAGCAATTACAGCTTCATTGTTGAACACCCATGTGTCATTGAAGAAAACCACTAAGCCTCAGCATCCTCTCCCATAAAATAGATTTGGTAACGCTTGTTCAAGCTGCTGGCTCACAAGAGTCAAATGACATAGTCATTATGCATATGCTTTGCAATGTATAATCCAAAAGGAAGATGTGAAATATTGATATCAGAGTGATATTTAAGCAGTGTTTACACCCACAAAGCAAGCTGAAAACTTTAATCCATCATGAGATAAAATGTGTCTTTAAGGTGTTGGTTTTTAAAATTATATTAATTCTAAAATCGCAGGGAAACTCTCATTCATGGAATCATTTGGAAAATGTTTTTGTAAATATTTCCAGAATCATAAACATGTTTTTATTCCTTATAGTAGTGACTCCCACCCTAAACAAAAAATTATTCTAAAAGTGAAATAAGGTGGTGTCACTGTTTCTGTTTGTTTCAAACAACAGAAATGTATTTTCTCATCGTTCTGGAAGCTAGAAGTAAAAATTCAAGGTGTTACCAGGGCATTTCCTCCACAAGCTCTAGGAGAGAATCCACTCTTGCCTCTTCCAGCTCCAAGTATTCTTTGTTTATAGGCGCGCAGCTTCAGTCTCTGCCTTAGACTTCGCCTGACTTTATCCTCTGTCTCTTCACATAGCCTTCTCCTCTGCATCTTGGTCTGGGACTTGGGTATCTCTGTCTTCTCCTTTTCTGTCTCACAGGGATACTTGCCATTGGATTTAGGGCCCATCTGGATAAATCTCATCATGAGATCCTTAACTCAAGTACATCTGTAAAGACCCTCCCCCACCCCCGCCAAATAGGGTCACATTCACATGTTCTGGTAGACATATCGTGTGGGACATATTATTCAACCAGCTCTACTAGGGTTCCCCCAAGAACTGATATTTTATTTATACTATCTGATATATTGTGAATACTCCAGACTGAATGCTCAAGTATCAAGTATGTATCAAGATACTATAATGAGCTATCAGAATACGGTAGCATTATTGAATACTGCGCAAAAGTCGGTAGACTGAATACTTTACTTTTTGGCTCATTTTTAATATAGAAATAAATTCACCTGCAGGAAGGGTAGGAGTTAAAACAAATGATTTCCTGTAGTTTCTTTTGCTTGAAATACCTCTGAATCTTTATTTTAGCTAAGGTATTTTGGGTTTGGGTTTGTTTGGGTTTTTTTTAGGTTTTATTTAAATTCTAGTTAGTTAACATACAGTGCTATATTAGTTTCAGATGTTCAGTATAGTGATTCAACACTCCCTATATCGCCCTATGCTCATCACAAGTGCCCTCCTTAATCCCCTTTACCTGTTCCACCCATCCCCCCACCCACCTCCCCACTGGTAGTTCTTTATAATTAAGAGTCTGTTTCTTGGTTTGCCTCTCTCTCTCTCTCTCTCTCTCTCTTTTCCCCTTTGCTCATTTGGTTTTTGCTTAAACGAAGGTGGTGTAACTTTTATAATGGAAGACGATGTCATGTCATTTATAATAGTCATTTATGTGTCACTTATAATAGTGAAAAATTAGAAATATCCAACATGGTCAATAATAGGAAAATGCTTCTGTAAATCAAACTACTACAAATAGTGCAGGATGCTGTCAATAAAATGCTAATCAATGTGAAATGAGAAAAACAAAAGTAGTATAATAACTCTGCTCATTTGTACAGATGTTTTAATAAAATTTTAAAATCAAGAAGTGATCATTCAAAAACAATAGACTTTTATTTTCAATATGTATCTAGACATAAATATAAAATTTAAAATTAAAAATCAAGTTTTTCAAACTTTCCCAAAGATTCCAAGGTCTATCCTTTCTTGATGGCTACACTTTGTAATGTGCTGGACGTACACCAGAGATTGCTCAGGGACTCTCATGGCCATGAACTGGGCTGTGGACTATTTCCTGGGGCTGTGACCTTGGGAATGTGCCGCCCCGCTAACCCCATTGTCCACTATTTCCTTCCCATTCATTCTGCAACAAAACTAATCTAGCATCAATCTTTCTGAAAATAATAGAAATGCTTGTTTCAATTTCGAAATATATATTTAAAACTATATGAGGAATTATTAGTAAGGTTGTCATTATAGGTAGATTTTTATAATTATATTACAAACAGTAAATTTAAGATATGTTTTTATGTACTTATATGTGCATATCAATCACATATGCATGTAAATTTTAAATATACATGGTTATTACATATTAAAAGAATAGATTAAAACTCCATGATTAACTATTCCCCCTTAATTCCTAAACCCACTGTATTTTTGATCCAGATTATTATTTACTGCTGCAGTAAAAAGAGTAAAATTCTCTCTGAAAATGCAAACATGTGAATCACAAATCTCACCATTTATCAGTTTCTTGAAAATTCTGGTGATGGCAATCACCTATACTCTATGGAGAAAAGTCCATTCAATGGCTGGCCAAAATGTGAAGCATGTTTCCAAGTCTTATTTCTACATCTAGGAGACAGAAGAAGAGCGTCTCTGGCAGACGAGGTAGAGAATGTGCCCCACTGCTTCTCAAGCGGTCTTCAACACGGCCTCAGGGAAAAAAATAAAATAAAAAAGCAAAAGTTTCCTCCTTGACTTCCAGCTAGGATTTAAAGAAGTTTCCCTGAGCGGCTATGAACCTGTAGGATTGCTTCTTAGTTTTCCTCAGGGTTTGGAAATTTCCCATCAGTATGATTTTTCAAGACACAGTTATCTGTGATTTGATTTATGCAGGTACTTGCAAAACCTTTATGTCCCTAACCAATTAAAGTTGTTTTTTTTTTTTTAAACTTCTCCTCGGTTCCCATTTGAAGATGCTTTGATTTCCCTTCATATTCAGGAATAGAAAATTATGTATACTGGGATGGAACATAATATCTCTGTGCAGGATTCAAGCAAAATGCCTGTGTATTTACTAAATACAAGACCTGAGTTCTGGGATGAAGCACATCAATTCATAAGGATCTGTAATGTATTGGGATTAGGATTAGATAACAAGTGCTTTTTCAGGAATAACACATTTTATGAATAATGTGCAAAGCTGTGTGGATTCATCAAAAATCTTTTTTTATGTCTGAATACCTAAGCGATATATGTTATGACTTTAAAACTAAAAACAATTTTTAGAGATTAAAGGAATGTTTCTCTTTCTACTTTTTTTTAAAAGAAGTAATGACAGGGGGCGCCTGGGTGGCTAAGCTGGTTAAGTGTTGACTTTGGCTCAGGTTATGATCTCATGGTTCATGGGTTTGAACCCCGCATCAGGCTCTCTGATGTCAGCACAGTTGGGATCCAACTTGTTTGCACTTCCTCTCTCTGTCTCTTTTTCTCTGTCTCTCTCTGTCAAAATAAATAAACAGTTTTTTAAAAGAAGGAATGACAGGTCTGCTTACTTTAATCCTTCAGAGTATGTAGCACTGGGATTGAAGCTTGAGGGAAACTTGGACTTAGCTCATGAGATCTCTTCAGAGAGGGTCCATACCAAGGAGTTTGTTGTTCTACACACTTTTGTATCCTACCGAATTTTATGTCTCTTCACATCTGACAAAAAGAAGCAGAATTGAAGTGATTTGCCAGAAAAGTGAATGTGCAGAAGTACCTTCACCTGTGGTATTAACGGGCACGTGCTATTTTCTTTTAACTGACATTTTAGAGACTTTTCCCGACCAGAAGAACCATCTGACCAGGAACACACTCCTGGAGGAGACGATCTTTTAAACACATGACTCAACAGCAGAACTCCAGCAATTAAATCCTGGAATCCTGGTTCCTTCTTTGAACCACACTTGGCATCTTCTGCTTTATTCCATACCTCGCTTTGCTTAATCCTTATTATTTGATTCTATTAGAGAAAGTGAGTGGGATAACACTGAAATAATAGTGGGGAGATCGAAAGGGACAGATAATATAATAAGCATGTTATTTGTGCAAATATTTAATTTGTGAATTAAAAAAGAAACTGTACAAATCAAAAAAGACAGAGGAGAGAGATAGAGACAGGTACAAAGAGACGTATGAAATGGGGGGGGGGGGAATACAAGGTAAGAGGGAGAGAAAATAGAAATTTGCCCCTTCAGAATTGATCCAATAGACCAATCTTACCCACCGATTTAAAATTCCACCTTTATCATTTATTAAATTACAAAAATTATACCAAGTTTCCAAAGATAGATGGCTTAACCACTGGACCATTTCTTCTGTTCTTTAGAATTCTCTATTAAATGGCCTTTAGCAAAATATTTACACAGCAGAGCTTTATGGTATATTCTGATATGTAGAAGATCCAGTCCCGTCTCTACTTCTCTCGCATTGTTTTTATTACCAAGGCTGTTCAAACATAGCTACACATACACACAAATTTTAATGTTAGTTTATCAATTTCCACAAAGATGCACTTCTTCATTCTTTTGCAGGAGATTCATCACAGAAATTGGTGTCTCTAAAATCAGGGTCTCATCTAGGGTGTGCAGAACAGCCAAATATTTTTTTACAAGACCCTTGCCTAGGTAAATACTCTTATGAAATAATAATAATAGAGTAAAACCTTGATTTGTGAGCATAATTCATTCCAGAAACACGTTTATGATCCAAAGCACTTGTCGTATATCAAAGTGAATTTCAAGAACCGTTGGCTCAGTTGTGGCCATGTGATATTTGGTGTCACGTACTACTCATATTGCAAGATATCATTCGTTTATCAGATTAAAATTTCCTAAAAATGTTTGCTCATCTTGTGGAACACTGGTAGAACAAGTTACTCGGAGTCCAAGGTTTTACTGTAATAATAACAAAAATAATAATAATAATAATTTGATTCAAAAGTATATTACAAGATTCACAGGTCAGTATTAGATATAGTGAAGTATTGACAGAATTCTAGAATTCAGGGTAGAAAGAGGTACTTTGGATTTGTTTATTGTCCAGTTAGACACAGAAAGATTCTTCCTGATGCGTAAACATCTGTCTTCCTCTTCATCTCCAGAATCTATCTCTTCTTATTCTCTCCAGAACCTCTGTATGTTGGAATAATGCCTCTTGCTTGACATAATGCCCTCCTGGAACCAAGGTCCTGGGCATAAAACCTAGGATACTTCATAACATAGTATAGTACAGTACAGTAGAGAATCCAGAGTTTCTAGGGCATCTGGTTGGTGCCATGTGTAGCACAGAGAGCCAAAGAGCACCCCAAAGGAGGAAACAAGGATGAGACCCATGCAATCAGGTCCAGGCTGGAGTACCCCACCAGAAGGCACTACCCAGTTCCAGACACCAGAGAACCTAGAAAACTTCACAGAAGACATTTCCAAGTGTGGAATGAAGACCAGAAGCCTTGCTTGCCCAGGTCTATGTATTATTTAAATATTATTATTAAATTAAAAATAGAAGTTCTTCCCGTCTGGGAGCATCAAGTGAGCTAGTCATGCAGACGACTGGGAGAAAGTATTTTGGGCAGAGAGAATAGCCTACATATAAAGACCCTGCAGCAAGAATGTAAATGACCAGTAAGAGGAACAGAGAGATGCCAGAGTAACCAGAGGAGTCAGCGAGGGTTTAGTCATAAGGGAGGAGTTGAGAGTAATAAGAGGGCAGTCAGATTATGTGCACTTGATTGTTGGTAATTGCAAAAGGTTTTAGCGTTTAACCTGAGTGAGATCAAGAGTCATTTCAGAGTATTGAATAAAGGCGTGGCTATTATCTGACTTCTGGGTTTAAGGATATTTCTGCGTGTTGTGTTGACAATAGAGCAATAGGGCAGAGAATGACAAGAAAGAAGTGAGAAGAGTGGGTGAGAATTGCAAATATTCAGGTGAAAGACGGAAGTGGCTAGGAACTAGAAAACAGGTCCAAAAGAGATCACAAGTGGGTGAATTTGGAGTATGTATTGAAGATAGAGCCAACAGAATTTCCTGATAAACGGGGGTATGAGAAAGAGAGACCAACTATGCCACCAGCTGAAATATAGAATATTGTGAACAGAGTAGATTGAGAGGTGGGAAAAGAATCTATTAGTCATTCAAGAGGAAATGCCATGAAGGAGGTTGGGTTTCCAGATCTCAGCCTCCAGAGAGAAGCCTGAGCTGGAGGTAGTAATTTGGGAGTCGAGGTCAAGTAGGGAAAATATGTCATGGAAGATTGGATTCAGTGATGGAGTCCATAAGATGAGAAATGAGGAAAGCCTATTCAATGAGTGACACAGATGTCACTGGTGATCTTGAAAAGAGCATTTTTAGTGCTAGGTCCTGAAGTATGCCTGAAAAAGATGTAAAGAGATTGGAAAGGGAGAAATGGGAAACAGGCATTACAGAATCGCTTAAGTTTTGCTACAAAGAAGAGACAATGAAACAGAGTAGTACTTGATAAAGGAAATGAGATCAAGGGAATAGTTTATTTTAAAAATGAAAGATATCAGACTGCCTCTTTGCTGATGCAAAGGATCCATTCGTAAGGGAAATGAAAAAAGAGATGCCTTTATGTAAGTGATAAGGAGTTGAAGTCCAGAGCACAGATTGGTTGCCTTCAGACAGGAATACAGATAATGTATTTAGTGGAGTAAGAAGGTAGCATATGATTGAACAGGTGCTGACAGATTGGTAGGTATAGTCACAAGTCTGTGGAAGTATTCTGATGTCTTAATTTTTCTCAATGAAACAGGAAGAAAGTCCATCTAATGTTTCCCCCAAAATGTGATGCTTGCAAGGGCTTTTTAGGCATATACTCTTTTTCAAATTAAAGCACCATTTTACCCTATTTTGCTATGCCTTTGCATCATGAATAATATTGAATTTTCATATTTTATCATATTTCAATTTTACATAATCATATGAAATTTACAAACTACACTAGTAACAGCAAATCCCTATAAAAAAGTAGTAAGATCAATATTTGTTTCAGATGTTAGGGTTTAAAAAGTCAGGCACTGAGCTCCTAAGAAATATGTTTAATGAGCAAAGGTATTTAACGTGAATTAATTTGGGGAACCCATAGGGCAGATATGAGAAGGAATTTGTGAAATCTAACTGACAGGTAATAATTTCAGCACAAATGGTAAGAACAGCTCTCACCTTTGTAAGAGAAGATGTAGGTTTTGGACCTGCTTTTGATATGGGGAAAATTACCATACACATTACAAATATGTAAGGCTAGGGATATCGTTATGACCTTTCCAGTTCTTTAATTCTATAATTAAAATAGAAAAATTATCATCCTAAATTTTTTAGAGAGCAAGTTATTATGCTTTCATGGGCTTTTTCTTCCTTCTTGACATGAGGCAAGGTCGAGAAATGTAAAGTGAATCCAGGAATGAAGAGGTAACTGAGGGAAGAATGACTAGGGAAAATCATCAGGACAGACTTATCTAAGGATGTGGGAGTTCATCCGAAGATGGAAAAAATGAGGTGGAGCCCACCAAGCGAAATCTCTGGAAAAGAGAAGTCCAGCAGTGAACAGAATAAGAACAAACAAAAGCCCTGAACCAAGACTTGAATTATTGAAAATCAGGCTTGAATTGTTTAAAAAGAAAAAAAAAAAAACAGGTTTAAAAAAAAAAAGAAAAAAGAGTGGCCAGAATCTAGTAAGAAAAGTGATGGAGTATAAAATGTACTGGAGAGGTGGGAAATAGGGTGATTGTAGTGTCTTAGTGTGATTTGCATATTAAAAATGCTACTGGTTGCCATGTGCCCAATGGATTGGGATGAATGGTGGAGGGACAAAACCTCATTGTCCTTGAAGGAATGATTTGCCCTTCGCATACAAATTAGTGACACCCCAGGGTTGTTTGTTTCTTATACCTTCTTGTATAGAAGTGTCTTCTACCTTCTTGACCCACAATTTCCTCATGGCATTTTTCACCTCTGCATTCCTCAAGGTGTAGATCAGGGGGTTTAACATGGGTGCAACAATGGTAAAGGACACAGCCATTGCTTTGTCTATGGGGTAAGTGGCCACAGGCCGCACGTACAGGAAAATGCAGGGCACGAAGAACAAGACGACCACAGTGAGGTGGGAGCCACAGGTCGACAGGGCTTTGCGCCGCCCCGCAGAGCTGCAAGACTTCAGGGAGCAGAGGATGACCACGTAGGAGGCCACGAGGATAAGGAAGATGGTCATACACATCACCCCACTGTTGAGGATGACTAAGAGACCCAGGGCATGGGTGTCCATGCAGGCGAGTTTCAGCAATGGGAACAAATCACACATGAAGTGATCGATGACATTGGAACCACAGAAGGGTATTTGATACATGAAGAGAAGCTGTATCGCTGCGTGGATAAACCCCCCCACGCAGGCGCCTCCCAGCAGCAGGCGGCACACCCGAGGGTTCATGATGCTCGGGTAGTGCAGGGGCTTACAGATGGCCACGTAGCGGTCATAGGCCATCACGACGAGAAGGATGACCCCCACACCACCAAAGAAATGCTCCGCAAAGAGTTGGGTCATGCAGCCTTCAAAGGAGATGGTAGTTCTCTCGGAGAAGGAGTCCAGGATCATCTTGGGGGCAATGACAGAACAGTAGGTGGCGTCCATGAGGGACAAAGAAGTGAGGAAAAAATACATAGGTGACCTCAGGCTCTGACTTGTGATCACGGTTACCACCATGAGTAGGTTCCCCAAAACCGTGGACACGTACAGGATTAGAAACACAGCAGAGAGCATTTTCCGCAGCTCTGGGTTCTCTGTGATGCCCAAAAGAATGAATTCAGTCGCATTGTTTGGATTCTCCATTTACTTTGGGCTGAGATAAGCACACCACACTGAGCTGGAAAATCTACAAAAGAATACTATTTTGAATCAGGAATCATTGAGTGTGCTGGACAATTTTTTCACTGTGTCTTATACCTTCTTGACCTACTTTTTGCTCCAGCCACTGACACAGCAACCAACTGCTAACAGTATAGCCTGACAAGAGCTCCATCCTACTGATCCCTCCACCAACACCTTCACTTCCCAGTACATCTGTTGTTTCCTGTCCCCACATGTGTTGCTTGAGATACTTGGAAAACCCCACTTCATTGTTCTGGCACATACTCCTACCTGGAAATATGAAGAGATTAACATAGTTGAAAGAAATCCTAGACCATTCATAAATAGAAGCCAGAGAATAAATGGTAACCAGTTTAACCACAATCTTGGATTAACTTGCCTTTCTCC
This sequence comes from Felis catus, assembly GCF_018350175.1. Classification (NCBI taxonomy): domain Eukaryota; kingdom Metazoa; phylum Chordata; class Mammalia; order Carnivora; family Felidae; genus Felis; species Felis catus. The sequence continues at coordinate 100,383,984 of NC_058377.1, read as the reverse complement.
CCTATTTCACTCTCCCCATTCACTGCCTCCAGAATAAACCACCTACGTACAAGCCTTCTTTCAGCCTCTGATTTTTGGTAACTTCAAGCCAGAAGCTAACACTCATTTATCACTAGACACACCCAACAACCAAGAACACATAAATTCTCCTTCACTTCTTCCACATATGCAGTGAGCACTTAGAATGATCTAAGTTGAACAGCCTACCAGCTAGGTCATATCCCAAGGACTCCCCACTTATTAAAAGCTATACTCTTTCCATGTACATGTTATCTTCTCAAACTGGATTATTATTACGTACTGTGAATATGTCTCAGGCAGTGGAATACCCTATGAGACATTTTCTACATTTTAGAGATAAGATATGGAGGCTTCAAAGAGTAGAAAAATAAGACACTAAGTTCCCACCGTTAGAAAACATTGAAACCAAATTCAAATCCGGCTTTTCCTGGATCAAAATCAATAGCAATGGCCAGCAATGTCACTTCTCTTAAGAGTCTATCAAGTTCTCGATATGGTAGAGACATTTGCTTCATGATATAATTTCGCTATCATAACAAACCAGTGAGATAAATTTATGCTTCCTGTGTTCATTTTACTAAATAAATCCTACAGTAAAATTCAACAACAAATTTGATGACAATTTTACCATAAAGAACGTGTTCTAATTATATATATAATCCAATCCTGAAACTAGAAATTACAACTAATTAACTGTAACTAACATTCCAAGACTCTAATAATTTTCCAGATATGCTGACTAAAGAAAATAAAACTGTGCCTCTTTCTCTGCCCAAGGAAGACCCCGATCCAACTTAGCTGATATCACCCCTGCACGTGAGCCTGAACTAGTACAAATCATTCCTTCCATTTTTCCTTGTGAAGGAGTGCCCCAGGCGAAACAAAGAATTTTAAAGAATAACCAAAATATCAATAAAACAATTCATTTTTTTTTTTTACTCACTATGTACCAGCAAGGTACACTTAGTCTGTTACATGCATTACTGCAATTATTTTTCATACCACATGAGTTGGAGGCTATCATAAATCCCATCTTGAGGATGAGGAAACTGATGTTTGGAGTCAGTAAGTGTCTCATCTAAAATGAGTGAGGATTATGAATCCATATAATCTCATTTTGAGACACGAGCTCTTAACCGTTACACTATGCCACTGAAGGAGTGAACAGTGGTCTCAGTCAGCTATATACAAGTGTCACTGCCACTAAATGATATGATAAAAGCACTGTTCCAGTAGTAAACTTCTCTCTGCTATGACTACCTAAGCAGAGGCTATCTGCCACTTGATAGGAATATGTTAGAGACCTGTGGGGAATATAAATAAGGTTCTCTAAAATTCCTCTAAATCCCCAAAGACACATTCCTAATATTATTCCTTTTACTAAACAAGGTACACAGTTGCCAAGGCACTGTTTGCAATCTACAGTATGGGCTAACCCCAATCTCCAGGATAGGCTAACCCCAGTCTGCAATATGGGCTAACCCCAATCTACAGTATGGGCTAATCCCAATCTACAGTATGGGCTAATCCCAATCTCCAGGATAGGCTAGCCCCAATCTGCAATATGGACTAACCCCAATCTACAGTATGGGCTAACCCCAATCTCCACCTCAGAACTTTAAAAGTCCTATAATAGCCCTAATAGTGTAGAAGGAACGTAGTCTCAGAATCAGGCTAGCCAGGTTTCATTCCAAATTATCCCTCTTATCTCTGAAGATGTGTCATCACATTCTCACCACTCTGGGCCTCCGTTTCCTCATCTGGAGAAGGAGGCAGCTGTGGTAGATGAGTGGAATGCTAGGGGTTCAAAGGAGCCGGTTCAGGGACTCTGTCCCTCTCAAGCACAGAAGCTTCGCTCCTACCTGCCTTAAATGTTCCCACTTCCAAGTAAGATGCCCTTTGAGCCATCTCAGGACTTAAAATATTTTAAAGCATAATACACTAGAATAGAGACTCATGCCCCTTCTGTCTTAAAATCTATAAATTTGTTATAGTTCTTTTCTGACCACTAATACACACTCGGTATGACACTCAAGGCCTCGCCCCATACTAATCAACCTCATTTTTTGTATGCCTCCTTCACACAGCGGTCAAAGCCATCTCTTACTGCCAGAACACACATGTCAGTCTGTCCAGTCTGGTGGGAGAGGCTGTGGGTTCAGAGCGAGCAGACTTAGCTCTCTGTCCCACTCCTGGCACTCACGGACTGGACAACCTTCAACCCTGCAAAAAGAAAACAATGTAATTAGCCGTTAAAGGGGCAGAGAGAGAGGGAGACACAGAATCCGAAGCAGGCTCCAGGCTCTGAGCTGTCAGCACAGAGCCCGACGCAGGGCTTGAACTCACGAACTGTGAGATCATGACCTGAGCCGGAGTCAGACACCCAACCGACTGAGCCACCCAGGCGCCCCTGATATTTTTCTTTTAATTCCCACAAAAGCCATAGGAGACAAGAACCCGTATTACCCTGGTTTTCTGATGCAGTGGTTAAGGCTTAGAGAAGTTGTACACTTTTCGTATGTCTGTCACCAAGTCCATGGCACAGGATACTAACCACCATCTCTGCAGCCTCTCTAAGAATTCCATACCCTGCCTCACAATGCTTTCTGAAGCCCCGAAGGAAGTACCAGGCATGAGAATGTTTGGGGAGCACTAACAAAATATTCACGAATATTTTCTGTTCCTATAAGCTCCTGTCTTCCTCCTGCCTCTGCCCATGCCATCTATTATCAACAAACCCATTATTATTCTTCCTTCCTGCCTCATTTCTTCCCGAATGCCCCCTTCACCACCATCATTCTGGATATTTGCTACAATGTCCAGCTAGGATACATATCAGTGGTAATTCAGCTGTATTCCTGGCCAATTTTTTAAAAATTTCATGTCAGTGTTATCTCCCTATGTGGATGCTTAAGGATAGCTAATTTATTCTATTTCCACAAATGTCTAATGCTGTGCTGTGTACACTCTAGTCATTTAATTAAATTTAATTAAATCCATGAAACTGGATTCAACCAAGGAAAATAGTATCCAAGGAAAATGCCCAAACAATACTGGTGCCCGTCTTGCCTCCAGAAATGAGAGAGTGCCATTGTCAGAGCCAGGCTATCCTTCTGGCATCTAAGCTCATATATCCCATCTTTCAGCTTTCTCATTTCTACTCCTAGGCATACATTAGCCAATCCCAAGAGTGGAGCCCTACCTTGGATTTGCGCTTTAGTGTTGAACCACCGCCTTCAGATCCTCTTTGTAATAATGCCTTCTTTTTCCAGTGTTCCTATGAAATACGTTGGCAAAAAGACCATTCAGACAAAGAAGTGAAAAACTGCATTGCTTCAATTCTCTAATGATTACCTAGACAGTACATATTTCTCATTCCATAACATGTCCAAAACTGTGAGGGATAGAGGAGGTGCCCTACCTGTAAAGAAGGAAACAGAATGAGCACTCCTGAAATGATGCATATACAATGTAAGTTCCAGAAGGGAAATTATCAGTATGATCTATAGATTTCAAAGAAGATTAAGTGATCTAAGCCTTGACATGAGAATTTAGAAACTTCTAAGTTTTTAACAAAGAAAGTCAACAGGAAAGAGAACAGCATGAGCAACGCATGAAGAAAGGAAAAACATAATGTACATAGCCAAAATATGTGAATTTTGACATCACAAAAACCTACATTTCATTCTGGACCTGCCAGGGATGTAATCAACCAGAAGTTACACATGGTCTTTAAATCACGGGGTTTTTTTCAGAGTTGTATTAAACATAATAAGTTCCTAGCATTATAGTTTAGATTTTGATATTTACATTTATAAATATTAAAATGGGATAAAATATTAAATTAAATTATAGTGTAGATGTTTGTTAAATATTTATTATAATGCTTGTGATATTTTTGATGTCTCATAAAAGTTAGTCACATACACCCCTACTAACTGAGTTATGAGATACCTTGAGTAGGTGTGCCTAGCTAAACTGGAGTTCAATTGGGAGTAGGGAGTAAGAACTTAAAGACCTATGTAAAATTCCTGATTTTCCACACTACAGTCAGTTCTCATTTCTGAGTACATAAAATAGGCCAGACAACTTCTCTGTGCCTCAGTTCCATTTTCTATAAAGTGGGAAGGTAATGTTACCTATTCCAAAAGGTTGTTGTAAGGATTAAATGATTTTATAAATGTAAAAAGGGCTTAGATCAGGATCTCTATTTCTTTTCCTAGAATGAGGAGAAGGATACTGACCACAAACTATTTTAAAACAGATCCTCTGCCTTTGGATCACGTGTTTACACAGGCTTCTAGTAAATGATATTAGATTTTATTAGAAGTATCCATATACTTCTACTAAATGCTCAGTTTAAGTTTTATAAATCGCAAAAGTAAGATATAGCCCTTGGAAAATATTTCGTATGGAGAGGTAGAGTGATAGAAAGCTGAAAGTCAAAGGACCACTCCCAAGCATAAGCCCTACTGGACCCTTTATTGATAGTGTAGTTCACTCTTTTCAGATGTGCATTTGTATGCAGGAATATTCTATGTGCACATTTATGGGTTTTGTTCTATATAAAAGTATATAAAATACCATAATATTCTTGAAATTTTAATTTAACTGGGCATTATTTGTCAACAGTTATGAATTTTCCTACATTTTAACTTCTGCATGTGATTCTATTTTATGGTTGTACTATAATTCATATAACCAATTTGTTTTTGCTTGACATTCATGCTATTTCTAGTATTCTGTCCTATACACAATGATGCACTGGACGTCACTTTACTGACATTTTTGCTTTCTGGTTTGAATGTTTCCTGGTTGAATACTTCCTGGTTGGAGAAATTCCTAGTAATGCCATCACCGGATCAAAAACTATGCATATGTTGAATTTCGATTGCTTCTGTAACTGTTCTCTCAAAATCCTGAAGTATCTTTCATTCTCATCAACAGTGTATGAAAGAGTAGTTTTTCCCACCGTTTTACTCACACTGAATATTATCAATCTTGATTATATTAACCAAATGATAAGGTAAAAAATCATACATTACTTGAATTCACATTTAATCATTCATTCATCGAATTTCGTCAATGACCTAAACAATAAATATATTATTGGTCTCCAGATGAAGCTAAAATAAATTTACTATGTAAATTTTTTTTAATTTTTTTAATGTTTATTTATTTTTGAGAGAGAGGGAGAGACAGAACATGAGCAGGGGAGGGGCAAAGGGAGAGGGAGACACAGAATCCGAAGCAGGCTCCAGGCTCTGACCTGCCAGCACAGAGCCAGATGCAGGGCTCAAACTCACAAACCGCGAGATCATGACTTGAGCTGAAGTCAGATGCTCAGCTGACTGAGCCACCCAGGCTCCCCTATATGCACTGTGATATCGATGTAGAGATATATAGTCTATACACAAAATATCAAAATAATAGTAATAATTTAGCATGTGCTGCATACCACGTATTTTGTTAGTACGTAATACATGTTTTCTCATTTAATTCTCCCATCTGGCTCTGTTTAGACAAATTTTATGGCTGAGAAAAAGCAGAATAATTAACTTGTGTAAGGCTATACACTTAATAAATGATAGAACCTGTATTTGAATCCAAGTTATGGCTGATTCATGTTTCTAAGTGTGTGAATGTCTTATGGAGCCGAATAATTTCTTCAGTAAAATCCTGGACCACAAGAAATGCGTTTATGAATGTCCCTGAGTTGTCCTTTTTAACGAGCAATCAATAGCCCCGTATTTCTCAGAATATCTGTACCCAGAACATATGCATCATCAGTAGAATGTCTCTAATTAAGAGCTTTAAAAGGATTATTTTTGTCAGCAAGTCTTCCTAATTCATTTTGCTTTCCTTGCGAGATGAGTGGAGAAGGAATTATCTACAATAGCACCTCTATGGGTTGGAAATTACTATACCATTGTAGATACAAAACTTAATGTTCTCTAGGGATGTTTCCAGTGGGAGGGGGCTGAATCCCTGAAGAACCTTTCTTGATTTCACGACCCCATCCCCGAGCAAATCATATCAGCATCACCTTCAGCACCAACACTAACACCCTGAAGTGGACAGAGCTGCTCACATATAAATGTGTATGTGCTTATATAAATATATGTTTTATATAAATATATTTTTTAAATCTAATTCATCTTTACATTAAAACTGAAAGCCAAACAGGGCGCCTGGCGTGGCTCAGTAGGTTAAGCATCCGACTTCGGCTCAGGTCATGGTCTCATGGCTCGAGCCCCGCGTTGAGCTCTGTGCTGACAGCTCACAGCCTGGAGCCTTCTTCAGATTCTGTGTCTCCCTCTCTCTCTGCCCTTCCCCCACTGGTGCGCTCTCTCTCTCTCTCTCTCTCTCTGTCTCTCAAAAATAAACATTGGAAAAAAATGAAACCAAACATTTGAAGTATCATTAACTAAATTGGGAATAAAGCACCATGTAAATTCGTTCTCAAAGGTTATTGGAAAATCAAGGCTAAAAGCAGTTGGCACAAGAAGAAAGCAGAAACATATGTAATATATGCATATATATGTGTATTCATGTGCACACACACACACACACACACACACAGAGTTGCATGAAAAAAAGGAAACATAAAAATCTCTCTAAAACCATCCTTGACTTACCAGCTATTCCTGTTCCTCCCCTTCCTAAGAGCACATCCCTAAAACATAAATACACTCTCATAGTTACTAATCTCATGACTTGGATTAGGCAGACACTTACATTTTGATAATTTGCTAAAAGAGATTAAAGCAAATCCCATCAAAAGTGTTGATAGGTTAAGGCTGTCCATTCTGAAGCCACAAATTTGCGTATAGAGACAAAACCATTGAACTACTGACACATTTTAAGTATTATTGTATATGTGTATAAAGTGATTCAATTAGTTCAACAATTTCAAAGTAGTTCAAATTAAGAACATGTTTAATACTCACGTAACTTGTTGAAGTCACCTTCAGTGCTCGACCTGATGTCTTCCTTGTGACCTCCAAAAGCCAGTTACCCGATGGTTCCAGAAGGTAGAAGGCAGAGATTGTACAAGTAAATTTTCCAGGATAATGTCAGGGTAACCAAAGTTCTGGCCCCATCCAGGATGTACTTACATGAACTTTCATCTACAAAATAGCTACAAATCATGACCTATTAGAGTTTCCATTGACCAGATCAAAGCATACAGGCAAGTAAATCAGGACACGCACTGCAGACACATCGTCTGATCATTTCATGGGAGCTATTTCTATAGGACCAGAGTTTCTCATGATTTTGGATGAAAGATTTACAACAGATGCTCTAAGTGTCCAAGAATTTAAATAGGAAACAACCCTTGTAGATGGCAGAGAAACTCAAATTTCATCTAAATAAGAAAGGTTGCCAAAAAAAAAAAAAAGACAGCTAAGCTATTTACAAAATCATTCATGGAACTTGGCTGTATTTTGAGCTTAATTTGTAAAGAGTTTCCAATCCACATCTTAGAAGAAACACTATTAATAAGATGTTCTCCTTTGGGTAATAGTCTTGAGCTAAGAGGGCAGAGCGCCATTTTACAATGGCACAGAATTTCCAAGTGTGCAGACTTGTATCATTCCACAGCATCCCCTTGAGGCTGTGTCTCTACTGACTGGGGAGCTAATCACCATACCAGTGAATTCTTATCCACCCCTACAAGGATCTATTTTTCTCCGGGGCAGAACTTCACTGGAGACAGGCCAGGCTAATGCTCCACAAACACAACCCCAGATCCTGGTATTAACCATTCAATTATCTGCTCCCAATGTAACCTCTCTTCTTCAGTACTTCAGTAACAGAATGGTCACACAACCATCCATCTGCCTAATAACCTAGACGAAGTAAAACAAACACACCTAGCAAATCCTGGAACCAAGTTTTTCCACTACTTAGTCTGGTGTCCCCTTCATCTTTTAAGACTATTATTAAAATTGTCACACCTAACTGCAGAACAGTTGCCATTATTAAGGATTTTAAACAATGTACCTCAGCCAGAAAAAAAAGAAGGACTCAATTCTTTCTCACTCCATAACAATAGTACTCTCAAATAACATGTTTTCAATTTAGAAATATTTGGAATGATAGCCTTCATTCTTTTTCCACATTCAATAGTGAAAACTATCAATATGCTACATTTACAATATAGTACACAGAATACAACAGTCTCCTGAGGAAGTCTCCAGAAAAAGAAGAGTCTGTCAGTTTTATTGAGTATGACCCACAAAGGTGATGGGCCATCTTCCGCACTTGGATTATTTTTACTAACATCTTAGAATCACCTCATGTTCTTACCTAACCACTTTGATATGTAGGTTAGGGGAAGCTTCTCAATCTTTTTATTTTTCGTTACTGCCCTCCTAAGTCACCGTTGTAGACATTCTAATTACCCTCACTAAAATTTTAACACCACAGATATATTATCCATGTATGTACCTTATGTATATCTGTGCTTTATATATAAAAACAGTAAGATATTTTTATTCCCCAAGAAATTGTTTTCACCTGAACGAAGAATACTTTACCCTTTGCAAAAGCATATGAAAAAGCTTACTTACAAAAAGAAAGGTGGGGCCCCTGGGTGGCTCAGTCAGGTAAGCATCTGAGTCTTGAATTTGGCTCAGGTCATGATCTCAGGGTCATGAGATTGAGCCCCGCGTTGGGCTCCATGCTGGGTGTGGAGCCTGTTAAGATTCTGTTTCTCTCTGCCCCTCCCCACTCATATGCGAATGTTCTTTCTCCCTCTCAAAAAAAAATAATAATAAAATGAAAATATAAAGAAAGGGGTGAAGGTAAATAATGTGGTTAAATGTGAGCGTGACTGAAATCCTAGTTGTGCTACGAACAAGTACACACATCTATATCCAGTTCTTCTCTTCTGCACCACCTCCTTAATATAATGTTTTTCATCATACCTATTACCAACACAATTACATTTTTCATTCATTTGTTCACTTGCTTATTAACCCTCTGCTCCCCACTGTAATTTAAGTTCCACACAAACACAACCTGTTTGTGTTAGTCAACGTCTTATACCAAGCCCCCAGAACTCTCTGGCACACTGTGGGAATTAAATAATATTTTTTTAATAAAGGAAATAAGAATTTCCTAAACTGAGTTGACTTTGGAGTCATTTTTCAAGCAATAAATATTCACACATGGAACAGCAATTGTAAAAGCCCTAGAGAAACGACATTAAGTGCTTCACAACACTACCCTCATGCCCAGACTATCAGTCTCCTCAACGATTGAATTGCTTGTTTTTCTTTCAAATATCTTTCTCGCCCATACTTCATTCACTGTCTTTCAAATGCAACCATTTGAATTTCATTTCCTGAGCCCATTACATCCCACTTTTCATGATGTCCATGAAAGGAAACACATCTGTGGACATGAGATCAAGTGGCTTTTTTCGGACACAAGAAGAATCAAGAGAGCACAGGTAGCCTGGGAAACCAGGCTCAGGGGAAGGCTGAAGGGAAGAAAGTGACCCCCAAATAAGGGGGAAAAAATGCCTCAAGGACAATCTTCACAATGTGGCCAATGAGTAGTTCTGCGTTTTGGTTATTTCACTTCATGCCAGCGAGGAATAGTGGGAAGTGGGAAGAGCAGAGGAGGCAGAGCCTAAAAGTCTTGATATTGACACGTAACCCTTATTGAATCGCATTTTTTTTGCATAAATAGTGTAAAGATCCATTGAATAAAACATATTGCATAAAGAGACTTACAGCACGTAAAGCGCTATCAAAATGTGTGCATCACAGTTGGTCTTCAACAAGAGTTAGCTCACTCCCCTCACTTATTGCCTGATAGTCTCACTGAATTAGAAGTCCACATAAACCAAGTCTCCTTGTACAACAGATACGACCATTATGTGTCTTATTAATTTTTCAGAGTAAATATACTTCTTTCCCTCTTGTTGTTTTAAGTATCAGAAATAATCAGACGGCACTTGGCCTTCATGAGAGAATCTCAATGATGAGATTCTTTGCAAAGGATTACCTTAACATTCCTTGAAATTATTCCCAAACCAGCAAGCCTCCCTCAACAGTCTCCTGACAACAGGAGACGGTCTTAGACCGTCTTATGTTTCTCCTTTCAGGTCTTAATGCCTGTCAAGTTTGCTGTTGACAATTTATCATCTGTGCCTCTTTAATCTTCTCACGTGGTACAGCCCTAAGACACAATCGTTGGCTGTAGCTTCCCTCTTCCAATCTCCCCTTTTGTCTCAATGTAGAAACATTTTCTCAATACTTTCCCTGTTCTTACCCCTGGCTTACCCTTGTCTCCTATCTATCAAACTGAACCACACATTACTTGGTCTGGAGTCTGTTGTGCTTAATTGCCACCAGCAATTGCAAACTTGATCCCTTTTAATAGGTTAAGCGCTGTTACATCATCTTCCAGGCCTCGACTTCGTGGGAAAATGTTCTATGCCTTATGATTTGAGACAGCCAGGCATAAACTAGGACACACAGTCACCCCCGAGAAAAGATAGACCATGCTCTGGCATTAGCCTTGCAGTCAAATTAAGATGCAAGCCCCGATGACCAGCGAGTTTGAGAAAGGGACCTCTGTGGGAAGTAACACAAGTTGGAGCCTTACAGTCAGAGAAGCTTTGTTTCGTAAAGTGCTGCGTAGTAAAAGAGAATGACCCGGCAGATTCCATGTGCACAGAAGAGTGTTACTGCGTAAACGTATCTCTATATGGAAGACAAGGCTACAGCCAATTTTGACACCATCTTTCTTGAAGGACAAAGTGAATCATCAAGACCTGCGGAAAAATGTCTTATCCGTAGATATAAATGCTTCAGACAACTGTGTTTTATTTGAAAGAAAGTAGGACTGAGCTCTGCAAGACCCGTGTTCAAGTGTTGCAGCTGAAACTCGTAGACGTGTGACCTGAGGCAAGTAAATTAGTAAACCTCTCTTGTCACCAATTTGCTTCTCTGTAAAATGAGGACAGTAATATCGGAACTACCGATTTTGTATGCGGATAAATCACCTGAGCTGCATATGCCTGATAAGTAACAAAGTGTTCATTTAATATAAATGTATGTATCACAACCTCCAGAACAAGAGCTTTAGAACCTAATCATATGTCCTTTTGTTAAGGTTAAATAAAATAACGTTTACTGTTGTTGTTTCAAGTGGCTCAGGTTTCGGTAAGGAGAAAGAAAAAATTCCTTTATAGTAAAAAATATTTTTAAAAAATAAATAAATAAACATTGAGTCATAAGGGTATTTTTAAAGATGAGACCAAACTGAGAGTAATTTCAACATTTCTGGCTTATTTTTTGTGCCAAAAAAAAAAAACACCCTAAACTAGAACTACGTTATGAATTATTCCCTTCCTTTTGTGGGTGTCTTCCCTTTTGCCTTTGGTACATTCATAGGGCTAAAAAACATCAGCAGTTTCACTCCCCAACTGTCCCGTCCACATATATCTACCTAAGAATTTCTATTTTCTGTTTCACCATAGGTGAAGCAAAAAAAAAAAAAAGAAAAAAAAAAAAGGAAGGTGGGAGGTGGAAAAAACGATTTCAGCCAAGTAACATATGTATGTAACATATGTATGTATGTATGTATGTAACATATGTAACATATGTATGAAAAATTTGGTAAAGTAACCGTAAGACTCTGGAGAAAAACATACTCTATAATAACCAAACTTGGGATTTATAGTCGTCTTTTCCATTGCATACCTTGAATCTATGAACACTGAGGCTTTGGTAAAGTACATTAAAAACTATCAAAAGCACCTATCAAAGGGCTTAGCCACTATTGAGTGTTTAATAAATGTTAGTATGTGGGACTTTTTTTTCTGTCAGCGATCTGCAAAATTTATTGATTCTCTTTCATACTTTATGACAGAAATAGTCTTCCCTATTTATATGTACCATCACTTCCTTGGCATTATGAACAGCCTAACTCTCTTCTTCCACAGACTCCTCATGGCATTTTTCACCTCTGTGTTTCTCACTGTATAAATGATAGGATTTAACATGGGAGTGAGGACGGCAAAGAACACGGTCACCAGCTTATCCACAGGGTAGGTGACCACAGGACGCATGTAGGTGAATATGCAAGGCACAAAAAAAAGTACAACTACGGCAAAGTGGGAGCCACATGTTGAGAGGGCTTTGTGTCGTCCTTCGGCGCCGTGGGAATTCAGGGACCTCAGAATGGCTATGTACGAGACGAGTAGCATGGAAAAAATGAGCAAGCACATGGCCCCACTGTTGGCCGCCACCACCATTCCCAACCTGTAGGTGTCGCTGCAGGCAAGTTTCAGCAGAGGGAAGAGATCGCACATGAAGTGGTCAATGACGTTGGGACCACAGAAGGGCAAGCTGACCATGAAAAGCGTCTGCACAGCGGCATGCAGGATCCCCCCTAGCCAGGCCACCACCAGCAGGAGGCGGCAGAGCCCCTGTCGCATGATGGTTGTGTAGTGCAGGGGCTTGCAGATGGCCACGTAGCGATCATAGGCCATGACAATAAGGAGGATGATCTCTGATCCTCCCAGGAAGTGCTCCACAAAGAGCTGAGTCAGGCAGCCACCCAAGGAGATGGTTCTCCTCTGATACAGCAGGTCGATGATCATTTTGGGGGTGGTCACAGAGGTGTAGGAGGCATCTATAAAAGACAAGTAAGTAAGAAAGAAATACATGGGAGCGGAAAGTGTGGGGCTGAGGGAGATGGTGATGACAACGAGCAGATTGGCAAGCACAGTAAATAGAAAAATGAACAAAAAGACCACGAAGAGTATTTTCTGCAAGCGTGGATTCTGCGTGAGTCCCAAGAGAAAAAATTCAGTCACATTGTTCGGAGGTGTGAGGCTATCCATTCAAGAAGGAACACCCTCCTGGGGCCTGAATTCCCTACAGAGGGATAAAGAGAGATACCTATTAATCCATGAAAGGCTTGTAGTCTGAATTTCGTGGTACAAAAACAGTCACTGTAAATGTAGCGCATGTTCTGGGCACTCCTTGCCTCGCGTTTGTTTTCATTCCTTCTTACTTCCTCCACAATGCTCTGTCTCTTCATACACCTCCCACCTGCCGCTTATAAACACCCAAAGGGCAGCTCCTGATGTGTAATGTACTGAGGAAACCCTGGGTTTTAAACACGAGTGGAATTTTCCGGGTTCCAACCCTAAGTGACTTCCCTAAGTCATTTCAGTGGCCCAGGCTTCTGAGCCCTCCTCTATGCCTGTGACCTTATAAATTGTAACTCAGTTACAACTGAGTTACAACTGTAACAACTGAGTTAACTTACAACGGTAAGTCAGTTAAGTGTCTGACTTGATTTCAGCTCAGGTCAGGATCTCAGGGTGATGCGATCGGGCTCCATGCCAGGTGCTGCCCTCAGTGTGGAGCCTCCCTGGGATTCTCTCTCTCCCTCTTCCTCTGCCCCTCCCCAACTTGCATGTGCACTCTCTCTCTCAAAATAAATAAACACTTTTTTTATGTTTATTTATTTTTGAAAGAAAGAGAGAGAGAGAGCACACAAGTGGGGAAGGAGCAGAGAGAGAAAGAGAGAGGGAGACACAGGATCTGAAGCAGGCTCCAGGCTCTGTCAGGGCAGAGCCTGACACAGGGCTGGAACTCATGAACCCGAGATCATGACGTGAGCTGAAGTGCAAATGCTTAACCGCCTGAGCCACCCAGGCGCCCCAAAAAATAAACACTTTAAAAAATAATAAAAGATAAAATTTTTTAAAAATAAAAATTTCATGTGGAGAACAGAGTCTGTTAGATAAGATAGGTTATGTGTGTGTGTGTGTGTGTGTATACGTGTGTGTGTAAACATGCACACACAAATATATAAAATCTATTACTTTAAGTGTGTATCATATGTTCACTTATTCAACAAATACTTATTGGACGCTTCTTATGTATATAAATGTGTTTGTCAACATAAAGTCATAAAAGCGTCCCCGTTTAAATGCCTTTAGTAGGGGCGCCTGAGTGGCTCAGTGGGTTGAGCGTCCGACTTCGGCTCAGGTCGTGATCTCATGGTCCGTGAGTTCGAGCCCCGCGTCGGGCTCTGTGCTGACATCTCGGAGCCCGGAGCCTGCTTCAGATTCTGTGTCTCCGTCTCTCTCTGCCCCTCCCCCACTCATGCTCTGTCTCTCTCTGTCTCAGAAATAAATAAACATTAAATAAATGTCTTTAGTAACCCCTCCCCCAACACTTTATTACCAAACAGTAGCAGCACATTCATTCATGAGACTCCCCCACTCCTTTATGCTCCTCCCACCTGCATTCTCGCGCCCTCTCTCCCATCCCCCCAAAGCATCCATCACCCATCATTCCTGCTTGCAGGATCTTGCATTATTAATGGAATGAGGAAATGTGGGGACATAAATCTCTCAAAAGAAACAAGGGAGAAACATAAATATAGCAAAATTTATCCTGCAGGAAAACATTTCTTTTCCTTCCAAAGGTAAATGGATAAAGAGTTTAATTTTTTAATTATCCAAGATGAAAATTTTATTCATATGTGAAAACCAAGTGTAGCAATCTCATAGCAAAATCAAGTAGTCCCTTATTCTGAGGTGGACTTCCCCGGAAGATTAGAAGAGACAATAGTGCACATAAGTAAGAATAAGATGTAATTAATAACAGTGATTTATAACTAGCTACGAAGAAGTAGAAATTATTTGGGCGGTATTCTTTGAATCTACAATATTCCTTCTAGGAATAAAACCCAAATAACAATATTTTTAAAAGAGAAAACCCATTATGTACAAATATGTTCAACACAATTATTAAGAACTGTGGAAAATTAAAAACTGCATACAATGTCCAACTTTAGAGAAATGGATAAGCAAAATACAGTGCACCTCTCTGAATAATATGTCATTTGTAACAGAGATGTTTTTAAACATTTGCACAATATCAAAGCAAAATTATTATGTTGTAATAATAGTTGGGGGAAATTTGGGATGCAAATTTGAATATATAACATGATTCTAACTAATTTAAATATGCATATAAATAAATAAATAAGAAAAAAAATCCCAAAATATTTTTACTTCTAAATTGGTAGTATTGTAGTTGATTCCACCTTTTGTGGTTTGACCTGCTGCAGAAGACATTTAAATGTCAGATTAACCAGGGGAGGGGGTAAGAGGTGATTTTATGATTTACAAGATCCATTTAAACCTAAGACTCTATAATTATATATTTTCTGGGGAAAAAAAAAATCTCACCTATGAACTTGTCTGACATAGCTCCATGGCCAGGGTCTCAGGCAGCTGGTAGTTCACCAAGAAATAAGTCAAGTTGTAAGATTGAAAATACACACTAGCCCAGCTACATTAAGTGTCTTTGCTGATTTATAAATGGCACCTTTCTCTTGAGTCTCATAAGCACAACTATCCACCCTGTCTGTAGGCACATTCTGTGAAGTTTATTAGCTATGGTTAATTAGACCTCAGGGATATGTCACCATCATCAGTAGATCTTGCCAACAACCCAATTATTGCACGTAACTTAACTGAACATCAGTTTTATAGCATTCATCTTTAATTTTTAATTTCTTCCTTGAATCTATATGAATACAAAATACCATGACAAGAGGAGAAAACTAAGTCAACCATTTATAAACTTGTATACTTGATAAAAAATGAGCTTAATACAGAGTCTGAATATTTGGTATTGTAAAAATTAAACATTTAGACGGATAACTATCTGATTTATTAAACTTGCAAGCCATAATATTTGCTTTTTGATTGGTCTGCCATTCATGGTGGTAATTTTCAAATATTGTTTTCAGATGTACATGAGGTGATAGTTATGAACCCTATTATAATATTGGCACCTCATATCAGCTAAAGTTTCCAATACTTCTTCAAAGTGGTTCTTTCTTATGCCAATTCTGAAATTAGATAAAAATGATAATAATGAACATAATTCCATTCTTGAATTGTAGTCAAAGATGGTAAAATGTATTTATTTCAGTCCTATAAATTTAATCTCATAGTATCCCTATGAAATAGAAAAGAAATAGGCCTCTATCTGTATTTATAACAAGGAAATATAAGACAAGAAATAAGAATGCTATTTGCCAAGGTGAAACAAGAAGCCAGGCCTCTAAATTCTGGGCCAGGATCCTTGTCCCTAAGTTATTGTTTTACAACTAAAGTGTCATGACACCTTTATGCTGCCACCCACTGCGAGGCACATTACAGTTATGTACTAAAAGAAATAAATATCAATTTTTGAAGTGATATTTTTATTCAATTACATTCAGAAATACTCCTGTATAGAAGCACAATCACCCATGTTCAGATTGCTTTCTTTAGTAAGAGGAAAAAGTAATTGTACATAACTCTGGGTTGGGTCCTTGAGAGCAACATGTGTCATGGGGGAAAACAGTTTAAGGTACCCGAGAAAACATGACTAAACCTAGTTTGATTAGGCACTTGAGTATTATAGTGCCATGGTAATATTTGTGATGGTACATACCAAAGACAGTTTGAATCAGGATTTGAACCTGAAGAGCTATTATATATACATATATATATATATATATTATATATACATATATATACATATATATTATATATAATATATATGTATATATACATAATATATACATATATATTATTTATACATAATACATATATATATTATATATACATAATATATATATATATATATTCTTTTTTTGCTGAAAGTTCATCTGTGAAAATGTCTTGAACTTGTCTTTCAACTCTGGGATGAAAACCAGAGTCAGATCAAAGAATTAGCATGTGCTTACGAGGTCATTGTGCCCAGTGTCATGAAAGATTGCATGCCATTCACAATGCCCATTAAATGGTCATCCAGCCTCTACTTAGCTGCAGTGGTCAGTGGAGAGACTGCGTTAGAACCCCTACCACTGTCTAGTCTAGTTTCCCAAGGCCTACAATAGCATGAGATGAAAAAACAACGAGTTAAATATAAATCACTGAGGGTTTTCCATGAAAGTAATTTTTCAAAAGAGAAGTTCCTGGAGCTATACCAGGGAAGTGTGTTTCCAGAATGTAAATCCAAAGGCAGAGTGGTTGGAAACCCCCAGAGAGACAGCAACACAGCGCTTCAAATCAGAAGGATAAACCAGAATGAAAGCAGAAGAAATTAAATATAGATCATATCACAGTTGACCAGAAACTAGTTGAGGTACGGTCTGATGTTTGATGGGTTCAGGGACTAATTTCACAAAAATCAGGTACCTGCCAAAGTGTTCTTCATGCATTTCTTGTGGCTTCATGCATTTCAATGGGGAGAGGGACGTGTTCTCAAAGGAGCAGAACTCACATTGTCCTACCAGTCCACAGACCCTTTCAGCCTTGAAGGACATCTTCTAAGTTGTTTGTCAGAAATGAAAAACTTGGGGGAGATGAGCTGTGGTCTCATGACTCTTCCAATTTTACTTTTAACTGAAGTAGACGTGAATATAACAACACTCATAGTAATAAAATATGGGCATGGGCAGAACCACGGAACTTGGAATCACCTTCTAAATTACCCAGGTAAACTACTGGTAGACATAAGGAGAGCTGGTCTGGGTCATGGATGAGATAATGGCGCAGTGAGAAATAAGACCCATGTCTCCTGGTCCTAAAGCTGTTGCTTTTTTACTCTACATTTTCATAACCATAATATGCTGGCTAAATATTGTTGCATCATGGAATCCCTTGATTTTTTTCCAATAAAACATATGGCACTCATGAGGTGGGATGCTGGATCTTTCTGTCAGAAGAGGAAGCTGTAAATACATCTATGACATACATACACATTTGTATTTTGGTCACAGATTTCATTTTCTTTAACCGACTTTATTTTTGAAAAAAGCCAAAATTCATTCACAAGAAAGTCATGCAACTTAAGCTGTTCAGCTGAGAAATACTTTCTTTGGCAACTGTTGAGTAATGATTCCTATTTTTTCGTATCTCTTATAAATGCTCTCCTAAAGCAGTTTCCAGAGAGGATTCCAGATTCAAGGAACTAAATGCAAAGTCAACTTTTTAATAGTGAAATTATTTTACTGCATGTTTCTGGAAAATAATTACATTTGATTTTACTAATAATTATTACTCAAAGTGTCACTTTCTATGGCATATAACCAAAAACTATTTTTATAAACCAAACCATAATCAAATACCAGTCCCAGACCCCTGTATCATGAAAAGACCACAGGATGTGGAGTACGAATATTTGCACTCAAGGCTGGCTTACATGTTCTATGATCTAGTTATTTAACCTTTCTGATTTTCTACTTTTTTTCTGTAAAATAAAAACACGAGAATTCAACTTTGTAAGTTGTGACCATGGGAAGACACTTTAAAATCTTCACATCAGTCTAAATACAATTAATTTTTATAATCCCTGACAACTTTTACCCAACAGAACAAGAAACCCAGGATAATTTTAAACATTAGATATATCAAGTGTGTGCCAAGAGGGTATTGGCAAATACCTCCTTTCTAAATTGTATTCCACACTGTCCTAGGCCAGTAGGCAATTCAGCTGAGTACCAACTGCTTATATACACAAGCCATTACACAGCTCTGTAATTAGAAAGGAACATTTTTAAGTCTGTTACAAAACAAGAGAAGTTCTGATGAAATACTGCCTTTTTTCTGATACTCTTTGAAATGGTTGAAAGAGCATCAAATTTGTATTTAGAAAAAGGCAGAGCTGCATACTAGCTCTGTCTGACATTGGGCTGGTTATTTAATGTTTTTGAACTTCATTTTCCTTCATCTGTAAAATAGGAATAATCATAATAATACCTGCTTGCAGAGGTGTTGTGCCACATGAGAGATATGTCTTAAAAGTAATAAAATATAAAAATGTAAAAGATCATGAAAGAAATAGCATCTTTGTAGTGGGTCATTTATTTTCTGAAATGGCATTGCTGTTTAATAACATTCTAATGGCATTTTTTACTTCTGTATTCCTTACTGTGTAGATGACAGGGTTTAACATGGGAGTAATAAGAGCAAAGAATAATGTTAGGACTTTATCCATGGGAAAAGTAGCTACTGGTCTCAGATACATAAAAATACAGGGCACGAAGAACAAAACAACAACTGTGATGTGGGAGCCACAGGTAGAGAGGGCCTTTTTCCTCCCTGCAGAGCTGTGAGTCTTCAGGGAGCACAGGATGACCACATAGGATACCAATAACATCACAAAGGTGATCACAGAAATTACTCCACCATTGGCAACAACCAAGAGGCCGACAAGGAAAGTGTCAGTACAGGCAAGTTGTAACAGGGGGAAAATGTCACACATGAAGTGATCCATGACGTTGGGACCACAGAATGGGAGCCAGAAAGTAACTAGAATCTGTCCAATGGAATGGAGAAAACCCACTGCCCAACACACCCCCACAAAGAGGCGACATGTGTGGTGGTTCATGATGGTCATGTAGTGCAGGGGTCTACAGATGGCCACATAGCGGTCATAGGCCATGACCACAAGGAGGACAATCTCTGAAGCTCCTAAGAAATGTTCTACAAAGAGCTGTGTCATGCAGCCACTAAAAGAAACCGATTTTGAATCAGAGAGCAGATCAGCTAACATTTTAGGGACTATGGAGGAGGAATAGCATGCATCTATCAAAGACAAGAATGCCAGGAAGAAATACATTGGGGAGTCCAAAGTCTGGCTGCAGATTATAGTGACCACAATGAGCAGGTTGCCTGTGACAGTGACAATGTAGATGATAAGTAACACCAAAAATAGAATTCTCTGCATCTGAGGATTCTGGGTAAGTCCCATTAGAATGAATTCGGTCACATTCATCCTGTCTTCTTTTATTTCAAAGCTGATGATGAATTCAGGAGTGGAGAATTAACCTGTAAAGACAGTATTTTCAAAGACAAGGTGATGAGAACTCTATATGTGGGGTTTTTAGGTAAGTGCAAAGCATTTTAATAGCATAAGCTATTTTTTCATGGTGTGCCAAAGAAAAGAAACTTGCTTTTTCTATTTTATAAAAAGAGCAAATTTTTGAAGTGAATTCAACCTCTTACAAGGATGCAAAAATCCTTGTTCCACACCTGAAAAACTGGTCACTGGGTCTTTGCTAGAGGACATCCAGGCACAGGAAGGTCACCATATAATAAGCCTGATTGCTTCTCAGCCAGTAAGAAATGTTAAAAACTCATTAAATATTTTTAAAAAGCTGTACAACTATTGGTTTGGTTCCACACATGATTGATGCAAGATTAAGTCTAATTCACCTTCTTTTGCATTTCAAAACCCTTTAAATAAGTGGCAGAGAAGTAGACCTGCCTGCTTGTTCACTCCTTTATTTGTTCACTTGGTTCAGTGTTGGACTTATTGTGGTGTCCAATAAATATGAAATGAATAAATAAGTTGGAAGACTCTTTACTTATTTCTTCTGGGTTTTCTTTTTTTCCAGTTAACTCCAAACAATGAAAGTGTTTACTCCCTTACTAAGGAAAAAATAATGCAGTACATGGTGGGAATGCAAACTAGATGTAGTCTTTCCACCCCTTCAGATCCACTCTCAATGTGCCCACCCTGGGCAGCTCCTTTCCCTGGTCTCTTTCAACCAGATGTCTTACCTTCTGACCAATAGGTGGTACCAGCTGAATGTAAGAAAGCAGGTGAGAAGAAAAGGATGTCAGGGTATGTATTGTTCGATTGACAGTGGTCTGTCAACCACTGGGTGACTCACTGAAGCAGAACTCTTTGGGATGGACCCTCTGGGTTCCTGTGATCACTCCCCCTGCCCCCCGCCCTTGCTCTCTCAAGTCTAATTGTGGTAATGGCTTTTTCATCCCTTATTGGTTTCCCTTAACCCTACCTATACCTTGATAAATAAACATAATTAAACTATTTTTAATCTCTCATTTTAAGTATGCTATCTCAGGACTCCAATGGATGCAGAAAATTTGTGTTCTTTCCTTTGTAAAAGAAATAAAATAAAAATAAATGAGAAAATCATTTTCCCTTTATATGAATTTATTTTATTTATAAGATCTGTACTTCTTTTCATGTATAGCTGCTAAATTAAATTAACTTTTGTCAGAACAAACTGAGGGTTGATGGGGGTGGGAGGAGGGGAGGGTAGGTGATGGGTATTGAGGAGGGCACATGTTGGAATGAGCACTGGGTGTTGTATGGAAACCAATTTAACAATAAATTTCATTTTTATAAATAAATAAATAAATAAATAAATAAATAAATGTTTGGTAGAATTCCCCTGGAAAGACCATATATATATATATATATATATATATATATATATATATATATAGTATAAGGCAGAAACATAGCATAAAGATTATTGGGCTTCTTCAGTGAAAGTCTGTTATCTGCAGCACTCTCTTGGGATTATATAGGATTTATGCCTTTTACTGCCTTGAGCTATTTTATAACTCATAACATTTATAAAACTGATAATAATGCCAATAACTCTGGCCCATAAAAATGCAAATGTTGTTTGGTGAAAGGTTGATTGACTTCCCTGGCCATTATAGATAAAGTCAGTTCTGCATTTATTTGTAGATGAATTACACATCCCTGATTGAATAATGTAAGGGTAATATTTTGGATTCTTCTTTCGGGTGATTATAATCTTACCAGTTCTCTCATAAATTAATGATTAAATAAAATCTTTTTCATGTGTTCATTTTGCGTAAGAGTCATGGTTTCACTTTCTAAAAAATTCTCTTGCTTTTTGATCTGAGAATAGGGACCATTATATTTAGGACCGATAAGCTAAAAGACTCATAAAAATACAGATATTCTTAACCTCTGTGTTATTTCACCATGGGTTTTTCTGTTTTATTTTGTTTGAGGATCTCCTTCTATTTAATCAATTTGTAAAAGTCTTCTTTAAAACTCGCTTTGAAGAGGGGCACCTGGGTGGCTCAGTCAGTCAGTTAAGCGTCTGACTTCAGCTCAGGTCGTGATCTCACAGTTCGTGAGTTTGGGCCCCGTGTAGGGCTCTGTGCTGACAGAGCCTAGAGCCTGCTTCAGATTCTGTGTCTCCCTCTCTCTCTGCCCCTCCCCCCGCTCACAGTCTGTCTCTCTCTCTCTCAAAAATAAATAAGCACTAATTTTTTTAAAAAACTTGCTTTGAAGACAAATGGAATCAAAATATGTTATTAAATTATTTTTTATTAACCTCCTAATTCTATTCCCACCCAGACTTTGCTATTGTAAGTACCCTTATCAACCACAACGAAACCAAGCTGCTGAACAAATTACATCAATTTGGCCCTGGTGTGTGTGTGTGTGTGTGTGTGTGTGTGTGTGTGTGTGTATAGGGGAAGGATTACACAATGAAATATAATTTTATGGTCTATTGAATCATTCATGTATAAGTTCGTTTCAAAATACACTCTCGGAAGTGGAGCTTTAACAGTAAAAGAAAAGATAAAATTTCCTCTTTCGTGAAGCTTATATTCTAGTAAGTAGAGAGAGAAAATAGCAAATAAAAAAAAGAACTATACATTATGTCAAGTTACGATAATTGCTATGAGAAAAATAAAGCAGGGTAAATGATACATGGTCCCTGTATATGATTTTCTCCAAGGCAGTGAGAGAAGGCTTCTTTCGGAAGGGATTGCATAAGCCAAACTTGAACGAATGGGGAAGGACCTGCAATGATACCCAAGGAGAGAAGTTTCCATACAGAGAGACCAGCAAGTGAAAAGTCCCTGAGGAGGGAGCATGGTTGATACTGTTGATCAAAGGAGGCAGTGTAACAGGATAGGAATGAATAAAGACTGGCTGATGACAGATCTTGTAGGGCCTTGCAGATCATTGTAAGAGGATTATTCTGACTCAGAATGGGTCAGAGAAGAACAAGAGTAGAAGACTCGTTGGGAGGTTATTACAACCATCCAGCTAAAAAGCAATGATGGTTTGGACCAGTATGGTAATAGTAGAGGTGAATATATTATGAAGGTAGATACAATAGAATTTCTGGATGGCCTTAACATAGACATAAAGAGAGAAAAGAGTAAAAATTACTCCAAAAATTTTTGGACAACAACATCTAAAGACAGTGTTGTCATTTACTGAGACAATTTCATGTCTAGAAGTCACTACTAACACAGTCAATGATTTCCTGACTGTTTATCAAGTACCAGACACATTTAATCTTTAATTCAACAATGAAGTCAGACACTGCTATCATCCTCACTTAACAGATGAAATATTTAAGATATAGAAAGGGTAAGGAAGCTGTTCAATGTAAGTCAAAGGGTTGTGACGCTGAAATAAACAAGCAAAGGTAATTCTATAAAGTGCATTTAACCCCTGGAACTCTTCACTATTTACTGTAAAATGAATATATTTGGCTCAAAGGATATCTGTGAGAGCAGAACAGCTACTATCCCAGTAACTGGCATAAAGGAGATACAAAGGATGACGCTGGACTACGACTATTAATATTATAGTGTTCTTTCTATGAGGCCATATCTATAACACCTAAAGCAATGAATTACTCAAAAAGAATAAGAGTGGTTGTCAGTCATTTATCTGCATGGTTTTTAACCACCTAGCACGAGTCCTTTTCTCTTCTTTACCAAAGTGATTGCTTGTAAGCTATTTCACACATGCACTCCACAGTAGATTTATTAGTCTTGGCCTTCAGCGGATAAAGACAGTGTTTGTTACACATGATTATAGTTTTAAAATGAATGTCAAAAATATTTCAACAGAAATAAATAGATTTCTTGCAAGTGTTATTCACTGATACTCTCCCCTTCAAATTCATTTTTCCTACCTTTTTGCTCAGCATCCTCCCTGCCCCACAAAATAAAAAAGATCTCTACCTATCCACTACTCTCCATTCCTTTTTCATGTCTCCAGATTTCATTTCCCTAGAGTGATCTTTTAACCTGTAATGGTGTATACTCAAGCAAATATTTCTTCCCTTAAAATCCCAGAAAGCACTGCTTCAGTGCCTTCTGAAAAAGAACTAGTGAGAATAATCTAGTAGAGGCATAGCTACCAAGAAGGCCAAGGAATGCGAATCAATGCTGCAGGTGAAAATATGAAAACTAGGATGCCCATACTGTAGAAGCCTAACCAGGCTCCTTTTTTTCAGCTCCCAGATTGAAAAATAAAGGCCTAGGGGCACCTGGGTGGCTCAGTCAGTTGAGCGTCAGACTTCGGCTCAAGTCATGATCTCACAGCTTGTGGGTTCAAGCCCCACGTCCGGCTCTGTGCTGACAGCTCAGAGCCTGGAGCCTACTTCGGATTCTGTGTCTCTCCCCGCCCCCTGCATCTCCCCTGCTGGCTCTCTCTCTCTCTCTCGCTCTCTCTCTCTCTCTCTCTCTCTCTCAGAAATCAATAAACATTAAAAAAAAAAAAAGAAAAAGATAGGCCTATTAACAGGTGTTATCACTATAGATGAGAAAAGGAAGCAATTTTTTTCTGTTTAAGTCTGTGTGAGCCAAAGACAGAGAATCCAGTCTTTAAAAACTCCAATGTTTTATCTTTTGCAAACATGGTTGTTTGGGTCTTTGGCTTACCTTTGTAATTGTATCATCTAAAAATTGTAGAGAATTAATAGAGAAGCTATCGAATAAGATATAGTTGTGGTATTGTCACAACTAGATCAAATCCATTTTTTAGTTTTATGAAAATCAGTCCCTTATTTCTCAGAACCCATGATTCATTCATTCATCCATTAATTCATTGGTTTACTGTCCAAACTTTCACTGATATACATGTTAATTCAGTAACTATATATATATATCCGGCCCCTAATATGTGCAAAGGGGCTGGAAGGGGCTACAAAGAGAGATGCAGACAGGGGCCTTCTCTGAAAGAACTCCTCATCTATGATATGGACAGTCAATATTCTAAGGAAAAAGAGGGAAAATGTTAAAAGTATCAGAGATGCGCACTTCAAAGTGTGTGACGTGCCCCATAACCAAGTGTGAATGCCCAGGAAGATGGAGCATTGGATCACACCTCGTGACTAGTACACTGAGTTAGGCGCTTTAACATTTTGCTCTGAAGATTAAGTGAATACTTAAAGTAGGGAATAGAATTCCAAATGCTTGCTCTTGAAAAAACCACCTCAGTTTCCCATCACTTCAGGAAGCAAGGGACTGCTATTTCTTGCATAAAGAGATTAAAGAGGTGCCTGGGTGGCTCAGTCAGTTAAGCGTCTGAATCTTGAATTCAGCTCAGGTCATGATCTCACAGTCTGTGGGTTCAAGCCCCACATGGGGCTCTGCACTGACAGTGCGGAGTCTGCTCAGGATTCTTGCTCTCCCTCCCTCTCTGCCACTCCCCCACCTCAAAATAAATAAATAAACATTTAAAAAAGAGAGAGATTAAAAATTTGGAAGCACTGAGGCTCCAGTTATCTGCTACACTTTATCAAATACGATCATCTCAACTCTCAGAGAGAAAGCCTTTGCTTTGATTGCTTTCAAATGTGATACCAGAAACGACATCTTCAACCAATAGCCATGATGTTTTCACTAGCCTCTCCTATATAATAACACATAGGAAACAACCAAGGGTGTCCCTCCCAGCAGTGTTCTCCCTCATTAAGAGCCAAACTACATACAAGTCAAGAAAGGAAAGGTCTGCTACACAATCAATTAATAAAAGCTAAAAGTCATTTCAGTGCATTTAAATAAGGCACCCCTTTTTGCTTTCAGGAATTAAAGAAACATTTCTCCAAAATCTTTTAATTCATAGAAAAAGTCTCAGTTACTATATTGTTAAATGTTATGTTTGTGTTGGAAAAGTATAGGGATAACTATGAAAAATTATGCATGAAAAATACAGAAAGTAAACAAAGCAAAAACAGTATTATTTTATAGGTTTTTTGTAATGCTGAAACTAACATTTTTTTCATTTTTCACCTCTCTGTATTTCATATTTTTTAGCATGATTATATGTTACTCTACTTTTAGAAAACACTTTTTAAATAAACTTTAGTACCATTTTGAATGTTCCAATAGCTCTTTCTCACCTCCTTTTTTATTTTTGTGGTGGCAGAAATATTACAGTTCTGAGAGAATTAAGGACTAAAGAATTAAGCTTACTTTCCTCTTAAGAGTGTGAATTATTTGGTAATTATAAAGTTCTGCATGAAAGTTAACCATTATTATTACAAGTAATGATCAAAAATTAGTATTGACTGTTTCACATATGCTATACATTATGCAAAAAAAATGTAAAATTCCTCACTGAATATTTTTTAGAAAGAGCGATATGTGGTTGAAAGGTTCTTCCTTCTATTTTACAGATAGGAAAATTGAGACATGGAGAAGGAAAACCTTGTGTTCCAGGATATATAGTTAGTGAGGGACAGACCTAAAGATATAATTCAAGTCTGTCTGGCCTCAAGTCTTGATCTTGACCATGGCCCCACATTACCTCCCATGTAAAATCTTACCAAGGTACTTAGCATGAATCTTCTTTAATATTCATCTTTCAACAAAGGCTTTAAGAAGAGACTGTTTCTCATCCTAAGTTGTGGAGACATTAACAAATAGATTCAAAACACACTTGAGAATTTGAAATACGTCAACTTCTTCCTCTGAGAATTGTCCATCTCCTCTCTTTGGAGAATTTAGAATTATCATTTACTTATATATTTTGTCTGGTCAGTTAATAACATATTATGGTCTCTGTCCATTTCTAATTTGACCTAAATTTGCTATTAAAAGGTAGTATCATACATCAAGCCTTTACTGTTTACAATCCTCTCTCATATTTAATTTCAAAATAACCCTAGAAGATGAGTACATTACTCCGAACTTATAGATGGAAAACCTAACATTTAGAATAATTTCTTTCATTTTTCCAGGATGGTGTAACTAGTAAGCAGTAGAACCAAAAGTCAGTTTCTGCTATTTCAGTTCCACAGTGTTATCTGCCTGATTTACGAGCTCTCCAAAATCAAAAGTCCCAAAAAGTGTTGTACCATTTTTGACTGTAAGAAGAATACTAGTCTTGGGTTTGATAGTCTACTATGGGAGTTTCCCAAAAAGTCAAGTACATGGAGGCCAGAATTTGGTTAATCAATCATTAATCATAGACATTGGGAATTGAATGAATTATTGAAGAGTATCTAATTCATTCTTTTTATTTTTCATATGAAGAAACTGAGGCCCAGGGAAGGAAAGAAACATTCCTGAAATTACACATTCAGATGGTGATGAGGAAAAAATTTAAGTCTGATGGTGACAAATTAAGGGTACAAATTTAGGTTTCTTATATCCCAACCTACTTATCTTTTTCCTGCATGGAATAGCTGATATTTTCACTTGCTAAAGGATAATTCAAACAAAAGACATTGTTTTGCTTGCCTAATTTATTTCAGATTTATTTTAAGATTCCATTTTCCACACAGTTACCCTGTCTCTCCATTTTATTCCAAGCCGAACTAGTAAATTCAGTGGGAATGTGGTAAGACTCACTCCCTGAATAAATCAAATCTCTTTGGTAGCCCAAGGATATGGTAATTTTTTTTTACTTACTGTTTTGAAAAGGAAGATTAGTTCTAAATACTTCTACTCAGCCTGTCATTCCATGAAACTAAACACCAGAGATCAGGGACCCAAAATGGAAATGTATTCCTTAGAATATAAGCAGTCTAACTTTCTCCGCAGAACTGGCCCACTGTGATTGCTTTGGGCCAATATTCTTTCACCTTCGGTCTGCTTTCTGACCACTGGCCCACAGTGGCATTCTGCCACCCAGGAATGAGCATTAGTTTGCAACATATTTATGGCATCTCCAGAAATGTTTGAGTATTTCTCTCTTTTCAGAGCATAGTTACCCTGCCAAATGATGTCAGATGCCTTAGAGAAAGGTTAGGATGAAGATATACACCCCCTATCTGTGGTGATATCACAGGGTATTTATTCAAGGATATGTGATGATTCCTTCATTCAAGAAGTTCTGGCTTAGGAAATTATTCTCATCTCAAGATTCGATGAGAAGCGGGGGCGCCTGGGTGGCGCAGTCGGTTAAGCGTCCGACTTCAGCCAGGTCACGATCTCGCGGTCCATGAGTTCGAGCCCCGCGTGGGGCTCTGGGCTGATGGCTCAGAGCCTGGAGCCTGTTTCCGATTCTGTGTCTCCCTCTCTCTCTGCCCCTCGCCCGTTCATGCTCTGTCTCTCTCTGTCCCAAAAATAAATAAACGTTGAAAAAAAAAATTTTTTTAAAAAGATTCGATGAGAAGCTATTTTCATGCTCTGTCTCTCTCTGTCCCAAAAATAAATAAACGTTGAAAAAAAAAATTTTTTTAAAAAGATTCGATGAGAAGCTATTATCTTCCTGAACTGAATTTTGGTGATTCAGTTCAGGACTTTATTCACCAAATCTAGATTATTTATCATCATCATCATCATCACCACCACCATCATCATATTAGTCTGCTTGGGCTGTCATAGCAAAATCCTGCAGACTGGGAGGCTTAAACAGACCTTGATATTCCCACAGTTCTGGAGGCTGGAAGTCCGATATCAAGGTGGCAACATGGTTGGCTTCCGGTGAGGCCTCTTTTCCGGGTTTGCAGATGGGCCACCTTCTCACACTGTCCTCACATGGCCTTTCTTCTGTGCACATGAGTGAGAGAGAGAACTCTAATGTCCCTTCCTCTCCTTATTAGGATACCAGTTGCATCAGATTAGGGCCCCACCCTTATGATCTCAAGGAGTACTAGTTCTTCCAGCCCTCACTGTTCAAGACTTGCAAGCCTAGTACAAGGCATGTGAGTGAAGAAGCTTTTCAGAATGACCTCAGGCTCAGCCAATTTCTGCCTGCAACCTCATGAGAGGCCCTGACCCAGAAATACCGCTGTGAACCACTCCCAAATTTCTGACCCACCAAAACCATCCGAAATGATAAAGTGATTGCTGGTACTTGGGGGCGATCTTTTAGACTTCGATACTATGTGAAACATTGCAGTAATTTAGACACTGTATTATTGTTCATGGATCAACAAATTGAACACTTTGGAAAGCTAAGAAATAGAAGAATAGATATATAGATATTTTCTATATGAAAGTGGAAGTGTTGCAGGGTAGTGGGAAATGCAATGGTTATTCAATAAATGTGCTGGGAGAAGTTAATCTACTATAAAAAGGAAAGTATATTCCCACCTCGCACCATACCTGAAAATTTATATCCTATATAGGTTAGAGATATAAATGTAAGAAGCAAAACTTTAAATTTTTTTGGAAGTTATATTTATCAAATCAGGACAGGGAAGGACGTTGAGAAGCATATGCACAGAACATTCATCCTGAGTCCGGTTTCTGCACCTCTGCACCACAGCAGAGGTGGTGAGACCTTGATCCCAACTTAGTTCATGCCAGGACCCCGGTGTCATCTCCTACAGTTCTGATAAATTTTTACTATTTAATCCACTGTGTTGAATTTCTTTCTGAAGAAAAGATCTAGATTAATTTTTATTTACTTCATTGAATAATAAATTAACCTTCATGGCTGGCATTTATTCAATACATATAAAAGAAATGGGAGCGTTAATATTGCTAAGTACACTAACCAGATCGAATTACAAACTGAAAGAAGGATGAGGGCAAAAAAAATACCAATATCATATCCAATCTGTGTTGTGAGTTGACTTCTCAACAAGGTAATGCATAATGCCAGAACCTTAAAAAATGGTCTTTGTATTACAGTAATAGACCTCCAAAACTCCTACAGAGCAATTGTAAACAGAGAAGACACCTTTGATTTACCACTTAAGTCAAGAACACAAAGTTTACAGAGAATCAGAAAGTCATTCATATGTAAACAAAACAATCTAGTCCCAAAATGTTTTACATTTATTGCCAATTTTTTAAAAAGGTACCCAGAGAGTATAATTTAATGTAGGCAGCATTTGAGGCTCTATCGTAATATGAGTCGAGTCACTTATACATATATTGTAACTACTGGAAGAAGCCATTTGATCTTGATGTACAGAATGGGTTGAACAATTTAATTTTTCTGTCCAAAACTTAATTAGAATATACAAAATCAACCATATGCTACCACCACAGTATAAACCTAACAAAGTTCACTGCTTATGGGTCTATCCTCAGCTGTGAACATGTGCTGTGAAATGAATTAATTTGACCAGGATATTTATTTTTGCTGTTAGATGAAGCTGTTAGGTTTTATTTTTTAACAAGATGAATTTTTAATTTTAAATTTTCTACTAGATAATATTTTTACATACCATGGAGGTGCCATACCCCACAAACAAGAA
This sequence comes from Felis catus, assembly GCF_018350175.1. NCBI lineage: Eukaryota > Metazoa > Chordata > Mammalia > Carnivora > Felidae > Felis > Felis catus. Next base: position 100,353,702 of record NC_058377.1, on the reverse strand, counting down.
CTTGAAATAAAACCAAAAATTGTTTCCCACTAAAGAATCTTAACACAGTTTGATTACATACATCAGGGATTAAATTGACACAATTCTCTTGCTCTCTAAGGGATATAACATACCCCATTTAGATAAAGATTAATTTATAGACCTGTTTCAGAATAAATAGGCTAAATAATGCAAAGGAGATGATTTTTAAAATGTAATCACTGTTAGTGAAAGGAGTCCTTGATTCTGTGAAAGAATGAATATCATGTTCTGCACGAGCAGTACAACCTTCCTCCAGCAAAGGTCAGATTTTTACTCCAAAGCTTCCTCATGGCATTTTTTATTTCTTTATTTCTCAGGGTATAGATTAAAGGGTTCAGCATGGGGGTTATGAATGTTAAAACCACAGTCATGAATTTATCAATAGGAAAGGTAGAATTAGCCCTTGCATACAGGAAGATACAGGGAACAAAGAATAAAATGACCACAGTTATATGGGATGCACAGGTGTAGAAGGCTTTGCGTTTCTCTTCCAAACCATTAGTCTTAAGAGAGCGTAATATGACTGCATAGGAAACTAGGAGAATGAAGAAGATGACAGTGCAAATGGCTCCTCCATTAGCTATCATAGAAATCCCAATGAGGGAGGTATTGGTGCAAGCAAGTTTCAATAAGGGATACATATCACACAAGAAGTTGTCAATGACATTGGGGCCACAGAAAGGGAGCTGATAAATAAAGATGAATTGAACCAACGAGTGCAGAAAGCCTCCAGTCCAGGCCACCAGCAGCATAAGAACACATACCCTCCTATTCATGATGATTAGATAATGAAGTGGTTTACAGATGGCTACATATCGGTCATAGGCCATCACCACCAGAAGAATGACTTCAGCACCAGCAAATAAGTGATCCAGAAAGACTTGAGTCATGCAAGCCTGGAAGGAAATAGTCTTCTTCTCATAGAGCAAGTCTACAATCATCTTGGGAGCAATGACAGTAGAATAGATAGCATCTATAAATGATAAATAAGCCAGGAAAAAGTACATGGGAGAACCCAGTGACGGACTGGCCATGATGGTCACCATGATAAGCAGATTGCCCACTATTGTCACAATATAGATGAGTAAGAATGGGACAAAAAGAACTTTTTGCCCCTCAGAGTCCTGTGTGAGCCCCAGGAGGACAAACTCCGTCACATTGTTTCTATTTTCCATACGTTCTTCTGAAGGCATTGAACTCAGGCCTCAGAGGCTGCAAACAAAATGGCCAAAATGAATTTGAGAGGATCACAAGCTGTATGTCAACAAACTAAGTGTTGACATAACATTGTTGACTCAACAATGTTTGCCCCAAAGGGTCTCACACAGGGTGACTTTCTAGAAAATGAGAGTTTAGAATCTCCACCCACAAGTTCCTTGCATCAACTACAATGAGGAGACCAGTTTTCTACCTGGGAGGTACATGTGAGTGGGCCTATCTGTGACATGATCTACCAAACAAGGAAGAAGCTTTCTCTAGAAATTCACAAGGACTGCACTTTTTGACATTATATGCATTATATGTCATTTCTTTTTTTTTTTTCCTGAATTCTTTTTGGCCTTCTGAGGTTCACCATGAAAACAATCTCATCTCTAATAGCTTATTTACAATGTAATACCTAGTACGTGGAGCATAAATTGATAACCTGACATTTAGATAACTGCTTTTCTGAGTTACTTCACTATGAGCTCCAAATACTGAAAAAATAAGTCACCTGAAGCAATGAAAGAACCAGACATAGCATAAGTGCCCTTTAAAATGTTTATAAGAGGCACCTGGGTGGCTCAGTTTGTTGAGTGTCTGACTGTGGCTCAGGTTCATAGGTTCGAGCCACTCACAGGGCTTTGTGCTGACAGCTCGGAGCCTAGAGCCTGTTTCGGATTCTGGGTCTCCTTCTCTCTCTGCCCTCCCCCCCGCCCGGCTCTCTCTCTCTCTCTCAAAAATAAACATAAAAAATTTTTAATAATAAAATAAAATGTGTATAAAATTTATTTTAGCTGAATTTTAAACATGTAAGAAACCAACTGAGATCAATATATTAAATTCTTCCCACCCAAGAAAGTACAATAAGAGCGACATGTTGTTTGAAAATACACACACGCACACACACACACACACACACACACACACAAACTGAGTGGACATTTACTACAATCTAGGTTATTGGGGAGGAAAATGGGTAGTACAAATTTAAGTAAATGGGCACTACATAGACATTTTTCCTACTTTCCAAAACTGTTTAGAATTGATTATTGCTAACCGTAGCTCAATTTAGAATGCCAACATAAAGATTTTAGGCAGAATCATGGTATAGTAGAAATAATTCTATACTAAAAATCTAAAAATGTTATTTGATTTTGCCCAGTCATCTTGGGAAAATCATGTTCCAACCCATGTTTCTATTGGAAAGGTTACAGTCTTTCCTGATTCCTGAGTTCCTGAATTCTTGTTATTGAAAACTTTATCTAGCATTTGACAGTAGACCATCTTTTTAATAATCAGGGTGAACTATCATATGTTAAAGATTATATGATTATTAAAGTAATGAGTAGATTAGACCAGCTGTTTTGTTCATTGTTAGTTCTTGATTATCTGAGTCTGTGTGGAATATAAGACATTCTTTCTCACTTGAGGAAAATGAATTATCCATTGGGCCTTTCAGATATGATCCACAACCAATTTTTCATGTATTGTGTGCAACTTTTTTTGGCAGAATTATTTGAAATGTGCTCCATTATAATGTGTACATTTGTAGACCATCATTTGTGAAGGAAAGGAGATTATTTTATTCTTTCTGCTGCTAAACAAGCCAATTTGTACTCAAAATCAGAGGGAGAATAAAAATGTAGAAGAGAGAAAATAAGAGAAAACATAAAAATGCAGATAGCACTCAGCAAAGACCATAAGCTGAATGAAATATGCTTGCAAATTGATGAATTTTGATTTGGGTGGACTGAATGAACTGGAAGTAGAGGAATTTCAGATTTCCTGAGTTTTCAACCTGGAGTTAGACTGGAGGGTCCCCCAGCATCAGTACCAGGACTCACCCCTCAGACTTTTCATATTTCCAGAAAACCAGATTCTGAACTTTAAGATATATCCGAAGATATATCAGAAGAGACAAGATGCTTAAAGGGGTTCCACCCAGCAGTTCATTGCATACATACAAAATTAAATATCTTCACGCACAATTATGAAGCTATGTCTGCATTTATAATGACACTCACAATTCATAGGGTTTGTCTGAGCATTCAAGAGACAGCTTCCAGTAGGAGGGTCCAACCCCTTGTCCTGTTGAGAACTTACAGCACTCATTTGTTTATAGTTGTGTTTTCTCCCAACATCTGTTAGATCTGCCAGGAGAGTGAACATAGACACATATCTTTTTAATAATGGTATCACCAGAATCCATATGTGTGCCTTACGCATTTTAAGGGATCAATGAATATTTGACTGTTTAAACGAGCTTATGAACATAATTATTACTCTAGATTATTGAAAAATGGTGATTTGACTCAGAATGATACAAAATTCTATACTTTACCTATACAATATTTTATTAAAAATAAATATATCTGCTTCCAACATTCGTTAGATACTTCAAATTTCTTACCACATTCAATGACAACAAATAAATAATTAAGGAGTGCTCCAAAACCTTAAATCAATAACTGTCCCACAATGTGAATTAAAATAAGATAAATTAAGAAGATCTCCACTATGCCAAATTCCACAACATAAGGCAGAAGAAACAAACCACATATATGGCACACGAGTTGTAAAATACTGGGAAACACTCTCAAATCAGCAAGCTATTGGAAATTATAGACTGAAATTTTGAGCTACAGTCCAGACCCTTTTGAAACATGATGGCAGGGCACCTGGGTGGCCCAGTCAGTTGGGTGTTCAACTTCAGCTCAGGTCATAGTTCATGGGTTCCAGCCCTGCATCAGGCTCTGTGCTGACAGCTCGGAGCCCGGAGCCTGCTTTAGATTCTTTGTCTCCTTCTCTCTCTCTCTCTCTCTGCACCCCCTCCCCAACTCACAATTTGTCTCTCTACCTCTCAAAAATAAAAAAAAAAAACATTAAACAAAAGAAGAAGAAGAAACATGATAGCAAGCCAATGGTTAGAAACATATGTTTCTATTTAACTGTCTGATTACTAAAATCTATTCCCCACATAAGCCATCATTTTTTAATGATTGAGCAGTGACCATAAAAATTATGCAGCAAACATTTTGAGGTCCCAATAAACACTCATCAGATTTTTAAAAAAGATATACTTTAAAGAAATAACACATTTTGCAAGTCAGTTTCTTCATAGTGAGGTAACAATGCTACTCTAAAACCTGAATGTGGCTGACTTTGGGGACAACAGAGAATAACAACAATCACAGAGGGTGGATTGCCTCTCCCACATATAATCTTTGTGACTTTTGTTTTATAATTTTGCAGGGGTGGTCCTGGATGCACTTTATGAGAACTCAGGTTCTAAATTCTGGTTTGGAATTTAATCCTCAGAATCTATACTTAGCAACTGTGCGATCTTGAGCAAATTACTCAGCATAATCTGCATAAGGAAACATAACAGCTTCTAACACATATGATGGTTTTAAAGACTAAATATGATAATGCAAATAAAGTTATCCAAAAACTGCCTGACAATTAAGAAGCACTAAATAAATTCAAGATATTATTTATCATTATTTGGTTCCCTGTGTAATTTTAGTGCCACATCTCTTAGAACTAGTGTTAGATGAGTTTCCCCAAAGTCCACTGTCTTCTCCATTACCCAAGGGAGCATTCCCTGAGGGGTGGAGGGACTGACTGGGTAGTTTTCATACACAATTACAGAAGCTGTCCTTTCCTTACCATTTGCTTTACTGTGTACAAATGCCCTTGCCTCTGTTTTTCTCAACATTTCAGTCTCCTCTTTGCATTGTATCATTCAATCTAAATTTAATCAAAGGGGCCTTATTTTTATAAATAAGAGGTCAACTGGGTGAATAATACAATGTGTCAATTTTATTCACAATATTTTTAAGATCCTAAAAATGAGAAAATATCCATGGAATTAACCCATAGGCAGAAACAGATAGTGGCATTTTCTTTAATATTCTATACATCTCATATCTAACAAAACTCATGAATTCTATTTCCACAGACACTAAAGTTTGCTTTCTAATAAGGTACACATACAGGTCAATGAATCTAACAAGTAACTAAATTTCTATGACCTCAAGTTTTCACACTGTAAGTTCTGAGTTTCCCTTTGTACTAAAGGGATATTAATTTACATATCAAACTGTTATTTGGTGTATATACACACGAGAATAGGAAGCAGAGATTCAAACTGTCATTTGCACACCAATGTTCATAGAAGCATTATACACAGTAGCCTAAAAGTGGAAACAGTCCAAATGTCCTTCAACTAATGAATGCATAAATAAATTATGGTATATATAGATAATGGAACATTATTCAGCCTTAAAAAGGAAAAAATGCTGAGATATGCTACAACATGGATAAAACTCATTGAAGACACCATGATAAGTGCCATAAGCCAGACATAAAAGGGAAAATATTTTATAGGATCCCTCGTATAAGGTATATATGTATATGTATAAGGTATATGTTTAAGGTATATACATTACCTGGGTTTTCTGTTTTCTCTTTTCTCTTTTCTCTTTGGTCACTTGTTCCAAATCCAGGCTTCTGCAATTCTATCTTTGGTCCTGAAAGATGACCACTTAGTTGCATGAAAATGAGTCAGGATTGCCAACACATCAACCCCAATGTGACTACAGAAAAAATGTCAGGGTGCACTTAGTGACATCGAAATGCATGTCACATAAGGATTTCTCTTTCTCTGCCTGCACAAAGCATGACCATCTTCTTCAACTTTCACAGACATTTAATAGTTTGGATTATGGGATTATACAGAGTTGGCTTCAAGAATGTATAGTTGATATGATTGATGAATCATTGAATTTGAAAGCCGCCATTGAGATTATCTATCAAAAATTAAATGTAAAACATCATTATGTTTAACTGACCAAATTAATTGAATCAACCTTTAATAGCATTTTTAGTCCATAATGCAGTGGATGTTTTGGATTCTTTGGAATATTTCTGAAAGCATTCGCATGACTGGTTTAATATGGCCCATGCCCAGTAAAGTAATGGCTTTTTTTTTTACATCTTGACAGCAACATTACCCCCCAAAGAGAAATATTCTCCCAGGTAAGGAAAGATATGACTGGGCACTTAATCAACAATGAGCAACAAATTACTTCATGGAGTTGTTAAAACATTTTGTCCCCAAGGCTGCTTGTTCAAAATTAAACTCACTGAGGAATCATGCTCTAGAGAACTGAGACCTTTTACATGATCCATGTTTTCAGAGGCTTCTAGCCAATCACTTCAGGAGAATTAAGTAGAAAAAAACAGCAATCTAAAAGCAAGGAACACGTCACTTATTAATACCAAAAATACAAGATTGCATGAACAAGAATTCTTTATTTTTTTAATTTAATTTGATTTCTTTTAAGTTTATTTATTTATTTTGAAAGAGCACATGAGTGAGCATGAGCAGTGGAGGGACATAGAGAATCCCAAGCAGGCTTCCTCACTATCAGTTCAGAGCTCAATGTGGGGCCTGAATCCATGAACCATGAGACCATGACCTGAGCCAATGTCAAGAGTCACTCAACCAACTGAACCACCCAGGTGCCCCTTTTTTATTGTAGAGTAAGGGAGAGGGGCATAGGGAGAGAGAGAATCCTAAGCAGGTTCCATGCTCAGCACAGAACCCAAGGCAGGGCTCAATCCCACAACCTGGGATCATGACCTGAGCTGAAATCAAGAGTCAGACACTCAACTAACTGAGCCACCTAGTCACCCCAACAATTTGTTATTTTCAATTCATCAGTATATATTTGAAATTCTCAAGTTGAAGAAGACACTGGAGTGAAGTAAAAATCTTAAGTCTTTATATAAAAAAGACATACTTAATAAGAATGGCACAAGATTATTGGTAATCAATGTTAAAAGTTTCCATTTAACTCAGAGGAGGTAAAACCCACATATAAAATTCCAACTGAGAAGTTTTGCCCCAAAGAAGAGAATATTTCTTAAAAAGAATAAGAGATAGATGGTATGGATATATAATTTGAAAGAGACAATTACAAAGTAATATAAGAAAAAAAACCATAGAAACTAAATCTAGAAATATTTGAAACTGGATATTCAGATGCCTTTTATATAACAATGTCAGGTCCTTTGAAACTCTCTACACATGATTTGAAAAGTGTATTACTTCTTTTTTATGTTTATTTATTTAGTTTGAGAAAGATAGAGCCCCATGACAGGGGAAGGAGCAGAGAGACAGAATCCCAAGAAGACCTGGGGTTTGAACTCACAAAATTGTGTGGTCATGACCAGGGACAAACCAAGAGCCAGGTGCTTAACTGTCTGAGCCACCAGGCTCCCCAAAAAAATACTATTTCTTTACTGAGGTTTATTGATATGGAAGTTTTCTGTCTCTTTTTTGATATTTGGCCTTGACTCTTTCCTTAGTTTCCTTTCCTTGAGCTTTGCCATACCTTCCTTTACTTGTTTGAACATCTCTAAGATGGTGTGTTAAAGTCCTTGTCCAGTCATCAGAGCTTTATAGGGACAACTTCTGCTGTTTTATTTTGTTTCTTTGAATGGGCCATACTTTCCTCTGTGTGTGTGTGTGTATTTGTATTTAAAAAATAGAATATCAATAAAACCAGGAGCACATTCTTCGAATTGATAAACATTTAACCACACTCATCAAAAAAAGGGGGGATGGGTGAGAGAGATAACTCAAACAAAACCAGAAATCAAAGAGGATAAGTAACAACCAACCCCACAGAAATACATAGGGTTATAGAGAATATAAAAGTAATGGATACATTCCTATGAAAAAATACCTCCCAAAACTGAATCAGGAAGAAATAGAAAATTTGAACAGACCAATTACCAGCAATGAAATTGAATCAGTAATCAAAAAACTCCCAACAATCAAAAGTCCAGAACCAGATGACTTCACAGGCAAATTCTACCAAACACTTATTTTTTTCCTACCAAACATTTAAAGAAGAGTTAATACCTATTATTCTTAAACTATTCCAAAAAATAGAAGACAAAGGAAAATTTCCAAATTCGTTCTATGGGGCCAGCATACCAAAACCAGATAAAGACATACCAAAACCAGATAAAGACAAAAAAAAGAGAACTATAGGCCAATGTGGCTGATGAACATAGATGCAAAAATCTTCAACAAAATATTAGCAAGCCAAATCCACAATACATTTTAAAAAGTCATTCACCATGACCAAGTGGTATTTATTCCTGGGTTGCAAGAGTGGTTCAATATTCACAAATCAATTAATATGATACATCACATCAACAGTAGAGAAGATAAAAATCATATGACCATTTCCATAGATGTAGAAAAAGCATTTGATAAAGTACAATATCCATTCATGATAAGAACCCTCAATAAAGTAGGTGTAGAGGGAATATATCTCAACATAATAAAGGCCATATGTGAAAAACCCAGGTTAACATCATACTCAAAGTGAGAGCTTTTCTTCCCCCCACATTGGGCTCTGTGCTGACAACACGGAGCCTATTTGGGATTCTGTCTATCCCCTCCCCAGTGCCTTCTCTCTCTCTCTGTCTCTCTCTCTCTCTGTCTCTCTCTCTCTCTCTGTCTCTCTTTCTCTCTCTCAAAATAAATAAACATTAAAAAAAAACCTATACTCTGAAAATTATAGAACTCTGATGAAATAAATCGAAGAGGACACAAAAAAAAAGTAGAAAAGCATTCCAGGGTCATGGACTGGAAGAACAATTGTTAAAATGTCTATACTACCCAAAGCAATCTACATATTTAATGCAACCCCTATCAAAGTGCCACCAGCATTTTTTGCAGAGTTAGAACAAATAATCTTAAAATTTCTATGGAACCACAAAAGATCCCAAGGAGCCAAAACAATCCTGAAAAAGAAAAAGAAAACTGGAGGCATCACAATTCCAGAATTCAAGCTATATTATAAAGCTGTAGTCATCAAGACAATATGGTACTGTCACAAAAATAGACACATATATCAATGTAACAGAATGAAAAACCCAGAAATGGACCCACAACTGTATGGTCAACTAAATCTTCAACAAAGCAGGAAAGAATATCTAATGGAAAAAGGACAGTGTCTTCAACAAATGGTGTTGGGAAAACTTGACTGCAACATGCAGAAAAATGAAGCTGGACCACTTTCTTACACCATGCACAAAACTAAATTCAAAATGGATGAAAGACATAATGTGAGACAGAAACCATCAAAATCGTAGAGGACACACAGGAAGTAACTAACCTCTTTGACCTCGGCCGCAACAACTCCTTACTAGACATGTCACCAAGGGCAGGGGAAACAAAAGCAAACAAGAACTATTGGGATTTTAAAGAAAACAATCAACAAAACTAAAAGGCAACCTATGGAATGGGAGAAGATACTTGAAAATTACATACCTGACAAAGGGTTAGTATGCAAAATCTATAAAGAACTTACCAAACTCAACACCCAAAAAACAAATAGCCCAGTTACAACATGGGCAGAAGACATGTATAGACATTTTTCCAAAGAAAATATCCACATGACTAACAGACACATGAAAAGATGCTCAACATCACTCAATATCAGAGAAATAGAAGTCAAAACCACAATGATATGCCACCTTGCACCTGTCAGAATGGCTAAAATCAGAAACACAAAAACAAAAAGTGTTGGTGAGGATGTGGTAAAATGGGAATCCTCATGCATTGTTGGTGGGAATGCAAAGTTGTGCAGCCATTATGGCAAACAAAATGTTTTCCTCAAAATGTTAAAAAATAGAACTACCCTATAATCCAGTAATCACACTACTGGGTATTTACCCCCAAAATACAAAAACGCTAAAACAAAGGGATACATGCACCCTATGTTTATTGCAGCATTATTTACAATAGCCAAATTATGGAAGCAGCCCAAGTGTCCATCAACAGATGAATGGATAAAGAAGTAGTGTGTGTGTGTGTGTGTGTGTGTGTGTGCGCACGTGTGTGTGTACATATACACAATGGAATGTTATTCACCCAGAAGAAGAAAGAAATCTTGCCATTTTCAACAATATGGATGGATCCAGAGAGTATAATGCTAAGTGAAATAAGTCAGAGAAAGACAAATACCATATAATTTCACTCATATGTGGAATTTAAGAAACAAAAGAAATGAGCAAAGGAAAAAAGAGAAAGAAACCAAGAAACAGACTCAACTTTAGGAACAAACTGATGGATTACCAGAGGAGAAATGGATGGAGGGATGGGTGAAATAGGTAATGGGGATTAAAGAGTACTCTTCTCATGATGAGCACTGAGTAACGTATAGAAATAGTGAATCCCTATCTCATACACCTGAAACTAATATAACACTGTATGTTAACCATACTGGAATTAAAATTAAAAACTTAAATTAAAAAATTAAGATTCAGGGGCGCCTGGGTGGTGCAGTCGGTTGAGCATCCGACTTCAGCCAGGTCACGATCTCGCAGTCCGTGGGTTCGAGCCCCGCGTCGGGCTCTGGGCTGATGGCTCAGAGCCTGGAGCCTGTTTCCGATTCTGTGTCTCCCTCTCTCTCTCTGCCCCTCCCCTGTTCATGCTCTGTCTCTCTCTGTCCCAAAAATTAATAAACGTTGAAAAAAAAAAGTAAGATTCAGAAAACTATGCAATACTTAGTATAATTTCAATAAAGGCAGGAAACTCTATACAATATATGTTCAGGATACATACATATGTAGTTAAACTGTTTCTAACTATGATTATCCAAAATTCAGCATTAAGATTACCTCTGGGAAGAGGCAGATGAATGCTATCAGGGAAGTATGCACAGGTAGTTTCAATGATATTGATCACATTCAAGGTTAAGAGGCTATCACATGTAAAAGTAAATTGCATATATCATTCAATATGCGTGAAAAATAATAAAATTTTAAAATAAGAAAAGTTATAAAATCTTTTTTTAGTTAGAAAAGAAAACTCTTCCAAAGCATGATGATGTTCCATGTTACAATGAAAGCAAGTTCATTTTCTTCCTAGTTTGCAGTGTTTAGGGATGGGCTGCAGACAGAAAAACCTGTTGTCGATTTTTACACATAACAGTGAAAAACAAAATTTTGTTTATTCCAAAGTAAATCATTATTAGGTCTATCAGGACAAAATACTTAAGTTGAATACAACTTTTGGGGGAAACACTGTTATGCAAAATAAAACATATCTTTACCCATATCTTTAGTATCATGAAGACAAAGTAGGTTCTATCTTCTTGTTGAAGAATGGCAACAAAATGCACATAACAGCTAATGAGGAAAAGCATAAAATATATTTATAATTGAATTAGTATGGTTTTCTGTGCTCAAATTAGGAACTAGAATCTGTTTTCATCATCAACCATCCCCATACAGGCTCATAACAAACTGGAAAAACATACAACATCCCTTTTAACATCCCTTTGTTAAATTTTTAACAAAATTTCTCACTGATAGCATCTAACCAAACACAATAACATCTCCCATTTAAATGTCCTGAACTGCAAAAGCATAGGCATTGACCTGAGGAATGGAAATCATCTTAAGGACAAGATGCATATTGCAGCTACAGAAAGTTTCTGTGCTGATAGAATAATGAGCATTAAAATTTATACACCACTCTTTTGGCCCCAGTAATTTGTTCTAAGTATTAGCCAAATTACTTTCTCTTTAGTTTGGGTGAAAGTAAATTTTCAAAAGTACGTTGTTTCACATTTAAAATTTTAAAACTTGGGGCGCCTGGGTGGCGCAGTCGGTTAAGCGTCCGACTTCAGCCAGGTCACGATCTCGCGGTCCGTGAGTTCGAGCCCTGCATCAGGCTCTGGGCTGATGGCTCAGAGCCTGGAGCCTGTTTCCAATTCTGTGTCTCCCTCTCTCTCTGCCCCTCCCCCGTTCATGCCCTGTCTCTCTCTGTCCCAAAAATAAATAAACGTTGAAAAAAAATTAAAAATTTAAAACTCTTCGGGTGCCTAGATGGTTCAGTTGGTTAAGCGTCTGACTCTTGATATCAGCTCAGGTCATGGTCTCATGGTTCATGGGTTCAAGCTCTGCATTGGGCTCCTTGCTGGCAGTGCAGAACCTGCTGGGGATTTTCTCTCTCCCTCTCTATCTGCCCCTCCTCAACTCATGCTCACTTTCTCCTCTCTCTCAAAATAAAAAGACATTTTTTTTAATTTAAAAACTATTGTTTCTGAAGTTCCATTTCAATATAAACCAAGAAAAATAAGGCTACGAGGTGAAATTAATTGTATTTTTACTTGTAATGGGACAAATTTTATTCAACCTCCAGAATTTCCCTATTAGGTTGATTATTACCTCAAAAGACAATCCATTCCACTTCTTGATGACTTTGTGTAAATAAAGAGAAACATCTCTAGAGAATCCACTGAATTTACTAAATCCATTGTCAGAATTTAGTACCTTTTTGTTGCTTCAGAATTAACCATAAATGTGTTCAGTGTCAGTGACACATGCTTATTTTACTTTTGGTTACATTTTTACACCAGAATTTTTCCATAGCATTTTTCATCTCCGAATTTCTCAAGGTGTATATTAACGGATTTAACATGGGAGTGATAACTGTATAAACCAGAGTTATGGATTTATCAATGGACAAGTTGGAAACAGGTCTAACATACATGAAAATGCAGGGAACAAAAAAGAGGACAACCACTGTGGTGTGGGAACTGCAGGTGGACAGGGCTTTGCGCCTCCCTTCTGGACTGTGACTTTTAAGAGAATTTAGAATGACTCCATACGAGATGAGCAGAAGGATAAAGATGACCATGCAGATGGCTCCACCATTGGCAACAACAGTGAGGCCTATTAAGTAGGTGTCAGTGCAGGCAAGTTCCAGTAATGGGTACATGTCACAGATGAAGTGATCAATGACATTGGGGCCACAAAACGGGAGGCTGTACACAAAGAGAAGTTGAACCATAGAGTGCATAAGACCTCCAACCCAGGCCACCACCAACAGCAGAATGCAAACCTGTCGATTCATGATAGTCAAGTAATGCAGCGGCCTACAGATGGCCACATAGCGATCATAGGCCATCACAATCAGGAGGAAGACCTCAGAACCCCCAAACAAGTGTTCTAGGAAGAGCTGGCCCATGCAAGCTGGGAAGGAAATTGTCTTTTTGTCACAGAGTAAGTCTATAATCAATTTGGGAGAGATGGCAGTGGAATAAACAACATCCATGAGTGACAGATAGGTGAGGAAGAAGTACATGGGGGAGCCCAGAGAGGGGCTGCCAAAAACAGTCACCACAATGAGCAGGTTGCTCATTATTGTCACAATGTAGGTCAGTAAAATCATGACAAATAATGCTTTTTGCCCTTCAGGATCCCGGGTGAGGCCAAGGAGGACAAATTCTGTCACATTGTTACTATTTCCCATTTCCTCTTTCTATATGGCCTGTTTCAGGGATGAGAGCTCAGGACAATGCAATCTGTAATGGAATCGTGAACATGACTATAAATACGTCCATTGTTAAGAGCACATCTTCATCATTAAGTCTTTCCTACAGCGGTTTATACACAATAAACAGTGGTAACTATTGAGTTCTTCCAAAATGCCTGTTACACCTTCCCTTGATGGTCCTATTTGTCTTCAGATGATCTTGTTGTCCTACAAGAAAGAAGTTCTATCTCTAAGTCTTAGGGGATCGTCTATAGAGAGGAGTAATCAAAAGCTCAGCTATCAACATAGATTTATTATAGCCTTATTTAAACTATGTCTGTTCTTGGCACAGAAGTCAGCAGTCACAAACAAGGAAAGGATCCCTGCTCTCCAGAAACTTACTTTCTGCTGGTGGCAATAAACGCTACATAAATCAGCATAGAGTCAGACTTTTGAGGTGGTAGTATGTAGTTGCAGTGAGTACCTTTACAGTGTGATGTATCCAGCACCAAAAATAGCATCTCTTGTGTAATAATTCACTTAATAATACTATTACATTCCACTATTAGATGTTCAGACTAGACTCTGATGTAAAGACTAGATTTAACTGTATCAAATAACTGCAAAACTATTTAGCACATTGTTCCCTATTACAATGACTTGGTATGATTCTCGATCAGCTTTGTAAGGAGTTGGAGTTCTCTCCACTTAATGTTTGCCCACCCCACAATATCTTAACACAAGTAACTCTCTAGATTTTCAGCAAATACATTTGAACTGAACTGGAGAGACTTGTGATTTTCACAAATTGTTACATTAGCACCTGGTATTTTTTTTTAAAAACTCTTGGCATGAGCTAGGTATTGAGGGAAGAGAAACAGACGCTGAAAAGAGGGGTAGGGTACAATAGGACATGGTTTCACTTATAATGCTTCTTAGGTACTGAGAGCACTCAAAAATACAACTTCGTTGCCCAGGTTGCAAAAAACAGCACCCTCGGGGGAAAAGTCCAAGCTCAGTGTAAGAAGGCATGGGTTTGAGTCACCTTCTAAATGTCTTACAAGCCTGTCTCAGCTTGCTCATTGGAAACTAAGGGGGTCAAACTCATCCACCTCAGAATCCTTTCCAGTCCAGTGCTCTGTGAGACCTTTGTGCAGCCCCACCCCTTCTATTCTGCTGACACAGTTAGAAGAAATAGTTACTTCTATTCTGCTGACATTTCCTTCTATTTTCATATTTTTATAATTACATTAAAATTTCCAAGCTTGTTACTGTTACTTGAGAAAGGCTAGCCAGTGGCAACTGGGACTTGATCATTACCAAGATCAAACCATGACTACAAGTTTCTCATTCAGTGTGCACCTAGTTAAGACCCAAAACATCCTTGGAGAGGGAGTGTAGTGCAGTGGTGAATAATGTGGGTTCTGGAACTTCATTGCCTGTGTTGGAATCCCAGCTCTGCCATGTGCCATCTGGGCAATGTTGGGCAACTTAACCTCTCTGTGTCCCAGTTTCATGATTTGTAGAATGGGGAGAGCAACAGTTTCTACTTCTTAAGTTTGTTGTTTTATTACAAATAAAGCATCCGGAACCTGCCTGGCACCTATTTAAAGGCTCAGTAAATTGTACTATGATTAATGTTCTTGAATGTTTCCCTATTAAGTTGTATCAGAACAAATCATCTGAATCTTTGTCAATTTAGTAAGTATCATAGACATAGTCCCAGGTAAAAAGAATATTGCACCTCTAACTCATGAACCACTTGCTGTGCATAGGATAGGTTTGTATGCCTTAGGAATTACCCATTTTATTACATATGAGCAGTATTATTTACATATGATGAAATGTGACTTGTCTAGAAGCAAGCAGAAAACTGGAGAAAAAAGGTAGAAAATGAAAGAAAGGAATTATCAAATCAGAGAGGAGAAATAATATTGAAGATATGAATATCCTCAGGTAAAAAAGAATATTAATGTAATAAGTGAGGTTAGTATTCTTTTAAAAATATTATTCAGGGGTGCCTGGGCAGCTCAGTCAGTAAGCGTCCAACTCTTGTTTTCAGCTCAGGTCATGATCTCACAGTTGGTCGGATCGAGCCCCAAATTAGGCTCTGCGCTGAGAGCACAGAGCCTGTTTACAATTCTCTCTCTCCTCTCTCCGCCCCTCCCTCACTCATACTCTCTCGCTCAAAATAAGTAAATAACTTTTTTAAAAAATCTTATTCTGAAAGTTTTCCTTTAGTGAGGAAGTGCTAGAAGTGCTAGAAGGCAAATCCCCTGAGCCTTCCAGGGGTCACTCAGGAGGCATCCTGGGAAGTCATAGCAATTGAACACAGAGCACTTCTTGGTAAGGAAAAAAAAATTCAAAAAGAATAAAAGCACTGATTCCTTAGAGACCCTACATCTGAAGGGAAGGACAAAATTAAATGAGAGAAGAATTGTACAGATACAGACACAAGCCCAAACTTTTGGGTTATTCAGTGCTCAAGGAAATTAAAGAATTAACTAAACCTCATATATAGACAAGTTGATTCCAATCCCATGGATTTGGGAGGGGAGGACACGTGAAGAAAAAGCTTGAGCTTTCCTTAGAAGCCAGGTGTGACAAATGATCTCCATGCTTCATTCACATCGTTACTCCATTTGGTTGGGGGGTGCTATCATCGTGGGAGTTCTAGATTGATAGAGCCACTCCTGTTCAAGAACATAACACTACAAGGCAGTCTATATATAATTCTTATTTTTCATTCATTATTTTTCTGCAGGAAATAGTGTTCTTCACTCTTATTAATCCCCACTTTGGATTTCACCAAGATAAATCTTCTACTAGCCAGTTAAATTATTCACATGTAGGAATGAGGCATATAAACTATTCTCCAGAGTTTAAGTCATCAAAGATTTCATACTATAAAAACGGACAGATAGACTTACTAGGCTTTAATAACTGAAACCATTAAGTAAACACAGCTCTACTTAAAGGATATAATTTACATAGTTTGTTATGAATATATCTTTTAAAAGATAAATTAAAATCCCATGGTAACAAAAATACTATAGTATTTTACAAATTACAGGGTTTTTTAAATTTTTTTTTAAATTTTTTTTTCAACATTTATTTATTTTTGGGACAGAGAGAGACAGAGCGTGAACAGGGGAGGGGCAGAGAGAGAGGGAGACACAGAATCGGAAACAGGCTCCAGGCTCTGAGCCATCAGCCCAGAGCCTGACGCGGGGCTCGAACTCACGGACCGCGAGATCGTGACCTGGCTGAAGTTGGACGCTTAACCGACTGCGCCACCCAGGCGCCCCACAAATTACAGTTTTATGTCTCTCTCAATGGCCAAAAGTTACTCACGAGCATGAATTTCTTCATGAATATGCAGCAACATAGTACCAATGAAAATTTTAAGATTCACACATAACAGTGCACATCAAGCTTCCAGAACAGAATAGGCATTTATTTATTCCTCTATATTCTAACACACTTGATATGATATACAATTTTAAATTCTCTAATTTATATATCTAACAGTAATTACAAATATTAACATGCTATGTAAAATAGCCCATGAACCTACTTTATAATTCCGTTAGTTTATTTCAAATGCATTATGTGTTCCTCTTTGTTATTTGGCTAAATGGACAATAAAAATCTGTCAGGTTATAATACTAATACCAAATACATTTTAGATACACTGGCTAACTTCAGTTTTGCTAGCTTAATTTCCTCAATCCAGTCTTTCTCCAATCAAAATATATGGTATTTAAGACATTAGCTACATTAAATATATTACATGAATTTTCATTGCATATCCCTTGGTTGTTTTAAGGACTCACCTCTTGGGTCGTTTCTTTGGTCATTAAAATAGTGCTTCTCTCACTGTGAGTAATTGTAGATACTTCACAGAACTGTGGGTGACCATAGAACACATAATAATATATGCCTGATCAGTGCATCTAAAAACAGTTCCAAGTGGCCACACTTTCTACATTTCCATGAAGGTTCCCCAACG
The DNA here is from genome assembly GCF_018350175.1 of Felis catus. Classification (NCBI taxonomy): domain Eukaryota; kingdom Metazoa; phylum Chordata; class Mammalia; order Carnivora; family Felidae; genus Felis; species Felis catus. The sequence continues at coordinate 100,336,114 of NC_058377.1, read as the reverse complement.
TCTCAGTCTTTCAGATAAGTGTAGAATTATCCAATGTGGATGTCTAGGTTATAAAGACACATAAATACAACATATTTACTGTGCAAATATAGTTGAACATTCTCACTTGCTGGGAAAATGACCTCAAAGCAAAACAAAATTGCTATGTCCAAAAGGCCATACAAAAATTATCCTGATTAGTAGAAATTAACTTGGACAAGCCTGTTATTTGTCAACATAAAAATGCCCAAAATTTTATAACCTCAAATTAGTTAAATAAATCTCTTATTAGACATTTATGATGAGACAACAAAAAAATATTTTCTTTTGAGGATTGGGATAACATTTATGTCTCTGTACATTAACATGTCTCTGTGCCTAACAACAAAAATTCTGGAATTTGCTTCCTGGAAGACCAATGACTGAGCAGTCTCTCAGGTGAGAGAAAACTCTACCTGTTCACTCATTCAAAACATACGTATCCTTAAGGTGACTTCTTCCCTAACAGAAGACATGTTTCTACCTTTCCCCACTTTTCATCCAAGAGAATTGGGCTCTTCCATATGTAAGGGCTCTTCCCTCATACAAGTAATGAGGGATATTTATACACAGGAAAATATAACGAAAAACCATCTAGGTAATTAACAAAAACTCCATCCTGCGCAGATATTTGAGTTGTCAGAAATCTCTTGGGCCAGTGTGTCAGGAAAATAATCCTCCCATTACTATGTGCAGACACAGCCTATGGATTTCTATGTCATTGCTGTTTTTAATGAAAGAGAATGTAAGGTCATTATAGTTTAGTTTATTAGAATATGTGCAACAAATTCAAATAAAGTAAACACTTCTGGACAGTTTTTCTCCCCTAGAACAATCTCTAGAGAAAGAGTGACTTGGTTCTTGCCAAGAAAGAGGCACAGACAGTCAAATATGTGAAAAGCATATAATTGAAACAGAAAAAAAAAGTTAAACAAATGATAAATTGTGAGTTTATAGTAGGAAAGATTTAGGTAAGGGAAGTCATATTTAAGCCGGCATTAAAGGAGAACCAGTCTCAGGCTTACGTATCCAATCGTATCCTCAGCAAAGGAGGTCTTTCTTCTAGCTGTTAGAATCTCTGTTTATGAAATCCTGAGGCTCAGAGGCAGAAGGCCCTGGGATGAGGGAAGTCACTGAGGTTAACACTGCAATTGTTGACAAGATAGCTAATCACGGTTCCGGACTCTGGGTCGCTGTGGATGCTGTTTATCAAAGCCTTAATCTATGTCAACTGACACCATAATGATTTTCAGTTCATTAATTCAGTCCCTTAATTTCATTCCAGGGTCAATTGAGTAACTGTTTCTATAAGAAACAAATTATTTTCCAACAAGAGCCTGCTTGTACATCAAATCTCTGAGGGCTTCCACACTTACTCATTTTCCCTGGCTTACAATGGGCTCCACTGAGCATCTTGATCTCCACATATGTTTAGTTATATATTGCATTTACTAGATCATAGATACTTTACTAGTTTACTAAATTACTAAATTGCATTTACTAGATCATAGATAAAGATTCATTAATCAGCAAAACTAAAAGACAACTGATGGAATGAAGAAGATATTTGCAAATGACATATCGGACGAAGGGTTAATATCCAAAATCTATAAAGAACTTACCCAACTCAACACCCAATACAAATAATCCAGTGAAGAAATGGGCAGAAGACACGAATAGACACTTTTCCAAAGAAGATTTCCAGATGGCTAACAGACACATGAAAAGATGTTTAACGTCACTCATCATCAGAGAAATACAAATCAAAACCACAAAGAGACACCACCTCACACCTGTCAAAATGGTTAAAATTAACAACTTAGGAAACAACAGATGTTGGTGTGAATGCGGAGAAAGGGGGACACTTTTGCACTGTTGGTGGGAATGCAAAATCGTGCAACAATTTGAAAACAGTATAGAGGTTCCTCAAAAAATTAAAAATAGAACTCCACTACAACCCAGCAAATTGCACTACTAAGTATTTATCTAAAGGATACAAAAATACTGATTCGAAGGTTCACATGCACTCCAATGTTTCTAACAGTACCCAAATTATGGAAAGAGCCCAAATGTCCATCAACTGCTGAATAAAGAAGATGTGGCATATATATATATATATATATATATATATATATATATATATATGGAATATATATATACACAATGGAATATATATATGGAATATATATGGAATATATATACAATGGAATATATACAATGGAATACAATGGAATATATATATATATATATATATATATACACACACATGGAACATATATATATATATATATATATATATATATATAATGGAATATTACTCAGTGATCGAAAAGAATGAAACCTTACTATTTGCAGCAATGTGGTGGGAACTAGTGTATTATGCTAAGCAAAATAAGTCAGTCCGAGAAAGACAAATATCACATGATTTCACTCAGATGTGGGATTTAAGAAACAAAGCAGATGAACATAGGTGAAGGGAAGGAAAAAGAAGATACAAATGGAGAGGGAGGCGAACCATAAGATACTCTTCAATGCAGAGAACAAAGTGAGGGTCGCTGGAGGGGAGGTGGGGGGAGAGATGGGCTAAATGGGTGATGAGCATTAAGGAGGGCACTTGTTGGGATGAACACTGGGTGTTATATGTAAGTGATGTATCATTAAATTCTACTCCTGAAACTATTACACTATGTGCTAACCAACTTATACTTAAATTTTAAAAGTCTGACTATCCTGACTGTGGTCCTACATTTAACTGGATAGGGAGAGGGACCGGTGGGTTCTTTCCAGTCACCACTTCCAAGCCACTTTGAATAGGAATGAAGCTGCTCTGAATCCTGTAGACCCCTCAGTTATCAGTTGAATACCACAGAGGGACTCCAGTCCATGCCACATGAAGCAGAAAAAATACCCAGCTAACCTCTGCCAGAATTGCTGGTCCACAATATTGTGAGGCAAATTTAAATGGTTGTGGCTTTAAGTCACAACATTTCAAAGTCTTATGCCATGTAGCAAAAGATAAGCAGAGCAAAGAGTGGAAGCTGGAACTGTGGTGCTTCCATAACAGAAATGTAAAGTACATGGCATTGACCCTGGCCCCAGGAGTTGCTGGGGCTGTAAGGGCTTCGAGGCATCTGTAGGTAAAGCTTTGTTGAAGGACAGGGTGGACTGTGCTTGGAGGCTGAAGAGAAAGTGATTCATGTTACCAAGTGCTAGCAAAGTTTGGTAATACCCTCACCTGTAGTAGTGTGGAAAATAGGAACAGGTGGGGGAGCAGGTGGATTTGACTGTGATTTCCAAGTATAATACTGAATAAGCCAGCTGGTTCCTCAGCCGTATATGATATGTTGAAGGATGGGTAAAGAGAGGTGAGGGGTGCCTCGGTGGCTGTCAGTTGAGAATCTGACTCTTGGTTTCAGCTCAGGTCATGATCTTGTGGTTTTGTGAACTTGAGCCCCATGTTGGGTCTTGGAATTCTCTCTCTCCCTCTCTCTCTGCCCCTCCCCAACTCATGGTGTCTCTGTCTCTCTCAAAATCAATAAACTAACCTCAAAAAAAGAGATATAGAGGTGAGTTAAAAGCATGACTGTTATCAAGTTCTCAAGCAGAATTCAGGAGAAACATGTAAGGATTCAAGACCTGCTGGGTTCTGGTATAAAGCTGGTTCTCATCCATAGCGTCTCCAAAGAGCAAAAAAGCTCTCAGAGTAAGAAATGGCACCGGAAGAAAAATCATCTCAGTGTTGTAGATGTAAGACCCTAGTGAGACTTCGGAAAGATTTAAGGTGTGTCTCATAAATTCTCTTAACTAGGTTGTCCACCTCCAAAACATATGCAGGACACAGGGAAGAAAGAGCAAGTCTCTAGTTCTTAGACTTTCTTTTTTCAATTCACAAAGTCTAATTTCATTTACTTGTGTTTTCACAGGGTTATTGGACACAACTGATATACAACCTTGTGTAAGTTTAAGGTGTACAACATGTTGATCTGACATATACATACATTGCAAAATGATTACCACAATAAGGGTAGTTAACACGTATGTCACCTCACATAACTGGAATTTTTGTGGGGGATGAGCACATTTAAGATTCACTCGCTCAGCAACTATTTCTATATAATACATTATTGTTAACTACTGTACCCTGCTATACATTAGCTCCCCAAAACTTATCCAACTTATACCTAGAAACGTGTACCCTTTAACTAACATTGACAAATTTCCCCCACCCGCCAGGCCCTGGAAACCACCATTCTCTTGCCTTCTATAAATTGGTTTTTTCAATACCACATATAAATGAGATGATAGAGTATCTGTCTTTCTCTGTGTCACTTATTTCACTTAGCATAATGCCCTCAGAGTCTATCACGGTGTTGCAATTGGCAGGATTTTCTTCTTTTTTATACCTTAATATATTCTCTTGTATGTATATACCACTGTTCTTTTTCCATTCATCCATCAATGGATGCTTAGATTGTTTCCATGTCTTGACTATTGTGAAAATACTGCCACAAACATGAGAGTGAAGATATCTCCTCAAGATTCTGATTTCATATCTTGGATATATGCACAGAAGTGGAATTTCTGGATATTATGGTAGCTCTATTTCACTTTTTGAGCAATCTCCATACTTTTTTCCAGAGTGGTAGAAAATTTTACATACCCAAAGACAGTGAACTAAGGATCCCTTTTATCTACATCCTCACCAGCAAATGTAATCTCTTCTCTTTTTGATAACACCCATCTTAACAAGTATGAGGTGATATCTCATTGTAGTTTGAATTACATTTCCATAGTGATTAATAATATTAAGCACCCTTCCATGTTCCTATTGGTCATTTGTATGTCTTCTTTGGAAAATGTCTATTCAGATCCATTGTCTAGTTTTTAATCAGTTTTGTTTTGTTTTGTTTTGTTTTGTTTTGTTTTTCCTATTGGTTGTATAAGTTCCTCATACAATTTGGATATTAACCCCTTGTGAGGTATAAGACTTGCAAATATTTTCCCCCATTCCATAGGTTGTCTTTTCATTTGGTCAGATGCAGTCTGGATCTAGAACTCGAGATCCTGAATTTCAAGCTGATGTCAGGATGGGATGAGATCTTAACTGGCTTAAGACTTTCTGTGCCCTCCCTCCCAAAGTCCTGAACTGCCATTTTACAAGTCTGACAAACTCACTGGAGAGACAGGCTACATGCAAGGAGAAGGAGCCAGGAGAGCCTGGTCTTCTAGCTATCCCTACCAAGGCACCACTCACAGGAGAAAAGTCATCCAAAATACTCCCTAAAAGCCGAGGGAGCTCAGTCCATGCCATATGGAACAGAAAAATTGTTCAGTCAAGTCCTGCCAAAATTCATATGTGCTCAGATTCAGACCTGTGTGTCGCAAGATATAGCCCTGTGTGTAAATACATACAAACCTGTGTGTGATCATATCAAATACATATACATACCCATAAGCATTCATATGCATAGTCAGATACTGACCCATGCGCTGTCAGATACAGACCTCTGTGTTCATATATAGACACATCTATGAAGCTGGACGGGCATTTTTAGACTTATGGAAGTAGTGTAGTTTGGTATGAGCTTATGGACAGTATTTGGGCAATAAGTACAAACATCAACATTTAAATATGTATACCAATTGATCCAAGAGTTCCACTTCTAAAAACTCATACTTACACAATTTCAATAAGACTTCATTGCAGAGCTATAGGTAACAAAAAAAAATTGGGGAAAATATGGCAAGGACTGGAAACACTAATTTTACTGTATCTTCATAAAGAAGTTTTAAGCAGTATGAGCAACCTGAGAATTGGTTACATCTATAGACAGGTGTGGAAAGGACTTCAGGAGGCTGAGTAGGAAATGTAAAAGTTATACACAAGGACATAAACATGAACACATATGTTTTATTAGCAAAGATTTTAATAGACCAATTTTAGAGGCAATAACAATCTTAATACAATAACTATGTATGTAAGAAGACCTGGGACTATGTGAGGGATGGGTAAAGGTCTGCCTTTATATATATATATATATATATATATATATATATATATATATATATTTGCAATGACATGGATGAAGCTAGAGAGTATAGTGCCAAACAAAATAATTCAGAGAGAGAAAAATACCACATGATTTCATTCATGTGGAATTTGAGAAACAAAATAAATGAGCAAAGGGAAAAAGAGAGAGAGAGAGAGAAAGAGAGAGAGAGATACAAATCAAGATATAGACTCTTAATCATAGAGAACTGATGGTTACCAGAGGAGAAGCAGGGTTGGGTTAAAGAGGTGATGGGGATTAAGGTATGCACGTATTATATTGAGCACCAGGTGATGAATGGAATTGCTGAATCACTACATTGCACATATGAAGCTAATAAAACACTGTATGCTAAAGAAGAAAATCAATCCAACTAAGTATAAAAATAAGAATTCGAATGAAAGTAATAAATTAAGTATAGCCAATAATTAAAAATGCATGTAACTAGGAACACCTGGGTGGCTCAGTTAAGTGTCTAACTTGGGCTCAGGTTGTGATCTTGCTATTCATGGGCTCAAGTCCCACGTGGGGCTCTAAGGTGACAGCTCAGAGCTTAAAGTCTGCTTTGGAGTCTGTGTCTCCTTCTCTTTCTGCCCCTCCCCCCTCTCACTTTCCCTCTCTGTCTCTCAAAAATAAATAAAGCATTAAAATTTTTTGAAAGAAATATTAGTGGAACTACAAAAATGTCATTGGTTACTTCATTACATCTGGAGATTAAGAGTATACTTCTCATGATGAGCACTATGTATAGAATTGTTAAATCATTATATAGTGCATGTGAAACTAATATAACACTTTATATTAATTTTACATGAATAAAAAAATAAATACATAACAATTAGTGTAACTATAAAACTTTCATTGACTACTCAATTACATATTATTTATTGACTCCTACTGTAAGTGCATTTACAGTAAAACAGACGTTAACATTTGAGGAGATGGGCACAAATGTTAAATTATTTTCTTCATCGTGGATCATACACTTATCTACTGAAAGATATAACATTTCTCCTCCAGAGTTTCTTCATAGCATTCGTCATCTCAGAATTTCTCAGAGTGTAGATCAGGGGGTTCAGCATGGGGGTTATGACTGTATAAAACACACTCAATAACTTGTCAACGGGGAAGGTCTTGGCAGGTCTCATGTACATGAAAATACACGGGACGAAGAAGAAGACCACCACAGTGATGTGGGCACCACAGGTCTGGAGGGCTTTCTGCCTCCCTTCTGGACTAAGGTTCTTTAGAGAGTGCAAGATGACACCATAAGAGATGAGCAAGAGCACAAACACAATTGTGCAAATCAGTCCTCCGTTGGCCGCCACTAACAGGCCAATGACATGGGTGTCAGTACAGACCAGTTTCAGTAAGGGGTACATATCACAGGAAAAATGATCAATGATATTAGGGCCACAGAATGGGATCCCATAAATAGTGCTAACTTGAATTACTGAATGCATAAAACCCCCAACCCAGGACCCTACCAGGAGCACAACACACACCCACTGTCTCATGATAACCAAATAATGCAAGGGCTTACAAATGGCCACATAGCGGTCATAGGCCATCACCAGCAGAAGAAAAACCTCTGATCCACCAAAAAAGTGCTCTACAAATAGTTGGGTCATACAAGATTGGAAGGATATGATGTTTTCCCCAAAGAACAAGTCCGAAATCAATCTTGGGGAAATGCAAGACGAATAAGTGACATCCATAAATGATAAGTTAGCAAGAAACAAGTACATAGGCGAGCCCAGGGTCTTACTGACAGTTACAGTCATGACAATGAGCAAATTTCCCACCATGGTGAAAATATAGAAAAGCAAGAACATAACAAAAAGGACCTTCTGTTCCTTTGGATCCTGTGTGAGACCCAAGAGGACAAAGTAAGTTACATTGTTTCTTGCTTCCATCTAATCTGCACAGGAGGTGATTTCTCATGTTAGAAGCAGGAAATCTATAAAACAAGGGAAAAAACTTTTAAATGCATTATAAGAGTAATCTTTCATTGATTCATTCAATTAAAAAATGTGAAAGAGTGCCTGCTTGTGTCAAATGTTTTATAGACATTGTGATTTCCAAGTTGAATAAGCCATGGTTTCCTACATTTAGTGATAGCATACATAATAATCACCAAAAAGTGACAATATAAAAACATCCCTACAATGTGAAGGTCACAGAGTAGGAATATATCTACCAGACAGGAGTCAGTCTTCCCAGAGGTGCAATGCTTTAGCTGAGTTTTAAAGGAAAAGTGGAAGGACAAGAAAAGAGGGAAAGGAAATTCCATGAAAAGGTACATAGTTTATAAAGTCACAAAAGTGAAATACTTGAGACCAGTATAGTGTAATTGACATATTCAATGTGAGTAGGTCAAATTAGGAATAGAAGGTCACTGAAGGATTGTGTCTTCCCTCACTGATACTTCTCCGTGGTTGGATATGCCCCCTTTTCCTGACCAATCAATGGGGAAGCACACCAGTGTTGTGTCTCTCCCTTAATTTTTAACCTTCATATCAAGACAGTATGGTACTGGCACAAGAACAGACACATAGACCAATAGAATAGAATAGAAAACGCTGAACTGGACCCACAAATGTATGGCCAACTAATCTTTGACAAAAGAGAGTATCCAATGGAAAAAAGACAGTCTCTTTAGCAAATGGTGCTGGGAGAACTGGCAGAATGAAACTGGATCACTTTCTTACATCATACACAAAAATAAACTCAAAATGGATGAAAACCTAAACGTGAGACAGAGAACCATCAAAACCCTAAAGGAGAAAATAGGTAACAACTTCTTTGACCCTAGCCATATCAATTTCTTGCTCAACATGTCTCCAAAGGCAAAGGAAATAAAAGCAAAATGAACTACTGGGATCTCATCAAGACAAAAAGCTTCTGCACCACAAAGGAAACAATCAACAAAACAAAAAGGCAACTAATGGAATGGGAGAAGATATTTGCAAGTGACATATCAGATACAGGATTAGTATCCAAAATCTATAAAGAACTTACCAAACTCAACACCTGAAAAACAAATAATCCAGTGAAGAAATGGGCAGAAGACATGAAAAGACACTTTTCCAAAGAAGACATCCAGGTGGCCAACAGACGAATGAAAAGATGATCAACTTCAACATCACTCATCATCAGGGCAATACAAATCAAAACCACATTGAGATACCACCTCACACCGGTCAGAGTGGCTAAAATTAACTCAGGAAACAACAGATGTTGGCAAGGATGTGGAGAAATGGGAACCCTCACGCACAGTTAGTGGGAATGCAAACTGGTGCAGTCACTCTGGAAAACAGTGTGGAGGTTCCTCAAAAACTTGAAAATAGAACTACCCTATGACCCAGCAATAGCGCTATGAGGAATTTATCCAAAGGATACAGGAGGGCTGATTCATAGGGGCACATGGCTTTCAACAATAGCCAAATTATGAAAAGAGCCCAAATGTCCATCAATTGATGAATGCATAAAGATGTGACTTATATATACAATGGAATACTACTTGGCAATGAGAAAAAATGAAATCTTGCCATTTTCAACAATGTAGACAGAACTGGAGGGTATTATGCTAAGTGAAATAAGTCAGTCAAAGAAAGACTGATACCATATGTGTTCACTCATATGTGGAACTTGAGAAACTAAACAGATGACCATGGTGGGGAGAGAAGGGGAAAAAATAGTTTCAAACAGAGAGGGAGGCAAACCATAAGAGACTCATACAGAGAACAAACTGAGGGTTGATGGGGGGGTGGGGAAGGAGGGAAATGGGTGACGGGCATTTAGGAGGGCACTTGTTGGGATGAGTACTGGGTGTTGTATGTAAGCGATGAATCACGGGAATCTACCCCCAAAACCAAGAGTGCACTGTATACACTCTATGTTAGCTAACTTGACAATACATTAAAAAATAATAATACAGAAATAAATTACACATCTCTCTCTTCAAAAAAAAAATCACACATGCAACATCTCCAAATTTGGACATCTCCAACTGGATATCAATTCAGTACTTATAAACTAAATTTTTAATGTTCAGCAATAAACATAGGTGTTTCCATCTCATTAAATGGTACCACCTTCCATGTCATTGCTCAGACAAGAAATATCACCATGCCATTCATGCCTTTCTTGCTCTCATATCACGTATTGTTACCTTTAACAAATCTTATTAACCCCTCTAAAATATATCACAAACTTTATCATTTCCCTCCCCACCGCTTCCCTACTGAGCCACTGCACTGGTCTGCCACGTCCCTCTCCTTTCATTCTGGCCTACATCAGTATGTTCTCCTCATGCAGTTCAAATGATTTATTTATAAAATCTGATTCTGATCTATCATTCCACAGCTCACAATGCCTACGGTGGATTCCAATCACACACTCACAACTTCATGTATCATAGTTGATATTTACAGTAAGAGGAACTATAATCTCCACTTCATAAGTGGACAAGCAGAGGCTCAGAACATCTAATTAACTTTCCCAAGGTCACTTATTTTTCAAAGTTTGCTTTATCTCAAAGTGATCTCACTTTTACATAATAAAGAAATTCACACAATTGCAAACCTGGTTCCCAATATTTACTGTTAGTCTTACCTCATGAAGACAAGTCCAGAATCTGAAGGAAGAGTTTTTAATCATTTGTGGGACTGGAATTTTTTTTTTCATCCAGTATGACAAGAGAAAGAAAAAAATCTGCATTATTATTTGAAGATGTATTTTATTTCATTTGGATATCAGTCTATGTTCTTCATGGGGTCTTCCAATTATTCAGAAGATTGCTTTTATTTGCACTAGAGATTATGTAAAAGGAATTCTACGATCCATACACACAATAAAACTTTATTACCTTAGGATAATTTATCTAAAAGACAAGCAACCTAATTTTACATAAAAAGATAGCAACCAGCCATTTTCCAGGGAGATTTTTCTCCAGTAACTCTTTCCTACTAACTTCAAAATAGAAAAAAAACATTCACTAGGCTAGTCCTTCTCCTTCTTTTGTGTTGGTGTGACCACACCAGTTGACTTGAAATTTTGACACAAATTATTGTGCTTTTTTAGGGGTCGGGGGCGGGGGGGGGGGGGGGTAGTGCATTCAGCCAACAAAGACCTCCTAATAAATTTATCATTTCTGAAGAGGAGAGCATCTTTCTCCTGATAGGGGCAGAGATCACTAGACATTTCATCCTTTCTAACCACCATTTGTCATTCAGTCAGAATTGGAAAGTGTCCAAGACTGATGCTTGCTTAATTAAATTCACTGGGATTGCCCACAAAATGTTTTAAAAATATCCCTATGTAGACCAAATCACATAACTAATTTCTAAAGGATGTAACATGAAGGGAAAAACAATTTTTAGAACCATTAAGAGACTATTGCCAGTCAAGAATAAAAATATCAGCCACGTCATTTTCTGCAAGTGAAGGTTACTTTATCATGTATTCCCCCACTTGCCGTAGCAAGTTTCTTCTCATTTTATGTAACATTCAATTTATCATCTGCCTTAAAGTATGATTGGATATGTTAAATATTTCTTTATCAAATTAGATGTGTTAACTATTCAATTATTAATTATTGCTTTTATATTAGAGCATCTATTTAATGCCAGGAACCATGCTATGAATGAGGACATACCAATTAATAAAACAGGGGCAAAAATCACATGAAAAGTCCTTCCTGCATGGACTTTATTTCTCATAAGGTCAGACAACAAATAAGAGGACAATCTAATAACCTAATAATAGCCTTCACATGACTGTGTAAAAACTAGCCTAATTAGTAGAAATAAATTTAGCCAATCCTACTATTAATTTTTTTTAAAAAAATTTAAAAACCTCAAAAGTTATTTGAATGTATCTCTTCTTGGTCAGTATGGTTAGGCAATCAAAAAGTCCTTTAGAGGATTAGCATAATGTTCATGTCTATGGACATGAATCTGTCTCTTTGCCTGATAAGAAAAATGCTAGAATTTAACTTCCTGGAAGACCAACGACTGAACTCTCTCTCAGGTAGTAGGAGAACGCTTTACTTGTTCAGTCATTCAAAATGACATTCAAAATGTATCCCTAAGGCCATCTCTTCCCTAATGGAAGAGACATTTCTACCTTTCTCCAGCTTCATCCTAGACAATTGGGCCCTTCCACATGTTTGTACAAGCAGCAAGGAATACCTATGCACAGGAAAATATAACAAGAAAACATCTAGGGGATGAAGAGAAATTCCAGCCTGGGCAGATATTTGAGTTGTCAGAAATCTCCTGGGCCATTGTATCAGGAAAATAATCCTTCCATTCTTCACAGCCTATGGCTTTCTACTGTTTTTAAATGAAAGAGAGTGTAATGTCATTACAGATTAGTTTATTAGAATACGTGGAACAAATTCACGTGAAGTAACTACTTCTGGACAGTTTTCTCCCCTAGAACAATCCTTAGAGAAAAAATGACTTAGTTCTTGCCAGGAAAGTATCAGACAGCCAAATATGTGAAAAGCCTCTATTTTGAATAGAAAAAAAAAGTTAAGCAAATAATAAATTTTGAGTTTCATAATACGAAACATTCAGGTAAGGGAAGTCATATTTAAGCCAATGTGAAAGGAGAACCAGTCTCAGACTGACTTACCCAATCATACCCTCAACAAAGGAGGTCCTTCTTCCAGCTGTTAGAATCTTTGCTCAAGAGGCCCTGAGGCTCAGAGGCAGAAGGCCTTGGGATGAGAGAAGTCACTGAGGTTGACATTGCAATTGTTGAAAAGATTGGTAATCACAGTTCCGGAGTCTGGGTTGCAACGGATGCTGTTGATGAAGGCCTGAAACTATGTCAACTAACACCATAATGATTTTCAGTTCATTAATTTAGTCCCTTAATTTCAGTCCAGTAGCAATTAACTGCAACTACCAGAAACAGATTATTTTCCAACAAAAGCCTCGTAGTACATCAAATTGCTGAGGGCTTCCACACTTACCCATTTCCCCATGGCTTACGGTGGGCGCTATCGAGCATCTTTGTCTCCACATATGTGTAATTGTATATTGCATTTTCTAGGTCATAAGGATCATTGATAAAGAGTCATTTAATACCTGTATGAACCATCCGAAGAACTTTCTAACATGCTAAGCCACACCAAAAGTTGCTGGTTTTCAGCTGACCTAAATGTATGTATAGATTTATGCTTGTGTTAAAAATAAAGCTCTACTAGCAGCTAAGCTTTTATTTTAAGAAGCTAGAAAAAAAGAAAACTAAATTAAAGACAAAGTGAAAATAAAAAAGGATGTAATGAAAAGATCAAAAATAAAATAGAAAACATAAAATAGAGTAAACTAAAACAGTCAAAAGTTAGTACTTTTATAATACAACTGATAAGTTTCTAGCAGGAGTGATGAGACAACTACCAATATCAGAAATTAAAAAGCAGATAAAATCATACAAATACTGCAGACTTTAAAAGGATAATAAATGGTTCTTATGAAAAACATTATTCAAAGAAATTTGATACCTTAGATAAAATGTATAAAATAAAGGAAAAACGCAACCTTCTGAAAAAGACTCAAAAATAAAAACTTAAAAGTTAAATACTCCTATATATCTCCAAGAAATGAGCTGTCCCTTTTTTCTAAACATGATTGTGTTATAGAAAACTCTAAGGAATCTACAGAGATTACTAGAAATAATAAGTGAATTGAGTGAGTTTTCAGGAACACAAGGTCCAAATAAAATGTTCAATTGCATTTCTATATATTAGTATCCATAACAATTGAAAACTTACAAAATGTTAAACACCTTTACATTAGTATCTGAAAACAAAAATACTTAGGAAAAGATGAGCAACACTCCTCCACTAAAACTAAATTTTGTTGTATTTTTACCACTGGGAAATTATTTTTACTGCTTCAAGTTTTTATTTAAGTTCCAGTTAGTTAACATATAGTGTAATATTGGTTGCAGGAGTAGAATTTAGTGATTCATCACTTCCATATACCACCCATTGTTCATCACAAGTGACCTCCTTAATACTCAGCATTCATTTAGCCCATCCCTAATCTACCCAACCCCCTTCAACCCTTACTTTGTTCTCTAGAGTTGAGTCTCTTGGTTTGCCTCCCTCTCTTTTCTCCCCCACTTCCCCTATGTTCATCTGTCTTGCATCTTCAATTCCATGAGTGAAAATGTATGGTATTTGTCTTTCTCTGACTCATTTCACTTCACATAATGCATTCTAGCTCCATCCAGTCATTGCAAATGGTAAGACTTCGTTCTTTTTTGATGGCTAATAATCCATTGTATGTATATACCACATCCTTGTTTTTCATTCATCAGTCGATGGACATTTGGGCTCTTTCCATAATTGGCTATTGTTGATAATACTGCTATAAATATTGGGGTGCATGTGTCCCTTCAAATCAGATTTTTGTATACCTACTAGAACAATTACTGGGTTGTAGGGTAGTTCTATTTTTAACTTTTGAGAAACCTCCACACCATTTTCCAGAGTGGTTGCACTAGTTTGTATTCCCACCAAAGTTGTAAGAGGGTCTCCCTTTCTTTGCATCCTCGCCAACATCTGCTGTTTCCTGTGTTGTTAATTTTAACCATTCAGACAACTGTGAAGTGATATCTCATTTTAGTTTTGATTTGTATTTCCCCAATGATGAGTGATGTTGAGCATCTTTTCATGGTCTGTTAGCCATCTAGATGTCTTCTTTGGAGAAGTGTTTATTCACATCTTCTGCCTATTTCTTACCTGGATTATTTGTTTTGGGAGTGTTGAGATTGATAATTTCTCTATAGATTTTGGAGAGCATCCCTTTAACTGATATGTCATTTACAAATATCTTCTCCCATTCTGTGGTTGCCTTTCAGTTCTGTTGATTGCTTCTTTCTCTGTGCAGTAGCTTTTTAACTTGATGAAATCCCGATAGTCCTTTTTTACTTGTGTTTCCCTTGCCTTCAGCAACATGTCTAGTAAGAAGTTACTACATCTTATGTCAAAGAGATTGCTGCCTGTTTTCTCCTCTAGGACTTTGATGGTTTTCTGTCTCACATTTAGGTCTTCATCTATTTTGCATTTAGTTTTGTGTATGATGTAAGAAAGTGGTCCTGTGTCATTCTTCTGCATGTCACTGTCCAGTTTTCCCAACATCATTTGTTGAAGAGACTACCTTTTTTTTCCATTGGATATTCATTCCTACTTTGTCAAAGATTAGTTAGCCATGTCATAGTTGGTCCATTTCAGGGTATTCTACTATGTTCCATTGATCCATATTGATCTATGTGTCTGTTTTTGTGCCAGTACCACACCGCCTTGATGATTAGAGCTTTGTAATATAACTAGATGTCCAGAACTGTAATTGCCTCCAGCTTTGCTTTTTTTTTTTCAAGATTACTTTGGCTATTCAGGGTGTTCTGTGGTTCCACGCAAATTTTAGGATTTTTTGTTCTAATTCTGTGAAAAATCCTGGTGGTATTTTCATAGGAAATGCATTACATGTATAGATTGCTTTGGGTAGTATGGCGATTTTAACAATGTTTGCTCTTCCAATCCATGAGCATAGAATGTTTTCCATTTCTTTGTGTCATCTTCAGTTTCTTTCATCAGTGTTCTATAGTTTTCAGAGTACAGATATTTTACCTCTTTGATTAGGTTTATTGCTAGGTATCTTATGTTTTTGGGTGCAATTATAAATGGGATCAAATCCTTGATTTCGATTTCTGCTGCTTCATTATTGGTGTACAGAAATGCAACAGATTGGGGCGCCTGGGTGGCGCAGTTGGTTAAGCAACCGACTTCAGCCAGGTCACGATCTCGCGCTCCGTGAGTTCGAGCCCCGCGTCAGGCTCTGGGCTGATGGCTTGGAGCCTGGAGCCTGTTTCCGATTCTGTGTCTCCCTCTCTCTCTGCCCCTCCCCCGTTCATGCTCTGTCTCTCTCTGTCCCAAAAATAAATAAAAAAACGTTAATAAAAAAAAAGAAAGAAAGAAATGCAACAGATTTTGGCACGTTGATTTTGTATCCTTCAACTTTGTTGAATTTGTGTATCAGTTCTAGCAATTTTTTGGTGGAGGTTTTCAGGTTTTCTACATAGATATCACATGGTCTGTGAAGAGTAAAAGTTTGACTTGTTCCTTGCTGATTTGGGTGCCTTTTATTTCTTTTTGTTGTCCAATTGCTGAGCTGAGGACTTCCAGTACTATGTTAAATAACAGTAGTGAGGATGGACATCCCTGTCTTATTCCTGACATTAGCAGGAAAGCTCTCGGTTTTTCCCTATTGAGGATAATATTAACTATGGTTCTTTTGTATATGGCCTTTATTATGTTGAGGCATGTTCCCTTTATCACTACTTTTAATAAAGGGTTTTAATCAAGAATAGATGCTGTACTTTGTCAAATGTTTTTTCTGCATCTATTGAGAGGATCATATGGTTCTTATCCTTTATTAATCTGGGGTGTCATGTTGATTGATTTGCAAATACTGAAACACACTTGCAGTCAAGGAATAAACTCCACTTAATTGTGGTGAATAATTCTTTTAAGGTACTATTGTATTCAGTTTGCAAGTATCTTGTTGAGAATTTTTGCATCCGTGTTCATCAGGGATATTGGCCTGTAATTCTCCTTTTTAGTGGGGTCTTTGTCTGGTTTAGGAATCAAGGTAAGTAATTCTGGCCTCATAAAAGAGTTTGGAAGCTTTCCTTCCATTTCTATTTTGTGGAACAGTTGGAGAAGAATGATAGAACTCTTGCTTAAGTGTGGGGTAGAATTCCCCTGGGAAGCCATTTGGCCCTGGACTTTTATTTTTGGGCAGATATTTTTATTGCTGTTCCAATTTCTTTGCTGGTTATGGGTCTCTTCAAATTTCCTATTTCTTCCTGTTTCAGTTTTTCTAGTTTACGTTTCCAAGAATTTATCCATTTCTTCCAAATTGTCCAATTATATAAGTTTTCATAATATTTCCTTATAATTGTGTTTCTTGGTGTTGGTTGTGATGTCTTTCATTCATGATTTTATTTGGGTACTTTCTCTTTTCTTTTTGATAAGTCTGGCTGGGGGTTATCAATTGTATTTATTCTTTCAAAGAACCAGCTCATGGTTTCATTTATCTGTTCTATGATTTCTTTGGTTTCTATATCATTTATTCCTGTCCTAATCTTTATTATTTCCTCTTTTCTGCTGGCTTAGGCTTTATTTGCTGTTGCTTTTGCAGTTTCTTTAGGTATAAGGTTAGGTTGTGTATTTGAGACTCTTCTTCCTTTTTAATGAAGGCCTGAATTCTATATACTTCTCTCTTAAGACCACTTTTGCTGCATCCCAAAGGTTTTAGACTATCATGTTTTCATTTTCATGTGCTTCCAAGTATTTTTTTATTTCTTCTTTAATTTCTTGGTGAACCAATTGATTGTTTAGTAGGATGTTCTTTAATCTCCGTGTATTTTAAGTCTTTCCAATGTTTTTCTTGTGGTTGACCTCAAGTTTCATAGTGTTGTGGCCTGACAATATTCATGATATGATCTCAATTTTTTCTACTAACTTAAGCCTGATTTGTAACTTTGTATGTGATCTATTCTGGGGAATATCCCATGTGCACTCAAAAAGAATGTGTATTCTGCTGCTTTTGAATGAGATGTTCTTGATACATGTGTTAAGCCTATCTGGTCCAGTGTGTCATTCAAAGCCATTGTTTCTTTGCTGATTTTCTGCATAGATGATCTATCCATTGTTGTAAGTAGGATGTTAAAGTCACCTACTATTATTGTATTGTTATCAATGATTTTATGTTAATTAATTTATATATTTGCATCACCAAGTTGGGGGCATAAATATTTACAATTGTTAGAGCTTCTTGCATAGACCCTTTCTTCTTCTCTTGTTACATTCATCGGTTTAAAACCTAGTTTGTCTAGTACAAGTATCATTGGTAAGATTTCCTTTTGACATCCATTAGCATAACAAATGGTTCTCTAGCCTTTCATTTTCAATCTGCAGATGTCTTTAGGTCTAAAAGGAGTCACTTGTGGGGCACCTGGGTGGCTCAGTCAGTTAAGTGTCCAACTTTGGCTCAGGTCACGATTTCATGGTTCATGAGGTTAAATCCCGCATTGGACTCTGGGTTGACAACTCACAGCCTGGATCCCACTCAAATTCTGTGTCTCCCTCTCTCTCTGCCCCTCTCCCTGTCTGTCTGTCTCTCTCATTCTGTCAAAAATAAGTAAACTTAAAAAATTAAAACAAAAATAAAATGAGTCTCTTGTAGGTAACATATAGATGGGCCTTTTTTATCTATTCTGATAGCCTACATCTTTTGATTGGAGCATTTAGTCCATTTGCATTCAGAGTGATTATTAATAGATATGAATTTAGTGCTATTGTATTACCTATAAAGTCAGTATTTCCAGAGATTTTCTTTGTTCCTTTCTTATCTTCATTGTTTTTGGTTTTTCTTTCCCATTCAAAAAGTCCTGTTTAATACTTCTTGAAGGCCTGGTTTAATGGTCATAAACATTTAGGTTTTGTTTGTTTGGGAAACTCTTTATCTCTCCTTCTATTCTGAATAATAGCCTTCCTGGATAAAATAATATTTGTTGCATATTTTTCCCATTCAGCACGTTCAATATATCATATCACTCCAGGATCCTGCAGATCCCTCAGTTATCAGTTGAATACCATAGCAGGACTTCAGTCCATGCCAAATGAAACGGAAAAATACCCAGGTGTGCCTGGGTGGCTGAGCCGGTTAAACGTTCAACTTCGGCTCAGGTCATGATCTCACAGTCTGTGAGTTCAAGCCCTGCACTGGGCTCTGTGTTGACAGCTCATAGCCTGAAGCCTGCTTCAGATTCTGTGTCTCCCTCTCTCTCTCTGCCCCTCCACCACTCATGCTCATGTCAAAAGAAAGAAAGAAGAAGGAAGGAAGGAAGGAAGGAAGGAAGGAAGGAAGAAAGAAAGAAAGAAAGAAAGAAAGAAAGAAAGAAAGAAGCATTAAAAAATGAAAAAATACCAAGCCAACCTCTGTCAGAATTGCTGGCCCACAAGATTTTGAGGTAAGTCAAAATGGTTGTGGGTTTAAGTAACAAAATTTCGAGGTCTTATGCCATGTAGCAAAAGATAACCAGAGCAAAGAGTGGAAGCTGGAAGTGTGGCGCTTCCATAACAGAAATGTAAAGCATGTGGCATTGACTTTGGCACCACCAGGAGTTGCTGGGAGTTGGAAGGGCTTTGAAGCCTCTGCAGGTAAAGCCTTAAAAGACAGGATGGATTGTGCTTGGAAGCTGAAGAGAAAGTGATTCATGTTACCGAGTGCTGGAAAAGTTTCACAATACCCTCACCTACAGTAGTGTGGAAAATAGGAAATAATAGGAAACACCCTTGGGGGAGCAGGTGGATTTGACTGCAATTGCCAAGCAGAATACAGAAAGCTCCAGCTGGTTCCTCAGCAGTGTATGATATATGATGAAGTATGGGTAAACAGAGGTGACTTACACTTTAACTGTTAAGTTCTCCAGAATTCAGGAGAAACGTAAAAGGGGCCAAGACCTGATGGGTTCTGGCATAAAACTGGTTCTCATCCATAGCCTCTCTAAAGAGCAAAAAGTTCTCAAAGTAAGAAATGGCACCAAAGTAAATATCATCTCAAAGATGTAGATGCAAGACTCTGGTGAAAACTTCTGAAATATTTAAGGTGTGTCTCATAAAGTCTCCTAACTAGGAAAAAAGTATGTCTAAGAAGCTTATGGGGTGTTATCCCACTGCACACAGACTTCCAGCCCAAACCCAGAAGACAGGGGCTAGTCTGTCTTCACAAAAAATATTTGTAAGTGTGGCTTTTGTATAAACTCTAATGAAAAATATGTAAACTCTGCAAAAAATTTTAAGAGAAATGCACAAAAGGAGGCACCATGACCTTCACTTGTAGACAGGAGTATCTATTTGGTTACAATGTTCAACCTCAAATTGTATATAGGGCATGTGGAAGAAATAGCACGTCTCTAGTTCAAGACTTTATTTTTTCAATTTATAAAGACCTCTTTTATGTATGTATGTGTGTAACTATGTATCTATGTATTTATGTATGTTTCCCCAGATTTATTAAAATACAATTGATATGTAACATTGTGTAAGTTTAAGGTATACAACATCATGATCTGATATATGCATATATTGCAAAATGATTACCACAATAAGGATAGTTAACCCATATGTCACCTTATATAATTAGAATTTTGGTGTGGGATGAGAACATTTAAGATTCACTATCTCAGCAATAATGTCAGCAACTGTATAATACATTGTTGTGAACTACCGTTCCCTGCTATACATCAGCTCTCCAAAGTTTATTCAAGTTATAACTGGAAATCTGTACCCTTAAACAAACATCGACACATTTCCCCCACCCACAGGCCCTGACATCCACCATTCTCTGGCTTCTCCAAGTTGGGTTTTTTTTAATTCCACATATAAATGAGATCATACCGTATTTGTCTTTCTTTGTGACTTATTTCACTTAGCATAATGCCCTCAAAGTCTCTCATAGTGTTGCAATTGGCAGTATTTTTTCTTTCTTATACCTTAATATAATCATATATGTGTGTATGTGTGTGTGTGTGTATACACACACACACACACACATACACACATATATATATAAACACACATACATGCGTATACACGCGCACACACACACACACACACACACACACACACACACACATAACTTTTCTTTTTCCATTCTTCCATCAATGGATGCTTAGATTGTTTCCATGTCTTGGCTGTTGTGAATAATATGGCCACAAACATGGGAGTGCAGATATCTCCACAAGATTGTGATCTCACATTCTTGGATATACGCATAGAAGTGGAATTTCTTGATACTATGGTAGTTCTATTTCACTTTTTGAGAAATCTCCATACTATTTTCCAGAGTGGCTGAAAATGTACATGCCCAATGACAGCGAACTAGGGTTCCTTTTTATCTACATCCTCACCAGTGCATACAATCTCTTCTGTTTTTGATAACATCTATCCTAAGAAGTATGAAGCGAAATCTCATGCAGTTTTGAATTGCATTTTCCTGATGATTAATAATGTTGAGCACCCTTCCATGTTCTTATCAGCCATTTGTATGTCTTCTTTAGAAAATGTCCTTGAGGTCCATTGCATATTTTTTAATCAGTTTTTTGTTTTCTTTTGTTTTTAAATTTTTTAAATTATTTTTCATGTTTATTTATTTTTAAGAGAGAATGACAGAGTGGGAACGGAGGAGGGGCAGAGAGAGAGAGGGAGAAACAGAATCTGAAGCAGGGTCTAGGCTCCGAGCTGTCAGCACAGAGCTCAACGCAGGGCTCAAACCTACGAACCATGAGATCAAGACCTGAGCTGAAGTCGGATGCTTAACCGACTGAGCCACCCAGGAGCCCCTGTTTTGTTTTGTTTTGTTTTTGCTATTTGGTTTCAAAGTTCCTCACACATTTTGGATATTAACCCCTTGTGAGGTATAAGACTTGCAAATATTTTCCCCCATTCCATAGGTTGCCTTTTCGTTTGGTCAGATGCAGTCTGGATTTACAACTTGAGATCCTGAACTTCAAGCTGAGGTCAGGATGAGATGAGATCTTAACTGGCTTAAGACCTTCTGTGTCCTCCCTCCAGAAGTCCTGAACTGCCATTTTACAAGTCTGACAAACTCACTGGAGAGACAGGCTACATGGAGAAGAAAAAGGGGCCAGAAGAGCCTGGTCGTCTAGCTATCCCTGCCAAGGCACCACTCAGATGAGTAAAGTCACCCTAAATACTTGCTGAAAGCCCATCTATCCACTGAATACCAGCGAGGGACCTCAGTCCATGCCACATGCAACAGAAGTATTGTTCAGTCAAGTCCTGCCAAAATTCATACGTGCTCAGATTCAGACCTGTGTATGGCAAGATATAGCTCTGTGTGTAGACAGATACAGGCCTGTGTGTGATCAGATCAAATGCATATATATACACATATGCATTCATATGTGTAGTCAGATACTGATCCATGTGCTGTCAGATACAGACCTCTGTGTGTTCACATACAGACACATATATGACGCTGGATACGACCTACATATCATTGAATATGTACCTACATGAGGTCAGATACAGATCTCTGTGGTTGAATATATACTTGTGTGTTGTCAAATCTAGGCCTATCAACATTGCATACAAACAAACACCAGTGCCTTTGAGGACTGTGCTATAATTCATGCCAGCAAAAGACACTAAGCTCTTTCCAGTCAGCTCTTTGAAAATGTGAATCAAAGGTAAATAAGACAAGCCACTTTTTAAATAAGAAAACCAAAAGGCAAGATTCCTGTATGCTCTATGGAGATGATTACAAATTGTTATTGAGACATTGATCAAGCCTTCATAATACATGTCTCATTCTGGGTGGGAAAACAAGATATTAAAGCATCCATTTTCCTCAAAATCAATGTGGAAGTTCATGAAATTTTAAATATATCATTATGGGAAGCTTTCAGACTTAAAAAAAATAATCCTAAAGTGTATCAGGACAAATAAATATCTAGAAATTGCAAAAAACTTGAAAAGGGTGAGTATTTAAGAGCAATTATCCCCATGAGGTATAAAACACATGAAAATCCTTGACTACTGACAAGGATGTTGGTGGTAGGCAACGACACCAGAGAAAAAGGGGGAGGAGGTGGAGGACGCAACAGCAGAGGAGGGGAAATGGCCCCAAATCAAACCTACTATTTGTATAAAGTTTGACATATTACATACAGAAATTGAAATTATTACTGAAATTAATAATAACATTGGTAGATTACATATCCTGTTTGAGGAAAACAAGATTAGATATGTCTCATCACAAATAGAAACAAATGGTGGATAATTTTAAAAGAAAGATTTTCTAAACCCTTGGGTAGGTCAGTTGGTTGAGTGTTCAACTCTTGATCTTAGCTCAGGTCTTGACCTCAGGGTCTTGAGTTTAAGCCCTGCATTGAGCTCCACACTGGGGGTGGAGCCTACTTTAAAAGAAAAAGGTAGTAATCTTGAAAAAAACTTTTTCCAGAGTTACTTTTTAGAAAGATGTTAAAATGTATAAATTCACTGAAAAAGATGTATATGAAATTTTCCAAGAGTGATGGGATAGAAGAAATCAAAAAGTAAAAGAATAATACAAGATAATGTCTTTATAGCAAACACACATAATGCTACCAAAGCAACATATTTGTAGAAAATATCAAAGAAGACTAAATATCTATAGCAAATATATATATTTAATGAAGAAAAGACTCAAAATCCTTACTCCAATAGATCAAGACTTCAAGAATGTAAGTAATAGACAAAGTTCATGGAGTGAATTCTATGTCCCTCACACTACACAAATACAGACTACATAGGCAATTAAGTCACTGTTCCTGACTTAAGAGAACTTACAGACCAATGAACACAGACAACCAAGATTTTATCTCCTCACTTGAAATAACAATACACGTTGGAGATAACATAAAATATGTCTACATCCATTTGGGCTGCTGTAACACAATACCACAGCCTGAGTGGCTTCAACCACAGTCATTTATTTCTCAAAGTTCTGGCGTCTGGGTAGTCCAAGATCAAGGCACTGGCTGATTCTGTGTCTAGTGAGAGCCCACTTCCTGGTTCATAGCTAACCATATTTTCATTGTGTCTTTACATGGCAGAAGGGGTACATGAGTTCTATTAGGTCTTTTTTACAGGGACACTAATCTCATTCATGAATGCTCTCCTCTCATGATGTATCACCTCTCAAACGCCCCACCTCCATTTCACCACATATCATAGAGGACATAACTCCTGAACTTTGGGGGGGGGTGGAGGGGGAGGGTGGGACACAAATATTCAGTCTAGAGCAACATCCAAAAGTTGATGACTTAATTATATAATTCCCGCTAAAATCAAATGTTTAATCTTATTTAATGTAAAGCATTATGTTGGGAAGAATTTGAGATGACATAAGGAATCTTCACATAATAGTAATAGGGATAAAACTCAGGATAAAAAGTCTCTCATACACTGTGATTTGCCAGGGAAAAGTCTCCATGCCCCCATTGCCCGGGCACCTCTTGAATCCAGAGTAACTGAAGGAGGCAGAACCATGAGTTTCTTTGACACATGCTTCCTACTGTAGTAGAGGCAGATTAATATTTTCTTTGAAGCCTAATTCAGAGAAAGGAAAGCTTATGAAAGAGGTCTCTGTTAAATACATCAATATATATTATGGCCTATTTATTACCTAACAATCTGTATTCCATTAACAGCAGAGGTCAGAATGGCACGCCATATTGTCAGCAACTTTCCTACCAATGACATCACCCAAAATATCTCATCTCAGGTTCTGTGTTGTACATGTAAATCTCATGGATTATGGATTATGGTAATTTTATATATGTAAGGAGGGCCTAAGTCCCTTTAGAAGGCTATGAAACTACAGGCAAAAAAAAAGAGATGGGGATACTGAAAAATGGCAGAGATATTATCAGATATACTAAGCTATCTGGGAAGATTAATTAATCATTTTTATGAAAATATAACACCAAAAAAAGTTGTTTCTCTTCGGGAGACAATAGGATCCCCCACTCAGAAATATGAGTAGATCTTACTTACTATATCTATCTCTTTTGTTCAGATGTTTTTCCTACACTTAGCTTATGATTAATATTCAACCTTGGAAGGAGCATTCCTCCTCAACCTTAATGTGTTAAGCAATATGAACAAAATTATATACTTAAAATTGTTTCTGATATAAAAATAAGATCCATACTTTAAGTATTAATATGGGTTGTCTTTGTATGGGAGGAAAGAACCAAAGGTTTACGTCCTGTTTCAGAAATATGTAATGAGCACTATGATTTCTGAAAGTGAACACTTATGTAAGAGCAAAAAGTGAAAAATGTCAACAAAAATAAATTTATAGTATTAACTATAGCATAACTGATCACATAGAACTTAAACCTATAGTTTCAATAGAGACATTTTATATGCAAAAGCTACACATCTACTTTCCTAAGAACTTATGAAAACCTTAGAAATATATTTTGACGATTGGAAATACTTACATCTTTAATGCTTTTCATCATGCACAACTTTAAACCTCAGGAGAAACTTACTATCAATAAATAATTCTTTACTGGATGGAGCAACTATTCACTGAAAAGAGGTGATACATTTCTCTTCTGCCTCATTTTCTTCTTCTGGTCCAGAGCTTTTCCATGGCATTTTTCATCTCTCCATTTCTCAGAGTATAGATTAGGGGGTTCAACATAGGTGGGATAACTGTGTAAAATACAGTCAAGGATTTATCAATGGGTAAGGTAGAAGGAGGTCTCACATACATGAAGATGCAGGGGACAAAGAAGAGGACCACCACTGTAATGTGGGAGCCACAGGTGGATAAGGCTTTGCGCCTCCCTTCCTGACTAAGGTTCTTCAGAGAGTGCAGAATGACCCCATAGGAGATGAGCAAGACCGTAAAGATGACCACACAGATTGCCCCATCATTGGCAACCACAGTGAGGCCAATAACGTAAGTGTCAGTGCAGGCAAGTTTTAATAATGGGTACATGTCGCAGATGAAGTGGTCAATGACATTGGGACCACAGAAGGGAAGGTCGTAAACAAAGACAAGGTGAACAACAGCATGCAAAAAACCTCCAACCCAGGCCAGCAGCAGCAACAAAACACACACCCGTTGATTCATGATGGTCAAATAATGCAAGGGTTTGCAGATGGCCACATAGCGGTCATAGGCCATGGCCACCAGGAGTAAAATCTCTGCACCACCAAACAAGTGCCCTAGAAAGAGCTGGGACATGCAAGCTTGGAAGGAAATGGTTTTCTTCTCACAGAGTAAGTCTATAATCATATTTGGAGTGACTGTAGTTGAATACACAGCATCCATAAAAGATAAGTAACCAAGAAAGAAATACATAGGGGAATCCAGGGTTGGGCTGACCACCACGGTCACCACAATGAGGAGGTTCCCCAGCATTGTCACAATGTAGATGAGAAAGAACACAACAAATAATATTTTCTGACCTTGGAGGCTCTGAGTGAGCCCCAAGAGGACAAACTCAGTCACATTGATCCTATGTTCCATATGTCCTTTTGCATGTCCTTATTTCAGAGTTCAGGACAAGATTAGTTACAAATGTAATTATTATTAGTGACTTCCTGAAGCCTTAATAGAATCTGTTTGTTAATTCAACAAATATGCTTTACAATTTATTATCTTCCAGTACCCTCAGAAATTCCAAGAATTCAAGGCTGATTAAAAAACATGCTTAGTAAGCTCAGCAATCTGCAGACCAATAGAGAGACAAGAAATTAAAGACATATGTGGGAAAAAACATATTAAAAAAATAGTTTGCTGCAACCAGCTTTCCATCTGGAAGTTAGTACAATTGTACCTGTAGCAGATTCTACATATAACATGTTTTAATGGACTAGGTTTAATATAAAACTAAAGCAAGATTTATATTTACTCCCCAGTTAATAAAAGAAATGACTGGCTACATTCAAGAATCCTTTTAACTAATAAATGAAATCCCAAATTGATGTATTTTACCATTTCAAAACATCTGAAGGATTTAAAAAGGATATCATAACATCAATAGACAAAAGTACTTGGGGAAAAGATTTACATTTTATAAGACATACACAGAGTTAATGTCAAAATGAACACAGAACTCTAAGCATTTAAATAAAGGACAAATGAATCAATGGCAAAGTTAGTAAATCATATAAACAAGTAATAAAAGGATTGGCCAACACAGGTATGCTCTCATGCTGAAAATCATGATTATGATTATGAACAGAAACACAGGAACTGAAGTAACACTTGGGTAATGAAATCGTTACTTGGACGCTTCAAAATCACTCTTTCAAGACGTGTGGTTGCTACATCATCCTCTAAACTTTCACAGATTAGCAAGCAATGTTCAGAGAACATATCAGTTGAAACTATCATGAGATTTACAAGGATCTGCCCATTAAAATATCCCTAAATAGTGACACCTGAAACTAATGTGTAGAAACACTGATGTTAGAGGAAGAAAATTTATTCTGGATCTTGGTATGTGAAAATAACCAAAAGAATATTACAGAACTGAGTCAATCCTCATATATGTTAGTAATCACAAAGAATGTCTAACATGGATGATTATCAGAACCACACAGAGGAACTTGTAAAGGACTGTGAATTCCCTCACGACCAAAATCGAAAATGTAAAGCCTAGGCTGCAATCTGACATCTAATTACCCTTCCTGGGTTACCTGCATACTAAGACAGCCGTTCAGTTCAACGTGTGGGTTGTAGTCCCTTCTCCCTTGTCTTTGGTACACCGGTGCCACCTCTGTGCACACAAAGCAGGAAAACAAACGCACCATCACTGGACTTTGAACCATTTCCGTGTAAACAAGGCTTTCCATGCTCTCAGAAAGCCATTCATTCCAGTCTTTCAGAAAAAGGCTACCTCTTAATTGCTGGGTTTTTCAAAATGACTACAAAGTCCTGTAACCTAATCAAGTTTGACTCTTGACTGGGATAAAAGAGACCCCAAGTCTTCATTGTTGGCAGAATTTGTCCTAACAACAAATGAATGTTACACCAACATTGTGAGCTTACACAAAAGGGAGGGTTCAGCTGTATGGGAGAGAAAATTGTGATTTGTTTAAACAAAGATTTTTATATGGTTTGGTTGTTATGTCAATATAAGTAAAATAGTGAAATATCCTTGACATCATTCCACTCTCAATCAATTATACTGACCTGTCTTCACAAAGTACAGTTAAATTTTGGATTCCCTTAATGATGGAGAATAACTTAATATACATACTTAATTATGTTCTAAGTCCATTGTTTCAAGTCCTGAAAGAGCCAGTTGTGTGAACAGTGATACAAACACTCTCTGAGGTCAAGACAAAGGTCTGTAAACACTTTATCTGGGGATGGACTACAATACATATGCATGAGTCATTCAGTTGGTACATCTCCAAGAGTGATGTTTTCCTAATTAAGTTCATTGGGACCTTCTTCTAACTTTGATCTCCAGAGATGCCACCTGCATCTCCAGAGATTCCAGCAGGATAATCACCATGTACAACAGGACTTCCAGAAACATGTCCTGTGGGGGTGGGATACAAGGAAATCACTAAAGAACAGCTTGAGATTGAATCATCAAAAGGGAAATGTCCAGTATGGGCAGAAATAAAATACGTAAGAACTCTCTTCTTTAAAGCATGACTTTCAAAATAGGCAAAGCTATATCAGTTAGCTTTAAGCTACATCTTTGCACACTGGCACCTGAACTGACTTCCAGAAGACGATGAATCTCAGAACAAGATATTTAAACTAGTCTTGGGGCACCTGGGTGGCTCAGTCAGTTAAGCGTCCAACTTCAGCTCAGGTCAGGACCTCATGGTTTGTGAGTTTGAGCCCCGCATCGGGCTCTGTGCTGATAGCTCAGAACCTGCACTTGCTTCGGTCTCGCTCTCTCTCCCTCTCTCTCTCTCTCTCTCTCTCTCTCTCTTAAAAATAATAAAACATTGGGGTACCTGGGTGGCTCAGTCAGTTAGTTAATCATTGGACTTCAGCCTAGGTGATCATCTCATGGTCTGTGAGTTCAAGCCCTGGGTCAGGCTCTGTGATGACAGCTCAGAGCCTGCTTCAGATTCCGTGTCTTCCTCTCTCTCTGCCCCTCTCAAGCTCATGCTCTGTCTCTCTCTCAAAAATAGATAAAAATGTTAAAAAGGTTTTTTAATTTAAACTTGTCTCAAATGTAGATCAAGCAAGCTTCCCCCAGAAAAGGAAGAGTTTGTCAGAGTGGCACACAGGCAAGTTGATAACATCTGTGTTAGTAAGGGAGGAGGGAGGGAGAAAAGAGTGTGGGAAGATTCCAGTATCTCTGAGTGCTCAGGAAATGCTCACAGAAATGGGCATTACAGGAGCCCAGAAAACAATTGGCAAAGCATTTCAATGGACTGATGTCACAGACTTTGAGTCTGGAGTTCTCTCTCGCCCAGCAAGAGAGCAGATGCAGAATTGAATATAAGAGAGGCTAATGTCAGGGAAGAGATAAGAGCCCTGAGTAAGGATCCTTGCTCCGTATTTATTGGATCAGAAGGCTTACAAACATGATGGACGTGCAGAATGAAACACGTGAGACAATGAAACAGTGATCATTAACTCAAGTGTGTGAGAGAAAGGGAGTTTCGAAGATATATAGTGTTAGGGGTTTGGCTCAATACAAGACAAAATCCTGGCAAGGAGCAGATAGCTGTTTACAGCAGGCACCAGGCACTGGGTCTGTTCATCTTAACTTGCCTAGGGGATAAGACAGATAGAGCATGCTACCTCAGGGTCAACAAGTCATTTTTTTTTTTTTTACTAATTAGCTCCAGGAAATTTCACCCAGCTACGGCAGTCTATTTCCCTGTTTCCCTATTCTGGACGCTTTCATCCTGTGGAAGGAGCTTTCTGCTCAAAGCTTTAGTTCTATGCTGAGGCACTTTTGCCTGTTTACTGAATCTCGGATACTTCTGTCCTAAGCCTTGTTAACCTATTGGTGCAAGCTCAGGGAATTCCTAAACGTATGTCCCACAGATTTAAATCATCCAGAATATATATAACAAAGTTCACCTGGGAATTGATAAGAACAATATAACAATGTTTCCTAATTATTTACAAATTAAGCAACGTAAGTATGAATTACCGTGGATTAAAGAAGAAATATCAGTGAATAGGTTTTTAAATAAATTTTAAGCAGAGATAATGAGGGATATGTGTGCGTGTGTGTATGTGTGTGTGTGTGTGTGTGTACTGGATACAGCTTAAGGAGTGCTTAGAAAGAAGTGTATAGTTTTAATAGAAGTATTATAAGACAAGAGATATGACAGAAATGAAGTAAGCTTACTAGAAACCTAAAAAATGGAAAAGCAAAATAAACACAAAGAACATTGTAGAATGGAAATAGTAAATAAAAGAAATAATGGAAAGAGAAATTAATTAAATAGAAATTAGCATAGTATTAAAATAGAACAGAGAAAATCTATAAATCCAGGAATTGGTTCCTTGAAAGATTCATAAAATTGACGTTCCTAGCAAAATGGATTAAGATAAACTAAGAGAAAAAAGAGATCAAAACCAGAATGAAGGGAGAGTCATTACTGCATTCTACTGACATGTAAAAGATAAAAAAGAATACCATAAATGGATTTATGTTGGTAAACTTGCCAATTTAGAAAGTGGACAATTTCTACGAAAGAAACAACATGCAGGTGTTGACCATGGTAAGTTCTTTATAGATTTTGGAACCTAACCCTTTATCTGATATGTCATTTACAAATATCTTCTCCCATTCTGTCGGTTGCCTTTTAGTTCTGTTGATTGTTTCCTTTGCAGTGCAGAAGCTTTTTATCTTGTTGAGGTCCCAATAGGTCATTTTGCTTTTATTTACCTTGTCTTTGGAGACATGGAAAGTAAGAAGTTGCTGTGGCTGAGGTCAAAGAGATCGATGCCTGTTTTCCCCTCTAAGATTTTGTTGGTTTCCTGTCTCACATTTAGGTCTTTCATCCACTTTGAGTTTATTTTTGTATATGGTGTAAGAACGTGGCCCAGTGTCATTCATCTGCATGTTGCTATCCAGTTCTCCCAGCACCATTTGCTAAAGAGACTGTCTTTTGTCCATTGGAGACTCTTTCCTGCTTTGTCAAAGACTAGTTGGCCATACATTTCTGAGTCCGCTTCTTAGTTCTGTATTCTATTCCACGGACTATGTGTCTAGGTTTTTGCCAATACCATACTGTCCTGATGATTACAGCTTTGTAGTACAGGCTAAAGTCCAGGATCGTGATGCCTGCAGCATTGGTCTTCTTTTTCAGGACTGCTTTGGCTATTTAGGGTCTTTTGTGGTTCCATACAAATTTTGGGATTGTGTTTTCTAGCTCTGAGAAGAACGCTGGTGCTATTTTCATAGGGATTGCATTGGATGTGTAGATTGATTTGGGTAGTATTGACATTTTAACAATATGTGTTCTTCCTATCCAGGAGCATGGAATGTTTCTCCATTTCTCTGTGTCTTCTTCCAATTTCTTTCACACATTTTCTATAGTTTTCAGAGTACAGAACTTTTACCTCTTTGGTTAGGTTTATTCCTAGGAATTTTATGCTTCTTGGTGCAACTGTAAATGGATAGATTCCTTCATTTCTATTTATGTTGCTTCATTATTGGTGTATAAAAATGCAACCTATTTCTGGACACTGATTTTATATCCTGCGATTTTGCTGAATTCATGTATCAGTTCTTGCAGTTTTGCAGTGGGGTCTGTTGGGGTTTCCATGTAGAGTATTACGTCATCTGTGAAAAGTGAAAGTTTGACTTCTTCTTGCCCACTTTGGATGCCTTTCATTTCATTTTGTGGTCTTCTGATACTAGGACTTCCAATACTATGTTAAACAACAGCAGTGAGAATAGACATCCGTGTTATGTTCCTGGTCTCAGGGGGAAAGCTCTCAGTTTTTCCCCCAGTGAGGATGATATTAGCTGTGGGCCTTTCATATGTGGCTTTTATGATGTTAAGGTATGTTCTTTCTGTCCCGACTTTCTTAAGGGCACTTATTAAGAAGAGATCCTGTATTTTGTCAACTGCTTTTTCTGAGTCTATTGACAGGATCATGTGGTTCCTATCGTTTCTTTTATTAATGTCATGTATCACATTGATAGATTTGCAAATATCGAATGAGCCCTGCAGCTCATTGACACTCATATTACACTAAAACCACAGGCAAGAAAAGAAAAAAAAAAATAAATTACTTTATCAAATTTAAGAACTTCTGTACATGAAAGGACACTATAAACAGAAAAAAGACAACTCACAGATGAGAGAAAATATTGACACATTATATAGTTGACAAGGTGTTAAAATCCAGATTACATAACAAATTTCTACATCTCAAAAACACACACATCAAAACACCATATTGATTAAAAATGAGCAAAGGATGCTCAGTGATATAGAGGACAAACTTATAGAGAATAATGAAGTAGAAAAAAAGAGGAGATTAAGGCAAAAGAGCATGATTTAAGAATTAGAGAAATCAGTGACTCATTAAAAAGGAACAACATCAGAATCATAGGGGTCCCAGAAGAGGAAGAGAGAGAAATAGGGGTAGAAGGGTTATGTGATCAAATCGTAGCAGAAAAATTTCCTAACCTGGGGAAAGACACAGACATCAAAATCCAGGAAGCACATAGGACCCCCATTAGATTCAACAAAAACCGACCATCAACAAGGCATGTCATAGTCAAATTCACAAAATACTCAGGCAAAAAGAGAATCATGAAAGCAGCAAGGGAAAAAAAGTCGCTAACTTACAAGGGAAGAGAGATCAAGTTTGCAGCAGATCTATCCACAGAAACTTGGCAGTCCAGAAAGGAGTGGCAGGATATGTTCAATGTGTTGAATCAGAAAAATATGCAGTCAAGAATTCTTTATCCAGCAAAGCTGTCATTCAAAAAAGGAGAGATAGGGGCGCCTGGGTGGCTCAGTCGGTTAAGCGGCCCACTTTGGCTCAGGTCATGATCTCACGATCCGTGGGTTCGAGCCCCGCATCGGGCTCTGTGCTGACAGCTCAGAGCCTGGAGCCTGTTTCAGACAGATTCTGTGTCTCCCTCTCTCTGACCCTCCCTGTTCATGCTCTGTCTCTCTGTCTCAAAAATAAATAAATGTTAAAAAAAATAAAAAAAAACAAAATAGGAGAGATAAAAAGTTTCCCAGACAAACAAAAACTAAAGGAGTTTGTGACCACTAAACCATCCCTGCAAGAAATTTTAAGGGGACTCTCTGAGGGGAGAAAAGATGAATATATATATTCCAGTGAAGAAATGGGCAGAATACGTGAAAAGACACTTTTCCAAAGAAGACATCCAGGTAGCCAACAGACACATGAAAAGTTGCTCCACCTCACTCATCATCAGGGAAATACAAAGCAAAACCACAATGAGATACCACCTTACACTTGTCAGAATGGCTAACATGAACAACTCAGGCAACAACAGATGTTGGCGAGGATGTGGAGAAAGAGGATCTCTTTTGCATTGTTGGTGGGAATGCAGACTGGTGCAGCTACTGTGGAAAACAGTATGGAGGTTCCTCAAGAAACTAAAAATAGAACTACCCTATGGCCCAGCAATTGCACTACTAGGCATTTATCCACGAGATACAGGTGTGCTGTTTTGAAGGGACACCTGCACCCCAATGTTTATAGCAGCACCATCAACAATAGCCAAAGGATGCAAAGAGCCCAAATGTGCATCAATGGATGAATGGATAAAGAAGATATGGTGTATATACATACAACGGAGTATTCCTCGGTAATCAAAAAGCATGAAATCTTGCCATTTGTAACTACATGGATGGAACTGGAGGGTATTATGCTAAGTGAAATTAGTCAGAGAAATACAAATATCATATGACTTCACACATATGAGGACTTTAAGAGACAAAACAGATGAATATGAGGGAAGGGAAACAAAATAATATAAAATAGGGAGGGGGACAAAACATAAGAGACTCATAAATATGGAGAACAAACTGAGGGTTATTGGAGGGGTTGGGGGAGGGGGGATGGGCTAAATGGGTAAGAGGCACTAAGGAATCTACTCCTGAAATCATTGTTGCACTGTATGTTAATTTTTATGTAAATTTAAAAAAATTAAAAATAAAATTAAAATAAAAATGAAGACCCCCCCAAAATAATAGCCAAAGTATGGCAGAGCCCAAATATCCATCAACTGATGAATGGATAAATAAGATATGATATGATGTGATTTTATATATATACACATATAGAATGGAATTATAGTATATTATAATTATATATATTATATAATGGAATATATATATATATATATAATGGAATATTGGTGAACAAAAAGAATAACATCTTACCATTTGCAACAATGTGGATGGAACTAGAGTATATTATGCTAAGCAAAATAGTTTAGTTAGAGAAAGACAAATATCATGATATCACTCATATGTAGAATTTAAGAAACAAAACAGATGAACATAGGTGAAGGGAAGGAAAAATAAGATAAAAACAGAGAGGAGAGCAAATCCTAAAAGACTCTTAAATACAAAGAACAAACTGAGGGTTGTCGGAGGGGATATGGGTGAGGGTAGGGCTCCATGGGTGATGGCCATTAAGGAGGGCACTTTTTAGGGTGAGTGCGGCATGTTATATGTAAGTGATGAATCACTAGATTCTACTCCTGAAGCCAAGGAGTAACATACTGTATCGAACATACACTGTATGTTAACTAACTTGAATTTAAATAAATAAATTCTTTAAAATATATAAAAATAAATAGTGTGTATATATATATATAAATATAAATACAAATAAATATCTGTATGTATAAATAAATATACAAATAAATAACTGAAGATCTTTCTTACATGCTAAGCCACACAAAATTGCTTACCTAAGTGTATTCATAGCTTACCTAAAATGTATGTATAGCTTTATGCTTGTGTTAAATATAAAGCTCAAAAAGCATCTAAGCTTTTATCTTAAGAAGCTAGACAAAGACATCTAAAGCCAAAGTAAAAAAAAAAAAAAAAAAAAGATGTAATGAAGAAAGATAAAAATTAATGAAACTATTCAGTTTCACATATGTGAATACATATGTATTCACATAGAGTAAACTAAAATAGCCAAAGTTGTGAGGTTGGGTATTTTATATTACAACTGATAACATTATAGCAGGTGAAATCAAGAGAAAATTACCAATATCAGGAATTGAAAAGCACATAAAATTGCACTGATGTTTCAGAGTTTAAAAAGTTCCAATTATTCTATAAATTTGAATCCTCAGATAAAATGTGTAAAATAAAGGAAAAAGATAACCTTCTGAAAAAGACTCAAAAATAAATAGAATTACAAAAGCTAAATACTCCTATATCTCTCCAAGAAATGAAATGTCCCTTTCTTGTAAAGTACATGGTTGTGTCATAGAAAACCCTAAAGAATCTACAGAGATTACTAGAAATAATAAGTGGATTTAGCGAGTTTTCAGGAACACAAGGTCCAAATAAAACATTCAATTGCAATTCTATTAGTATCCATAACAACTGAAAACTTACATAATGCTAAACACCTTTTACATTAGTATCAGAAAAGAAAAGTACTCAGGAAAAAATGAGCAACATCCTTCCACTAAAACTTTCAAATATTTATGAAGCAAAATTTTGAAAACACCCCAACAAATAGATATCTTGTGTTCAGGAGCTAGAAAATTCAATATTGTTAAGACGCAATTCACTCCAAAATGATCTATAACGTGAAACCTCCAGCATGCCCTTTCAGGGATGTGGACGGTTGTATCTTCCAAAAAGGAGACAATGTCTTCCATCCTACATGCTGTTCCACAGTGTGACTTTGCCACCAAGCACTGACCTCCACACCACGTGTCATCATCTAGTTCTCCACCACCACCAATCTGGGTGTGCCTGCTCTAACCAGTATAAGATGGTGAAAATGACACTGGGCTGGTTTTGGATTAACCCTTAACTGACCTGACTCCTTCTGCTTTCTACCACTGAGGTTCCTGAGCACCATGTAAAAAGTCTGATTGTCCTGCTTGTGGTCCTGCATCTAACTGAATAGGGGAAGGGACCTGTTGGGTTCCTTCCAGTCGCCATTTCAAAGCCACTCTGAACAGGAATGAAGCTTCCCTGGATCCTGCAGACCCCTCAGCTATCAGATGAATAACACAGACTGACTTCAGTCCATGCCCCATGAAGCAGAAGAAATATCCAGCCAACCTTGGCCAGAATTGCTGGCTTACAAGCAAAATGATTACCATAATAAGAGTAGCTAACACATATGTCACCTCACAGAATTTCGGTGTGGGATGAAACTATTTAAGATTCACTCTCTCAGCAACTATGTCTATATAATACATTATTGTTAACTACTATATCCCGCTATACGTTAGCTCCCCAGAACTTATTCATCTTATAACTAAAAAATTTTGTGCCCTTTGACTAACATCTCCCTATTTGCCCCACCCTCCAGGTCCTGGCAAGCACCATTCTCCGGCTTCTATAATCTGGGTTTTTATCTCCACATATAAATGAGATCATACAGTATTTGTCTTTCTCTGTCTGACTAATTCTGCCTAGCTTAATGCCTTCAAAGCCTCTCATGGTGTTGCAATTGGCAGGATTTTCTTTTTTGTTTTACTTAATAATATTCTCTTGTGTGTATATATATATACATATATATATACACATAATATATATGTTATATAATATCTGATATTATATATTATAGTATATGTATTATATATTTATATATATATATATATATATATATATATATATTTATTTATTTATGTTTCCATTCATTAATCGATGGACACTTAGGTTGTTCCCATGTCTTGACTATGGTGAATAATACTGATGTGAACATGGGAATGCAGATATCTCCTCAGCATTCTTTTTTTTTTTTTTTAATTTTTTTTTCAACGTTTATTTATTTTTGGGACAGAGAGAGACAGAGCATGAACGGGGGAGGGGCAGAGAGAGAGGGAGACACAGAATCGGAAACAGGCTCCAGGCTCTGAGCCATCAGCCCAGAGCCCGATGCGGGGCTCGAACTCACAGACCGCAAGATCGTGACCTGGCTGAAGTCGGACGCTTAACCGACTGCGCCACCCAGGCGCCCCTATCTCCTCAGCATTCTGATTTCATATTCTTAGATATACACACAGAAGTGGAATATGTGGAATGTATAGTAATTCTATGTCACTTTTTTGAGGAATCTGCATAGAGATTTCTAGAGTGGCTAAAACAATTTACATGCCCAACAGCGAACTGGACTCCCTCTTTTTTTAAAGTTTTTATTTATTTCTTTTGAAAGAGAGAGCAAGAGAAAGAGAGAGCATGCACACAAGTAGGGGAGGGTCAGAGAGAGAGGTGGAGAGAGAATCCCAAGAAGGCTCTGACCTGACAGCACATAGCCTGATCTGGGGCTCAATCTCACGAACCATGAGGTCGTGACCTGAGCCCAAATCAAGAGTCAGACACCTAACTGACTGAGCCATGTAATCTCTTTTCTCTTTGATAACATCCACCCTAACAAGTATGAGGCAATATCTCATTGTGGCTTTTAATATTTTTTAATGTTTATTTATTTTTGAGAGAGAGAGAAAAAGAGAGAGAGAGAGAGAGCACCTTCAGGGAAGGGTCAGAGAGGGAGACACAAAATTGGAAGCAGGCTCCAGGCTTTGAGCTGTCAGCACTGAGACTGATGGGGGGCTTGAACTCAGGAGGCTTTGAGCTGTGAGATCATGACCTGAGCCAAACTCAGCCACTAACTGACTGAGCCACCCAGGTGCCCCTCATTGTGGTTTTGATTTGCATGTCCCTGATGATTACTAATGTTGAGCACCCTTCCATGTTCCTATTGGCTATTTGTATGTCTTCTTTGGAAAATGTCTTTTCAGGCCCATTGCCTAGTTTTTAACCAGATTTTTGTTTTGTTTTGTTTTTTGCTATTTGGTTGCAAAGTCTTTCATACATTTTGGATATTAACCCCTTGTGAGGAATAAGACTTGCAAATATTTTCCCCCATTCCATAGGTTGCCTTTTCGTTTGGTCAGATGCAGTCTGGATTTATAACTTGAGATCCTGAACTTCAAGCTGAGGTCAGGATGAGATGAGATCTTAACTGGCTTAAGACCTTCTGTGTCCTCCCTCCGGAAGTCCTGAACTGCCATTTTACAAGTCTGACAAACTCACTGGAGCGACAGGCTACATGGAGAAGAAGAAGGGGCCAGAGGAGACTGGTCTTCCAGCCATCACTGCCAAGGCACCACTTACATGAGTAAAGTCATCTTAAATACTCCCTAAAAGCCAGGCAACCTACTGAAGACCAAAGAGGGACCTCAGTCCGTGCCACATGGAACAGAAGAATTGTTCAGTCAAGTCCTGCCAAAATTCATATGTGCTCAGATTCAGACCTGTGTATGGAAAGATATAGCTCTGTGTGTAGACAGATATAGGCCTGTGTGTGACCAGATCAAATGCATATATATACACGTATGCATTCATATGTGTAGTCAGATACTGATCCATGTGCTGTCAGATACAGACCTCTGTGTGTTCACATACAGACACATATATGAAGCTGGATACGACCTACATATCATTGAATATGTACCTACGTGAGGTCAGATACAGATCTCTGTGGTTGAATATATACTTGTGTATTGTCAAATGTAGGCCTATCAACGTTGCATACAAACATACACCAATGCCTTTGAGGACTGTGCTGTAATTCATGCCAGCAAAAGACACTAAGCTCTTTCCAATCAGCTCTTTGAAAATGTGAATCAAAGGTAAATAAGGCAAGCGACTTTTAAAATAAGAAAACCAAAAGGCAAGATGCCTGTACACTCTATGAAGATGATTACAAATTTTTATTGAGACATTGAGCAAGCCTTCATAATACATGTCTCTTTCTGGATGGTAAAAGAAGATATTAAAACATGCCGTTTTCCTCAAAATCAATGTGGAGGGTCATGAAATTCTAAATATTTTAAGTGAAGTTTTCAAACTAAACAAAATAAGCCTGAAGCTTATCAGGAAAAATAAATGTTTATAAATGGCAAGAAACTTGAAAGGGGTATATAAGAGCGATTATCCCTATGAGGTATAAAAACAAGTGAAAATCCTTGACTACTGATACAGAATGTTAGTGGTAAAGAATGACACCAAAGGTAAAGAAGGAGGAGGCAGAGGAGTCAGCAACAGAAGAGGAGGTGAAATGGCCCCCAAATCAAACCTACTAATTGTATAAAATTTGACATATTAAATAGAAAATTTTCAATTACTAAAATTAATAATAACACTGGCAGATTACTTATCCTGTTTGAGGAAAACAGGATTATACATGTCTTCATCGCAAACAAAAGCAAATTCTAGATAATTTTAAAAGAAAGCTTTTTGGAGCCCCAGGATGGCTCAGTTGGTTGAGTGTCCAACCCTTGATCTCAGCTCAGGTCTTAATCTCAAGGTCTTGAGTTCAAGCCCCACACCCAGTGTGGAGCCTACTTTAAAGAAATTAATTGATTAAAATAAAAGCAGTAATATAAAAGGAAACTTTTCTGAGAGTTATTTTTTTAATGCTAAAATGTATAAATTCACTGAATATAAATGAAATTTTCCAAGAGTGATGCAATAGAAGAAATAAAAAAGTACAAGAATAATACAATATAATGTCTTTATATAAAAACACCCATAGTTACAGCAAAACAACATCTTTGTAACAATATCAAAGAATACTAAATATTTGTAGAATATATATATATATATATATATATATATATATATATATATATATGTTTAATGAAGAAAAGACTCAAATTCTTACTCCAATAGATCAAGAATTCAAGACTAGGCTCTTTTTGCTGTGCCCTTACATGGCAGAAGGGGCAAGTGAGTTCTATCAGGTCTGTTTTTACAGAGACACTAATCTCATTCATGAGAGCTCTCCTCTCATGACATAATCACCTCTCAAAGGCCCCACCTCCAAACACCACATATCACAGAGGACGTAACTCATGAATTTCGAGGGGAACACTAATATTCAGTGCATAGCAACATCCAAAAGTTGATGACTTAATTATACAAATTCTGATAAAATCAAATGTTTAATCTTATTTAAAGAATAGTGTTATGTTTGGGAAGACTTTGCGATGACATAACAAGTCTTCATGTAATAATAATAGGGATGAAAATCAGGATATAAAGTTTCTCATACACTGTGATTTACCAGGGAAAAGGTTCCATGTCCCCATAGCCTGGGCACCTCATGGATCCAGACTAAGTAAAAGAGGCAGAACCATGAGTTTCTTTGACCACATGATTCCTACTGTAGTAGGGACAGATAATATTTTTTTTCAAGCCTAATTGAGAGAGGGAGGCTTATGAAAGAGGTCTCTGTTAAATAAATCAATATATATTATGGCTTCTTTATTACCTAATAATCTGCATTCCATTAAGAGCAGAGGTCAGAATGGCATGCCATATCGTCAGCACTTTTCTTTTCTTTTTATTTTTTGTGTTTATTTATTTTTGAGAGACAGACAGAGAGTAAGGGAGGGGCAGAGAAAGAGGGAGAAAGAGTTCCCAAGCAAGCTCCCTGCTGTCAGAACAGAGCCTGATGTGGGGCTTGAACTCACAAACCCTGAGATCATGACCTGAGCCAAAGCCAAGTGTCGGACGCTTAACCAACTAAGCCACCCAGGCACCCATTGTCAGCACCTTTCTTACCAATGATATCACCCAAATATCTGGTGTCAGGTTCTGTGTTGCATATTTAAACCTCATGGATTATGTACTATGATAATTTTATATATGAAAGGTAAGGCCTGGGTCCCTATAGGAGGCTACTAAACCCTGTAAACAAAAAAAGATGTGGGGGCACTGAAAAAATGGCAGAGAATTATCAGATATACTAAACTATGTAGTAAATTTAATGAATCATTTCTATGAAATATAACACTAAACAAAGCCATTCCATTTTAGGAGATAATAGGATCCCCCACTCAGAAAAATGAGTAAAACTTACTTATTATATCTATCCCTTTTGTTCAGATTTTTTTTCTACAATTAGCTTCCTTATGATGAATATTCTACCTAGGAAGCTGCATTCCTCCTCACCCTTAACGTGCTAAGCAACATGAGCAAAATTATATACTTAAATGTCTTGCAGATACAAAAATAAGATCTATACTTCAAGTCTTAATATGAGTTGTTTTTGTATGGGAGGAATGAACCAAGGATTTATGTCCCATTTCTGAATTTCTTTCTCTGAAATATATAAAGAGCACTATGAATTCTGAAAGTGAACAATTATGTAAGAGCGAAAAGTGAAAAATGTCCACTAACATAAATAAATTTATAGTGTTAACTACAACATAACTGATCACATAGAACTTAAACCTATAGTTTCAGTAGAGACATTTTATATGCAAAAGCTATACATCTACTTTCCTAAGAAATTATGAAAATCTTAGAAATATGTTTTGACCATTGGAAGTACTTACATCTTAAATGCTTTTCATCATGCACAACTTTAAACCTGAGGAGGAACTTACTACAAATAAATATCCTTTCCTGGATGGAGCAAACTCTTCACTGAAAAAAAAAAAAAAGGTGATACATTTCTCTTCTGCCTCATTTTCTTCTTCTTTTCCAGAGCTTCTTCATGGCATTTTTCATCTCTCCATTTCTCAGAGTATAGATTAGGGGGTTCAACATAGGAGTGATAACTGTGTAAAATACAGTCAAGGATTTATCAATGGGTAAGGTAGAAGGAGGTCTCACATACATGAAGATGCAGGGGACAAAGAAGAGGACCACCACTGTAATGTGGGAGCCACAGGTGGATAAGGCTTTGCGCCTCCCTTCCTGACTAAGGTTCTTCAGAGAGTGCAGAATGACCCCATAGGAGATGAGCAAGACCGTAAAGATGACCACACAGATTGCCCCATCATTGGCAACCACAGTGAGGCCAATAACGTAAGTGTCAGTGCAGGCAAGTTTTAATAATGGGTACATGTCGCAGATGAAGTGGTCAATGACATTGGGACCACAGAAGGGAAGGTTGTAAACAAAGAGAAGTTGAACAACAGCATGCAAAAAACCTCCAACCCAGGCCAACAGCAGCAACAAAACACACACCCGTTGATTCATGATGGTCAAATAATGCAAGGGTTTGCAGATGGCCACATAGCGGTCATAGGCCATGGCCACCAGGAGTAAAATCTCTGCACCACCAAACAAGTGTCCTATAAAGAGCTGGGACATGCAAGCTTGGAAGGAAATGGTTTTCTTCTCATAGAGTAAGTCTATAATCATATTTGGAGTGACTGTAGTTGAATACACAGCATCCATAAATGATAAGTAACCAAGAAAGAAATACATAGGGGAATCCAGGGTTGGACTGACCACCACGGTCACCACAATGAGGAGGTTGCCCACCATTGTCACAATGTAGATGAGCAAGAACACAACAAATAATATTTTCTGACCTTGGAGGCTCTGAGTGAGCCCCAAGAGGACAAACTCAGTCACATTGATCCTATGTTCCATATGTCCTTTTGCATGTCCTTATTTCAGAGTTCAGGACAAAATTAGCTATAGATATAATTATGACTAGTGACTTCCTGAAACTTTAACCTAATCTTTTTATTCATTCAACAAATAAATATTATAATTTCTTATGTCCCACTACTTTCAGAAATTATAGTATACAAGGCTGATTAAAGCATGCTCCCTAGGCTCAGCAATATTGCAGATTAATGGAGAGACAAGTAATTAAAGACATTTGTGGGGAAGGGGAATATTAAATAAATGGGTTGCTACAAGCAGCATTCCATCTGGAAACTGGTACAATTTTACCAATAGAGATTCTTCAAATAAAAAATTTTTAATGGATTAAGGTTTAATGAAAAACTAAAGCAAGATTTATATTTACTCCCCAGTTAATAAAAGACGTGACTATCTATATTCTAGAATGCTCTTAACTAGTAAATAAAATCACAAATTGGTGTATTTTACAATTTCAAAACATCTTAAGGATTTAAAAAAAGATACCACAACATCAATAGATGAAAGTATTTGGGAGAAAATATTTACATTTTAGAGGATATACACAGAGTTAATATCAAAATGGACACAGAGCTCTAAACATTTAAGTAAATGACAAATGATTCAATGGCAAAGTGAGTAAATCATATAAGCAAGTAATAAAAGGAATGGCCAACAAATGTATGTTCTGATGCTGAAACTCACCTATGAACAGAAACATGAATTGAAGTAACACCTGGCTTATGAAAGTGTTCCCTTGGACTCTTCAAAATCACATTTTCAAGATATGTGGATGCTACATCATCTTCTAAACTTTCACAGGTTAACAAGCAATGCTCAGAGAACACATGAGTTGAAACTATCATGAGATTTACAAGGATCTGCCCATTAAAATATCCCTAAATAGTTACACCTGAAACTATGTCTAGAAACACAGATGTTAGAGAAAGTGCATTTATTGTGGATCTTTGTATGTGAAAATAGCTAAAAGAATATTACAAAACTGAGTCAATCCTCACATATGTTAGTATCCCAAAGAGTGTCTAACATG
Organism: Felis catus; assembly: GCF_018350175.1. Taxonomy (NCBI): domain Eukaryota; kingdom Metazoa; phylum Chordata; class Mammalia; order Carnivora; family Felidae; genus Felis; species Felis catus. The sequence continues at coordinate 100,292,790 of NC_058377.1, read as the reverse complement.
GCTGATTTTAAGAATCACACAGGAGAACTTTTAAAGGACTGTGAATTCCCGCACCACCAAAATCTAAAATGTAAAGCCTAGGCTGGACTCTTACATCTAGTTAACCTTCCTGGGTTACCTGCAACTAAGACAGCCGTTCAGTCCAAGGTCTGGGTTGTAGTCCCTTCTCCCATGTATTTTGTACGCTGATGACACCTCTGTGCACACAGAGCAGGAAAACACATGCACCATCACTGGACCTTGAACTGTTTCCATGTGAACAATGCTTTCCATGCTTGCAGAAAGTCTCAGTCATTTCAGTCTTTCAGAAAAAGGCTACCCCTTAAATTGCCGGGTTTTTTCAAAACAAATATGAAGGTCCTGTAACCTAAACAAGTCTGAATCTCGACTGGGAACAAAGAGACCCCAAATCTTCATTGTTGGCAGAATTTGTTCTAACAACAAATGAATGTTAAACAAACATCGTGAGGTTAAAAAAAGGGGTCAGCTTTATAGGAGATAAAATTGTGATTTGTTTAAACAAAGGTTATGTGGTTTGGTTTTTATGTCAATGTAAGTAAAATAGGGAAATATCCTTTGACAACATTCAATTCTCTATCAATTACACTGGCCTGTCTTCACAAAGCACAGCAAAATTTTGGATTTCCTGAATGATGGAGAATAACTCATATACATACTTCATTATGTTCTGAGTCCATCATTTCAATTCCTGAAAAAGCCAGTTGTGTGAACAGTGATACAAACACTCTCTGAGGTCAAGACAAATATCTGTAAACACTTTATCTGGGGTTGGACTACAATACATATGGATGAGTCATTCAATTGGTGCATCTCCAAGAGTCATTTTTCCCTAATTAAATTCATTGGGACCTTCATCATAATTTTGAGAGTAGACCCTGCATCTCCAGAGATGCCAGCAGAATAATCACCATGTACAACAGGACTTGCAGAAACACGTCCTTGGGGTGAGGGGACGGGGTGGATCACAAAAGAACAACTTGAGATTGAGTCACCAAAAGGGAAATGTCCAGTGTGGGCAGAAATAAAACATGTAAACACTCTCTTCTTAAATCATGACTTTCAAAATAGACAAAGGTGTGTCAATTAGGTTTAAGCTACGTCTTTGCCCACAGAAACTGCACTGACTTCCAGAAGATGATGAAAACAAATTTCATAATAAGCCATTTAAAACCTATCTCTAATGTAGATAAAGCAAGCTTCTCCCCTAAAAGGAGAGTCTTGAGTTTGTCACATAGTGGCACACAGGTAAGTTGATAGCATCCGTGTCAGTATTGGGGGGGGTGGGGAGGGAAAAAAGAGTGTGGGAGGATTCCACTATCTCGGGGTGCCCAGGGAATGCTCACCAAAACAGATACACAGGAGCCCAGAAAACAAGTTGCAATGCATTTCAAAGAACTTAAATCATACAGAATACATATAATGAAATTCAGCTGGAAATTGATAACAAAAATATAACAATGTTTCCTAATTATTTACAAATTGAGCAACATAAATCTGAATTACCATGGATTAAAGAAGAAATACCAGTGAATAGTTTTTAAAATAAAATTTCAACAGAAAGATAATGAAAGATGTGTGTGTGTGTGTGTGTGTGTGTGTGCGCGCGCGCGCGCGCGCGCACGTGCGCTGGATACAGCTAAAGGAGTGCTTAGAAAGAAATATAGAGCTTTAGGTAGAAGTACTAGAAAACAAGAGATATTACAGAAATGAAGTAAGCTTCCATCCTAAGAACCTGAAAAAAGGGAAAGCAAAATACACCCAGAGAACATTGTAGGATAGAAATAGTAAATAAAAGAAATCGTGGAAAGAGAAATTAATTAAATAGAAAGTAGAAGAGTATTAAAACAAAACAGAAAAAAAACTATAAATCCAGGAATAGGTTCCTCAAAAGATTCATAAGATTGATGTTCTTAGCTAAATGGATTAAGAAAAACTAAGAGAAAGAAAAAGGATCAGAATCAAGAATGAAGGGAGAGCCATTACTGCATTCTACTGATGTGAAAAAGATAACCAAAGAATATCATAAATGGTTTTATGTTGGCAAACTTGTCAATTAGAAAGTGGACCACTGCTATGAAATATATGGCTTTCTAAACAGGCACAGAAAAATAATTAAAAATGAATAACCTGGGGCACCTGGCTGGGTCAATCAGTAGAACCTTCCACACTGGATCCCAGAGTGGTCATTCTGACCACTTCCACCACTTCCCAGTTCCAGCCCGCCATTGGTGTAAAGGTTACTTAAGTCAAATGATAATATTTTTAATGGAATATTCTAATACCATTAAATTATTTCTTTAAAATTCTTCCCCTCCCAGGGTGACTCCCTCTGTTGGGGGAGCACGTAGCTCTCAGTCTTGGGGTTGTGAGTTCAAGCCCCATGCAGGGTGTATAGATTACTCAAATAAACCTAAAAAAAAAATCCTTCCCCTCCAAAATAAAATTTCACTCCTATACAGCTTTATCAAGGATTCTATATAAAAATTAATCAAAATATAGTACCAATCTTATATAAACAAGTTCAGGGAATGTGGGGAAATTAAAATACTTCCAGACTCATTTTATGCACTCAGCATAACCCTAATACCAGAAAGAAACAATAATAAGAAGATATTAAGGGTATTATAAGAAAAATAATCAGACTAATATCTCACATTAGCAGAGACACAAAATCTTGAATACAATATTTAGTTTCTTTTGGATTTTTTAAAATTCTTACTGTTAATGTTTACGAGGCAGGTTTGGAACAGCGCTCAGCATAGTGCTAATTACATCCCACTACTGGGGCACGATCTTTGTAATTTACTCAACCCAGTGCCCTGCCCTGTGAACTAGGAGGTTGTCCAGCTGGGAGAACAAGCACCACTCCTGGACCAATAAGTACCGGGCACTCCTCCCTAATGTACCCAGGAAAACTCCACCCAGGTTCAAGTAGTTTCCTCAAATGCAGCACTGGTCCCTACTCTGATGAACAATCCAGGGGGATCCTAACAGCTCTTTAGAATTTTCTCTCTCTTAGTATCTTTCTGTGAGAAGGAGAGGAGAAGGAGAATAATAATGAGACTTCAGCACTCACAACATGCATGGTACAAACAAGCTACCTGTCCTGTTATTTTATTGTGTCTAGGAGGATATTTCCCTCTTATGGGCGCAAATATCAGTTGAAAGTAGGGAAAGATAGGGGTGCCTTGGGGGGTTCAGTCTGTTAATCTTGTTAGTCTTGATTTAAACTCAGGTTATGATCTCACAGTTGTGAGATCGAGCCCTGCGTCAGGCTCCATGAGTGTGGAGCCTGCTTGGGATATTCTCTCTCTCTCTCTCTCTCTCTCTCTCTCTCTCTCTCTCTCTCAATAAATAAATGAACACTAAAATAAAAGTAAAGTAGGAAAGGGAAAGCTAAATATAAATAACCCTTGACCCTTTACAATTTTGTTGTTCAGACTTCTAGAATAAATAGGGCTGCATAAGTCAGAAATTATGACAGACTTATCATGTTTTTTTAATTAAAAAACTATAAAGAGGAGGGGCGCCTGGGTGGCTCAGTAGGTTAAGCAACCAACTTCGGCTCAGTTCATGATCTCAGGGTTTGTGAGTTTGAGCCCCGCATTGGGCTCTGTGTTGACAGCTCAGAGCCTGGAGCCTGCTTCGGATTATGTGTCTCCCTCTCTTTCTGTCCTTCCCCTGCTCGTGCTCTGTCTCTCTCTGTCTCTCAAAAATAAATAAAGTGTTAAAAAATAAAAAAGAAGATACATCTCCAGGCACAGCAAAAAATAAGAGTCATTAGATACTATCCACTCAATTTATGCAAATAAAGTTGAAAGCCTGAATGAAATGGACAATTATCTAAGGAAATATAATTTACCTAAACTAAAAAATGGTAAAGAAAGAAAAATTAATGGACTGATGTCTGTGAAAGAAATCAATGAAGTGGACCAAACACTTGGGAGAATTCCACCTAAGAAGCAGCTGTAGGTTGTGATTAACAACACATTGAATTGATTCTGGCATTGACACTCTCTCAGGGTGGTGGCCATCAGTAAGTTACTTAACCCCCCCAAACCTCCAACTCTACAAGAAGAAAATGGGCCCAATTATATTATCAATATCATCGTGTCATTATAAGGAACAAATGAGTAAACATACATGTGCTTAGAAAAGTTCCCCAAAAATAATCGACAATAGATGCTAGGTGTAATTGTTACTCACAAACCTTCAAATAAAATGTCATCCCAAAACTGTTTAAACTGTTCAAGAAGATAGATTATTTTAAATGAAAACTCCCAATTCTCTGAGTCCCCAACCATCCCCATACGCATATTGCTTTTCTAGCCCTCTGTGATGCAGTATGCCTCACCACACATGGGGACCGAGGTCTGGTACTGAGAGCCCTGTATCCCAGGAAACAGGGCATGGCCAGAAAGGTACCACCCCCTCACCTGTCACGCAAAGCACATTCATGGAGTAATTTGTACTAAACCATTTATAGATGACCCACTTCTAGGTCAAGGCTTCATACATAGCACAGCAGCTCTCTCACGGCAATCTACTGAAAGTCAGCCCTCAGACACCCAGTTTGTACTAAAAAATAGTAATACGGAGACAAAATGCAATGTCTAGTCATGAGAAACACCCTTGGCAGATTAGGAATAGAAGTTAACTTTTCCAGTATGTTACGAGGCATCTCCAAAACCCTATAGTTAACCTCATACTTAATCATGGAAACTTAAATGCTTTTCCTAAGATCATGAACAAGGATGGCCTCTCTCGCCATTCCTACTCAACACCAGATGTAAGTCCTAATGAGAGCAAACAGGCAAAATAAAGAAATAAAATGCATCGTACTGGAAAGAATGGAATTAAAATCTCCCTATTCACAAACAAAATAGTTGATTACCTAGGAAATCTCAAAGAACCTACAAAAACAACTACTATGAGTATAATAAGGTCATATGATACATACATGGTCAAAAAAATTAATCATATATCTATAAACTAACAAAAAAAACAATTTGAAATTGTAATTTTTAAATGCACCATCTAAACTAACAATACAAATTGTGAAATCCTTAGGCAAAAAAATACATAAATATATGCTGTAAGATGCTTAAACTACAAAATACTGATGAAAATGACAAAGGAAAACTAAATATGTGGAGACATATACCATAGTCAGGAACTTGAACACTCATTATTATTAAAATCTCAAATCTCCTCATATAGATCTGTAGACTCAAGGCAATTCTCAACAAATCCCACTAAGTTGTGTGTGTGTGTATGTGTGTGTGTGTGTGTGTGTGTGTGTGTGTGTGTGTGTGTAAAAATTAACAAGCTGATTCAAAAATTTATATAGAAAGGTCAAATAACTAGAATAGCCAAAATTAATTTTGAAAAGAACAATTTTAAGAACTTGTACTATCTGCTTTCTAGACTCAATATACAGTATTGGAAAAAAGATACATATGAGATCAATGAAATGGAAAAGTCTACAGACAGACCCTCATATTTAATGACTTATAACAAATGCATAGAGGCAATTCAGGATAGAAATGATAGCCTTTTCAACAAATGGCTCTGCAATAATAAGATACCTATTTGCAAAAAGTGAACTTTTGATCAATACCTCAAACCATAAATAAAATTTAATCCAAAATGGCTCACCAAGTTAAATGTTTAACCTAAAACTGTAGAACTTCTCAATGTGAACATCAGAGATGTTTGTGACCTTAAATCAGGCAAAGATTTCTTAGGTATGACAATAAAATCATGTTTAAATTTTAAAAAATGATAAATTGGATTCCATAACACAGAAATTCTGCACTTCAGAAAATATTTTAAAGAAAATGAGTCACTTCTCCCAAGCCTTACAGAAGTATTCTGGAGGTGACTGACTGGCTGGTTCAGTGGGTAGTGCAAACCACTCTTGATCTCAGGGTTGTGAGTTCAAGCCCCACATTGGGCATAGAGCTTGCTTTAAAAAAGGGGGAACAGGAAGATGGTGACGTATGAGGATGCTAGGCTCACCTCGTCCTGCTGATTGTGTAGATTCCACCCACATTGGCCTAAATAACCCAGAAAACTGCCAGAAGACTAGTAGAACAAACTCCCTGGAGCTAAGCATAGACAAGAGGCCCACAGAAGAGGGTAGGAAGGGCAAAGAGGTGGTGCTTGCTACACGGACTGGCGGGAGGGAGCAGGGGCGGTGGAGGGGCAGTCCAACCGGCAAAGCAGAGCCCCCAAAGTCTGGAATGCAAAAGCAGAAGGTCCGGACTCTGTGAGTTCTGACAGCCAGAGGGACTTAACATCTGGAATGTTAAAAGTCAACATCTCTGCTGTCAGAGAGCAGGGAGGGTGAGAGGATACCAGGAGGGAGAGTTGTTGAGCCCCAAAAGGACAGAGCTCGGCTGAGGAACAAAGGGACTGGCAAGCGCCATTTCCCTCTCCATCCCCCAGCTGAAATTCCAAAGGGAAGCAGTTCCCCTCACCAACTTGCCTACACCACGCAAATGCCCAACACTGTGCTTCTGTGGATCCATCCCTCTCACCGGCCTGCCTCCCTCCCGGTGCTTCAGGGCCCCTCCCGCAGGGGACCACCAACAGCAAAGCGAGCTACGCCTGCCCCTCCCACCCCTGTACACCTTGCAGATCCACCCCAGCTAATATGCCCTTGGCCAGATCCCATCAAAGTAGCACAAGCCTGGCAGTGTGGAAGCAGCCCAGACAGGGGCCACACCACTCCACAGTGAGTCCTGCCCCTGGGAGAGGGGAAGATAAGGTACACACTAGTCTGACTGTGGCCCCAGCAGTGGGCTGGGGTCAGACATCAGTTCTGACTGCAGCCGCACCCACCAACAAAAGTTTCTCTGGACAACACAGAGGAGGTGCCCTGCAGTTTGGAGCTACCACAGGGACTAGCCAAAATGACGAAACGGAAAAATGCGCCTCAAAAGAAACTCCAGGAAGTAGTGACAGCTAACAAATTGATCAAAACCTATTTAAGAAATTAGAATAATTTAGAATAATAGAATAATTTAGAATAATAGTCATAAAATTAATCACTGGGCTTGAAAACAGCATAGAGGACAGCAGAGAATCTATTGCTACAGAGATCAAGTGACTAAGAAATAGTCATGAGGAGCTAAAAAATGTTGTAAATGAGGTGCAAAATAAAATGGAGGCGACCACAGCTCGGAGTGAAGAGGCAGAGGAGAGAATAGGTGAATTAGAAGATAAAATTATGGAAAAAGAGGAAGCTGAGAAAAACAGAGATAATAAAGTCCAGGAGTATGAGGGGAGAATTAGAGAACTAAGTGATGCAATCAAACGGAAAAATATCCATATAATAGGAATTCCAGAAGAAGAAGAGAGAGAGAAAGGGGCTGAAGGTGTACTTGAACAAATCAGAGCTGAGATCTTCCCTGATCTGGGGAAGGAAAAGGCATTGAAATCCAAGAGGCACAGAGAACTCCCTTCAAACATAACTTGAATCAATCTTCTGCACGACATATCATAGTGAAACTGGCAAAATACAAGGATAAAGAGAAAATTCTGAAGATAAACAGGCTCTAACTTATAAAGGGAGACCCATAAGACTAGTGGCAGACCTATCTACTGAAACTTGGCAGGCCAGAAAAGAATGGCAGGAAATCTTCAATGTGATGAACAGAAAAAATATGCAGCTGAGAATCCTTTATCCAGCAAGTCTGTCATTCAGAATAGAAGGAGAGATAAAGGTTTTCCCAAACAAACAAAAACTGAAGGAATTCCTCACCACTAAACCAGCCCTACAAGAGATCCTAAGGGGGACTCTGTGAGTGAAATGTTGCAAGGACTACAAAGTACCAGAGACATCACTACAGGCATGAAACCTACAGACATCACAGTGACTCTAAACCCACATCTTTCATTAATAACACTGAATGTAAATGGACTAAATGCTCCAACCAAAAGACATAAGGTATCAGAATGGATAAAAAAACAAGACCCATCTATTTTCTGTCTACAAGAGACTCATTTTAGACCTGAGAACACCTTCAGATTGAAAGTGAGGGGATGGAGAACTATCTATCATGCTACTAGAAGTCAAAAGAAAGCTGGAGTAGCCAAACTTATATCAGACAAACTAGACGTTATTTTTTTTTGAAATTTATTGTCAAATTGGTTTCCATACAACACCCAGTGCTCATCCCAAAAGGTGCCCTCCTCAATATCCATCCCTCCCCTCCCTCCCACCCCCCATCAACCCTCAGTTTATTTTCAGTTTTTAAGAGTCTCTTATGCTTTGGCTCTCTCCCACTCTAACCTCTTTTTTTTTCCTTCCCCTCCCCTATGGGTTTCTGTTAAGTTTCTCAGGATCCACATAAGAGTGAAAACATATGGTATCTGTCTTTCTCTGTATGGCTTATTTCACTTAGCATAACACTCTCCAGTTCCATCCACATTGCTACAAAGGGCCATATTTCATTCTTTCTCATTGCCACATAGTACTCCACTGTGTATATAAACCACAATTTCTTTATCCATTCATCAGTTGATGGACATTTAGGCTCTTTCCATAATTTGGCTATTGTTGAAAGTACTGCTATAAACATTGGGGTACAAGTGCCCCTATGCATCAGTATTCCTGTATCCCTTGTGTAAATTCCTAGCAGTGCTACTGTTGGGTCATAGGGTAGGTCTATTTTTAACTTTTTGAGGAACTTCCACACTGTTTTCCAGAGCGGCTGCAACAATTTGTGTTCCCACCAACAGTGCAAGAGGGTTCCCGTTTCTCCACATCCTCTCCAGCATCTATAGTCTCCTGATTTGTTCATTTTGGCCACTCTGACTGGCGTGAGGTGGTATCTGAGTGTGGTTTTGATTTGTATTTCCATGATGAGGAGCAATGTTGAGCATCTTTTCCTGTGCCTGTTGGCCATCCGGATGTCTTCTTTAGAGAAGTGTCTATTCATGTTTTCTACCCATTTCTTCACTGGATTATTTGTTTTTCAGGTGTGGAGTTTGGTGAGCTCTTTATAGATTTTGGATACTAGCCCTTCAGACAAACTAGACTTTAAATTAAAGTTTGTAATAAGAGTTGAAGAAGAGCATTATATAATAATTACAGGGTCTATCCATCAAGAAGAACTAACAATTATAAATGTCTATGCGCCGAATATGGGAGCCCCCAAATATATAAAACAACTAACTACTCACAAACATAAGCAACCTTATTGACAAGAATGTGGTATTGCAGGGACTTTAACACTCCACTTACAGAAATGGATAGATCATCTAGACACAACATCAATAAAGAAACCAGGGCCCTGAATGATACATTGGATCAGATGGACTTGACAGATATATTTAGAACTCTGCATCCCAAAGCAACAGAATATACTTTCTTCTTGAGTGCGCATGGAATATTCCCCAAATAGGTCACATACTGGGTCACAAAACAGCCCTTCATAAGTATACAAGAATTGAGATCATACCATGTACACTTTCAGACCACAATGCTATGAAACTTGAAATCAACCACAGGAAAAAGTCTGGAAAACCTCCAAAAGCATGGAGGTTAAAGAACACCCTACTAAAGAATGAGTGGGTCAACCAGGAAATTAGAGAAAAAATTAAAAAATATATGGAAACAAATTAAAATGAAAATGCAACAATCCAAACGCTTTGGGATGCAGCAAAGGCAGTCCTGAGAGGAAAATACATTGCAATCCAGGCCTATCTCAAGAAACAAGAAAAATATAAAATACAAAATTTAATAGCACACCAAAGGAAATAGAAGCAGAACAGCAAAGACACCCCAAACCCAGCAGAAGAAGAGAAATAATAAAGATCAGAGCAGAAATAAACAATATAGAATCTAAAAAAAAAAACTGTAGAGCAGATCAATGAAACCAAGAGTTGGTTTTTTGAAAAAATAAACAAAATTGATGAACCTCTAGCCAGGCTTCTCAAAAAGAAAAGGGAGATGACCCAAATAGATAAAATCATGAATGAAAATGGAATTATTACAACCAATCCCTCAGAAATACAAGCAATTATCAGGGAATATTATGAAAAATTATATGCCAACAAACTGGACAACCTGGAAAAAATGGACAAATTCCTAACCCACACACTTCCAAAACTCAAACAGGAAGAAATAGCAAACGTGAACAGACCCATAACCAGTGAAGAAATTGAATCAGTTATCAAAAATCTCCCAACAAATAAGAGTCCAGGACCAGATGGCTTCCCTGGGGAATTCTACCAGACATTTAAGGCAGAGATAATACTGAATGTTCTCAAGCTGTCTCAAAAAACAGAAAGGGAAGGAAAACTTCCAGACTCATTCTATGAATCCAGCATTACTTTGATTCCCAAACCAGACAGAGACCCAGCAAAAAAGGAGAACTACAGGCCAATATCCCTGATAACTATGGATGCAAAAATTCTCAACAAGATACTAGCGAATCGAATTCAACAGCATATAAAAAGAATTATTCACCATGATCAAGTGGGATTCTTTCCTGGGCTGCAGTGCTGGTTCAATATTCGCAAATCAATCAATGTGATACATCGCATTAATAAAAGAAAAGAACAGAACCATATGATCCTGTCAATCGATAAAGAAAAAGCATTTGACAAAATTCAGCATCCTTTCTTAATAAAAACCCTCGAGAAAGTCAGGATAGAAGGAACATTCTTAAACACCATAAAAGTCATTTAAGAAAAGCCCACAGTTAACATCATACTCAATGGGGAAAAACTGAGCTTCCCCCCTGAATTCAGGAACACGACAGAGATGTCCACTCTCACCACTGTTGTTTCACATAGTGTTGGAAGTTCTAGCATCAGCAATCAGACAACAAAAGGAAATCAAAGGCATCAAAATTGGCAGAGATTAAGTCAAGCTTTCATTTTTTGCAGATGACATGATACTATACATGAAAAACCTGATAGACTCCACCAAAAGTCTGCTAGAACTGACACATGAATTCAGCAAAGTCTCAGGATACAAAATCAGTGTACAGAAATCAGTTGCATTCTTATACACTAATAATGAAGCAACAGAAAGACAAATAAAGAAACTGATCCCATTCACTACTGCACCAAGAATCATAAAGTATCTAGGAATAAACCTAACCAAAGATGTAAAAGATCTGTATATCTGTATACTGAAAACTATAGAAAGCTTATGAAAGAAATTGAAGAAGATACAAAGAAATGGAAAAACATTCTATCCTCAAGGATTGGAAGAATAAATATTGTTAAAATGTCAATACTACCCAAAGCTATCTACACATTCAATGCAATCCGAATCAAAATTTCACCAGCATTCTTCTCAAAGCTAGAACAAGCAATCCTAAAATTTTTATGGAACCACAAAAGACCCCAAATAGCCAAGTAATATTGAAGAAGACCAAAGCAGGAGGCATCACAATCCCAGACTTTAGCCTCTACTACAAAGCTGTCATCATCAAGACAGCATGGTATTGGCACAAAAACAGACACATAGACCAATGGAATAGAATAGAGGCTCCAGAATTGGACCCACAAAAGTATGGCCAACTAATCTTTGATAAAGCATGAAAGAATATCCAATGGAAAAAAGGCAGTCTCTTTAACAAATGGTGCTGGGAGAACTGGACAGCAACATGCAGAAGGATGAAACTAGACAACTTTCTTACCCCATTCACAAAAGTAAACTCAAAATTGATGAAAGACCTGAATGTGAGACAGGAAACCATCAAAACCCTAGAGGAGAAAGCAGGAAAAGACCTCTCTGACCTCAGCCGCAGCAATTTCTTACTTGACACATCTCCAAAGGCAAGGGAATTAAAAGCAAAAATGAACTATTGGGACCTCATGAAGATAAAAATCTTCTGCACTACAAAGGAAACAATCAAAAAACTAAAAGGCAACCGACGGAATGGGAAAAGATATTTGCAAATGACATATCGGATAAAGGGCTAGTATTCAAAATCTATAAAGAACTCACCAAACGCTACACCTGAAAAACAAATAATCCAGTGAAGAAATGAATGGACACTTCTCTAAAGAAGACTTTCAATTGGCCAACAGGCACATGAAAAGATGCTCAACATCGCTCCTCATCAGGGAAATACAAATCAAAACCACACTCAGATACCACCTCACGCCAGTCAGAGTGGCTAAAATGAACAAATCAGGAGACTATAGATTCTGGCGAGGATGTGGAGAACCGGGAACCCTCTTGCACTGTTGTTGGGAATGCAAACTGGTGCAGCCGCTCTGGAAAACAGTGTGGAGGTTCCTCAAAAAATTAAAAATAGATCTATCCTATGACCCAGAAATAGCACTGCTAGGAATTTACCCAAGGGTACAGGAGTGCTGATGCATAGGGGCACTTGTAGAATGCATTGGGCATTCTACCCCAATGTTTATAGCAGCACTATCAACAATAGCCAAATTATGGAAAGAGCCTAAATGTCCATCAACTGACAAATGGATAAAGAAGATGTGGTTTATATATACAATGGAATACTACCTGGTAATGAGAAAGAATGAAACATGGCCTTTTGTAGCAACATGGATGAAACTGGAGCGTGTTATGCTAAGTGAAATAAGTCATACAGAGAGAGACAGATACCATATGTTTTCACTCTTATGTGGATCCTGAGAAACTTAACAGAAGACCATAGGGGGAGGGAAAAGGAGGGGAAAAGTTAGAGAGGTTGGGAGGCAAACCATAGAGACTCTTAAAAACTGAGAATAAACTGAGGGTTGATGGGGGGTGGGAGGGATGGGAAAGTGGGTGATGGGCATTGAGGAGGGCACCTGTTGGGAGGAGAACTGGGTGTTGTATGGAAACCAATTTGGTAATAAGTTTATTTTTAAAAAATGAAAAGACGAGAACAGACTGCAAGAAAACATTTGCAAATTATATATCTGAACAAGGGCTTGTTTTCAAAACCATAAAGAACTCTCAACTTTCAAGAATAATAAACAACTCAGCATATAATAGTCCAAAGAACTGAGCAGACATTTCACCAAAGAAGATACATAAGTGGCAAAACAGTACATGAAAACTGTCCAAAATCATTAACTATTCAGGAAATACAAAGCAAAACCACAACAAGGTATCACTACTGACCTATTCAAAGGACAGAATTAAAAACTTGACAATACCAGGTTCTGACAAAGGTAGAGAAAACCTAGAAATGTTATTCTCTGCTGGTAATATGCTACCCTTTGGAAAACAGTTTAAAAGTGTTTTATGAAATTATACACTCACCATAAGACCCATCTTGCCTGCTCTTAGGAACGTATCCAATTGTAATGGGAACTTACATTCATGCAAAAACCCATACATGAATATTTATAGTAGTTTCACTCATAATTTCAAATATCTGAAAATAACCCAATACCTCTCAACCAAAAAAGGGATAAACAAACCCTAATATATCCATAAGATGGAATAGTACTCAGCAATAAAAATCAATGAACTGCTGATAAACACAGTGATATCCATAACTCTTAAATGCATAATAGTAAGAGAAAGAAGCCAGATTGAAAAGACTACATACTGGACATGATCTTATATATAAAGAACCCTAAATGTTCCACCAAAAACTGTTAGAACTAATAAACAAATTCAATGAAGTTGCAAAATCCAAAATCAATATACAAAATCCAGCTGCAGGGGCACCTGCGTGGCTCAGTCGGTTAAGCATCTGACTTCAGCTCAGGTCATGATCTCATGGTTCATGGGTTCGAGCCCCGCATCGGGCTTTGTGCTGACAGCTCAGAGCCTGGAGTCTGCTTCAGATTTTGTGTCTCCCTCTGTCCCTCTCCTGCTCATGCTCTGTCTCTCTCTGTCTCTCAAAAATAAATAAATCTAAAAAATTTTTTTAATAAAAAAATTTTTAAAAATCCAGTTGCATTATACATACTAGCAATTAACCATCCAAAAACCAAATTAAGAAAATCTCATTTATAATGCCATCAAAAAGAATAAAATACTTAGGAATAAATTTAACCAAGGAAATGAATAATTTGCTCCCTTAAAATGATATGACATTGATGAAGAAATTAAAGATACAAATAAAAGGAAAGATATCCTGTGTTCATGGATTGAAAGAATAAATATTATTTAAATGTCCATACTATCCAAGTTAATCTGCAGATTCAATACAATCCCTATCAAAACTCCAATGGCAATTGTCACAGAAACTGAAAAAAAAAATGATAAAATTCAGAAAGAACCCCAAAGACCCCATGTAGCCAAAAAATCTTGAGAAAGAAAAAAGCTAGAGACATCACAAAATATATTACAAAATTATGGTAATCAAGAGTATAGTTCTGGCATTAAAACAGGTATGCAGACCCATGGAATAGAAAAGAAAGCTCAGAAATAATTACATGTATATACAGTCAATTGATCTTTGAAAACGGGGCCGGGAACACACTGTGGAGAAAGGAAAGTTACTTTGTTATGCTTGGAAAACTGGATATCAATATGCAAAAGAATGAAATTGGACCTGAGTTATTGTTTGAACATTTGTATTCCTCAAAACTTATATTTTCAAATCCTAATGTCCAATGTAATGGTATTAGGAGGTGTGCCTTTGGGAGGTGATTAGATCATGAGGGCAGAGCTCTCATGAATGAAATTAACCCTTATAAAAGAAGCTTGTTGGTGAGGCTGTAGAAAAGGTGAAACCTTTATAAACTGTTGATGGGAATGTAAATTGGTGCAATCACTGTGAAAAACACTATGGAAATTCCTAAAATAATTAAAAGTAGAACTATTCCTATGATATAGCAATCCTACCTCTAGGTATATATATATCCAAAGGAAATGATATCAGTATCTTGAGATATCTGCACCCCCATGCTCACTGAAGAGTTATTCACAACAGCCAAGATACAAAAACAACCCAAGTGTCTGTTAATGACGAAGGGACAAAGAAATGAGGCATATATAAACAGTGGAATATTATTCAGTCATAAAAAGGGAAATTCTGCCTTTTGAGACATGGATGAACCTGGAGGACGTTAAGTGAAATAAGCCAGATACATAAAGGCAAATACTATATGACCTCATTTATATGTGGAAGCAAAAAAAAAAGTCAAATTTATAGAGGCAGAGGGGAAAATGTTGATTGCCAGGGACAAGGAGTTGGCAAAATGATGTTCAAAAACTAGAAACTTTCAGTTATAAGATGAATAAATTCTGAGGATCTAATATACAGCATGGTGTCTCTGGTTAATAATACTTTTATTATTTATTTGAAATTTGCTAAGAGTACATTTTAAGTGGTCTTACCATTTAAAAAAAAAAGAAAAAATATGTGAGGTAATAGATGCGTTGATGAGTTTGATTGTGGTAACCACTTCACAATGTGTACATATATCAAATCATCACATATTGCATCTTAAATCTATACAATTTCAATTAGTCAATTATACTTCAATAAAGGTAGAAGAAAAAAGGACTCTATCTGGATGATTCAATTCATATGACTTTCTGGAAAAGACAGAACAATAGGGATAGAAATAGATCAGAATTGGCCAGGATCTAGAGGCTAGAGTAGAAGGGGCCTACAAAGATACATGGAGAAATGTTTTTGGTGATGAAACACTCACATACTGATGGTGATGGTGTTTACCAGACCATACATAACTGTATGTATTTGTCAAAACTTGGGGGAACTTAGACTAAAAAGGATGAAATATGTACTATGAAGATTATATCTTATTTAAAAGTGGGGAAAAAACATTTTCTACACTGAAACAACAGACACTTGGAAAACATAATACAAGATTCTATTTGCAAAAGAGCATAAAAGAACTTTACTCAAAAAGACTACATTTACAAAGAAACACACTAGGTCTATATGAACATCAAAGAAGGTTTGTTAAATGAAAAGACCTACCCAGTTTTTGGATGAGAATTCTCAATTCTCTAAAGATATTAGCTCTTTCTAAATCAAATCGCATTGAAAATATTAATTAAACTTAGTTTTTACCAGAGTAACCTATTAAATTTTTATGTTAAAACATAAATATGAAAGAATAGACACAGTTCTGATAAGAAATAGTATGGAGTACTAGGCTTGTCAGATATCAAGGTGTCTTATAAATAAAGTGCAATTACATTGTATCTTAAATGGCACATGAATAAAAAAAATGGAAAATAACAGAGTCTTAATTGGATCTAAGCATATGCCATATTTTAGAATACAAACTTAGGATATCAAAGCAATGGGGGAAAAGAAGGATACATCTGTACAAATACCTAGAAAAATAAATAAAATTTAATCTCTAGTAACTCCTTACATCAAAATGTAGATGGATCAAAAAATTCAATGTAAAATATATGACCACAAAACAATGAAAAAGTTAAACGTTGGAAAGCATGTGGAAGAATATTTTGTTAACACTGAAATAGTGAAAGATGTTCTGAGCAAGATACAAAAGCCAAAGACATTATTAAGAGATTTGATTATATAAATGTAATAATATTTCTACATGACCAAAAATATTCTGCACGCTATAATAATATCCAAACTGAATCATATCCAAATTGAATATACACATACAATGGTGAAAGGGATAGCTTCTTCACCGTATGACTAAATCACACAAATCCACATGGAAAAGATCAGCAATCAAATCAAGCAGGTAAAAGTCATTAATATATAATTCACAAAAGAATAATATAATAATTTTAAACATATGAATAGATGCTCAAGTTCAATTATAGTTACTGAATTTCAATTAAAGTAATGAAACACAAGTCCTTTAATCAGATTCTAAAATACCATAAATGTTTGTCAAGCACTGGTTGATGAGAATGTGCACAAAAAGGTGTTTTCTAGACCAAGGGAAGTAGTGTAATTTGGTCCAAGCTCATGGATGATATTTGGGCAATAACTCCATTATCAACGATTTCAAATACACATACCAAATGATGGAACAATTCCACTTCTAAAACTCATACTTGAAAATTTTCACAAAGACAGAGTTATTGACCATAGAAAAAGGCTCAGGAACATGAAAAGGACTGGAAACACTAATTTTACTGTATCTTTATAGAGAAGTTTTAGGCAGTATGAGGAACCTGAGAATGAATTACATCTATACACTGATACGGAAAGATCTTCAGAGGCTGAGTAGTAAGTACACAAGTTATACACAGAGACATAAACACAAACACATATATGGAAATATGATTTTATTATCAAAGATTATTAATTGAGAAGTCTTAGAAACAATGATACTCTTAGTATACTGATTACATATAGAACAGGGAGACTACAGTGAGAGATGGGGAGGATGTTTATTACATACTATGTCCCCTTAATATGGATTCTATTCTTAGTGTTTATTATTATCTACTATACTTTCAAATATATCTTAAAATGTTGGGGCACCTGGATGGTTTAGTTGTTTAAGTGTCCTACCCATGATTTCAGCTCAGGTCATGATCTTGTGATTCATGAGATAGAGCTCTGTGTAGGGCTTTGCACTGACAGCAAGGAGGCTGTAGGGGGTTCTCTCTCTGTCCCCCCACCTCCACTCTCCTCTCTCTCTCTCTCTCTCTCTCTCTCTCTCTCTCTCTCTCTCTTATAAAATGAATAAACTTTTTTAAGGTAACTATTACATTAAAATCTCGTATGTAATGGAAAGAAATTAAATAGAGAAGAAAGTTTATATGGCAACAAATATTTTAACAATGAAAAGAATATAAATAAAAGACAAGAAACTGAATAGAAATAAAATTAAGAATGAAAATAAGAGTAATAAAAGTAAATGGAGCAACTAATTATGAATTAGCGTAACTCTGTATTTCACTTATGTTTTCATTGCAGATTATTTATTGACTCCAACTGTAAATGCATTTACAGTAAAAAGGACTTCAACACTTGAGAAGACTGGCCCTAATGCTAAGTTACTCCCTTCATGAGGGATGATACACTCACTTACTACTTCATGTGCACATTCTCCTCCACAGCTGCGTTATAGCATTTGTCATCTCAGAATTTCTCAGAGTGTAGATCAGGGGGTTCAGCATGGGGGTTATGACTGTATAAAACACTCAATGATTTGTCAACGGGGAAGGTCTTAGCAGGTCTCACGTACATGAAAATACATGGCACAAAGAAGAAGACCACCACAGTGATGTGGGAACCACAGGTCTGGAGGGCTTTCCGCCTCCCTTCCAGACTAAGGTTCTTTAGAGAGTGCAAGATGACACCATAAGAGATGAGCAAGAGCACAAACACAATTGTGCACATCATCCCTCCGTTGGCCACCACTAACAGGCCAATGACATATGTGTCAGTACAGGCAAGTCTCAGTAAGGGGTACATTTCACAGATGAAATGATCAATGACATTGGGACCACAGAATGGGAGACTATAAATCGTGCTAACTTGAATGGCTGAATGCAGAAAACCTCCAACCCAGGACCCTACCAGCAGCACAACACACACCTCTTGCCTCATGACAACCAAATAACGCAAGGGCTTACAGATGGCCACATAGCGGTCATAAGCCATCACCAGCAGAAGAATGACCTCTGATCCACCGAAAAGGTGCTCTGTAAATAGCTGGGTCATACAAGATTGGAAGGATATGGTATTTTCCCCAAAGAACAAGTCCGAAATCAATCTGGGGGAAATAGTAGAGAAATAAATGACATCCATAAAAGATAAGTTAGCAAGAAACAAGTACATAGGGGAGCCCAGGGTCTTACTGACAGCTATAGTCACCACAATGAGCAGGTTGCCCACCACGGTCAAAATATAGAAGAGCAAGAATATAATAAAAAGGACCTTGTGTTCCTTTCCATCCTATGTGAGGCCCAAGAGGACAAAGTGGGTTACATTGTTTCTGGATGCCATCCAGTCTGCATAGGAGCTGACTTCTCACATTAGAAGCAGGTGATCTACAAAACAAGGTGGGGGGGGGAGCACTTAAATGCATTATAAGATTAATTTTTATTGATTAATTCAATTAAAGAATGTAGAAGGACTACCTGTTTGTGTGGAGTGTTTCATAGATGCTGCAGTTTCCAAGTTGAATAAGCCATGCTTTCATATACTCAGTGATAAATGCATAATAATCACATCAATTTAATAAAAATATTAGGAAAAGGGTTACACAATACAAAGGTCGTGGGTAAGAATATATCAACCAAATAGTAAATGCAATCAGAGAAGTCTTCCCGGAGAAAACAAGGCTTTAGCTGACTTTTAAAGGGAAAATGGAAGGACAAGAAAAGAGAACAAGGGAATTCACGACAAGATGCACAGTTTATAAAGTCACAAAAGTAAAATACTTGAGACCGATTTAAGGTCATTGACATATTCAAATTGAATGGATCAAATTAGGAATGGAAGGTCACTTCCCTGGTTGGATATGCCCCATTTTCCTGACCAATAAATGTGGAAGCATTCCACTATTGTGTCTCTCCCTTAACTTCATATATGCAACATCTCCAACTTTGGACATCTCCAATTGGGTATCAGTTCAGGACTTATAAAACCAATTTTTTACTTTTCAGCAACAAACATAGGTGGTCCCCACCTCATTAAATGGAACCATCTTCCACGTCATTGCTCAGACAAAAAACATCACAGTGCCCTTCTTGTTTTCTTGCTCTTGTATCACATATTGATCTCTTCAACAAATCTTTAACCTCCTTTAAAATATATCACAAATTTGGGGCACCGGTGGGGGGGAGCTCAGTCAGTTAAGCATACAACTTCAGCTCAGGTCATGATCTCACAGTTTGTGAGTTCAAGCCTCACGTAGGGCTCTGTGCTGACAGCTTGGAGCCTGGAGCCTGCTTCAGATTCTGTGTCTCCCACTCTCTCTCTCTCTCTGCCCTCCCCAACGCTCTCTTTCTCTCTCTCTCTCTCTCTCTCTCTCTCTCTCTCTCTCTCTCTGTCTCTCTCTCTCTCTCTCTCTCAATAATAAACATTTAAAAATATATGTATATATCACAAATTTAATCATTTCCCTCCCCTCCCCACTTCTTATGGCCCACCACACTAGCCTTGTCCCTCCCCTTTCATTCTGGCTTCCATCAATTGGCTCTCTTGATGCAACTTAAAAATGATCCTTTTTAAATATGATTCTGGTCTATTACTCCACTGCTCACAATGCCTACAGTGGATTCCAATCACACACTCACAACTTAATGAATCACAGTTCATCTTACAGTAACAGGAATTATAATCCCCATTTCACAGTTAAACAAACTGAGGCTCATCAGATCATCTAATTTATTTTCCCAAGGTCACCCATTTTTAAGTGATAAAATTAGAATTGGAATGAAAGTTTTCTTTATCTCCAAGTGATCTCACTTTTACATAATAAAGATAGTCAACACAATTACAAAAGCTGGTTTCCACTACTTACTGTTAGTCTTATCTTGTGAAGGCAAATCCACAATCTGAAGGAACACTTTTTACTCATTTCCAACCACCTGGATTTCCTGTCATCCAGTTTGACAAGAGAGGACAAAAAGTTGCATTATTACGTGAGGATATATTTTATTTCAATCAACTGTCTATCCATTTTCTCTGTAGAGTCTCCTTCTTATTCAGAAGGTTGTTTTTATTTGCACTGTAGATTACATCCTAGGAATTTCATGGTCTACACAGAAAAACAAAAATTGATCACATTAGGATAATTTATCAAAAAGACAAGGAATTCCTATCCTTATATAAGGAGAGAGCCACCAGCCATTTCCCAAGGAGACCTTCTCAGGTAATTTCTTTCCCACTAATTTCTAAATAGAAAATACCATTCAGTTAGTGAGTCCTTATCATTCTATAGTATTGGTTTGGGCAGAATAGTTGACTTGAAATTTGAGAGACACCCTTGTACTTTTTCTTAAGCAATATTTTAAGCCTAAGAAGGACCTCCTGAAAATTTTATCAGTTCTAGCATCTTCTGCCCCATACAGGCAAAGATAACTGGACATTTCATCCCTTCTGACCACATTCCTCCTTAAGTTATAGGATTGGAAAGTGTCCAAGACTGATTCTTGCTTAATTACATAATTCACTCAGATTTTCACAAAAGTTTGAAAGTACATCTAAACGTAAGATACTACTAGACGAAATCACATAATGAAGGCCTAGAAGATATAACATAGAGGAAAAAAAAAGCTTTAAAACCATTATGAGACCTTTGCCAGTCAAGAATAAAATTTCAGCCGTTATTTCGTTCCAGTAAAGATTAATTTATCATATATTTCCCCACTTGTCATATAATGTTTTTCCTTCACTTTATTTAATACTCAATTAACTCTGCCTAGAAGTGTTGTTACATATTTTAAATATTTATTCATAAATGTTAATGTAATCACTATTCAAGTTTTTTTGTTTAAGTATTTTTCTTATATGGAGCAACTCTTTAATGATAGGAAATGTACTAAGAGTGAGGATCCAGCAATTAACGACGGGGAAAATCATGTATAAGGTCCTGCCTGGATGAAGCCTATATTCTCATAATAAAGTCAGACAGTAAATAAGGGGACAATCTAGTAAGCTAATTACAGTCTTCATCAGTGCTAATAAGAGAGCAAACAGGGTACTCAGAGAGAATTCTACTATGGAGAAGGTGACCAGGGAAGGCCTTTCTTCAAAGTTGATGCTTAAGCTGAGATCCACAGGATAGAAAGTGGCTACCATCAGAAAACTGTTATAGTAAAATTTAGTAAAAATTAGGTAAGCAAAATAACCTCATGTCACTAAAAATGTCACAGGGATTTTTATCCCAGTGCCATGTTGAAAAGGAGGGGTGATCATGGGTACTTTCATCTTGTTCCTGATTGGAAAAGCTTTCAACCTTTCCCTGTTGAGTGTGATGTTACCTGTGGATCAGTCATACGTGGCCTTTCTTATGTTGAGGTACATTCCTTCTACACCCAATTTGTTGGGAGTTTTCTGGTTGTGGTTGTTCTGTTCTGTTTTGTTTTCACAGAAAGACGCTGAATTTCTGTGCTACCAATGACAACCCAGAGAGGGAATTAAGACAATACTTCCATTTACAATAGCTTCAAAGAGAGCAAAGTACTTGAGAATAAACTTAAACAAGGAAGCAAAAGTTTTGTACAATGAAAAACTACAAAATGTTGCTGAAAAATATTCTAGAAGACACAAATAAATGGCATGAACTGATGTGGCTCATGTTATTAATGAACTCATGAGTTATTAATGAACTCATGTGGCTCATGAACTGATGTGGCTCATGTTATTAATACTACCTAAAGTAATCTACATATTGAATGCAATCCCTATCAAAATCCAAAAAAAAAAAAGTTTTTTGTTGAAATAAATAAATCCATCCTAAGATTCTGGTGGAAACTCCATGCAGCCAAGATAACCTTGGGAAACAAACAAACAGTTGAGGACTTCCTGGTTCTAAAACTTATTACAAAGCTACAGTAATCGAAACAGTATGGTGTTGGCATAAAGATGGACACAACAATGGAATAAAATATAGAGCCTATAAATAAACTTTTGTATATGTCTTCAAATGATTGTCAACAGGTGACAAGAACATTCATAGGGAGAGGAGAGGTGGTTTAAAAAAATGGTGCTGTGAAACTGGATATCCACAAAAAAAAAATGAAACTGAACCCTTAATGCACAGCATATACAAAAATTAACTTAAAATGGAACAAAGACCTCAACTACTAGACAGAACTATGAGAGTCTTGGAAGAAAACATGAAAGAAAAATTCATAACTTTAGGTTTGGCAATAATTTCACGGGTAGGACACCAAAACCACAGGCAAGAAAAGAAAAAATGCATAAATTACTTTATCAAATTTAAGAACTTTTATACACCAAAAGACACTATCAACAGATAGTGATATCAAAGGTATCCCACAAAGGAGAGAAAATATCCCACAAAGGAGAGAAAATATTTGCAAATGATATATTTGATAAGGTATTAATATCAACATTATATAAAGAACTACTGCATCTCAAAAAATAAAAGAACTTGATGAAATACGAGCAAAGGGGGGCACCTGGGTGCCTCAGTAGGCTAAGCGTCCAACTCTTGACTAAGGCTCAGGTCATGATATCACAGTTTGTGAGTTCGAGTCTCACATGAGTGGCTGCAAGGACAAAGCCTCTCACACATGCCACCTGAAAGAGGAAGCCATATCCCTGTCACTCATGATGATGTCATAGTACAGGGGTTTGCAGATGGCCACATGGATGCTCAGCAAAGACTTAAATCGTGTATTTCCTGACAGAGATAGTTTTCTTACAGCAAAAGTGCCAGCGCCTGAGAGCGCAGAGCATGCTTGGGATTCTCTCTCTCCTCCTCTCTCTGCCCCTCCCCCACTTGCTCTCTCTCCATCTCAAAGTAAATAAATAAACATTAAAAAAAATTTTTTTAATGAGAAAAGGACTTCAGTAGACATTTCTCCAGAAGAGACGCATGAATGCCCTATAAGCACATGAAAAGATGTGCTTACATTACATTAATCATTTTCCTTAGGAAAGGCACTTCAAAACCATCGTGCAATACCATTTCACATCCAACGGGAGAGCTATTACCAAAAAATGTAATGATAACAACACATGTAAGAAAGTAGAGAAATGGGAACAACCGTGCATTCTGGTGGGAATGTAAAATGATGTAGCTGCTATGGAAAATGTTATGGTAGTTCCTAAAAAATTAAGCAAAAAATTATTATATGATCCACAATTGGGGTATATACACAAAATCATGGAAACCACAGTCTCAGACAGATATTTCTATATCTATATTCATGGCACTAT
The DNA here is from genome assembly GCF_018350175.1 of Felis catus. Classification (NCBI taxonomy): domain Eukaryota; kingdom Metazoa; phylum Chordata; class Mammalia; order Carnivora; family Felidae; genus Felis; species Felis catus. The sequence continues at coordinate 100,268,992 of NC_058377.1, read as the reverse complement.
AATTCATAATAGACAGAAAGTAGAAGCAGCCAAGGTGTCTACTGACAGATAAATGTATGAACAGTGTGAGGTTTATGTACACAATGGGTTATTATTCACCCTTAAAAATGAAGGAAATTCTGACACATGCTAACACATACGTTCACTTATTAAGTGAAAAAAGATAGTCACAAAAAGACAATTTAACGTATGATTCCACTTACATATGGTGCTTAAAGTAGCCAAATTCATAGACAGAAAGTAAGTAGAATGGTATCTTCTAAGGCCCAGAGAAAGGGAAATAGAGAATTAATGTTTAATGAGTGTGGAATTTCAATCTGGGAAGATGAAAAAGCTTTGGAGGCAGATGGTGCTTGTGTTTGCATAACCAAGATGAATTAACTTAACTAACTATCATGACAATGTGAATTAACTCAACGCCCCTGAACTATGCACTTACAAATGGCTAAAACTGCAAGTTTGTTATTTGTATTTTACTACAAGTTAAAAACTAAGTGTAAAAACTAAGTTGACTTCATTAAAAGGAGCATGATGTCAACACAAAGCACACCACAATAGCAAGAGAACTCTTTGCTTTACGTACACCTCTTTAGAAAGTAGTATGTCATTCAACAACAAAGCTAGTAAACGAAAATCTCCAGAGCTGTGTCCTGATAATCTGCATTTACAAGAACTCTAATTCGGACAGTACGTTAAACTTTGACAATCAATTAGACATACATAAGTCTAAATACGCTATTTTTACGATGATAAATAATTTCCTGCCTGGACCTTTCCTCACAGTGCCTATATGTGAAAATAAACCTACTTGGGACAAATAGTGTTCATGTGCCTCTGCACCACAGAAAGTATCTTCTTATCTCTTTTCCATCAAAGAGACCAACATTTAATAAAGTTACGGATATCTCTCAGTTACCTTTTTTCCTCCAGAACTTCCTCACGTCATTTTTCACCTCCAAATTTCTGAGTGCACAGGTTTAAGAAGTTTAACAAGGGAGTTACTGTGGTATACAACCCAGCCACAACTTGATCAGTGGAAAAGGTGGTAATTGGGTGCAAATATATAAATATATGGACACAATACTAAGACCACCACAGTGACATGAGGGACACAGGTGGACATGGCTTTGTGTCTCCTCTTGAAGCTATAGGTCTTCAGGGAGCAAGAGTAGTAGAAGATGACCACCTATGAGACCATCAAGAAGAAAATGTTAGCAGGTCAATGAACCCACTGTCGACAGCAACAAAGAGACCAAGGGTACGATTGGGTCCATGCAGACAACTTTCAAAAATGGGTTTAAATCACACACAAATGGTCTATGACATTGGGGCCACACACACACAGCCGCACTGTGAAGAGGACCTGAATGGCTGCTGAGACAAAGTCTCTAGCACATGCCACCTGAAAGAGGAAGCCATATCCCTGTCACTCGTGATGATGTCATGGTGCTGGGGTTTGCAGATGGCCATATGGATGCTCAGCAAAGACATAAGGCATGTACTTCCTCAGAGAGATGGTTTTCTTACAGAAAAGTGCCAGGCAGCATTTCAGGGGTCATGGAGGATTAACAGCAGACTTCTAGAAGGGATAAGTCATACAGGTGGAAAATGGAAGCAGTACCCAATGTTAAATGTCAAGACCCGGTGGGGGATAACAGTTCTTAGCACTCGGAAGAGGTAAATTTCCTTAATCTTCTCTAATTGAATCTTCTTGAAAATCATAACTGACTTTTGTTTTATAACTATGCTATTTTAAACCTGTTTAACTTCATTGTAAACTTATTGTAATGTTAAACTTGTATTATCTTATTTAAATGTAAACTTACTATTTCATTTTAAACTTGATTTGGAAATGTAAATATGCAAAACTAGACATAATTCTGAAAAAGCATATTAAGGAGGTACTGCTGGTCTCATCACATATCAAAATGTGTCATTGTATCAAAGCAACTATATTTCATATCAACTGGGACATGAATAAAGAGATCAATGAAACAGAATTGATTCTTGAATTGGATACAAACATATATGGGGCTTAGGAATATAATATCAGGATTTCAAGTCAATGGGAAAAAGAAAAATATGCAACTATTAAAAAAATCTTAAATTTTAGAAAATCCACTAAAATTCTCTCTTTGCAACTCATAGATCAAAATAAATTCCAAATGCAAAAAAAGTTCTAATGCATGATACATAACCTCAAAAATACTTTAAAAATTAAGGGTTCAAATATAGTTGAAGAATATTTTGGTATGAACAAAGAGTCTTTAAAAAAAATCCTTATTGGATTTAAAAGAAACCATTGGGCACCTGAGTGGCTCAGTCAGTTAAGCATCTGACTTTGGCCCAAGTCATGATCTCACAGCTAGTGAATTTGAGCCCCACACTGTGCTCTGTGCTGACAGCTCAGAGCCTGGAGCCTGCTTCGGATTCTGTGTCTCCCTCTCTCTCTGCCCCTCCCCTGCTCAAGCTCTGTCTCTGTCTCTCTCTCTCACAAATAAGTAAACATTAAAAAAATGTTTTTAAAGAAAACATCATTACACACCAAAAGCGTTCTACAGAGTATACAGAAGTTAAAAACACACCAGTAGTCAGAAAGATAATACTTACATTCACAATAGTAAAAGGGATCCTTTCTTAGAATGTAATCAATAAGAATCAGTATGGAAATGAGCAACAATTGAATGAAATAGGTAAAGGTATTAATAGATGATTCCCAGAAAAAGAAATACCATATTCAATATCTGGAAAGATAAACTAAACAATAAGAAAGATTACAATTTAGTCAGATTGTTCTATGCCACAAATATTCGTCAGCTACAGGTGGTTAAGAATGTGGACTGAAGTACCCTCACAGACGGTGAGCATCAGTGTAGCTACTGGGGCAATCTCTAGGACGGCACTTTGGCGATACCTATGAATATCGACATTTAACTATGTGATCATTGTTTCAAATACATATCTCAACAATTCCACTCCTAAGAACTCATACTTGCACTTATTCACAAGCATACAATTATAACAAACTTCTTTGTCAAAAAAAAAAAGGTTAGTAAAAACATGAACAGGAATGGATATATTTATTTTAGTATATGTTAATAAGTAATGTGCAGTACAAGAAAAACTAAGAGATCTCTATGGACTAGTATGCAATATCTTCAAGATGTTGCAAATGACTTCACGTATACGTGGAATTTAAAAAAAACAAAAACAAAAACAAAAACCAGGAACAAACTCACGCATACAGAGAACAAACTGGCAGTTGCCAGAGTTGAGGGGGATGGAGGGATAGGCAAAATGGGTGAAGGTGATAAAGGGTACAGAGTTTCACTTATAAAATAATTACATCACAAGAATGAAAAGTATAGCATAGGGAACACATCCAATATGTTGTAGCAACTTGTTACGTTAACCAGATGGAAGCTACAATGATCATAATGAGCATTTCTTAGTGTACATGATAGTTCAGTCGCTATGTTGTGTACCCGAAACTAGGATAATATTGTAGGACAATTTTTCAACTGAAAAATCAAAAATAAACAAAACTATCCTAAACTTAAAAGTTTATTGTAAAAAAAGTAAGTTGATAATAAAAACAAATATTTAAATACACAGAGAAAAATTTGCATACATAAATACAAATGATGTTAATACCTCAAGAGGCTTAAGAAACAGATTAAGTGACTTCCTCTGGGGAAAGAGGAATAGAGACCGTGTTGAGAGATGAGTAGGTAATTTATTCACATTTTATCCCATTATGTAAGGTGTTCTCTTTTACTATTCATTATTACCCATTACACATCAATTTTTCTTGTAAAAATAAAAGTGTTACACAAAATATTTTGCAGATAAGGCAACAGAAATTTACTGAACAAGACAGTCTATGCATCATTAACATTATAATTAGCATAATAAAAAGAATTACCTGAAATAACAAGAATATAACTAAAATATTACTAAGTATCAAAAAAATTAAAAAACATAAATTGATTGAAAATTAACCATAAAAATTTACTAAATAATCACGTATTGTTGACACCTTGCTATGAAAGTATTGCACCTTTCTAAATGAAGCAATCTCCAAGGGATAATGGACTATAGATTCTACCAGGGAGGGAAATTGTTATTAAAGCACAATTATCCAGTTCATACTTTAAAAATAATTAAGTTCTTTGAACAAGAGAACTCAGAATCATTTTAAAAAGACATCTTCATTCTTATAAAATGGCATCCAATGTCAAATAATTCTCTTCATGGTGGATAATGCACTTATACACCAACAGATACGACATTTCTCATCCAGAGCTTCTTCATCGCATTTGTCATCTCAGAATTTCTCAGAGTATAGATCAGGGGGTTCAGCATAGGGGTTATAACTGTAAAAAACACACTCACTGATTTGTCAATGGGGAAGGTCTTAGCAGGTCTCACGTACATGAAAATACATGGCACAAAGAAGAAGACCACCACAGTGATGTGGGAACCACAGGTCTGGAGGGCTTTCCGCCTCCCTTCCAGACTAAGGTTCTTTAGAGAGTGCAAGATGACACCGTAAGAGATGAGCAAGAGCACAAACACAATTGTGCACATCATCCCTCCGTTGGCCACCACTAACAGGCCAATGACATATGTGTCAGTACAGGCAAGTCTCAGTAAGGGGTACATTTCACAGATGAAATGATCAATGACATTGGGACCACAGAATGGGAGACTATAAATCGTGCTAACTTGAATGGCTGAATGCAAAAAACCTCCAACCCAGGACCCTACCAGCAGCACAACACACACCTCTTGCCTCATGACAACCAAATAACGCAAGGGCTTACAGATGGCCACATAGCGGTCATAAGCCATCACCAGCAGAAGAATGACCTCTGATCCACCGAAAAGGTGCTCTGTAAATAGCTGGGTCATACAAGATTGGAAGGATATGGTATTTTCCCCAAAGAACAAGTCCGAAATCAATCTGGGGGAAATGCAAGATGAATAAGTGACATCCATAAAGGATAAGTTAGCAAGAAACAAGTACATAGGGGAGCCCAGGGTCTTACTGACAGCTATAGTCACCACAATGAGCAGGTTGCCCACCACCGTCAAAATATAGAAGAGCAAGAATATAACAAACAGAAACTTCTGTTCTTTTCCATCCTGTGTGAGGCCCAGGAGGACAAAGAAAGTTACGTTGTTCTTTGATTCCATCCAGTCTGCATAGGACCTGATTCACATATTAGGTGTAGGTTTCCTAGAAAACAAGGAGGGAAACTTAAATGCATCATAAGATTAATCTTTTATTGATTCATCAATTTAAAAAAAGTAGAAGACTACCTGTTTGTGTGGAGTATTTCACTGGTGCTGTGATTCCCAAGTTAAATAAGCCATGGTTTCCTACACTCTGAAAGAGCATACATAATGATCGCCAATGTAATAAGTGACACACAGTGTAGGAATATATCAATCAAAGAGCAATCAGTGAAGACATCCCAGAAGAAGCAATGCTTTAGCTGAGTTATCTAGAGCAAAAGTGGAAGGACAAAAAAGGAGGACAAGAGAATTCCACGGAAAGGTGCACAGTTCATGTCACAAGACTGAAATACTTGAGAACCATGTAAGGTAACTGGCATATTCAAAGTGAGGGGATCCAATTTGGAATGGAAGGTCACCACCCTAGAGTGTCTCATCCCTCTTTATTAGGGTCTTTGGTTGGATATCCCCCTTTTTCTGACCAATAAATGTGAAAGCATTCCACTCTTATGTCTCCCCTTAATTTTTAAACTTCACATATGCAACATCTCTAACTTTGGACATCTCCAATAGGATATCAATTCTGTACTTATAAAATTAAATTTTTCATTTTTCACCATAAGTCCAGTGTTCCACAATTCATTAAATGTCATTGCTCAGACAAGAAATATCACAGTGCCTTTATGTCTTCCTTATCTTCATGTCACATGTTGATACCTTTAGCAAATACTATTAACGCCCTTTAAAACATATCACAAATTTGATCATTTCCTTTCCCTCCCCACTTCTCCTGACCCACTCCACTGGTCTCCTGCCACATCCCTCCCCTTGTACTCTGGCCTCCATCAGTACATTCTGCTCATGCAGCCCAATTAATCCTTTTTAAATCTGATTCTTATCTATCACTCCTCTGCTCACAATGTCTACAGTGGATTCCAATCACACACTCACAACTCAATGAATCACAGTTCATGTGACCATAAGATGAGCTATAATTCCCAGTTCACAGGTGAACAAACTGAGGCTCAGATCACCTAGTTAATTTTCCCAAGGTCAGCCATTTTTAAATGATTAAACCAGAATCGGAATCAAAGTTTGCTTCATCTAAAGATGATCTCACTTAAGGGGCGCCTGGGTGGCGCAGTCGGTTGAGCGTCCGACTTCAGCCAGGTCACGATCTCGCGGTCTGGGAGTTCGAGCCCCGTGTCAGGCTCTGGGCTGATGGCTCAGAGCCTGGAGCCTGTTTCGATTCTGTGTCTCCCTCTCTCTCTGCCCCTCCCCTGTTCATGCTCTGTCTCTCTCTGTCCCAAAAATAAATAAACGTTGAAAAAAAAAAATTTTAAAGATGATCTCACTTTTACATAATAAAGAGAGTCACACAATTGCAAAGGCTGGTTTCCAGGACTTACTTTTAGTCTTAACTTGTGAAAGCAGGTCTACAATCTGAAGGAACGCTTTCTACTCATTCCCAGCAACCTGGATTTCTTCTGTCATCCAGTTTGACAAGAGAGGGCAAAAGCTGCCTTATTACTTGAGGATATATTTTATTTCATTCGGCTGTCTATCCGTTTTCTCCATAAGGTCTCCTGGTTATTCAGAAGGTTGCTTTTAGATTTTAGATCACTTCCTAGGAATTCCATGGTCCACAGAGAAAACAAAAATTTATCACATTAGGATAATATATCAAAAAGGTAGTGAGCTAACTATCCTTACATAAGAAAAATAGCCACCAGCCATCTCCCATTTTTCTCAAGCAACTTCTTTGCCTCTAATTTCTAAATAGAAAAATACCATTCAACAGCTTAGTCATCCTCACTCTATAGTGTCGGTTTGGTCAGATTGGCCGACTTGATATTTTAAAGAGACATGCTTGGGCTTCTCCTTAGGTAATGCTTTAAGCCTAACAAAAACGTCCTCAAAAATGTGGATCAGTTGTTAAGAGCATAGCCTCTTCTTCCCCATACAGGCAAATATCACTGGACATTTTATTCCTTCTAACCACACTCCTCATTAAGTCCTACAATTGGAAAGCTGCCAACACTGATTCTTGCTTAATTAAATTCACTGGGAATTTCCACCAAAACTTAAAAAAATACCTATATAAAGATACTATTAGGCCAAATCACATAATGAGGGTCAGAAAGATGTGACACAAACAAAACAAAACAAAACAGCTTTAAAACCATTGTAAGACTACTGCCAGTCAAGAATAAAATTTCAAGCCAGTCATTTTGTTTTAGGAAAGATTAACTTATCATATATTTCCCCACTTGCCATAGCAAGTTTTTCTTTCCATTAATATTCAACTTATGCTGCCTTGAAGTGTGGTTAGATGCTGTATTTATTTACAGATTTAGACATAACAACTATTTATTCAATTAGTAATTTTTTTTTCAAGTTGGACCTCCTATTTATTGCTAGGAGCCATGCTGTAAGTGAGGACAAAGCAATTAATGAAATACGGGAAAGAATCATGCAACAGGTCCTTCCTGCTTGGACCTTACATTCTCATAGCAGAGTCAGGAAGTGAATAAGGGGACAATTTAGTAAGCTAATTAAAGTCTTCATCAGTGCTAATAAGAGACCAAACAGGGTACTCAGGGAGAATTCTACTATGGAGAAGGTGACCAGGGGAAGGCCTTTGTTCAAATTGAATGATTGATCTGAGATCCACAGGATAGAAAATGGCTACCATCAGAAAAATTGTTACAAGCAGTAAAATTAAGAAACATTACAAGCAATCTGTTCTCACTTTACTGATGGCATGACCTATAAGTAGAAATGCTGACAATTTCACAGATATTTTTATTCCAGTGCTATTTTGAAAAGGAGACGTGAGCATGGGCACTCTGATCTTCTTTTTTTTTTTTTTAACGTTTATTTATTTTTGAGACAGAGAGAGACAGAGCATGAACAGGGGAGGGGCAGAGACAGAGGGAGACACAGAATGTGAAGCAGGCTCCAGGCTCTGAGCCATCAGCCCAGAGCCCAACATGGGGCTCGAACTCATGGACCGCGAGATCGTGACCTGAGTTGAAGTCAGACGCTTAACCGACTGAGCCACCCAAGCGCCCCTGATCTTCTTGATTGTAGTGGGAAAGCTTTCAACCTTGCCCTGGTGAGTGTGATGTTACCGTGGATTGCTCATATATGGCCTCAATTATGTTGAGGTACATTCCTTCTCTCTTTTTTTTTTAAGTTTATTTATTTATTTTGAGAGAGACAGAGGGGTGGGAGAGTCAGAGGGAGAGACAGAAGCCCAAACAGGCTCCACACTGTCAGTGCACAGCATGACGTGGGTCTGGAGCCCACAAACTGTGACAACGTAACCTAAACCAAGATCAAGAGTCAGACACTTAATGGACTGAGCCACCCAGATGCCCCAAGGTACATCCCTTCCATATACAACTTGTTGAGATGCTTATTTTATCATGAAAGATAATGAATATCTGTGCTACCAATGAGCAACCCACAGAGGATTAAGGAAACAATTCCTTTTAGCGCAGCATCAAAAAGAACAAAGTACTTAAGAATAACTTAAACAAGGAAGTAAAAGTCTTTATACGGAAAACTAAAAAATGTTGCTGAAAGCTATTCTAGAAGACACAAATAAATGGAAGAGTTTCATGAACTGATACAGTTCATATTAAGATGTCCATCCTAAAATCCAGGTGGAAACTCAAGGCACTCCAAGCAGCCAGAATAACCTTGGAGAACAAACAAACAAACAAACAAACAAACAAACGGTTGGAGGACTTCCTGGCTCTAAAACTTACTACAAAGCTACAACAAACAAAACAGAATGATATTGGCATAAATAGGGACATAACAATGGAAGAAAATACAGAACCTGGAGAGAGACCTTTGCATATGTGATCAAATGATTTTCAACAGGTGACAAGAACATTCTTGGGGAGAGGACAGGTGGTTCAAAACATGGTGTGGTGAAACTGGATATCCACATGCAAAAGAATGAAACAGAACCCTTCATGTACACCATTTACAAAAATTGACTCAAAAGGGATCAAAGACCTCAACTGTCAGCTAGAACTATGAAACTCTTATAAGAAAACATGACAAAAAAGTTCATAACTTTGGATTTGGCATTGATTATTTGGGTACAACATGAAACCACAGGAAAGAAAAGAAAAAACACAGAAATTACTTGATCAAATTTAAGAAATTTTGTACATCACAGGACACTATCAACAGAGAGATAAGGCATCCCACAAACAACAGACAATATTTTCAAAAGATATAGTTGATGATGTGTTAATATCCAGAATATATAACAAATTTCTACATCTCATTAACACAGAAAAACACCATTGTGATAAAAAATGGGCAAAGGACTCTAAAAAATGGGCAAAGGACTCTATGAAATTAGAAGACAACCACAAGAAAAATTTGGTCAGCCCTCAAACACATGGAAGTTAAAGAAAATCGTACTAAAGAATGAATAGTTACCTCAAAAATTAAAGAAGAAATAAAAAATATATGGAAGCAAGTGAAAATGAAAACATGAAAGCCCAAAACTTTTGGGATTAGCAAAGGCAGTCTTAAGAGGGAAGTATACTGCAATCTAGGCCTTTCTCAAGAAGCAAGAGAGGTCCCAAATACACAACCTAATGTTACACCTAAAGGAGCTAAAAAGGGAACAGCAGATAATCCTAAAGCCAGCAGAAGGGAAATAATAAAGAGCAGAGCAGAAATAAATGATATACTAACAACACCCCCCCCCCCCCCGCGGTAGAACAGATCAATGAAAATAGGACCTGGTTCTTTGAAAGAATTAATAAAACTGATAAGCCCTTAGCCAGACTTTCAAAAGAAAAGAGAAAGTACCCCCCAGAAATAAAGTCATGAATGAAAGAGGAGAGATCACAACCAACACTTCAGAAATATAAACAATTATAAAAGAATATTATGAAAAATCATATGCCAACAAAGTCAGCAATCTGGAAGAAAAGGATAAATTCCTAGAAACATATAAACTACCAAAACTGAAACAGGAAGAAATAGAAAATTTGAACAAACCAATAACTGGCAAAGAAATGGAAACAGTATCGAAAAAATCTCCCAACAACAACAAAAAAATCCAGGGCTAGGTAGCTTGCCAGAAAAATTCTACCAGACATTTAATTTTTTTTAAATGTTTGTTCATTGTTGAAAGACAGAGACAGAGCATAAGCAGGGGTGGGGCAGAGAGAGAGGGAGACACAGAATCTGAAGCAGGCTCCAGGCTCTGAGCTGTCAGCAGAGAGTCTGATGTGGGACTTGAACTCATGAACTCTGAGATCATGACCTTGTGGGACCCAAGGAATTTAACAAAAATCCCCTACCCCTGGACAAGCAGAGCAAGACTAACTCCATTTTGTGCTACACCCACCATCTCGTGTATAACCCCCACATGACCTACTTATTGCTTAAGACACTCCCCCACCCTAGTCAAGCCGCTGAGCACACCCTTACTGGAAACCGGCTCAAATAGGAATGCGGAACCCCTAACCACCAAAGAATGTAAACCCCGCCTTTTGCCCGCCAAACTTGGGCGCCAATTCTGACCAGAGTGATAGGCTAGTTCAAACAGTTACTATAGGGTAAGCTGTAGTTCAATTGGCTACCTGCATGTGGACTGACATGACTATGCAACTTTCTGTGTGTGTTACAATCTCATTGGCCACTGGCCCCTATAAAACTGCTACACCTTTTAACCTAGGCGTCCAAGTCCCTGCTCCGCTGTGTCGGGTATACTTGGGCCCAAGCTCGAGCTTGCAAACAAACCCTTTTGAGTTTGCATCGGTATCGGCTCCTTGGTGGTCTCTTGATTCGAAATTGGGGGCATTACACACCTGAGCTGAAGTTGGATGCTTAAACTACTGAGCCACCCAAGTGCCCTCTACCAGACATTTAAAGAACTTAATATCTATTCTCAAATTGTTCCTTAAAAGAGAAATGGAAGGCAAACTTACAAACTCATTTTACGAGGCCAGCATTACCTTGAATCTAAAACCAGACAAAGACCCCACTGAAGAGAATGATAGGGCAATATCCCTGATGAACATGAATACAAAAAATCTCAACAAGCAAATAGAAACCAACAGTACATTAAAGGAATTATTCATCACAATCAAGTGGGATTTATTCCTGGGCTGCAAGGGTGGTTTGCAAATCAATGAATGCAATACACCATATTAATAAAAGAAATGGTAAGAACCATATGATCTTGTCGATAGATGCAGAAAAAAAAATTGACAAAATACAGCATCCATTCTTGATAAAAACCCTCAACAATGTAGGGATAGATGGAACATAGCTCCCAATAAAGGCCATAAACAATAGACCCATAGCTTATATCATCCTTAATGGGGAAAAACTGAGAGCCTCTAAGGTCGTGAACAAGCGATTTCCACCCTCACCACTGTTATTTAGCATAGTAATGGAAGTCCTAGCCTCAGCAATCAGATAGCAAAAAGGAAATAAAAGGCATCCAAATTGACAAGGAAGAAGTCAAGCCTTCACTATTCCCAGATGACATGATACTCTCTATAAACCTGAAAGACTCCACCAAACAATTGCCAGAACTGATACATGAATTCAGCAAAGTTGCAGGATACAAAATCAACGTATAGAAATCTGATGCTTTTCTATTTATTAATAATGAAGCAGCAGAAAGAGAGAAATTAAGGAATCCATCCCATTTACAATTGCACCAAAACCCACAACTTACCTAAGAATAAATGTAAACAAAGAGGAGAAAGATGTCTACTCTGAAAATTATAACAATACCAATACTGATGCAAGTAATTGAATAGAAAGAAATGGAAAAAAAATTTCCATGCTCATGGATTGGAAGAACAAATACTGTTAAAAATGTCCATACTACCAGGGGCACCTGGGTGGCTCAGTGAGTTAAGCATCCGACTTCAGCTCAGGTCATGATCTCACAGTTCGTGAGTTGGAGCCCTGTGTCAGGCTCTGTGCTGACAGCTTGGAGCTTGGAGCCTGCTTCAGATTCTGTGCCTCCCTCTCTCTGCATCTCTACCCAACTTGTGTGCACTCTCTCTCTCTCTCTCTTTCTCTCTCCCTCTCTCGCAAAAATAAAGAAACGTTTAAAAATATATTTAAAAATGTCCATACTACCCAAAGCAATATGTGGATTTAATGCAATCCCTATCAAATACCACCAGCATTTTTCACAAAGCTAGAACAAACAATCCTAAAATCTGTATGGCACCACAAAAGACACCAAATAGCCAAAGCAATCTTGAAAATGAAGAAAGCTGGAGGCATCACAATTCCAGACTTCAAGTTGTATTACAAAGCTGTAGTGATCAAGACAGTATGGTACTAGCTCAAAAACAGGCATGTAGATCAATGGGACAAAATAGAAAATCCAGAAATGGACCCACAACTATATGGTCAACTAATCTTCAACAAAACAAATTGAAAATGGAAAAGATGGAAAAAGTCCTCTTCAACAGAGTGTTGGGGAAACTGGACAACAACATGCAGAAGGATGAAATTGGACCACTTTCTTACACCATGTACAAAAATAAATTCAAAATGGATGAAAGACCTAAGTGTGAGACAGGAAACGATCAAAATCCTAGAGGGGAACACAGGCAGTAACCTCTTTGACCTCGACCATACCATGTCTTCTTACTGACATGTCACTGCTGGCAAGGGAAACAAAAGCAAGATGAACTATTGGGTCTTCATCAAGATAAAAAGCTTCTGCACAGCAAAAGAAACCATCAACAAAACTAAAATCCAACTTAAAGAATTGAGAAGGTATTTGAAATGACATATCTGATAAAGGGTTAGTATCTAAAATTTATAAGGAAATTATCAATCTCAACATCCCCTGAATAATCCAGTTAAGAAATGGGCAGTGAGATGTGAATAGACATTTCTCCAAAGACTTCTAGATGGCTAGCAGATGCATGAACAGGTGTTCAACATCACTCATCATCAGGGAAATACAAATGAAAGCCATGATGAGATACCACCTCACACCTGTCAGAATGGCTAACATTAGCAACACAAGAAACAACAGATGTTGGTAAGGATGCAGAAATATACTGCTGGTGGGAATGCAAACTGGTGCAACCACTCTGGGAAACAGTATGGAGGTTTCTCAAAAAATTAAAAGCAGAACTACCCTATGACCCAGGAATTGCACTACTAGGTGTTTACCCAAAGGATATAAAAATAGTGATGCAAATGGGCACGTGCATCCTGATGTTTATAGAAGCATTACCAACAATAGCCAAATTGTGGGAAAAGCCCAAACATCCATTGACTGATGAATCGATAAAGAAGATTGGCATATACAATGGAATATTACTCAGCCATGAAAAATAATAAAATCTTGCCATTTACAACAATGTGGTTGGAGAGAGAGTATATTATGCTAAGTGAAATAAGTCAGAAAGACAATACCATATGATTTCACTGATGTGGAATTTAAGAAGCAAAACAGGTGAACATAGGGGAAGGGAAAAAAAGTAAGGGAGGCAAACCATAAGAAACTCTTAACTATAGAGAACAGACTGAAGGTTGCTGGTGGGGAGATGGTCGGGGAATGGATTAAATGGTGATGGGCATTAAGAGGGCCACTTGTGATGAGCATTGGGTGTTGTATGTAAAGGATGAATCACTAAATTCTACACTTGAAACTAAGATTACCTTATATGTTTACTAAAATTTAAATAAAAACTTAAATAAATAAATGAAAAATTAAAAAAATAAGAAAGTTGAGGGGCACTTGGGTGGCTTAGTCAGTTGAGCGTCCGACTTCGGCTCTGGTCAGGATCTCACAGTCTATAGGTTTGAGCCCCACATTGGACTTTGTGCTGGAACCTGGCTTTGAGCCTGGAACCTGCTTCAGATTTTGTGTCTCCCTCTCTCTCTGCCCCTCCCCTGCTCATGCTCTCTTTCTCCCTCAAAAATAAATAAACATAAAAAAAATGAAAAAAAAGAAAGTTGAATTTACATAAGAAAAACAGTCCACCAAAGAAGGAACAAATTAAATAAAATGAAATGTTTTATTTATCATTAAAAAATAAATAAATTTAAACTTCCAAGAAGTTGCAAACATAATATAGAATTCTCACATAGCTTTCACCAGTAGCACAATAAATTAGATGCTCAGTAAACATACTAAAATGTAAGATAAAAATCATTTACTAGAATGAAATTTTAAAAAATTCTCTTATTGGGGAGGCAAACCATAAGAGACTCTTAAATACAGAGAAGAAAATGAGGGTTGTTGGAGGGTAAATGTGTGGGGGACAGGTTATGGGTGGTGGGCATTAAGGAGGGCACTTTTCCAGATGAACACTGGGTGTCATATGTAAGAGATGAATCACTGGGTTCTACTCCTGAAGTGAAGACTACACTCTATGTTAACTAACCTGAATTTAAAAAAAAATCTCAAAAAATTGGGTATAGAAGGAATGTAACTCAACATAATAAAGGCCATATATGACAGATCCACAGCTAATATGACACTCGAGTCAAGGTTGAAAGCTTTCCCACTACTATCCGGCACAATACGAGAGTGCCCACACTTACCACTCCTTTTCAAAAGGGCACTGAAATAAAAATTCCTGTGTAACTTTTTAGCATTTTCTACATATAGGGCATGCCATCAGTGAAGTGAGAACAGATTGCTTAATTTTACTACCTGTAACAATTTTTCTGATGGTAGCCACTGTCTATCCTGTGGAAGAAAAGCCTTCCCTGGTTATCTTCTCCATAGGAGAATTCTCCCTGAGTACCCTGTTTGCTGTCTTATTAGCACTGATGAAGACTGTAATTAACGCACTAAATTGTTCCCTTATATACTGCCTCTCTCTACCATGAGAATATAAGGTCCGTGCAGGACCATGCAGGAAGGACTATTTGCATAATTTTTTCCTATTTCATAAATTGCTGTATTCTCACTCGCAGCACAGTTTCTGGCAGTAAATAAGCCCTCCAAATTAAAAAAAAAATTGTAGTTGAATAAAGAGTTATTATGTTGAAATCTGCAAAAAAATAAAATGCCCAACCGTACAAGGCAGCATAAATTGAGTATTAATAAAAGGGAAGAGAAACTCGCTATGGGAAGTGGAGAAATACATGAAAAATAATCTTCCTAAAACAAAATGACTGGGCTGAAATTTTCTTCTTAACTGGCAGTAGTCTTACAATGGCTCTGAAGCTATTTTTTTTTATGTCACATATTTCTGACACTAATTATGTGATTTGGCCTAATAGTATCTTTACATAGATATTTTTGAAAAATTTTGTGAAAATTCCCAGTGAATTTATAAGCAAGAATTGGTCCTGGACATTTTCCAAATGTAGGACTTAATGAAGAATGTGGTTAGAAGGGATAAAATGTCCAGTGATATTTGCCTGTATGGGGAAGAAGAGGCTATGCTCTTAACAACTGATACACATTTTTAGGAGGTTTCTGTTGGGCTTAAAGCATTACCTAAGGAGAAGCCCAATGATGTCTCTTAAAGTATCAAGTCTGCTAATCTGACCAAACCAATAGAATGAGGATGCCTAAGCCATTGAATGGTATTTTTCTATTTAGAAATTAGTAGGAAAGAAGTTACTTGAGAAAAATCTCCCTGGGAGATGGCTGGTGGCTATTTTCCTTATGTAAGGATAGGAGTTAATCTTGTCTTTTTGATATATTATCCTAATGTGGTAACTGTTTGTTTTCTGCATGGACCATGGAATTGCTAGGAAGTCATCTACGGTATTAATAAAAGCAACCTTCTGAATAACCAGGAGAAACTCTGGCGAAAATGGATAGACAGTCGAATGAAAAAAAAATATGTCCTCAAGCAATAATGCAGCCTTTGCCCTCTTGCCAAACTGGATGACAGAGTCAAATGTGTTCCTTCAGATTGTGGACATGCCTCTGTAAGGTAAAACTAACAGTAAATAGTGGAAACCAGCCTTTGCAACTGTGTAACTATCTTTATTATGTAAAAGTGAGATCACTTTGAGAGAAAGCAAACTTTGATTCCAATTCTAGTTTTATCATTTAAAAATGGTTGACCTTGGGAAAATTAATTAGATGTTCTGAGCCTCAGTTTGTTCAGCTGTGAAATGAGGATTATAATTCCCTTTACTGTAAGATGAACTGTGATTCATTAAGTTCTGAGTGTGTGATTGGAAGCAACTGTAGGCATTGTGAGCAGTGGAGTGATAGATCAGAATCATATTTAAAAAGAATCCATTTTAAGTTTCATCAGGAGAACAAATTGATGGAGACCAGAATGAAAGAGGAGGGACGTGGTAGGAGGCTAGTGCAGTGGGCCAGAGGAAGTGGGGAGGGGAGGGGAATGATTAAATTTGTGATAAATTTTAAAGGGGATAAATATCATTTGTTAAAGGTATTAATATGTGACATGACCGCAAGACAGCATGAAGGACACTGTGATTATTTCTTGTCTGAGCAATGATGTGGAAGGCGGTACCATTTAATGATGTGGGAAGCATCTATGTTTATTGTGCAAAAAAAAAAAATTAGTTTTATAAGTCCTAATTGATATCCAGTGGAGATTTCTGAAGTTGGAGATGTTGCATATATGAAGTTTAACAATTAAGGGAGAGACACAATAGTGGAATGCTTCCCCATTTATTGATCAGGGAAAGGAGGCGTATCCAACCAAAGATCCTAATAAAGAGGTCTCAGTGGGGGGAGAGACAACCTAGGGAAGTGACCTTCTGTTCCTAATTTGATCTACTCACTTTGAATATGTCAGTTACCTTAAATGGGTCTCAAGTATTTCACCTTTGGGACTTTATAAACTGTGCATCTTTCCATGAAATTCCCTTTCCCTCTTCTCTTGTTCTTCCACTCTTCCTTTAAAACTCAGGTGAAGCATTGTTTCCTTTGGGAAACTTTTTTGATTCCCATTTGGTAGATATATTCCTACCCTGGACATTTCGTGTTCTGTATTTTTATAATGGCACCTATTATATTGGTGATTATTATGTATGATATCACTGAGTGTAGGAAACCGTGGCTTATTCAACTTGAAATCCTAATGTCTATGACACGTGCCACACATGTGAGACAAATAGGTACTCCTTCTACATTCTTTTAATTGAATGAATCAATAATCTTATAATGCATTTATCTTCCTTGTTTTGTAGATCAGCTGCTTCTAATATGAGAAGCCAGCTTCTATGCAGACTAGATGGAACCAAGGAGCAATGTCACTTATTTTATCCTCTTGGGTCTCACACAGGATCCAAAGGAACAGAAGGTCCTTTTGGTTGTGTTCTCACTCTTCTATATTTTCACTGTGGTGGGCAACCTCCTCATTTTGGCGACTGTAACTGTCAGTAAGACCCTGAACTCACCTATGTACTTGTTTCTTGCTAACTTACCTTTTATGGATGTCATTTACTCCTCTTCTATTTCCCTCAGATTGATTTCAGATTTGATATGTGGGGAAAATACCAGGTCATTTCAACACTGTATGACCCAGCTGTTTACAGAGCAGCTTTTTGGTGGATCAGAGATCATTCTTCTCTTGGTGATGTTTATGACCTCTATGTGGCCATGTGTAAACCCCTGCATTATTTGTGTATCATGAGGCAAAGGGTGTGTGTTGTGCTGCTGGTAGGGTCCTGGGTTGGAGGTTTTCTGCATTCAGTAATTCAAGTTAGCACTATTTATGGGCTCCCATTCTGTGGTCCCAATTCACTGATCATTTTTTGTGTGACATGTACCCCTTACTGAAACTGGTCTGTACTGACGCCCATATCATTGGCCTGTTAGTGGTGGGCGATGAAGGACTGATCTGCACAATTGCGTTTGTGCTCTTGCTCATCTCTTATGGTGTCATCTTGCACTCTCTAAAGAACCTTAGTCCGGAAGGGAGGCGGAAAGCCCTCCAGACCTGTGGTTCCCACATCACTGTGGTGGTCTTCTTCTTTGTGCCATGTATTTTCATGTACGTGAGACCTGCTAAGACCTTCCCCATTGACAAATCAGTGAGTGTGTTTTATACAGTCTTACCCCCATGCTGAACCCCCTGATCTACACTCTGAGAAATTCTGAGATGACGAATGCTATGAGGAAGCTCTGGAGGAAAAATGTCACATCAAGTAGTAAAGGAGTGCATTTTCTACCATGAAGAGAATTACTGGACATTGGCCTGCATTTTCTCAGAATGCAAAAGACTCCTTAAAATGATCCTGACTTTGTGTCAAGTTTTAATTATAAAGAACGAACTGGATGATTGTGCTTTAATAACAGCTTCCCTTCCAATAGAATGTAAGGTCGATAATACCTTGTGGATCAGTTCATTTAGAAAAGTGTAATTCCTTTACATAAAAGGAGTCAACATTCCAAAGGCAAGGGAATTAAAAGCAAAAATAAAGTATTGGGAGCTCATCAAGATAAAAAGTTTCTGCACAGCGAAGGAAACAATCAGCAAACCTAGGCAACTGACAGAATGGGAGAGGATATTTGCAAATGACTTATCAGATAAAGTGTTAGTATCCAAAATCTATAAGGAACTTAACAAACTCAACACCCAAAAAACAAATAATACAGTGAAGAAATGGGCAAAAGACATGAATAGACACTTCTCCAAGGAAGACATCCAGATGGCCAACCGACACATGAAAAAATGCTCCACATCACTCATCATCAGGGAAAGACAAATCAAAACCACAATGAGATACCACTTTACACCTGTCAGAATGGCGAACATTAACAATTCAGGCAACAACAGATGTTGGCCAGGATGCGGAGAAAGAGGATCTCTTATGCATTATTGGTGGCAATGCCAGCTGGTGCAGCCACTCTGGAAAACAGTATGGAGGTTCCTCAAAAAATTAAAAATAGAACTACCCTTTGACCCAGCAATTACACTACTAGGCATTTATCCACAGGATACAGGTGTGCTGTTTCGAAGGGACACATGCACCCCCATGTTTACAGCAGCACTGTCAACAACAGCCAAAGTATGGAAGGAGCCCAAATGTCCATCAATGGATGAACAGATAAAGAAGATGTGGTGTTTATATATACAATGGAGTATTCCTCAGCAATCAAAAAGATTGAAATCTTGCCATTTGCAACTACGTGGATGGAACTGGAGGGTATTATGCTAAGTGAAATCAGTCAGTCAGAGAAAGACAAAAATCATATGACTTCACTCATATGAGGACTTGAGACAAAATAGATGAACATAAGGGAAGGGAAACAAAAATAATATAAAAACAGGTGGGACAAAACAGAAGAGACTCATAAATATGGAAAACAAATTGAGGGTTGCTAGAGGGGTCGTGGAAGGGGGAGGGGTTAAATGGGTAAGGGGCATTAAGGAACCTACTCCTGAAATCATTGTTGTACTATATGCTAACTCATTTGGATGTAAATTTAAAAAACAAAAAATAAAATAAAAAAAGGCCACTGATGGAATGGGAAAAGATATTTGCAAATGACATATCGGATAAAGGGCTAGTATCCAAAATCTATAAAGAGCTCACCAAACTCCACACCTGAAAAACAAATAATCCAGTGAAGAAATGGGCAGAAGACATGAATAAATACTTTTCTAAAGAAGACATTCAGATGGCCAACAGGCACATGAAAAGATGCTCAACGTCACTCCTCATCAGGGAAATACAAATCAAAACCACACTCAGATACCACCTCACATCGGTCAGAGTGGCTAAAATGATCAAATCAGGAGACTATAGATGGTGGTGAGGATGTGGAGAACCGGGAACCCTCTTGCACTGTTGGTGGGAATGCAAACTGGTGCAGCCGCTCTGGAAAACAGTGTGGAGGTTCCTCAAAAAATTAAAAATAGACCTACCCTATGACCCAGCAATAGCACTGCTAGGAATTTACCCAGGGATACAGGAGTGCTGATGCATAGGGGCACTTGTACCCCAATGTTTATAGCAGCACTTTCAACAATAGCCAAATTATGGAAAGAGCCTAAATGCCCATCAACTGACAAATGGATAAAGAAGATGTGGTTTATATATACAATGGGATACTACTTGGCAATGAGAAACAATGAAATATGGCCCTTTGTAGTAACGTGGATGGAACTGGAGAGTGTTATGCTAAGTGAAATAAGTCAGGCAGAGAAAGACATGGATACCGTATGTTTTCACTCATATGTGGATCCTGAGAAACTCAACAGGAGACCGGGGGGAGGAGAAGGAGGAAAAAAAGTTACAGAGAGAGACGGAGGCAAAACATAAGAGACTCTTAAATACTGCGAACAAACTGAGAGTTAATGAGGGGTGGTGAGGGGAAAGTGGGTGATGGGCATTGAGGAGGGCACCTGTTGGGATGAGCACTGGGTGTTGTATGGAAACCAATTTGACAATAAATTTCATATTTAAAAAAAGGAGTCAACAATAGGTAATGAATTAATGAAGAAATTTTTAAATGATTACACTTTTTTATCAACATGTTTTTTTCCTGATACTTAGTATTATTTTTAGTTAGATTCTTATCATTTAAGGAAATTCTTTTTATTTTACTATTTATAATATTTAATGATGTATAGATGGTCTTGCTAAGTAAATATCTGTGGCCGTTTATGTAAAACACTTTGACATTTGTTTTTATAAGAAAAATTGATGTGTAATGGATAGTAATAAATAATTATATAGAAAACCTTATATAATGGAATAAAATGAGAATAAATTACCTACTCATCTCTCAGCATCGTCTCTAGTCCTCCTCCTCAGAGGGCGTCATTTAATCTGTTTCTTAAGACTCCTGTGATAATAACGACATTTGTATTCAAGTATATGTAATGTGAATTTTTCTCTGTGTATTTAACTTTTGCTCCTATTATACAACTTCTTTCTTTAAAATAAACTTTTAATTTTTTTTTTCAACGTTTATTTATTTTTGGGACAGAGAGAGACAGAGCATGAACGGGGGAGGGGCAGAGAGAGAGGGAGACACAGAATCGGAAGCAGGCTCCAGGCTCTGAGCCATCCGCCCAGAGCCTGACGCGGGGCTCAAACTCCCAGAACGCGAGATCGTGACCTGGCTGAAGTCGGACGCCTAACCGACTGCGCCACCCAGGCGCCCCTAAAATAAACTTTTAAGTTTAGGATAGTTTATTTTTGATATTTCAATTGAAAATTGTTGTCATACAATATTATCCTAGTTTCTGGTACACAACATAGCGACTTAACAATCATGTACATTAAGAAATGCTCATATCATGATATGTGTAACTTCTGTTACCATAAAAAGTTGCTATAAACATGTTCGCTCTGTTCCCTATGCTGTACTTTTCATTCTTGTGACGTAACTGAAACTTTGTACCGTTCGTCCCTTTCACCCATGTCACCTATCCCTCCAACCTCCGCAGCTCTGGCAACCCCCAGTTTGTTCTCTGTGTGATGAATCCTTTTCTGTTTTTGTCCATGTGTTCTTTTTTTACTTCCACATATAAGTGAAATCATTTGCACCATCTTGAGGATACCGCATACCAGTCCGGAGAGATCTCTTAGTTTTTCTTGTACTCCATATTACTCCCTTATAAAATCAATAAAAATGTATATAAAATAAATGTGTCCATTTCTATTCATGTTATTACTAACCTTTTTCTATGACAAAGAAGTTTATAATAATTACATGCTTGTGAATGTGTGCAAGTATGAGTTCCTCGGAGTGGAAATGTTGATGTATGTATTTGAAACAGTGATCAGATAGTTTAATGTCGATATTCATAGTTATCACCAAACTGCCAACCTAGAGTTTGTACTAGTAGCTACACTGATGCTCACCGTCTGTGAGAATACTCAGTCCACATTCTCAACCACCCATACCTGATATGGGTTTATGGCATAAACAGTCCGATTAAATTGCAATCTTTTTCATACTATTGAGTTTACCTATTCACACGTTGGATATGATTTGTATTTCTTTTTCTGTGAATTGTCTATTCATGCCTTTACCTATTTCTTCAATCGTTGCTCTTTTCCATACATATTTTGATGATTGGTTACATCCTAAAGAAATGATCCTTTTAGTATTGTGTATGTAACTATTATTGTTCTGTCTTGTGATGTCTTTTTATCTTTTGTACACTGTAAGGAACACGTTCGGTGTGCAAAAATTTTTTTTCATTTAGTGTGTAATTTTTTATAGGGAATTCACAGGTGTTCCTTGCTATTTATTTATTTATTTATTTATTTATTTATAATATAATTTATTGTCTAGTTGGCTAACACACAGTGTGTAAAGTGTGCTCCTGGTTTTGGGGGTAGATTCCCGTGGCTTATCGCTTACCTACAACACCCAGCTCATCCCAAGAAGTGCCCTCCTCAATGCCCATCACCTATTTTCCCCTCTCACTTACCCCCTCAGCACCCTCAGTTTGTTCTCTGTATTTAAGAGTCTTTCATGGTATACCTCCCTCCCTCTCTGTTTGTAACTACTTTATTCCCCTTCCCTTCCCCCATGGTCTTCTGTTAAGTTTCCCAAGATCCACGTATGAGTGAAAACATATGATATCTGTCCTTCTCTGACTAACCTATTTCACTCAGCATAATATGTTCCAGTTCCATCCACGTTGCTGCAAATGGCATCACATATATTCTTTGGAGCAAGGTCTCTTAAAGTTCCTTCCTCTTTGGTTTTTAATAAAAAAGAAGTTTTTGTCCCCGTCCCCCCTTTTTAAATTTAAATTTTAGTTAACATACAGTGCAATATTGGTTTCAGGAGTAGAAATCAGTGATTCATCACTTGCATACAACATGCAGTGTTCATCATAACAAGTGCCCTCCTTAGTCCCCTCACCCATGTAAGCCATCTCCCACCTGCCTCCCTTTGTCAACCCATAGTTTTTTTCCCCTCTATCATTAAGAGTCTCTTGTGATTTGTTTCCCTCTCTTCTCTTATCTCTCCCCCCTTCCCATATGGTCATCTGTTTGGTTTCTTAAATTTCACATATAAGTGAAATCCTATGGTATTTGTCTTTCTCACATTGACTTATGTCACTTAGCGTAATACATTCTAGTTCCATCCACATCATTTGAATGGCAAGATTTCATTTGTTTTGATGGCTGAGTAATACTCCATCATATACCACATCTTTATCCATTCATCAGTCGATGGACATTTAGACTCTGTCCATAGTTTGGTTATTGTTGGTAATGCTGCTATAACATTGGATATAATATTGTTGATAATGCTGCTATAACCCCAATGCTTGTACCCCTTTGAATCTGTATTTTGTATCCTGTGGGTAGATACCTAATAGTGTATTAGGTCACTTGGTCATAATGTAGTTTTATTTTTGCTTTCTTCAAGAACCTCCATACTTTTCTCCAGGGTGAGCGCACCAGTTTGCATTCCCACCAACAGTATAAGAGGATTCTCCTTTCTCCACATCCTTGTCAACACCTGGTGTTTCTTGTGTTGTTAATTTTAGCCATTCTGACAGGTGTGAGGTGATATCTCATCGTGGTTTTGATTTGTATTTCTTTGATGATGAGTGATGTTAAGCATCTGTTCATGCATCTGCTGGCCATCTAGAAGTCTTCGTTAGAGAAATATCTGTTCATGTCTTCTGCTCATTTCTTAACTGGGTTATATGTTGGGTGTTGAGTTTGAGAACTTCTTTATAGATTTTGGATACCAACCCTTTATCAGGTATGTCATTTGCAAATATCTTCTCCCATTCTGTAGGTTGCCTTTAGTTTTGTTGATTGTTTCCTTCACTGTGCAGATGTATAGATTGATACAGTCTCGGTAGTTCATGTTTATTTTTGTTTCCTTGCCTTCAATGACGTGTCTAGTAACAAGCTATTGTGGCCAAAGTCAAACAGGATGTTGCCTTGTTCTCCTCTAAGATTTTGATGGTTTTCTGTCTCACAGTTAGGTCTTTCATCCATTTCAAATTTAGTTTTGTGTATGATGTAAGAAAGTGGCCTAATTTCATTCTTCTGTATATCACTGTCCAGTTTTCCCAACACCATTTGTTGAAGAGACTGTCTTTTTTCCATTGGATATTCTTTGCTGCTTTGTCAAAGACTAGTTGACCATATAGTTGTGGGTCCATTTCTCCGTTTTCTTTTTCATTCCATTGATAATGTTTCTATATCACATTTGTCTTTTTTTTAAACTGTCTTGATGACTATAGTGTTGTAATATAGCTTGAATTCTGGAATGGTGATGCCTCCAGTTTTGTTTCTCTTTTTCATGATTGCTTTGGCTACCTGGGGTCTTTTGTGGTTCCATACAAATTTTAGGATTGTTTGTTATAGCTGTTTGAAAAATGCTGGTGTTACTGATAGGGATTGCATTAAATGTGTAGATTTCTTTGGGTAGTATATTTTAACAATGCTTGTTCTTCCCATCCAAAACCATGGAATGTTTTTCCATTTCTTTGTGTCCTCTTCAATGTCTTTCATCAATGTTCTACAGTTTTCAGAATATAGATCTTCTATTTATTAATGGTTATTTATTTGGTAGAGAGGGAGAGAGGGAGAGAGAGGGAGAGAGGGAGAGAGGGAGAGAGAGGGAGAGAGAGGGAGAGAGAGGGAGAGAGGGAGAGAGGGAGAGAGAGGGAGAGAGAGGGAGAGAGAGGGAGAGAGAGGGAGAGAGAGGGAGAGAGAGGGAGAGAGAGGGAGAGAGAGGGAGAGAGAGGGAGAGAGAGGGAGAGAGAGAGAGAGAGAGAGAGAGAGAGAGAGAAAGTACAAACACTGGAGAGGGGCAGAGAAAGAGAATCCCAAGCAGGGTCCATGTTATCAGTGCAGAACCCAACAGGGTTCTTGATTCCACAAACTGTTTGATGATGATCTAAGCCCAAATCAAGAGTCAGAGCAGTTGAGCCACCCAGGTGCCGCCAGAGTAGAGATCTTTCACTTCATTACTTAGGTTTATTCGTAGGTACCATATTGTTTTTGGTACCCTTGTAAATGGGATTGATTCCTTCACTTCCTTTTCTGCTGCTTCCTTATTGGTGTATAGAGGTGCAACAGATTTCTGCATGTTGATTTTATATCCTGTGACTTTGATGAATTCATGTATTAGTTCTAGCAATTTTTTGGCGCAGTCTTTTGGGTTTTCTACATAGAAAAGCTGTGTAGAAAATAGTGTCATCTGCATGTTGTCTGCAAATAATGAAATTTTGACTTCTTCCTTGCTGATCGGACACCTTTTGTTGTTGTCCTTGCTGCTGCTGCTGCTGCTGCTGCTGCTGTTGTCTGATTGCTGAGGCTAAGACTTCCAGTACTATGTTAAATACCAATGTTGAGAGTGGATATTTTTGTCTTATTCGTGACCATGGGGGAAAGGCTCTCAGTTTTTCCCCATTGAGGATGATATTAGCTGTGGGTCTTTCGTATGTGGCCTTTATGATGTTAAGATATGTTCCATCGATCCCTACTTTGCTGAGGACTTCTATCAAGAATGGATGCCATATTTTGTCACATACTTTTTCTGCATCTATTGACAGGATCATATGGTTCCTATCCTTTCTTTTATTAATATGGTGGATCACACTGATTTGTGTTGCAGTCCAGGAATAAATCCCACTTGATTGTGGTGAGTGATAATTCCTTTAATGTACTGTTGTATTCAATTTGCTAATACCTTGTTGAGAATTTTTGTATCCATGTTCATCAGGGATATTGGCTTGTCATTCTCCTTTTTAGTAGGGCCTTTGTCTGATTTTGGAATCAAAGTAATGCTGGCCTTGTAAAATGAATTTGGAAGTTTTCCTTCTATTTCTGTTTTGGAAAAGTTTGAGAAGAATAGGTATTAACTCTTTTTAAATGTCTGGTAGAATTTTGCTGGCAAAAAAAGCCCCAGACTTTTTTTGTTGGGAGATTTTTGATTGCTGATTCCATTTCTTTGCTGGTTAGGGTTTTGTTCAAATTTTCTATTTCTTCCTGTTTCAGTTTTGGTAGTTTATGAGTTTCTAAATTTGTCCGTTTCTTCCAGATTGCCCAGTTTTTTGGCATAGTAATCTTTTCTAATTGTTTGTATTTCTGTGATATTGGTTGTGATCCCTCCTTGTTCATTCATGATTTTATCTCCTTGGGACCTTTCTCTTTTATTTCTGAGAAGTCTGGCTAGGGGTTTATCAATTTTGTTAACTCTTTCTAGGAACCAGTTCTTAGTTTTGTTGATGTGTGATACAGTTTTGTTTGTTTTTGTTATATCCTATTTTCATTGATCTGTTCTACTGGGGGGAGCGGTTGTTAGTATATCATTTATTTCTGCTCTAATCTTTATTATTTCCCTACCTCTGCTGGCCTTGGGCTTTATTTGCTGTTCCTTTTCTGTCTCTTTCAGGTGTAAGGTTAGGTTGTGTTTTTGAGATCTTTCTTGCATCTTGAGGTAGGCCTGGATAGCTATATACTGCCCTCTTATGACCATGTTCACTGCATCCTAACAGTTTTGGACTATCATGTTTCATTTTCATTTTCATTTTCTTACATGTATTTACTTAATTTCCTGGTTAACCCATTCATTGTTTAGTAGAATGTCTTTAACCTTCATGTATTTGAGGTCTTTCCAAATTTTGTCTTTTGGTTGACTTCAAGTTTCATTTCATCGTGGTCTGAAAATATGCATGGTATGATCTCAATTATTTGTACTTGTTGAGGCCTGATTTGTGAACCAGTATGTGATCTATTCTGGAAAATGTTCCATTTGCACTTGAAAAAAATGTGTATTCTACTGCTTTAGGATGAAATGTTCTAAATATATCTGTTAAGTCCGTGTGGTCACTCAAAGCCATTGTTTCCTTGATTTTCTGCTTAATCTGTCCATTGTTATCAGTGGGGTGTTCAAGTCCCTACTCTTACTGTTTTATTATCAATTAGTTTCTGTATATATGTTCTTAAATTTTTTTATATATTTATCTTCTTCCATGTGGGTGCATAAATATTTAAAATTGTTAGATCTTATTGTCAGACAGTTCCTTTTATCTTGAAAAAGTGCCCTTCTTCATTTATTGTTACAATCTTTGACTTAAAATCTACTTTGTCTGGGGGCACCTGGGTGGCTCAGTCGGTTAAGTGTCTGACTTCGGCTCAGGTCATGATCTCACGGTCCGTGGGTTCGAGCCCCGCGTTGGGCTCTGTGCTGACAGCTCAGAGCCTGGAGCCTGTTTCGGATTCTGTGTCTCCCTCTCTCTCTGACCCTCCCCTGTTCATGCTCTGTCTCTCTCTGTCTCAAAAATAAATAAACATTAAAAAAATTTTTTTTTTTAAAAATCTAGTTTGTCTGATATAAGTAAGGCTGCTCTGGCTTTCTTTTGATGTACATTAGCATAATAAATTGTTCTCCAACTCCTCACTTTCAATCTGCAAGTGTGTTTAGGTCTAAAATGCACCTTTGTAGGCAGCATGTAGACGGTTTTTTATCCATTCTTATACCCTATATCTTTTGATTGGAACATTTAGTCCATTTACATTTAGAGTGATTTTTGATAGATATGAACTTAGTGCCATTGTATTACCTGTAAAGTTAGTGTTTCTGGAGATTTTCTCTGTTTCTTCTAGTCTTTGTTCCTATTGATCTTTCTCTCCCACTCAAAGGGTCCCCTTTAATATTTCTGCAGGACTGGTTTAGTGGTCACAAAATCCTTTAGTTTTTGTTTGGGAAACTCTTTAGCTCTCTATTCTGAATGAGAGTGTTGCTAGATAAAGTATTCTTGGCTCTATATGTTTCCCATTCAGCATGTTGAATATATCATGCCACTCATTTCTGTCCTGCCAAGATTCTGTAGAGAGATTTGCTGCTAACCTTATTTATCTTCCTTTGTAGGTTAGGGACTTTTTAGCCTTGCTGCTTTCAGAATTGTTTCCTTATCTTTGTATTTTGCAAATTTTACTACAATATGTCTTGGTATTGGCCTGTTTTTGTTGATCTTGAAGGGAGTTTTCTGTACCTCCTGGATTTGAATGTCTGTTTCCTTCCCCAGATTAGATAAGTTTTCAGCTATACTTTGCTCAAAAAAACCTTCTGTACCTTTTTCTTCTCTTCTTTGGAGACTACTATGACACAAACATTATTATGATTTATGGAGTCACTGAGTTTCCTAAGTCTACATTGATGATCCAATGTTTTTCCTCCCCTTTCTTTTCAGCTTCATTATTTTCCATAATTCTATCTTCTATATCACTAATTCATTCCTCTGCTTCTTCCATCCTCGTCATCATTGCCTCCAGCCAGTTTTGCATCTCAGTTATAGCATTTTTTACTATCAGCCTGACTAATTTTAAGACTCCTAGCTCTGTGGTAATGGTCTCCCTGGTGTCTTCTATGCTTTCCTCAAGCCCAGCTAGTAACCTTATGATTGTTGTTTTAAATTCTGGATCAGGCATATATTATATCCGTTTTAATTAGATCCCTGTCCATGACCTCCTCTTGTTCTTTCTGTCAGGATGGAGTCCTCCATTTTGGCATTTTGTTTATGTCTCTGTCTTCTGTGTGCTAGGAAAGCCTGTTCTGTTTTCTGCTCCTGAGGATAATGGCTATATTAAGAATAGGTCATATACTGCCCAGAGCCCAGGACTTCAGGAAGTGTTTCTGGCATACGCTGTGTGCATTCTACTGTTGTGTTTTGGCTGCTCTTTCCCTCAGGTTAGTCCTCTGAAGACTTTCTTCTTGCCTGCAGTGGCATATGTTTGGATGTATCCACTGTGTGGTGAGTTTTAACAAGGTTTGTTTTGGTCTGCTTGTTAAAAGAGGCTAGATCCTATTTCCCCTAGAACTGAAGCTTTGCAGCACTCTGTGGTCTGTAAACTTGGTGCATGCAGGGGGTTTGGGTTGGTCTTCTCAGGGAAGGGCCTGCTACTGCTCTGACTCTCAGGCACACTTTTCCTAGTTCAGAAGCACCTGCAGGACACAGGTTTCGAGGCTTGGTGTAGGCGGCTTAAGCCTCCACTGTGGGTACTGTGCTGTTCACTGAAGTCTCTCTGTGCTGAGGGAGAGGGGAGTTCCTACCCCTTGCTGTACAGGAAGCCCTAACAGATGAGCAAACAATCTCTTCTTGTTTGTCCCAGGCTTCCCTCAGATGCCTGCCTTCCCCCTATGTCTGAGCTATCTACCCAGCCTGTTGTGCAGTGCTCCTCTGGAAGAGGATCACGCCAGGCTGGGGCTGGTGACACTTTGTCCCAGAAGGGCAGTTGCACCAAATGTGCAGGAGGTGGACTTTATGGTAAAGCTCAGAAAAAAAAACTAGCATCCAGGTTAGCTTCCCTCAGTAGGCATCTCTGTTTGTAGGCCAATGAACAGGGCAGCTCAGTGGTACCCACTGGCTGTTTTGTCCCAGGAGAGGCAGTGCCACCTCTCCCAAATACACTCCAATAAGGGGAACTATCTCTCCCAATGTGACCCAGGGGATCCTCATACCATGCTGTCCACTCCTGGGCCTCTGTCCTCCTTACCCATTGGAGCACCTATATGCCCACCCAGCTCCACCCTAGTGGAGCGATAGCACAGACTTCTAAAACACTGAGCTCCACTGCTTGTAAAAACTTCTGATAAACAGTCCCTCTCATTTTCCCCAACAGTGGTTTGGGGGAAGTGTTTTCCTTGTGAAATGCCCTGCACGCCATTCTGTCTCTCATTCTCTCCCTCCCTCTCTCTCTCTCCCCTCTCTTCCTGATCAGGGCTCCCTTCACCCTGTAGCACTGGCCATTCTTTTCTACCTCAAATCACATCTCCAATCTTCCTACCTTCCTCAATGTGGCCTCTTTACTCCCTCTATTTGCACAGTTTGTCCTCTCAGGCCTCACATTGATTTCCTGGGTGTTCAGAATGATTTGATATTTATCTACCTGTGTTTGAAGGACAAGGCAAGTGTAGGATCCTCCTACTACTCCACCATCTTAACCCCCTGAGAGGTTTTTTTTTTAATCATGAAAAGATATTGAATGTCTGTGCTACCAATGAACAAGCCAGAGAGGATGAAGAAAACAATTCCATTTACAACAGCACCAAACGAACAAAATACCTAGGATAAACTTAAACAAGGAGGAGAAAGTCTTCTTCATTGAAAAACAACAAAGTGTTGCTGAACAATCTACTAAAAAACACAAATAAAAGGGAAGACATTCCTGAAATCATGTAATTCATGTTGTTAAGATGTCAATGCTGCCTTGAGCACCTGGGTGGCTCAGTCAGTTAAGTGTCCAACTCTTGGTTTCAGCTCAAGTCATAAGCTCATGCTTTATGGGATCAAACCTCACATCAGGGCTGTCGATGCAGAGCCTGCTTAGTATTCTTTCTCTCCCTCTCTTTCTGCCACTCCCCTGATTCTCTCTTTTTCTCAAAATAAATAAACATTAAAAAAAAAACATGTCAATGCTAACTAAAGTGATCTACAGATTCAATGCAATCCCTATCAAAATCAAAAAAAAAAAATGTTTGTTGCTGAAACAGATAAATCCATCCTAAGATTCTGGTGGAAACGCAATGTACTCCAAGCAACCAAAACAATCTTGGGAAACAAGCAAACAAACAGTTGGAGGACTTCCTGGTTCTAAAAGTTACTATATAGCTACATAATCAAATAAAAACTGTGTGATATTAGCATAAAGATGGACATAACAATGGAACACAATACAGAACCTAGAAATAAACCTTTGCATACGTGTTCAAATGATTGTCAACGGGTAACATTCATGAGGAAAAGGCAGGTAGTTCAAAAAATGGTGCTGTGAAACTGGATATCCACACAAAGGGATGAAACTGAATCCTTAACATACAGCATATACAAAAATTAACTCAAAATGGATCAAATACCTCAACTATCACTAGAACTACTAAACTCTTAGAAGAAAACACGAAAGAAATGTTCACAACCTTGGGTTTGACAATGATTTTTTGGGTATGACCCCAAAACCACAGGTAAGAAAAGGAAAAACTAAATAAATTATTTTATCAAATTTAAGAACTTTTGTACACCAAAGGACACTATCAACAGAGAGAAAAGGCATGCAACAAATGAAAGAAAATATTTGCAAACGATATATTTAATAAGGTATTAATGTCAAGAATATATAAAGAACCTCTACATCTCTCTCTCTCTCTCTCTCTCTCTCTCTCTCACACACACACACACACACACACACACACACACACACACACACTAACCTGATTAAAAATGAGCAAAGGACTTCAATAGACATTTCTCCAAAGAAAATGCATGTGTGCCCTATAAGCAAATGAAAAGATATTCAATATACTAATCATTTTCCCTAGGAAATGCACTTAAAAACCATAGTGCAATACCATTTCACATCTAACAAGAGAGCTATTACCACAAAATGTAATGATAACAACACGTGTAAGAAAGTGGAGACATGGGAACAACGTGCGTTCTGGTGGGAATGTAAACTGATGTAGCTGCTATATAAAAGGTTATGGTAGTTCCTAAAAAATTAAGCAAAAAATTATCCACAATTCGACTTTGTCAAAGTCATGGAAATCACAGTCTCAGAAAGATATTTCTATAACCATATTCATGGAAGTATAATTCACAATAACCAGAAACAAACAACCAAGGTGTCTACTGACAGGTGAAAGTACGAATAGAAGGAAGTATATGCACACAACAGATTATTATTCACTCTTAAAAATGAAGGAAATTCTGACACATGCTAAAACATACATCAACCTACAATTCACTACACTAAGTGAAATAAGACTATCACAAAAAGACAAATATTATATGATCCCACATAGGTAGGGTACTTAAAGTAGCCAAACTCATACAGGACGAAAATAAAATGGTATTTGCCTAATGCCCAGAGAGAGGGAATAGGAAATTCAAGTTTAATGAGTGGAATTTGCATTTGGGAACATGAAAAAGCTTTGGAGATGAATAGTGCTGGTATTAGCATAACAAACATGAATTAACTTAATTAACCATCATGACAATGTGAATTAACTCAATGTCACTGAACTATGCACTTACAAAAGGCTAAAACTGCAAGTTCTGTTATTTGTATTTTACTACAGTTAAAAACTAAATGTAAAGGGGCACAAAGTGTCTGACTTCAGCTCAGGTCATGATCTCACAGCTCGTGAGTTCAAGCCCCGCATCGGGATCTGTGCTGACAGCTCAGAGCCTGGAACCTGCTTCAGATTCTGTCTCCCTCTCTCTCTGCCTCTCTGCTGCTCACTTTCTCTCTCTCCTTCAAAATAAATAAACATCTAAAAAATTTTTTAAAAACTAAATGTAAAAACTAAGTTGACTTCATTAAAAGGTGCATGATGTCAACACAAAGTACAGCACAATAGCAAGAGTACATGCAGAACTCATTGGCTTTACATACACTTCTTTAGAAAGTCCGTATGTCACTCAACAACAAAGCTAATACATTTAAATCTCCAGAGCTCTGTCCTGATAATCTGCATTTTGTAAGAACACTAATTCTGACAGTACATTGAACTTTTACAACCCATTGGACAATTAATAAATCTAAATAGGACATTTTTACAGTGACAAATAATTCCCTGCCTGGACCTTTCCTCACAGTACCTATATAACAACATAAACATACTTGGGACAAATAGTGTTGATGTGCCTCTGCACCACAGAAATTATCTTCTTTTCCCTTTTCCATTTAAAAGACAAATTTATTTTATTAAGGTAGGGATATCCCTCAAAGTTACTTTTTTCCCCCAGAACTTCCTCATGGCATTTTTTTACCTCCAGATTCCTGATTGCTCAGGTTTAAGAAGTTAACAATGGAGTCACTGTGGTATACAACATAGCCACAACTTGATCAGTGGAGAAGGTGGTGATTGGTTACAAATACATAAACATGCAGACACAATACTAAGAACACCACAGTGGTGTGAGAGACACAGTTGGACACCGCTTTGCGTCTCCCCTCAAAGATATAGGTCCTCAGAGAATAGTAGAAGATGACCACCTATGAGAACATCAAGAAGAAAATGTTAACAGGTCAATGAACCCACTGTCGACAGCAACAAAGAGACCAAGGGTATGATTGGTTCCATGCAGACAACTTTCAAAAACGGATTTACATCACACACAAATGGTCTCTGACATTGGGGCCACACACACACAGCCACACTGTGAAGAGGACCTGAATGGCTGCTGGGACAAAGTCTCTAGCACATGCCACCTGAAAGAGGAAGCCATATCCCTGTCACTCTTCATGATGTCATGGTACCGGGGTTTGCAGATGGCCACATGGATGCTCAGCAAAGACTTAAGTCATGTACTTCCTCAGAGAGATGGTTTTCTTACAGCAAAAGTGCCAGGCAGCATTTTACGGGTCATGGAGGAAGAACAGCAGACTTCTAGAAGGGATAAGTCACGCAGGCGGAAAACGGAAGCAGTACCCAAGGGCAGGAGAGATGACCTGTTAAATGTCAAGGCCTGCTCGGGGATAACAGTTCTCAGCACTCGGAGTCTTAAGTGGAATCCAAGTGTATGTGGGACTTTAGAACATAATAGGATTTCAAGTCAATGGCAAAAAGGAAATGACATAACTATTTTTAAAACCCTGCAATTTACAAAACCAGTTAAATCCATACCTCTTTAATGACCACATCTAAATAAATTCAAGAAGGAGCAAAAGCCTTAATGTAAGATATACAGCCTCAAAAATACTTAATTAAGTGCCAAAAATTTGTTGGATAATATTTTGATATGATTGAAGTAAGGAAAGTCTTTTTAAGATATAAAAATTAAAAATAAGTATTAAATGAATAAAAACATTTCTTACAGCCAAAGGCATCCTACACAGTATACAAGGGTCAAAACCATATCACAAGTCAGAAAAATAACAATTACGTAAACAACAGTAAGAGAGAGCATTTCCTTAGTGTACACACTAACATCAGTATGGAGAAGATCCACAATTATAAGAAATAGATAAAAGACATTAAGAGGATTCACAGAAAAAGAGAGAAATCATATTAAACAAAGGGAAAGATAGTCAAACTCAATGATATGAGAATGACTGCAATGCATTCAGGTTGCCTTATGCCATGAATACTTATCAGGGACTGGTTGTTGAGAAGTGGACAGAAGAATGCTCATAGACTGGGAGCAGCAGGCTGTTTGTACCCTCTCAAGGATGACAGCTGGGCAATAACTATGAATGTTGACAATTAACTATATGACCATTGATTCAAATATGTATACTAACAATTCCTCTCATACAACCTCATACCTGCCTAGATTTACCAAAAAAATAACTATTATAAAGTTCTCTGGGGGCAACTGAGTGGCTCAGTTGGTTAAGCGTCTGACTTCGGCTCAGGTCATGATCTCACAGGTCATGGGTTTGAGTCCCGCACCGGGCTCTCTGCTGACAGTTCAGAGCCTGAAGCCTGCTTTGGATTCTGTGTCTCTCTCTCTGACCCTCCTCTGCTCATGCTTTCTGTCTCTCTCTCAAAATAAATAAACAAAAAAATAACTGTGTCATAGACAAAGGTTGGTAATGACATGAACAGGAATGAATACGTTTATTTTCATATATACTTATAAGTGAGTAATATGGAGTACAAGAAAAACTAAGGGATTTATATGGACTGGTGTGGAACATCTTCAAGATGTTGCATATGATTTGATTTCACTTTCGTGTAGAATTTAATCAACAAAACAAACACAAAAAACAAAAACAGACTCATAAATACAGAGAACAAACTGGTGGTTGCCAGAGCTGAGAAGGGTGGAGGGATAGGCACAATGGGTGAAGGGGATAAAAGGTACAAAGTGGCCATAATAAAATAAATAACTCACAAGAATGAACAGTACAGCGTAGGAAGTACAGTCAATAATATTGTAGTAGCACCGTAGGGTAAGAGATGGAAGTTACGCTTTTACATGGGCATTTCATAACATCCACTTTTCTTCCACTGTGTTCCAGGCTTCTTTAAGAACAAAGTGATGAGTGATGTGGGGATTAAAAACAAGAGTATCCTTGAACTTCCCCTTCACTCCAGCTAGTCTCCCCCAACTCCCTGCCCCCACACCCTTTGTGTTCCCAAATCTGTACTTTGTGAAGAACTTTATCCCAAGGCTCTGGCTCTCTTTCCATAGCTCTCCCCCTTCCTCTGCTCCCCATTCCTGGGAAGGGCCAGCATCAGTTTGAATGCATGGGAGAGCCCAGAGTGGTGACAGACCCCAGGGAAAGGCTTCACCTTCAGGGAAAGAGACCAGGGAGTACAGTGTAGTGAAGGGGGGCCCCCAGAGCCTGGAGTACCAAAATGGGGTCCTGGTGTCAGAAGAAAGGATACTGGTGCCCCTGAGAAAGGGGACCCAGCAGCCTCAGCGGTCTCTCCTTGGAAACAGTCACTGCTTGATCTGTTGCCTTTCTGGCCATGGTTGCAGAACCACACGGGGACCACATCCTGCTGTAACCCTAGCTGTTGGGCCCTGTGGCCGCTGTGCTGCTGGCTGGGTTTCCAGCAATGCAGGAATGTGTCCTCCAGGCTGCCTCTCACTCTCTCCTCCATACTTGCTCGCCTGCTCTCTGGGGCGTGCGCAGGGTCCCTGCTTTGCAAGTCTGCTGTAGATTTCCTGGTTGTCAGCTTCCTCCACCCAATTCTGCAGCAGCGCCGCGGCGTATACACATTCTGGAAACTGAGCGGCAGAGCCTAGAAATGGCAGAGGGTCTTTTGTGGCCTGAGTATATCCCAGAGTGATCCTCTTCCGCTTCAGGAGCTTGGCGAACTGTTCCAGGTCTTTCCTCCTGGGAATCCTCGGGGTTTTGCTCCCGCTTTTCCTGGTCAGGCTTCAGGACCCCAGGCGGGGTAGCACACTGCTCTGGAAAGACGCCCTCAGAGTTGGCTCTCCACCTGGACTCCCTGCTTGCGACCGGCTCCAAGGGAGGTCTCCAAGCTGCCTTGGGGCACCAGCCATACACCTACTTGAGGTCCACAGTACTCCATCCCCCGATAGAACTCACACAGTAGGAGGTACCGGGGCATCCCCCACACCCTAGCGCCCGGCCCAACACCTGGCCCAATTCCTGACCCATCAGGAGGGCCTTGGAAGCTCAGTCAAGGTCCCAGGGTCAATCCAGCGGGTCTGTGGCCCATCATCTCCACACCACCCCTACCGTGTGGGTGCAACAATGCCAAGTGAAAGCCAGGCGCCCTGCCATGGGAAACAGAGGCGTCCCAAGCCTGGGGGCCTGCAAAAATGAGGGCTCTCCAAGGGAATGCTCAACACCTCCCTTCCTCCCCAAACCCACCCACTGCCATACTGTACATAATTCTTGAATCATAATGTCATACGCCTGAAACTAGTGTAATATTCTATGTCAACTATACTTCAATTACAACACTAAAAATAAATCAATAAAACTATTACAAACTTAAAAGTTTATTTATAAAAAGAAATTCTACAGTAAAGGAAATATTTACATACACAGAGAAAAACTCACATATAAACATTTAAATACACGTTCATTTGTAAAGATTATTACCTAATGAGTCTAAAGAAATTGCCTCTGGGAAAAAGGATTGGAAACTATTCGAGTGATAAATAGGAAATTTATTCTACACTTTATCTCATTTTGTAAGGTTTTCATTACTACTATTTACTACCTATTACACTTCAATTTTTCTTATGTAAACTAAAAGTATTAACCAATATTTTATATAAGGCAACCAAAAATTAATAAAGAAAAGTCTATACGGCATTAATGTTTTAAATAATATAAAAAGAATGAAGTTAACAGAGCCTTACTAAAAATAATACTGTCTTAGAAAAAATGTTTTTAAATTTTTTTAATTAATAATTTGTGTAATTGTATAAATAATGCCTCACTATTCATTACCTATTATTGATTCTTTACTAGAAAGGCATTACACATTTCTAAGTGAAGAGATCTACAAGATGTTTGGACCTTACATTCTAGCAACAAGGGAAACTGTTATTATAGCACAATCATCCAGTTCTTTCTTTAATTATAATTAACTTAAGTTCTTTGAAAAAAGGGAAATCAGAATCATTTTAAGACTTCTGCATTCTTCCAAAAGGGGGTCCAATGAAAAATAAGTCTCTTCATGGTGGGTTATATACTTATCTACTAAGAGATATATTTCTCTTCCAGAGCTTCCTCATAGCATTTGTCATCTCAGAATTTCTCAGAGTGTAGATCAGAGGGTTCAGCATGGGGGTTATGACTGTATAGAACACACTCAATGATTTGTCAATAGGGAAGGTCTTAGCAGGTCTCACATACATGAAAATACAGGGCACAAAGAAGAAGACCACCACAGTGATGTGGGAACCACAGGTCTGGAGGGCTTTCCGCTTCCCTTCTGGACTAAGGTTCTTTAGAGAGTGCAAGATGACACCATAAGAGATGAGCAAGAGCACAAACACAATTGTGCAGATCAGTCCTCCGTTGGCCACCACTAACAGGCCAATAACATGGGTGTCAGTACAGACCAGTTTCAGTAAGGGGTACATGTCACACAAAAAATGATCAATGACATTGGGACCACAGAATGGGAGTCTATAAATAGTGCTAACTTGAATGGCTGAATGCAGAAAACCTCCAACCCAGGACCCTACCAGGAGCACAACACACACCCACTGTCTCATGATAACCAAATAATGCAAGGGCTTACAGATGGCCACGTAGCGGTCATAGGCCATCACCAGCAGAAGAAAGACCTCTGATCCACCAAAAAAGTGCTCTGTAAACAGCTGGGTCATACAAGATTGAAAGGATATGGTGTTTTTCCCAAACAACAAGTCTGAAATCAATCTAGGGGAAATAGTAGAGGAATAAATGACATCCATAAACGATAAGCTAGCAAGAAAAAAGTACATAGGTGAGTCCAGGGTCCTACTGACAGTTATAGTCATGACAATGAGCAAATTGCCCACCATGGTCAAAATATAGAAGTGTAAGAACATAACCAAAAGGACCTTCTGTCCCTTTGGATCCTGTGTGAGACCCAAGAGGACAAAGTAAGTGACATTGCTCCTTGTTTCCATCTAGTCTGCATAGGAGCTGACTTCTCATATTAGAAGCAGGTGATCTACAAAACAAGGGGGGGGGGACTTTTAAATGCATTAGAAGATCAATCTTTTGTTCATTCAAACAATTAAAAGAATGTGGAAATAGTTGTTTGTGTCACATGCTTCACCAATGTTGTGATTTCCAAGTTGAATAAGCTATGGTTTCCTATACTCAGTGATATCATACATAATAATCACCAAGGTAATAAGTGCCATTATAAAAATAGCTGAACAGGGGTGTCTGGGTGGCTCAGTTGGCTAAGTGTCCAACTTCAGCTCAGGTCATGATCTCACGGTTTGCGGGTTTTAGCCCTGCACTGGGCTCTGTGCTGATGGCTCAGAGCCTGGATCCTGCTTCAGATTCTGTCTCTCCCTCTCTCTCTCTGCCCTTCCCCTGTTCTCTCTCTCTCTCTCTCTCTCTCTCTCTCTCTCTCTCTCTCTCTCAAAAATAAACATACATTTGAAAATTAAAGAAATAAAAATAAAAATGGCTGCACAATGGGAAGATCCTGGAGTAAAAATTTATCAACCAAACAGGAATCATAGAAGGCTTCCCAGAGGAAGCAATACTTTAGCTGAGTTTTAAAGGAAAAGTGGGAGAACAACAAAAACAAGCCAAGGGAATTCCATGAAAAGGTACACAGTTTATAAAGTCCCAAAAGTGAAAAACTTGAGACCCATTTAAGGTAACTTACATATTCGAAATGAGAAGTTCAAATTAGGAATGGAAGGTCACTGCCCTGGGTTGTTTCTTCCTTCACTGAGACCTCTTTCTTAGCATTTTTGCTTGGATATGCCTCCTTTTCCTGACCAATAAATGAGGAAACACTTCAGTGTTGTGGCTCTCCCTTAATTTTTAAACTTCATATATGTAACATCTGCAAATTTGGACAGCTCCAACTTAATATCAGTTCAGTGCTTATGAAACTAAATTTTTAATTTTCAGCAATAAATATAGGTGTACCCCACCTCATTAAATAGTACCACCTTCCGTGTCATTGCTCAGACAAGAAATATCACAATTCTTTTTCTTGCTCTCGTATCACATACTGATACCTTTAACAAGTCTTATGAAGCCCTTTAAAACATATCACATTATGGGCACCTGAGAGGCTCAGTCAGTTGAGCATTGTGACTCTTGATTTTGGCTCAGGTCATGATCCCAGGATCACGATATCAAGCCACCAGTTGGGCTCAGCACTGAGCATGGGGTCTGATAGAGATTCCCTCTCTCTCCCTCTGCCCCTCTCCTCCACTTATGCTCTCTCACTAAAACCAAAACACAAAATGTGTGTGTACACACACACACACACACACATACACACACATATCACAAATAAGATCATTTCCCTCCCCCACCCCCACTCCCCACAACTTCTACCCTACTACATTAACCTCCTGCTAGGTCCTTCCCCTTTCATTCTGGCCTCCATCAATTTATTCTCCTCACTCAGACCAAATGATCCTTTTTAAATCTCAGTCGGATCTATCACTCCACTGCTCACAACACCTACAGTGGATTCTAATCGCATAGTCACAACTTAATGAATCACAGTTCATTTTGCAGTAACAGGAACTATAACCTCCATTTCATAGGTGAAAAGACTAAGGCTCAGGTCATCTAATCATTTTCCCAGGGTCACCCATTTTTAAGTGATAAAACTAGAATTAGAATCAAAGTTTGCTTGCACTCAAAGTGTTCTCACTTTTTCTTATTAAAGATAGTCACACAATCGCAAGGCTGGTTTCCACTATTTACTATTAGTCTTACCTTGGGAAGGCAAGTCTGCAATCTGAAGGAACACCTTTTACTCATTCACAGCAACCTGGATTTCATCTGTCATCCAATTTGACAAGAGAAAGCAAAAGAGCTGCATTATTACTTGAGGACATATTTTATTTCATTTGACTGTCTATCCATTTTCTCCATGGAGTCTCCTGAATATTCAGAAGGTTGATTTTATTTGCACTGCAGATCGTTTCCTGGGAATTCCCAGGGCCAGATAGAAAAGCAAAAATTTATCACACTAGGATAATTTATTAAAAAGACAAGAAATTCCTATCCTTACATAGAAAAATAGCTACCAGTCATTTCCCAGGCAGATTTTTCTCCAGTAACTTCTTTCCCTCTGATTTCTAAACAGAAAAATACCATTCAAAGGCTTAGGTATCCTCATTCTATACTGTTGCTTTGGTCACATTAGCTGACTTGATATTTTAAGAGGCATTCTTGTGCTTCTCTGTAGGCAATTCTTTAAGCCTAACAGAAACCTTCTTTAAAAATGTGTATCAATTTAAGAGTATAGTATCTTCTTCCCAGTAGGGCAAAGATCACTGGACATTTTATCCTTTCTAACCACATTCTTCATTAAGTCCTAGAGTTGGGAAGTGTCCAAGACTGATTCTTGCTTAATTAAATTCACTGGGAATTTTTGCAAAAACTTTCAAAAATATCTATATAAAGATCCTATTTTGTGAAATCAGATAATTAGGAAGATGTAACAATAACAAAAAAAAATAGCTTTAGAACCATTGTAAAACTACGCCAGTCAAAAATAAAATTTCAGCCTATTTTGTTTTAGGGAAGATTAATTTATCATGTATTTCCCCACTTGCCATAGCAAGTTTTTCTTTCCTTGTATTTAATATTCAATTTATTCTACCTTGAACTGTGGTAGATATTGTAGATATTTATTCACAGATTTAGACAGAAAAACTATTTATCCAATTATTATTTTCCTTAATTTGGGGCTCCTGGTTACTTCCAGAAACCATGCTATGAGAGTGGACACAGCAATTAATGAAATAGGGGGGCAAATTATGCAACAGGGCCTTCCTGCATGGACCTTCTATTCTCATAACAGAATCAGGCAGTACATAATAGGACAATTTAGGAAACTAATTACAGTCTTCATCAGTGCTAATAAGACAGCAAACAGGGTACTCAGGGAGAATTCTACTATGGAGAAGGTGACCAGGGAAGGTCTTTCTTCAAAGATGATGCTTAAGCTGAGATCCACGGGACAGAAGGCAGCTACCATTGGAAACACCTACAGGTAGTAAAATTAAGTAAACATTAATTATAAGCAATTTGTTCTCACTTAATTGATGGCATGACCTATGTATAGAAAACGCTAAAAACTTCACACAGATTTTTATTCCAGGGCCCTTTGAAAAGGAATGGTAAGTGTGGGCACTCTCATCAACTTCCTGGTTGTAGTGGGAAAGCTTTCAAACTTCACTGTTGAGTGTCCTGTTAGCTATGGATCTGTCACATATGGCCTTTATTATGTTGAGGTGCATGCCTTCTATACCCAATTTGTTGCAAGGTTACTTGTATCATGAAAAAACATTGAAATTCTATCCTACCAAAGAACAACTCAGAGAGGAAATACAATTTCTTTTACAACAGCATCAAAAAGAATATTTAAGAATAAACTTACATAAGGAGGCAAAAACTTTTGTACACTTAAAAACTATAAAATGCTGAAGAGAGAGAAAGATGGCGGCATAGGAGGATGCTGGGCTCACCTCGTCCTGCTGATCGCTTAGATTCCAACCACATCAGCCTAAATAACACAGAAAATGGCCAGAAGACTACCAGAATGGACTCTCCAGAGCCAAGCGTAGACAAGAGGGCCATGGAAGAGGGTAGGAAGGGTGGAGAGCGGTGTCTCCTTCATGGACTGGCAGAGGGGAGCCAGGGCGGTGGAGGGGCAGCCCGCTGGGCAAGGCAGAGCCCCCAAGTCTGGCTTGCAAAAACATTGGGGCTAGACTGCGTGAGTTCTGACAGCCAGCGGGACTTAACATCGGGAATGTTAAAAGTCAACAGCTCTGCTCAGAGAGTGGGAGGGCAAGAGGACACCAGGAGGGAGAGTTGTTGAGCCCCGGAAGACAGAGCTCAGCTTGGCGGGGAACAAAGGCAGTGGCCAGCACCAGCTCCCTCTCCCATCCCCCAGTCAAAATCCCAAAGGGAACCAGTTCCCATCATGGAACTTACTTGCACCGTGCAAATGCCCAATGCTGTGCTTCTGTGGATCCATCCCTCCGATGGGTCTGCCTCCCTCCCAGTGCTGTAGGGCCCCTCCCACAGGGAACCACCAATCACAAAGCGAGCTGAGCCTACCCCTCCCACCCCTTTGCACCTTGCGGATCCACCCCAGCTAATATGCCCTTGGTCAGATCCCATCACAGCAGCACCACAAGCCTGGCAGTGTGCAAGTAACCCAGACAGGGGCCACACCACTCCACAGTGAGTCCTGCCCCTGGGAGAGGGGAAGATAAGGTACCCACCAGTCTGACTGTGGCCCCAGCGTCATCCAAAATGACGAAATGGAGGAATTCTCCTCAAAAGAAACTCCAGGAAGTAACGATAGCTAACAAATTGATCAAAAACGATTTAAGCAATATAGCAGAAAATGAATATAAAATAATAGTCATAAAATTAATCGCTGAACTTGAAAAAAGTATAGAGGACAACAGAGAATCTATTGCTACAGAGATCAAGTGACTAAGAAATAGTCATGAGGAGCTAAAAAATGTTGTAAATGAGGTGCAAAATAAAATGGAGGCGACCACAGCTCGGAGTGAAGAGGCAGAGGAGAGAATAGGTGAATTAGAAGATAAAATTATGGAAAAAGAGGAAGCTGAGAAAAACAGACATAATAAAGTCGAGGAGTATGAGGGGAGAATTAGAGAACTAAGTGATGCAATCAAACGGAAAAATATCCATATAATAGGAATTCCAGAAGAGGAAGAGAGAGAGAAAAGGGCTGAAGGTGTACTTGAACAAATCAGAGCTGAGATCTTCCCTTATCTGGGGAAGGAAAAGGCATTGAAATCCAAGAGGCACAGAAAACTCCCTTCAGACATAACTTGAATCAATCTTCTGCATGACATATCATAGTGAAACTGGCAAAATACAAGGATAAAGATAAAATGCTGAAGATAAACAGGCTCTAACTTATAAAGGGAGACCCATAAGACTAGTGGCAGACCTATCTACTGAAACTTGGCAGGCCAGAAAAGAATGGCAGGAAATCTTCAATGTGATGAACAGAAAAAATATGCAGCTGAGAATCCTTTATCCAGCAAGTCTGTCATTCAGAATAGAAGGAGAGATAAAGGTTTTCCCAAACAGACAAAAACTGAAGGAATTCCTCACCACTAAACCAGCCCTACAAGAGATCCTAAGGGGGACTCTGTGAGTGAAATGTTGCAAGGACTACAAAGTACCAGAGACATCACTACAAGCATGTAACCTACAGACATCACAATGACTCTAAACACACATCTTTCAATAATAACACTGAATGTAAATGGACTAAATGCTCCAACCAAAAGACATAAGGTATCAGAATGGATAAAAAAACAAGACCCATCTATTTGCTGTCTACAAGAGACTCATTTTAGACCTGAGGACACCTTCAGATTGAAAGTGAGGGGATGGAGAACTATCTATCATGCTACTGGAAGTCAAAACAAAGCTGGAGTAGCCATACTTACATCAGGCAAACTAGACATTAAATTAAAGGCTGTAACAAGAGATGAAGAAGGGCATTATATAATAATTACAGGGTCTATCCATCAGGAAGAGCTAACAATTATAAATGTCTATGCGCCGAATACGGGAGCCCCAAATATATAAAACAATTAATCACAAACATAAGCAACCTTATTGATGAGAATGTGGTAATTGCAGGGGACTTTAATACTCCACTTACAACAATGGATAGATCATCTAGACACAGGATCAGTAAAGAAACCAGGGCCCTGAATGATACATTGGATCAGATGGACTTGACAGATATATTTAGAACTCTGCATCCCAAAGCAACAGAATATACTTTCTTCTCGAGTGCACATGGAACATTCTCCAAATAGATCACATACTGGGTCACAAAGCAGCCCTTCATAAGTATAAAAGAACTGAGATCATATCATGCACACTTTCAGACCACAATGCTATGAAACTTGAAATCAACCACGGGAAAAAGTCCGGAAAACCTCCAAAAGCATGGAGGTTAAAGAACACCCTACTAAAGAATGAGTGGGTCAACCAGGCAATTAGAGAAGAAATTTAAAAATATACAGAAACAAATGAAAATGAAAATACAACAATCCAAATGCTTTGGGATGCAGCGAAGGCAGTCCTGAGAGGAAAATACATTGCAATCCAGGCCTATCTCAAGAAACAAGAAAAATCCCAAATACAAAATCTAACAGCACACCTAAAGGAACTAGAAGCAGAACATCAAAGGCACCCCAAACCCAGCAGAAGAGAAATAATAATGATCAGAGCAGAAATAAACAATATAGAATCTAAAAACTACTGTAGAGCAGATCAGTGAAACCAAGAGTTGTTTTCTTGAAAAAATAAACAAAATTGATAAACCTCTAGCCAGGCTTCTCAAAAAGAAAAAGGAGATGACCCAAATAGATAAAATCATGAATGAAAAT
The DNA here is from genome assembly GCF_018350175.1 of Felis catus. Lineage (NCBI taxonomy): Eukaryota > Metazoa > Chordata > Mammalia > Carnivora > Felidae > Felis > Felis catus. Next base: position 100,224,287 of record NC_058377.1, on the reverse strand, counting down.
GGAATTATTATAACCAATCCCTCAGAAATACAAGCAATTATCAGGGAATATTATGAAAAATTATATGCCAACAAACTGGACAACCTGGAAGAAATGGACAAAGTCCCAAGCACCCACACAAAACAGGAAGAAATAGCAAACGTGGACAGACCCATAACCAGTGAAGAAATTGAATCAGTTATCAAAAATCTCCCAACAGTCCAGGACCAGATGGCTTCCCTGGGGAATTCTACCAGACATTTAAAGCAGAGATAAGGGGCGCCTGGGTGGCGCAGTCGGTTAAGCGTCTGACTTCAGCCAGGTCACGATCTCGCGGTCCGTGAGTTCAAGCCCCGCGTCGGGCTCTGGGCTGATGGCTCAGAGCCTGGAGCCTGTTTCCGATTCTGTGTCTCCCTCTCTCTGCCCCTCGCCCGTTCATGCTCTGTCTCTCTCTGTCCCAAAAATAAATAAACATTGAAAAAAAAATTAAAAAAAAAAATAAAGCAGAGATAATAACGATCCTTCTCAAGCTGTTCCAAAAAACAGAAAGGGAAGGAAAACTTCCACACTCATTCTATGAATCCAGCATTACTTTGATTCCCAAACCAGACAGAGACCCAGCAAAAAAAGAGAACTACAGGCCAATATCGAGTTATATCCTCTCTCCCCCTGCAAAAGTGGCTCCCTGCCCGCCGCAGGCTTTTCTCTCCCCAAGTTCACTTCTCCGCACCAGGTGCCTGCTGAATTCTGTGGTTCAGGTTGTGCAGATTGTTGTGTTAATCCTCCAATCAGTTTTCTAGGTGTGTAGGATGGTTTAGTGTTGGTCTGGCTGTATTTCATGGACGCGAGACACAAAAAAAACTTCCATGCTGTTCCGCCATCTTGGATCCTCCGATCATGATTGCTGTTTCCACATGTCTTCCCCAAGTTGTTTGCCTGTTTTCCCTCCAGGAGTTGGGCCTTTATGCCAGCCAAGTCTGTCAATGTTTAAAACTCCAAACTATAATTCCAGCTGATTGGAAGGACTCAGCACTTTGAATATGTCATACCATGACTTCTGGCCTGCAAAGGTTCTGCTAAAAAAAAAATCATAGTGCTTGTTGGAGGAGGTCATTAAGAGGACAGGACTATTGGTTGACCTGTGAGCTACAATTGGACATTTAGAGACTCCTCACCCTTTTTGTCTTTGGAAAGTACATTCTACACCAATCCTATGGTGGGAGCTAGTTCAAGGGCCATAGCCTTGGAGAATAAAGTGTATTTGAGGTCATCTGGATGGTGTGCATGACTGAGCCCAGTCATGTGCTATGTAAACTTTAAGATTTTGGTGAGAGGATCCAGGGATCTACTCATCTACTCCTCTTGCAGCCAATCTAACTAAACTTTGCATGTGCTACTGCTTATTAAAACTTCCACCTACCAAAAAACCAAAAAACAAAAACAAACAAACAAACAAAAAAACACCGAGTGTCTTCTATTACTGATACTCTTGAATAGCTTTTAATTTTCTAAAAATAGTTATTTTATGAGACAAAGAATATCAAATCAGTGTTGGCTGGGCCACCCAAGGATGAAAAGATGGGTTGGAAGCCCTGGGCATTAGGAGAGGGATATGGGTGCTGGTATACAGATGACCATATAGAATGTGTTTCTCAGGAGGCAGCGTGGTGGATTTTGAAGGTAAAACTTTGAGTTTATCATGTTGGAATTTGAGGGACAGGGAGTGATGGCTCATCACTAGTTGCCCCCTCATCTAACCCCATGGAAATGGGGGTCTCAAAGGAACACCTCCTATCCAAGGAGCTGGGGCTGAGTTGGTGGATGCTGGACAGGCCTATATGGTTCCTGCTTATGCCCACCCACAGGTACCAGCCTCCTCAACAGCCTCCTGTTGGGCATAGCCAGGTTTTTCTTACACACAAGTGCCAGGCTCCTCTCCTCGCTTCCTGCTCTGGAAGTGGGGAGGGAAGCAGTCGTAATGGAGATGGCTGGTTGCTGTTCTAGGTTTGAGTTGCATTTGGCCAAAAAATAATCTTGTTAGAAAAGTAAGTGGGGAGGAGGGGAACGGGAGGAAAGAGGAAGGCCTCTTCCCTCTCTCACCACACATTGAGACACATCTCAGTTGGTCTCTAATCTTGTTTATAGGGATTATGTTGGTTGAATGCCTGGAAAGGAAGGTGGGATGGTCTTCAGATTGTACCAGCTTAGCTAGCATTGCTGACCAACTGTTGCAGGCTCTGAAAATAAAAACAATCCTGAATCCCCCCCCAAAAAATATGATGCATGCAAAAAAAGATGAATATGGATGCAAAAGTTCTCAACAAGATACTAGCAAATCGAATTCAACAGCATATAAAAAGAATTATTCACCATGATCAAGTGGGATTCATTCCTGGCTGCAGGGCTGGTTCAATATTCGCAAACCAATCAATGTGATACATCACATTAATAAAAGAACAGAGCCCTAGGATCCTGTCAATTGATGCAGAAAAAGCATTTGACAAAATTCAGCATCCTTTCTTAATAAAAACCCTCAAGAAAGTCAGGATAGAAGGAATATACTTAAACATCATAAAAGCCATTTAAGAAGAGCCCACAGCTCATATCATCCTCAATGGGGAAAAACTGAGAGCTTTCCCCCTGAGATCAGGAACACGACAGGGATGTCCACTCTCACCACTGTTGTTTAACATAGTGTTGGAAGTTCTAGCATCAGCAGTCAGACAACAAAAGGAAATCAAAGGCATCAAAATTGGCAAAGATGAAATCAAGTTTTCACTTTTTGCAGATGACATGATAATATACACGGAGAACCTGATAGACTCCACCAAAAGTCTGCTAGAACTGATACATGAATTCAGCAAAGTCGCAGGATACAAAATCAATGTACAGAAATCAGTTGCATTCTTATACACTAATAATGAAGCAGCAGAAAGACAAATAAAGAAACTGATCCCATTCACAATTGCACCAAGAATCATAAAGTACCTAGGAATAAACCTAACCAAGGATGTAAAAGATCTGTATACTGAAAACTATAGAAAGCTTATGAAAGAAATTGAAGAAGATACAAAGAAATGGAAAAACATCCTGTGCTCATGGATTAGAAGAATAAATATTGTTAAAATGTCAATACTATCCACAAAGCTATCTACACATTCAATGCAACCCCAATCAAAATTGCACCAGCATTCTTCTTGAAGCTAGAACAAGCAATCCTAAAATTCATATGGAACCACAAAAGACCCCAAATAGCCAAGTAATATTGAAGAGGAAGACCAAAGCGGGAAGCATCACAATCCCAGACTTTAGCCTCTACTACAAAGCTGTAATCATCAAGACAGCATGGTATTGGCACAAAAACAGACACACACAGACTAGTGGAATAGAATAGAGACTCCAGAATTGGACCCACACAAGTATGGCCAACTAATCTTTGACAAAGCAGGAAAGAATGTCCAATTGAAAAAAGACAGTCTCTTTAACAAATGGTCCTGGGAGAACTGGACACCAACATGCTGAAGGATGAAACTAGACCACTTTCTTACACCATTCACAAAAATAAACTCAAAATTGCTGAAGGACCTGAATGTGAGACAGGAAATCATCAAAACCCTAGAGGAGAAATCAGGAAAAAACCTCTTTGACAACAGCTGCAGCAATTTCTTACTTGACACATCTCCAAAGGCAAGGGAATTAAAAGCAAAAATGAACTATTGGGACCTCATGAAGATAAAAATCTTCTGCACTGCAAAGGAAACAATCAACAAAACTAAAAGCCAAACAATGGAATGGGAAAAGATATTTGCAAATGACATATCAGATAAAGGCCTAGTATCCAAAATCTATAAAGAACTCACCAAACCCCACACCCGAAAAACAAATAATCCAGTGAAGAAATGGGCAGAAGACATGAATGGACACTTTTCTAAAGAAAACATCCAGATGGCCAACAGGCACATGAAAAGATGCTCAACATCGCTCCTCATCATGGAAATACAAATCAAAACCACACTGAGATATCACCTCATGCCAGTCAGAGTGGCTAAAATGAACAAATCAGGAGACTACAGATGCTGAAGAGGATGTGGAGAACCGGGAACCCTCTTGCACTGTTGGTGGGAATGCAAACTAGTGCAGCCACTCTGGAAAACAGCGTGGAAGTTCCTCAAAAAATTAAAAATAGATCTACCCTATAACCCAGGGTATGGTTATACATATACATATACATATACATATACATATACATATACATATACATATACATATACATGTATATGATCAATACATGTATCAATAGCACTGCTAGGAATTTACCCAAGGATACAGGAGTGCTGATGCATAGGGGCACTTGTACCCCAATGTTTATAGCAGCACTTTCAACAATAGCCAAATTATGGAAAGAGCCTAAATGTCCATCAACTGACAAATGGATAAAGAAGATGTGGTTTATATATACAATGGAATACTACTTGGTAATGAGAAACAATAAAATATGGCCTTTTGTAGCAACGTGGATGGAACTGGAGAGTGTTATGCTAAGCGAAATAAGTCATACTGAGAGAGACAGTATCTGAGAGAGACAGATACCATATGTTTTCACTCTTATGTGGATCCTGAGAAACTTACCAGAAGACCATGGGGGAGAGGAAGGGGGCAAAAAAAGTTACATAGATGGAAGGAGGCAAACCATGAGAGACTCTTAAGAACCAAGAATAAACTGAGAATAAAACAGCCAAGCTAATATTTAAAACAAAGCAAAATGAAACAAAAAGAACAAAGTCAGAAAATTCTCCTGTCTCTAAACTTAATACAATGTTATCATAATCAAAACAATACGGTGTTGACATAAAAACAGATAAACTAATGAATAAAACACAGTCTAGAAATAAAGCTTTGCATACATATTCAAATGATTTTCAACAAGGGGGTCAAGAGTATTCGTGGGTTAAAGACAGTTCAAAAAATGGTGCTGTGACACTTCATCTCCACATAGTCATGAATTTGAATCCTAATATATACCATATATAAAATTTAACTCAAAATGGACCAAAGACTTAAGATCTAGCTAAGACTATACCACTGTTATTAAAAAAACAGAATAATAACCATGACATTGGATTTGGCAGTAATTTCTTGAGTATTAATCCAAAAGCACAGGCCAAAAAGGAATAGATAAATTATACTTTATCAATTTTAGGCACTTTTGTGCATCAAGCAACACCAACAGAGTAAAAAGGTAATTGACAGAATTGGAGAAAATATTTGCAAATAATATATTTGATTAGATACTAATATCCAGAGTACATAAAGAACTTCTACATCTAAAAACACAATGAAAGAAACAACTTGATTAAAAATGAAGGACTTGAATAGACATTTCTCAGAAAAAGATATATAAAGATATACCTGTAAGCACATGAAAAGATCTCAGCGTCACTAATCATTAGGAAATGCATTTCAAAACCATAATGAAATACCACTTCAGACCCATTAAGGTAACTATTAAGAGATACACACACACACACACACACACACACACACACCACACAAATGTAAGAGAGACTATGGAGAACATGGCATAATTGTGCATTACTGGTGAGAATGTCAAATGATGTGGCTCCTATGGAAAATGTTATTGTAGTTACTCAAAAACTTAAAGATTAATTATATGATCTAGCAATCTTACTTTTAGGTATATATCCAAAATAATGGAAATCAGGAATTCAAACAAATATTTCTACACTCATCTCCATGGTGGTATTCACAACAATCAGTAAGGAGAAGCAACCAAAGAATCCACAGATAGATACATGTATCAAAAAAATGAGACATATGGACACAGTGAAATATTATTCAGCCTTAAATATGAGGGAAATTCTGACACATGCCAAAACATTCATTAACCTACAATACATTATTCTAAGTGAAATAAGGCAGTCACAAAAGGAGAAATAGTGTATGCTTCCACTTACATGTGTTACTTACGGCATCAAATTAACAGAATGTAGAATGGAGGATGCCTAGGACTCAGGGAAGGGTAATGGCAAATTAATATGTAACAGGTGTCCAGTTTCAGTTTGGGAAGATGAAGAGGTACTGGAGTCAAATGGTGTTGATGTTGTTATAACATCATTCATTAAAGTGAATTAACTTAATGCCACCAAACTGTGAACTTAAAAATGGTTAAATCGTAAATCTGTTAGGTATACATGCCACAATTTTAAAGCTAAATTTATAAACTAAGGTAACTTCCATAAGCAGTAAATTAAGTATACCTGTAAAAATTAGTCAAGGGATTGACACACAAACAAAAAAAAAAGGATGAAAGCATGACAGCATATACCTAAAACATGGCTGGGAGGGGAATAAAAATTTAGTTTTCTACAAAGGGTTAAAACTTAAGTGACCACTAACTTAACATAGACAGCTAGAAGCCTAAATGTTATATATAAACCTAATGATAAACACACATCTAAAACTGGTAATAAAGATGGAAAAAATAAAGACAGGGAAATCCAAGTATATCACTAAAGAAAGCCAACAAACCATGACAGAAGAGAGCAGAAGAAAGGAACAGAGAAGAATCACAAAAACAATCACAAAACAAGTAACAAAATGGCAATAAGTACCTACTGTCAGAAATGAAAGCGGACAAATGATAACCAACAGCACAGAAATACAAAGGATTATAAGAGAATATTGTGAAAAATTTACGCCAACAAATTGGACAACCTAGAAAAAGTGGATAAATCCCTAGACACATATAACCTCCCACAACCAAATCAGGAGGAAATAGAAAATTTGAACAGACTAATTACAAGCAATGAAGTTGAATCAGTAGTCAAAACACTCCCAACAAACAAAAGTCCAGGACCAGGTGACTTCACAGGTGAATTCTATCACACATTTAAAGAAGAGTTAAGGGGCGCCTGGGTGGCGCAGTCGGTTAAGCGTCCGACTTCAGCCAGGTCACGATCTCGCGGTCCGTGAGTTCGAGCCCCACGTCGGGCTCTGGGCTGATGGCTCAGAGCCTGGAGCCTGTTTCCGATTCTGTGTCTCCCTCTCTCTCTGCCCCTCCCCCGTTCATGCTCTGTCTCTCTCTGTCCCAAAAAAAATAAATAAACGTTGAAAAAAAAAAAAGAGTTAATACAGGGGCTCCTGGATGGCTCAGTCCATTAGGCGTCTGATTCGGCCCAGGTCAGGGTTTTGCAATTCCTAAGTTTGAACGCTGGGGCTCTGTGCTGACAGTTCTCAGCCTGGAGCCTGTTTCAGATTCTGTTTCTCCCGATCCCTCTCTGCCCCTCACCCATTCGCCTTCTGTCTTTCTCTCAAAAATGAATAAACATTAAAAAAAATTTTTTAAAGAAAAGTTAATACTTATTTTTCTCAAACGACTCCAAAAAACAGAAAAAGAACGACAGCTTTCAAAGTCATTCTGTGAGGCCAGCATTACCCTCATACCACAACCAGATAAAGACACTATAAAAAACATATCTGCAGGTCAATATCCCTGATAACCATAGATGCAAAAATCTTCAACAAAACATTAGCAATCCTGATCTAACAATAATTAAATAAATAAATAAATAAATCACTTAGAAAATCATTCTGTATGATCAAGTGGTTCAACATTCATAAATCAATCCACAATACATCACAACAGGAGAAAGGATAAAAACCATGTGATCATTTAAATAGATGCAGAAAAAGCATTTGACAAAGTGCCACATTCGTTCATGATAAAAACCCTCAACAAAGTATATTTAAAGGGAGCATACCTTAACATAATAAAGGCCTTACATGAAAAATCCACAGCTAACATCATACCCTATGGTGAAAAATGGAGAGCTTATCCCCAAAGATCATGAACAAGACAAGGATGTCCACTCTCACCACTTTTATTCAATATAGCACTGAAAGTCATAGCCACAGAAATCAAAAACAAAAAGAAAAAAAAAGGATCCAAATTGGTAAGGAAGAAGTAAAACTTTTGCTATTTGCAGATGATATGTCATTATACATATGAAAACCCTAAAGACTCCACTAAAAAAACTACTAGAACTAATAAACTAATTCACTAAAGTTGCAGGATACAAAATCAATGTACAGGAACCGGTTGCATTTGTATACACTAATAATGAAGTAGCAGAAATAGAAATTAAGGAAACGGCCCCATTTACAACTGCATCAAAAATAATAAAATACCTAGGAATAAACTCAACCCGGGAGGTAAAATACCTGTACTCTTAAAACTATATAATACTGATGAAAAAACTGAAGAAATGTTAAGATATTTCATGCTCATCGATGGGGAGAAGAAATATTGTTTAAATGTCCATACTACCCAAAGCAACCTACACATTTAATACAATCAGTATCAAAATACCAACAGCACTTTTCACAGAACTAGAACAAGTCTTGTATAGAACCACAAGAGACCCACATTAGCAAAAGCAATCTTGAAAAAAAAGGGACAAAACCGGATGTATCACAAGCCCAGATATGAAGATACACTACAAAGCTGTAGCAATGAAAACAGTTTAATACTGGCACACACACACACACACACACACACACACACATACACACATACACACACACACGCACACACACACACACGCACACACACACCCAACCATATATCAATAGAACATAATAAAGAGCCCAGAAATAAACCCATGATTATTTGGGCGATTAATCTACAAGAAAGGAGGCAAGAATATGCAATGGAAAAAAGAGAGTCTCTTCAACAATGGTGCTAGAAACTCGGCAGAAACTACATGCAAAAGAATGAAACCAGACCACTTTCTTACACCATACACAAAAATAAACTCAAAATGGGTTAAAGATCTAAATGTGAGACCTGAAACCAAAAAACACCCTAGAAGAGAGCAATGGCAGTAATTTTTCTGGCATTGGCTGTAGCAACATTTTCTAGATATGTCTCCTGAGGCAAGGGAAACAAGCAAAAATCAACTAGTGGGACAATATCAAAATAAAACTCTTCTGCACAGGGAAAGAAACGATCAACAAAACTAAAAGACAACCTCCGAATGAGAAAAGATACTTGCAAATGACATATCCAATAATAGGTTAGTATCCAAAATATATAAAGCGTTTACACAACTCAACACCCAAAACACAAATAATCCAAATAAAAATAGGCAGAAGACATGAACGGACATTTGTCCAAAGAAGACATCCAGATGGCCAATAGACACATGAAAAGATGCTAAACATCACTTATCATCAGGCCAATGCAAATCAAAACCACAAAGAGATATAACCTCACACCTATCAGAATGGCTAAAATCAAAACAAAAGAAACAAGTGTTGGCAAGGATGTGGAGAAAAGGGAATGCTGTGCACTGCTGGTGAGAATGCAAACTGGTGCAGCCACTCTGGAAAACAGTATAGAGGTTCCTCAAAAAATTAAAAATAGAATTGCCATATGACCCAGTACTATTTCCACTACTGGGTATTTACATGAAGAACACAAAAACACTAATTTGCAATGATATATTTACCCCTGTGTTTATTGCAGCATTATTTACAATAGCCAAATTATGGAAGTGTCCATTGACAGATGAACGGATACACATGTGGTAGGTGTATACAATGGAATATTATTCAGTCATAAAAAAGAATGAAATCTTGCCATTTGCAACACATAGATGGTATGTGTGTTACAGGGTATAATGCTAGGTGATATAAGTTAGAGAAAGACAAAAACCATATGATTTCACTTATATGTGGAATTCGAGAAAGAAAACAAATGAGTAATGGGAAAAAAGAGATAAAAAAGATGGACTCTTTAATACAGAGAAATGATGGTTACCAGAGGAGAGGTGAGTGGGACAAGGGGTGAAACAGGTGAAGGGGATTAAGAGTACACTTATCGGGGCGCCTGGGTGGCGCAGTCGGTTAAGCGTCCGACTTCAGCCAGGTCACGATCTCACCGTCTGTGAGTTCAAGCCCCGAGTCAGGCTCTGGGCTGATGGCTCAGAGCCTGGAGCCTGTTTCTGATTCTGTGTCTCCCTCTCTCTCTCTGCCCCTCCCCCATTCATGCTCTGTCTCTCTCTGTCCCAAAAATAAATAAAAACGTTGAAAAAAAATAAAAAAATAATAAAATAAAAAAATAAGAGTACACTTATCGTGACAAGCATTGAGCAATGTATACAATTGTTGAACCACAACATTATACACCTGAAACTAATATAACACTGTGTCTTAACACTGGAATTAAAATATATATATATATATAAATTGTTATATATATAAAAATTGTTTAAAGAACTAGGTTCATGATGTGAACATAAATTATAGCACAATACCTAGAGTGTATGCAAAAATACACCTGGGTAATTTGTCCAAAAGTAGATATGTCATCCAAAAACAAAACTACTAAATTAAAATCTCCAGAGTTGTGTCCTGATAATCTGCATTTTACAAGAACTCTAACTTTTTTTTTAATTTTTTTTAATGTTTATTTATTTTTGAGAGAGCACAAGTGAGGAAGGAGCAGAGAGAGAGGGAGACACAGAATCTGAAGCAGGCTCCAGGGTCTGAGATATCAGCACAGAGCCTGATGCGAGGCTCTAAATCATGAACTGCAAGATCACGACCTGAGCCAAAGTTGGCACTTAACCGACGGAGCCACCCATGCACCCCAAGAACTCTAAATTCTCACAGTACATTGAACTTCGACAATCAATTAGACATACATAAACCTAAATAGGATATTTTTAAAATGATATATAATTCCCTACCTGGATCTTTATTCATAGTGTCTGTATGTTACAACAAACGCACTTATAACAAATAGCGTTCATGTGTCTCTGCACCATAGAAATTATCTTTTTATCTCTTTTTCCATTAAAAAGACAAACATATTTTATGAAGTTATGGATATCTTTGAAAGTTACTTTTTTCCATGAGAACTTCCTCAAGGCATTTTTCACCTCCAAGTTTCTGAGTGCACACATTTAAGAAGTTTAACAAGGGAGTCACCATGGTGACACCATGTTATACAACACAGCCACGACTTAATCAGTGGAAAAGATGGTGATTGGGTACAAATATATAAATATGCAGAACACAATACTAAGACCACCACAGTGACATGAGAGACACAAATGGACACAGTTCTGTCTTCCCTCCAAGGTACCAGTCCTCAGGAAGCATATAATGACCACCAAGAAGACTTTCAGGAGGAAAATTTTAACAGGCAGATGAACCCACTGTTGACAGCAACAAAAAAGACCAAGGGTATAATTGTGTCCATGCAGACAAGTTTCAACAAAGGGTTTATATCACACACGAATGGTCTATGACATTGGAGCCACCTGCACGTAGCCACACTGTGAAGAGGACCTAAATGGTTGTAAAGACAAAGCCTCTACTACATGTCACCTGAAAGAGGAAGTCATATCCCTGTCACTCGTGATGATGTCATGGTGCAGGGGTTTGCAGATGGCCACACGGATGCTCAGCAAAGACTTAAGTCATGTACTTCCTCAGAGAGATGGTTTTCTTACAGCAAAAGTGCCAGGCAACATTTTACGGGTCATGGAGGAAGAACAACAGACTTCTAGCAGGGAGAAGTCACACAGGCGGAAAATAGAAGCAGTACCCAAGGGCAGGAGAGATGACCTGTTAAATGTCAAGACCTGCTCGGGGATAACAGTTCTTAGCACTCGGAAGCAGTAAACTTCCTAAATTAATAACTGACTTTTGTTTTGTAACCAAACTATTTTAAACCTGTTTAACTTCATTCTAAACTTATTTTAATGTTAAACTTATATGATTTATTTACATGTAAACTTATTTTAAACTTGAATTCAAAACATAAATATGCAAGACAAGGCATAAATCTGAAAAAGAACAGAAATGAGAGACCACTAGTCTCATCACATGTCAAAATGTGTTATATATCATGAAAATTATACTGTGTGTCAATTGGGACATGAATAAAGAGATCAATGAAACAGAATCATCCTGAATTGGGTACACAAATGAGATGTTAGAATATAAGAGGATTTCAAATCAATGGTAAAAAGATAATTATGTGACTATAAAAAAAATTACTAAAATTAAGAAACACAACTAAAATTCAATCCTTATTTAACTCCTATATCAAAATAAGTTCCCAATGGATCAACAGTTTTAATATAGAACCAAAAAAAGAGCTTAAAAATTAAGTGCTAAAAAAACAGTTGAAGAATACTTTGGTATGAATGAAGTGAGGAAAGTCTTTTTAAGCAAGATACAAACAAAAATATATATATTAAATATAAAATGTAAGACAAAATTGTTTACATGACAGAAGTATTCTACATAGTATAAAAAAAGTTAAGGGGTGCCTGGATGGCTCAGTTGGTTAAGCGTTCAACTCTTGATTTTGGCTCAGGTCATGATCTCAGTTTATGGGTTCGAGCCCTGGGACTGGGCTCTGCACTGCTTGGGATACTCTCTCTCTCTTCCTCTTTCTCACTGACCCTCCCCTGTTTTCTCTCAATCTCTCTCAAAATAAATAAATGAACTTAAAAAAATAGAATAAAAAAGTTAAAAATATCACAAGCCAGAAAAATAATAATTACTTATACAATAGTAAAATGGATCACATCTTTAGTGCATAAAAATCAGCAAGGAAAATACCAGAGAAAGATATTAGTAGACTATCCACAGAAAACTAAATACATACCATATTAAATATGAGAAAATGCTCCAACTCAATTATATCAAAAGATTTTGAAAGAAAAAGGATTTTGGTTAAACTATCAAAATGAAATAAAATACCTTTAATCAGATTGTTCTATTCCTTAAATATTTATTAGGTACAGGTGGTTGAGAATGTGGAAAGAACTTACGGACTGTGAGCAGCAGTGTGGCTGTTAGTAGAACCTCAGTTTGGTAATAACTACAAATATCGACATTTAACTCCCTGATCACTGACTCAAACACACATATCAATAATTCCTCTCCTAGCAACTCATATTTTCACCTCTTCAAAGACATGCATTTATTGCAAAATTCTTTGTCATACAAAAAGGTTAGGAACAATCCGAAGGGAAACGCATACATTAATTTTAGTATATATTTATAAGGGTGTATTATCTAGTACAAAAAAAAAGCTAAGAATTAGATCTTCATGGACTGATATGGAATATCTTCAACGTTGCAGATAATTTCACTTACATGTAAAATCTAAAAATCAAATAAACAGAAACAGACTCAAATACACAGAAGAAAGTGATGATTACCAGCGGGGATGGGCGAAATAGGTAAAGGTGATTAAGAAGTACAAACTTCCACTTATAAAATATGTAAGTCAAAGGGTACAGTACAACATAGGAAATACAGTAAATACTGTTGTAAAACCTTTGTGTGGTGACAGATGGTAACTGTACTTATCATGGTGAGCTTTCTGTCATGCCTGTAACTGTCAGAGCACTACGTTGTACACATGAACCTAATAGAGTATGTCAACTATACTTCAATTAAATAAGAAAATAAAAACTATATAAAAACTATTGCAAAATGAAAATCTTATTTTTTAAAAATTGTGCATAGTAAAAGCAATCATTTACATATACAGAAAAAACATACATATGTGTATTTGCATTTGCACATGCATTTGTAAAGATTATTACTTGATTAATTTGAAGAAACTGATTAAGTGATGCCTCTAAGGGGGAGGACTAGAGACCGTGCTGAGAGATAAGTAGGAAATTTATCCTATTCTGTAAGGTTTTCATTTTTGCTATTATAACCTGTTACACTTCAACTTTTCTTATATAAGACAACTGAAATTTAATAAAGAAGACATCTTATACATCATTAAATATTTTAAATAGTATAACAAAAACAATTCTATGACAAGAATCTAATTAAAAATAATACTAAGTCTCAGAAAATATATAAAATATAAGTGCATAAATGATTAAAACTTAGTGTAATCATATAAAAATTTCCTCACAAATTCATTACCTCTTATGGATTCGTTGCTGGAAAGCCATTACTCATTCCTAAGTGAAGAGATCTACAATATGATATAGACCTTACATTCTAGCAGGGAGGGACACTTATTACAGCACAGTCATCTACTTCATTCGTTAATTATAATTTTCATAAATTCTTTGAAGAAAGGAAAGTCAGAATCAGATTTCAGAAGACTTCTGAATTCTAAAGAAATGAACCCTAATGTCAAGTAACTCTCTTCATGGTGGATGATGTGCTCATTTACTACAATATGTGAAATTTCTCCTCCAGAGTTTCTTCATAGCATTTGTCATCTCAGAATTTCTCAGAGTGTAGATCAGGGGGTTCAGCATGGGGGTTATGACTGTATAAAACACACTCAATGAGTTGTCAATAGGGAAGGTCTTAGCAGGTCTCACGTACATGAAAATACAGGGCACAAAGAAGAAGACCACCACAGTGATGTGGGAACCACAGGTCTGGAGGGCTTTCCGCCTCCCTTCCGGACTAAGGTTCTTTAGAGAGTGCAAGATGACACCATAAGAGATGAGCAAGAGCACAAACACAATTGTGCAGATCAGTCCTCCATTGGCCGCCACTAACAGGCCAATGACACGGGTGTCAGTACAGACCAGTTTCAGTAAGGGGTACATGTCACAGAAAAAATGATCAATGACATTGGGACCGCAGAATGGGAGCCCATAAATAGTGCTAAGTTGAATTACTGAATGCATAAAACCCCCAACCCAGGACCCTACCAGGAGCACAACACACACCCATTGCCTCATGACAATCAAATAATGCAAGGGCTTACAGATGGCCACATAGCGGTCATAGGCCATCACCAGCAGAAGAAAGACCTCTGATCCACCAAAAAAGTGCTCTGTAAATAGCTGGGTCATACAAGCATGGAAGGATATGGTATTTTCCCCAAAGAACAAATTTGAAATCAGTTCAGGAGAAATAGATGAGGAATAAATGACATCCATAAATGATAAGCTAGCAAGAAAAAAGTACATAGGTGAGTCCAGGGTCTTACTAAAAGAAACAGTCAAGACAATGAGCAGGTTGCCCACCATGGTCAAAATATAGAAGAGCAAGAACATAACAAAAAGTACTTTCTGTTCCTTTGGATTCTGTGTGAGGCCCAAGAGGACAAAGTCAGTCACATTGTTCTTTGGTTCCATTTACTTAGTTCTTCTATTCCTAATAGGTGCTGCCTTCAGTTATTAGAAACAGTTTTGCCTTTAAAACAAAGGGGAAAAGTTTTAAGTGCATTATAAGCTTAATCTTTTTTATTTATCCCATTCAAAATGCACATGGAAGGGCGCCTGTGTGGCTCAGTTGGTTGAGCGTCCGACTTCGGCTCAGGTCATGATCTCCCAGTTTGTGGGTTCAAGTCCCATGTCGGGCTCTGTGCTCACAGCTCACAGCCTGGAGCCTGCTTGGGATTCTGTGTCTCCTTCTATCTCTGCCCTTCCCGCACTTGTGCTCTGTCTGTGTCTCTCAAAAACAAATAAATGTAAAAAATGTTTTTAAATGCACATGGAAAACTATTGATGTCAAACCTGTCAAAGACATTGATATCACCCAGTTGAATAAGACATAGTTTGTTACTCTCAGTGATTTCATACATAGGTGGCCAGACCATTACAGATCAATTTAATAAGTGTCACTATAAGTATAGTCACATAGATTATGGGCGCCTTGGGCCAGAACACATTAATCAACATGGGATCTGGGAGGGCTTCCCAGAGAAAGCAGTACTTTAGCTGAGTTTTAAAGGACAAAGGAGAGAACAAGAGAGGAGGAAAGAGAATTCCATGAAAGACACACACATCTAAAGTCATGCATAAAGTATGCTTCCTAAGTGAATAATCACTTAAGGTAATTTACATATTCAAAGTGGAAGAAAAATTTATGAATGGTTCTCTGTATACAACTACCTAAATGACATTTCCAAATGGGTATCAATTAAGTATTAAGATAAATTTGGGGGCACCTGGGTGGCTCATTAGGTTAAGCATCTGACTTCAACTCAGGTCATGATCTCATGGTTTGTGAGTTCGAGCCCCACACTGGGTTCTGTGCTGACAGTGTGGAGCCTGCTTGGGATTCTCTTTCTCTCCCTCTCTCTCTGTCCCTCCCATGCTTGTGCTGTCTTTCACTCAAAAATAAATAAACATTAAAAAAATATAAATTTTTACTTTTCCACAATAAACCTATTCCTTCCTAGACGACCTCCATCTCATTACACGGCACAAAATATTTTGATGAGAGGAAATGTTAACACTGCAAGAAGAACATCTATTACTTGTTTTATCACTATATATCACATGCTATTTCCATATTTACATAGGCATTTTATATATATGTATATATACACATATATGTATATGTACATATACACACATACATATATATCTACATATGCACATATATATAGAATCACATTCAGTGTATAACATTTTATCTTTACAATTACAAGCACTGTTATCCCCACTTTATAGTTGAAAAAACAGGCTTGAATACCTAATTTTCTCAAAGTCATACACCCTTCAGTGACAGAAATGTAATTATAAACTTTGACTGACTTCAAATCTGTGATTCCAGAAGAAGTTTCCAACTTTTCAATTTTTTACAAACTCAAGTTTATAAGAATTTCCTGTATAATAAAGTAAGTCACACAATTGAAAAGCCTGGCTTCCTCCATTAACTCTTACAGACTTACCTTTTGAAGGCTTGTTCACAATCAGTGGGAGGACTTTTTAACTAACTCATAAAGTCCTGGAAATGCCTCTTCCATCCAGTGCGACCACTGAGGACAAAAAGCTGCATTAGTTCTTAAGAACTAATTTGACTTCACATGACTATGTCCATCCATTTTCTACACAGTCTTCTAATCACTTTAGAAAATTATTATTACTTGATTGTAGACCTGTTTAAAAGGAATTCCATGATGCAAACAGAAAAACAAAAATTTTCCACATTAGGGTAATTCATCATGGCAAACAAACCTATCTGACATAAGAAGTCAGCAACAAGTTTTTTTAAAAGGGAAGCTGTTCTCTAGAAACTAACTTCTTTTCTAGTGACTTCAAAAAAGAAAATCACTATTCCAATTTTCTGCCCATCTTATTCTGTTACTAGGGCAAAACTAATTGTACCAAGATCTTGAGAGGACATTCTTGAAATATTTATCAACCCTCCTAAAAGAGTTGTAAGAGTTCTGAAGAAAGTAGCATCTTCTCCCCAGTAGAGGCAAAATCATTGGCCACTTTTTGCCTTCTA
The DNA here is from genome assembly GCF_018350175.1 of Felis catus. NCBI lineage: Eukaryota > Metazoa > Chordata > Mammalia > Carnivora > Felidae > Felis > Felis catus. Next base: position 100,207,034 of record NC_058377.1, on the reverse strand, counting down.
ACCAGATACATCATCGAGTCTTGCAACTGCATTGTGTCCAAGACTGATTCTTGCTGTTTTCAACCAAATTTTAAAATTTGAAAAGGACATCTCTATGTAAAGATACTTTTAGACCTATCACATTATGGGGAAGTTGGACAAGAAACCATGGTGAACTATACAGTCCCAGGGCACAGGCTCACCCAAAGACTGACACTCTGTGATACACCACAGAACACTTGCCCCGCTATGTCACTAAAGCCAAGAACAGGTGGATAACGTAAGAAGAGATATATTCTAAGGAAGGGTCGAAAAGGAATGCTAGAGATCAAAAAGGCTAACAGAAATCAAGTATGCCTTTGACAGGGCTCATTAATAGACTAGACATTGCCTCAGGACATGGCAATAGAAATTCCCCAAACTGAAAATCAAAGAGAAAACAGGCTGAAAAACAAAAAGCAGAAAACAAAGAAACCAGAACAGAATACGCAAGAACTGTGTGACAACTACCAAAGGGGTAACATCCTTGTAATGGGAATACCAGAATAAGAAGAAAAAGTGAAGGGAACAGAAGCAATATTTGAAGAAATAATAATGACTGAGAATTTCCCCCCCAAATTAATGTCAAACACCAAGCCTCCGGAAGCTCAGAGAATACCTCATAAGACAAATGCCAAACAAAAAAAAACCATATGGAGGTGTATCATATTCAAATTTCAGAAAACCAAAGATAAACTTATAAATCTTGACAGAGCCCAGAGGAAAAAACATCTTACCTACAGAGGAGTGAGTATCCCAGAGATTAAGCTCTTTGATTATAGTGTAAGTGCTTGACATTAAGTTTTTGATTGCCGAAGACATATTTCAAAAGGCATCCCTCGTGAGTAAACATATTGCCAGCTATATGACAAAGCTACCAGACAAGGAATTAAGTCACCCCCACTCATGAAGTTCCCTCTTTCAGGAAGCTCTGGGTAACTTCAATAACTGACCACTTGAGTAGCCCTGCTTCTCCCTTTCCATCCTCTAATTCCCACTCTCATGCTCTAAAGCAGTCAATAAATAGTGAACCCACGAAACCCTAGACACCCACCCCATTCCACCAGACCCTAATAAATGCAGAGCCCCAGGTCTGTGTTCTTTTGCCCTCTACCTACAACCTCCTCAGGTGTGGCCCTCGATATGCCCTGGAGGCTCCAGGACCAGTGCATAAAAAATCTTGTTCCTCAAAGTTCCCTGATCGTCTTTGCCACACTGAAGTGTGTCCTGAAATCATAATAAGAACCACAAGGGCCAATCAAGCCACAACTCTGGCCTCAGCGGGGGAAATGTCTGTGGGGACTTGCTATAAGCAATACAGGCCCAGATGTGTGCCACAGGCATTCCTAGGCAATAACATTTCTGTCAATAGGCTGGGACCACCACCCCAAGGAGAAGAGGAATGAACTACATCCAACTTCTTCTCCTCAGAGGCCACGCAAGAAAGAAGTGAATGGAGTCAACTATGTAAAGAGTTGAGACCGAGAAAAAAACAACACCAACTTAAAATTCTGTGCTCTGTGAAATTATCCTTCAAAAGGGAAGAAGGGAAGTTGAAATTCCAGACAAGGAATTAAATTAAAATTAAAATTCTGTGCTCTGTGAAATTATCCTTCAAAAGGGAAGAAGGGAAGTCGAACTCACAGAATCAGAGAGTAGAACAGTGGTTGGTGGGAGCTAGGGGTAGTGAAAGGGGGGAGTGTTGGTCAAAAAGCACAAACTTTCAGTTTAAGATGAATAAATTCTCAGTATCTAATAATCAGTTTGGCACCAGAGTTAACAATACCGTGTTATATACTTGAGAGTAGATCTTAAACGTTCTCACGAAAAAACAACAACAACAAAAGTAACTATGTGAGGTGGTGAATGTTTTCACTTACCTCATTGTGATAATAATTTCACAATATATACATGTACCAAATCATCACATTGTACATGTAAAGCTTATAAAATATTATATGTCAATTATATCTTAATAAAGCTGAAAAGAAACAAAACCTACACATGTTTCTAGCAACTTTATTCATAATTGCCAAAACATGAAAGCAACCAAGATACCCTCCGGTAGGTGAGTAGATAAATATGTCATTTCTATGCCTGAAACCAGTACTACACTATATGTGAACTAACTTGAATTTGAATACAATCTTGGAAGAAAAAAGTAAACTATGACACGACCAGATAATAAATATTATTCAGCACTAAAACGATGAGCTATCAAGTCAGGAAAAGACATGGAAGAAACTCAAATGTAGATTACTAAATGAAAGACTCTCGAAAGGCTGCATATTGTATGATTCCAACTAGGCAAAACTGTGGAAAAGGCAAACTATAAACTTAGTGAAAAGACCAATGGTGGCCAGAAGTTGGGGGAGAGGGTGGGGTGAATAGGCAGAGCACAAAGAATTTTTAGGACAGTGAAACTACTCTGTATGATACCGTAATGGTGGATACATGTCATTATACATTTGTTGAGACCCATGGAATGAATAGCACCAGGAGGGAACCCTAGCGTGAAGTATGGACTTTGTGTGATACTAATGTTTCAATAGAGGTTCATCAGTTGTAACACATGTACCGCTCTCAGGTGAGATGTCCATAGTGGGGGGAATTTGCATATGTGGGGACAAGGGTTATACGGGAATTCACCGTACTTTCTGCTCACATAGCTGTAAACTATAAACTGAAAACTTTTCTAAAAATAAAGTTTGTTTCAACGTGACCTTTGTCCAGGAAGAGGAAGCACGCAAATGCATGTGGATAAGCTGGATGACCTGGGGGCCTGCATTTGGAGCCAAGATCCAAACAGAGATATGAGGTACAATGGAATGAGCTCACCATTTTAAACCTGGCCAACTGTGCAATTTTCAACAGAATTCCCAAGATGTTGGACAGAGGTGACGAGGATTAGTCTTCTTACTTAACAGTAGCATAACTTTTGAGGGCATTAAACATCTCTAAGCTTTATTTTTTCCCTCTCACATAAAAAGAATAATATGAACTTCAAGGAATTATGATGATTGAATGATATAATGTATGCAAAGTGCTTCACATGGTGCCAGATACACGATAGTCCACAATACATTTTCAGGCGGGTTTTTAAAAGGATGAGAGTCACTAAAGCAAGACAAGCGTTTTTGTTTATTATTGAGGAGCGCTTCCTTCAAAATTAAGGTAGAAGAGGTATTTGAGAAGTGCTACTGAGCCACATGCTGTGCTATGCTAATGCCACAAGGTTAAGGACAATTCTACCCATTTGTGTTTCTACTTCAGCAGCAACCACAGTTATTAGCAGAGGAGGTGTTCAGTAAAAATAAGTCATATGAATAACTCTATGGTACCAACAATTTTCCTGCTCTCAACTTCCTTGCGGTCCTTTATCTCTGCTTCTCCTCTGTGTAGGACAGAGACTAGGACACCCTTTAATTTTGTGGACATTTAAAACTATCTATGGGAGGAATGAAACCCATTTTGTGATCTCCCAACCCCAACTGTGAACACCCAGAATGTGTGGCTGCCCAAAAATCTCTTAAAAGCATCCTGCACATGTTAGTTTCCAAAGTATGTATCCACGTTCCCAAGATAGAATCCAAAGAACTCCATTTCCCTGTCCTTCTGCACTTGGGTGTAGACATGTCATGGGTTCTGCCAACTGGGTGCATCTGTGCAAGTCTTTGAGTGGAAGTCAGTTATCTGGGGACAAGTGGTTCCAGGCATCAGAGTGGCTCTGAGGTCAGGAATGAAGTACCACACTGCAGTCTAGCCAGGGCAGGGCAACCTTGGTTACAGCACAAGCAGCAGCTCCCCTGGCATGCCAGTCCAGTCAGGTGTGCTTCCGGAAGCTATTCCTGATAACTCAACCTAGAATCTGTGATTCCCACTCCTCTGAATATCCTTAAGCTATTTAAGTACGTATCATAGATCCCTTCTACTTAAGCCAGCTACAGAGGTTCTGCATCATCAGCTAAGAACTCCCGGCTGATATACTAAACTGACCTAAAGTTCTCCATTTCAATTTATCACCAAGAATGAAAAGTCATCAATTCCAGGAGCTTCCAGTTGACAAGGGTTCCTTTTAAGAACGCACTTATTCTTAGAAGGGTTAAGTGGAGATGATGGCCTTTTATTCAGTAAGTATGTATGAAGCATTTACTGTGTGCCACTTCTATTCCAGGTGCTGGAAATACACGTCTACTTTCATTGAGTTTATGTTCTAATTGGAAAAGAGAATCAACAGGTGAATCGGATAATCAGATGGCGAAGATGCTGTAGAGAAATTGTGAGTGCCGTCATAGAACAACTCAGGGAGATGGTGTCTTTACGTGGTGGTTAAAGAAGACCTCTAAGGAGGTGGCAGTTGAGTTGCAGACTGAGTGGGGACAACAATCCAGGCAGAGGAAGGTCCAGAGAGAGAGCCCTTGGGGTATAAAGAACTAGTTTAAAGGCCCATAGGCAAAAACGAGGCCACTGCAGCTGAAGCTGGTGACAAGGGAAAGAACGATCGATACAGGATAGGGTCACAGAGAGGTGTTTGGGCTGGACGATTGTACAGAGCTGTACAACTTAAGCAAATGCTTTCACATGGGAAAAAAATTGTAGACGTTAAAGAAACAAGGAGGAGAAAAAGTGGAGATCCATGCTGTTGGCTATACCAAAGAGTCCACCAAAGTAGACACCTTCCAGGGAGCACATGCAAGTTCTGGGAAAAGATAGTTGCTCGAGCACCGATATTTTATTTCACTTCATCCTGATTTTAATTAGAGCTGAACTAATTGTAAGGTTAAGGTTGCTTGGTGATCTCTGAGTCAGAAGAGAGCTGTTAAGGACACTCATCCGTGTCAGATAAAAATCTCCTTCCCATGTACAGAAATTCCTCTCTGGTGGTTTTACTCATGATCTTCAGCTCACTGTCTCTCACTCTTGGACATAGATAAATGCTGTAAAGTCTTGCTTTTGGGTCTTCCTTGAATGCAAAACCTAGAGGTTCCTTGCCTTCTGAGGTACTATCACCTCACATCCTTTCATTTTTAAGCCCTTGTCTCCTTGAACGAAACTTTTTATATATACATCAACTTACTTATCGCCTATGTCCCTCCACTAGAAAGTGTTATGTGATCCGTGTCATTATTATGATGTATGCCACAGTGTTTAAGAGTGCAAGTTCTAAAGCCAAACTACACAGGCTCAAATCCCACCTCAGGCATTTTCTAGTTCTGCGACCTACAGTAAATTATTTCAGTTTTCCACACTTCAGTTCTTCTGGAAAGCAAGAATAACATTATCTATTTCATAGGGATCTTAGGGGAGTAAACAGTAACTTGCCTTTGTAGCACCAGCCATATCGTAATAAGTAGCAATCGCTTTTACTACAATTACTAATTATTGTCCTATAGATTTTTTTACTGGTCATAAAAAGTTTATTAAATTTTGGAGTCTTCCTTAACCTAACTGTGCCTTTGGAGACATTCACATTTTTAAGGTGAATTTTTTTTTAAAGAGTTAATCTCATCCATCTTGCATTAATTTTGAGGGCTTCATTCTTAGAATTTTCAAAGTGCCTCATGACCTAAATAGAAATACCTAGAGTTCAATAATATGTATAAATCAGAGGGCTTTTTTAAATCAGGCAGAAATAGGACCCAAACAAAGAAGTGAGGGAGCATCAAAGACAGCAACATTTATTAAGTACCCACTGAGTGACAAGTACCCACTAGATACTTGGCATACAGTATCTCAACTAATGATTAAAACTACCCTTTGAAAAATGTTACCATTTCACTGTACATGTGAACAAAGATTAAAATAAGATACTGAGAGCTGTGAAATTCACACGATGTTACATAAACTAACAAGATAGAATTCAATACTAATTCTGTCTACTCCATAACCCAAATCTTCCCACATCACCCAAAACTGCCACTAACATAGCGGCTGAATAATAACTTAAAAGCCAATAACACTCTTAGCTAAAGTTCAAGGGAAAAGTTATCTGACATAGTATTGATGATACAAGGAGATGTCTTTTTCATGAAGGAGACAGGAACCAAGGTAAGATCCATAGAGGTCCTGTCCCAGACATAACAAGGGCCTTGCTAGTTCAGGAAGAGAGAGAAGCAAAATTCTATCTGTATTAAAAATTGGGTCATCACCAGTCAATTTTTTTCTTTGCAGTATACTTTTATAATGTTTCCTATATGCCATGAACTTTCATAAGCACTTAACATATATAATCCCACTTAGAAGACCCCAAAACATTATGAAATGGGTGTTATTGTTTCCATTTTTTACAGAAAAAAAAAATACCGTTGAAAGGTAAAATACAAGGCCAGTGAGCTCAGAGTACTATACTTCACAGAAGGTACAAAGAAACAATGTATTATCCTTTCTGATGCTCAAAAAATAGATTAAGTGGTTCTGTACTGTTATAGAGACTCCAGTAATAAATTTCATGACTAACACCTATTGAGAAGTGATTGGTAATAAAAGATTTACAAGGATTCGTTATTAACCTTGATAATATCTCTATCATTCTCCTTTCACTCAAAGAATTGTAGTTTGCTGAAGTCCACATTGTATGTGGCAAAAGTAAGTTTTGATCTCAGAACTATCTTACTTAGAGACTATTTTCTTAATGACAATAACATACCTCCAAATATACATATAGAAATGATACATAAGATCTCCTTCATATAGAAAAATCATGAAAATAATGTTCTTGATGTAAATGACTAGTTAGTATTACAAGAACAATGAATTGTAATCCAAATAATTCAGTAAGAATAGATAGTAGGCCTTCCCTTTGGAAGCAAGAGAGGAAAAGAGAGAATCAGATCAGATGTAGCAAAAGATTTAAAAGTATTGAAAGTGAAGATAAAGAATATGGAGAGCTTTTCTATCTTCACAGATTATTACATTTTTGTTTTGCAGTTACAAAGGTAGTGAGCTTGTATTTCATGACTTACGAAGAACTGAGTTTCGTTACTTCCCAGGAATTGCTTTAACAAGATCATCCATTAATAGGCTGATGATACAAGCATAATCTATAGCATTGTTGCTCAAAGGGTATGTATAAATCACCTGCTTAGAAACATCCACATAATTTGTTTAAAATGCAATTCAAGAACATTCCCATTGAATTAGAATCACTACAGCTGTATCCTGGAAATGTGCATTTTAACAAGAATTCCAGCTGATTCTGAAGGTAAGTAAAGTTTGACAACCAAATGACCAATAAATAAATCTAAATGGGATATTTTTTGATGTTTATTTATTTTTGAGTGACAGAGAGACAGAGAACCAGCAAAGGAAGGACAGAAAGAGAGAGAGGGAAACACAGAATTCAAAGCAGTCTCCAGGCTCTGAGCTGTCAGAACAGAGCCCGTGAGATCATGACCTGAGCTTGAAGTCGGACGCTAAACTGACTGAGCCACCCAGGCGACCCTAAATGGGATATTTTTAAATGATAAATGATTTCCTGCCTGGGCCTTTCCTCTTAGGACTTATGTGCCAACATCAACATACTTTTATATATAATGTCCACTTGGCCCTGAACCATAGAAATTATATTATTTTCTTTTTGTCATTTAAAATATGAAGTGATTTTATGGGGCGCCTGGGTGGCTCAGTCGGTTAAGCGGCCAACTTCCGCTCAGGTCATGATTTCGCGGTCCGTGAGTTCCAGCCCTGCATCGGGCTCTGTGCTGACAGCTCAGAGCCTGGAGCCTGTTTCAGATTCTGTGTCTCCCTCTCTCTGCCCCTCCCCCGTTCATGCTCTGTCTCTCTCTGTCTCAAAAATAAACGTTTAAAAAAATAAATAAATAAAAAATAAAATAAAATAAAATAAAATAAAATAAAATAAAATAAAATATGAAGTGATTTTATGCTGTTGTGATTATTTTTCCATTGAAGTCACCTTTTGATCAGGAGCTTCTTTATGGCACTTTTCACTTCTGAATTTCTCAACGTATAGATTAAAGGGTTTAACATAGGAGTTATCATGGTATAAAACACAGCCACAGCTTTATCAATGGAAAAGGTGATCACTGGGCGCAGATATACAAATAAGCAGGGCACAAAGAAGAAAATGACCACGGTGATGTGAGAGACGCAGGTAGAGAGGGCTTTGCGTCTCCCCTCCAAGCTATAGGTCTTTAGGGAGAGCAAGATGACCACATAGGAAACCACCAAAAGAAGGAAGTTTAACAAACAGATGAACCCACTATTGGCAGCAACAAAGAGACCAAGGGTATGAGTGTCCATGCAGACAAGTTTCAATAAAGGGTACAAATCACACATGAAATGATCTATGACATTGGGGCCACAGAAAGGCAGCCAGACTGTGAAGAGGATCTGAATGGTTGCATGGACAAAGGCTCCAGCCCAGGCCACTCCTACAAGGAGGCCACACACCTGGTGACTCATGATGGTTGTGTAATGCAAGGGTTTGCAGATGGCCACGTAACGGTCATAGGCCATTACTGTGAGAAGGATAATCTCAGCAGCACCAAAAAAATGTTCAGCAAAGACTTGAGTCATACATCCTGTAAAAGAGATGATTTTTCTCACAGTAAGAGTGTCAGCAAGCATTTTAGGGGTCATGGAGGAAGAACAACAGCCATCTATAAGGGCCAAGTAAGACAGGAAGAAGTACATGGGGGTTTCGAGGGCACTACTGGTACTGATGGTGATCATGATGAGCAAGTTGCCCGCCAAGGTGACCAAGTAGACAATTAAAAACACAAAAAAGGAGAATTTCTGAAGTTCCACGTTTTGAGTCAAGCCCAGGAGGATGAATTCTGTCACATTATTCATCTTCTTCATCAGTTCAGTTTAGGTGACAAGTGACTTCCCTGAAAAGAAAGTCATACTCATACTCAAAGTCATCCTCAATAATGATGCCTTCTTCTAATGAATAAATATTCATGGAATGCCTTATTTTTTCTAGTTTTACAGAAGGCAAAAACAAGCACAAGACCATATCAATGATTTCATTTTATATATTCTTACAAGTGACAATATAGGTGGTATTTTTTGTTCTTTATAATTTCCTGATTTGTTTTAATTTTCTACAAGATTGTATAACCTTTAAACTCAGAAAAGAAAAAATACCATGCATTAATTTGGAAGACCCAATCCATGATGTAGCCATACATGAGGCACATTCAAAATACCCAAAGATATAGGTATTTTATCCCCAAAATGGCTGCACCCGTTTACCAGTGAAAATCCAATTTGTTCTAATTGAGTTTATAAAAAAAAGACTCAAAGACACGTAAAGATTCTTTCACAAGCCATACTTTATCCTACTTTACCTGTCTGGAAACTTTTCAGCTTCCTCAAGACTAAAAATGGCATTGCTACCTTCTCCCAATCTCAGAGAAGCTAGCAAATTGTCATTACGGCACTAGTCACATTGTCTCATACTCTTCTCTCATTCTTCAACAGGCAAATTGTCTTTGAAGGCAAAAATGTGCCTTCACAATTGTAATCTTATTCTCATTTTTGTATTCCCAATGCTGGCTAAAGAGTAAACACTCATAAAGCATTCACTGAGAGAGGCAGAAGGGAAAAAAAGAGAGGCAAAAGAAAGAGAGGGAGAAATAAAGGAGAAAGGACAAAGTAGAAATGCATTAAAGAGCAAAGAGAAATGGGTTTAAAATCCAGACACAGGGGTATCTGGGTGGCTCAGCTGGTTGAGCATCCAACTCTTGATTTCAGCTCAGGCTGCCATCTCAGGGCCATGGGATCGAGCCCCACATCAGGCTCTGCATAGAGCATGGAGCCTACTTAAGATCCTCTCTCTCTCTCTCTCTACATCCCTCCTTCCCTCCCTCCTTCTCCCTCTCCCTCCGCCCCTCTCCCCTACTCATGTTCTCTCTCTCTCAAATAAAAAAATAAATAAAATGAAATGAAATAAAACCCAAAGACTTAGATTGGAAACTGGAATGCACCCCTATTAACTACATAACATCGATTTATTTCATCTCTCTGTGCTTCAGTTTTTTCATCTGTTAAAGCAGGGAATAAATATACCTGTATTTAGGAGTGTTGTGAAGATACAATCAGTTCAAATTTACTATTGTTGTTAATATTGTTTTATTGTTCTCGTGGGAGTATCACTAAAGAAAACTTTCAAAATTGTCTCTGAACGTCTCTAAAGGGCAAAGATTCTGAAAATGTAAGCTAACCAAGTGAGAGGAAACAGGAGACTAAGCAAAACCATGATAAGTGTCAAAAAGAAAGGCCATAAGATTTAAAAAAGAAAAATTTTAAAGCAAGTGATTAGAAGAAACTTTAACACAAATTTTCAACTATTGGTTTAGTTGGCTTGCTTTATTTGTGGGATTTATTGTCTATTCACTAATTGATTTGCTAAAGATATATTCTAAGCTTAAAATAATGTACTCCTCTCAAACTTGACTCTATAACCAAGTATGGATTTTTCCAGGAAATAGGAAACTTTATGTAAACCTTGTTCACTATTGAAATAAATACCTTGCACACTGTTGTGTCTTACTTGTCTTAGGACCTATTCAACTTTATACCCACAGTGATAGCTAATATTAGGTATTATAAAGCATTTGAGAGAAAGCAACAAAGGGGAAGTAGAGAGAGAAAGGGAAGAGAAATAAGAGGAGAAAATATAAAACCAAAAAGGAAAAGAGGAAAAAAGGCAAGAGGAGAAAAGTGTACACATTACAAAGTCATCTAAGAAAGACTTTGGTAAGTATATTGTAATATTTCCAACAAGTACTGCACTTGAAATCTGAACTTTTTATCAAACTCATCTGCTGATTATGGCCCTTAGGATCAACATCAGAGAAAAATGCCAACAAATCAGTAAGTCCTGACATACAAACTGGTCAGAAAAAAAAAGTTATTTTTGCCTAACTCAGTGCTGAGGGTTATAAACTACAGTCTTGTCAAGAGTTGGTCCTTTGCAGACTCAATACTTAAACTGAAGGGCTTCAGTCAGAGGTGTAAGAAACCATAGTAATGGTCATGTTAATTTATGTAAATTTACTGTTTGAAAAAACGAACAAACAAGCACAGTGTTTCCAGAAAAGACAATCTTGAAGTAAAATCAAAAAGAAGAAAATGTGCTTCTCTTACATACCTACACTCCCCATGTAGTGTATGACTGGGATTTCTCCCCATGGCCTGACTTGTTCAGAAAACAAACTATCTCAGATAGTAGACACACTCACTTTGTATTTGAGAGGAATTTGGATTTTGGAGAGGAGATTTTCAGCAGCTTAGCACATTTCTATTTCTGTGGGATTCACATAAATCTAATCTATAGGGTTTGTTTTAAGTTTTTTCTATAGAACTTGGTGTGAGACTTACAGGCCCTAAGAACATGGCAGACATTTTTAAAGCCAGAAAAGTAAATCCAATTACCAAAACATCAGCAGTTGACTAGAAGTCTCTGGGATGAGGAATCTCTTGAAGCCTAGTCTTCTGAGCCTTTTTTTCAGAGCATCTATACTCAGTGCTGAGCCACACATACTTTGGCCTTTGGGACGCATCCACTTTCTCACATCATTTCACCAGCTCCCCGTGGCTAACCACAGATGTAGTCAGGGAGAAGCACTGCCTTTGTGGTTCACTCTGCTAAGAAATGCCCTGCTTCTCAACTCCTTCAGTTCTCACAAGACAGGCACCAGTTTGATTTAAGTGGTGACTCAACCTCTACGCTATTTCCCCAAGGGAAGAGTAGTTAATTTTAGGAGTCCTTGCCAAAATGGCAGCTAAATGCTTCTCCCTTCCTCCTATAGTCCCTCTGACTACAGAAGGACATTTTTGACAAGGGTTAGAATTCATCTACAGGAATAGGATAATTATCAGGCTACAGGCAGAAGCTGGATTCTACATTTCCTTTTTTTGTTTGTTTGTTTGTTTGTTTGTTTGTTTGTTTCGTCCAGTAAATGTTCGTGGAACATCTAAAATATACCAGGCACAGTGTTGTTCCATAATGATAATGACAGTAACTAACTATTGAGTGCTATATGCCAGGTCCTGTATCCAACACATTATACAAGGTACCCTTTGTGATGGGCACTATTATTATTTTCATTCTACAAATGAGGAAACCGAGGTATTATGAGTATAGGTAATTTACACAGGATCAGATGTGAGTAGTGGCAGAAGGCAAATCTGCCTTCACAGCCCAGCTAGTGTATCTGCTCTCATATGCAAGAATTCAACTATTAAAAAATGAAGAGAGGGAGAGAGTGGTGAGCATTATAAAAAAGAACACAGTGCCATATGCCTGTGTAATGGGAACATGCTTTAAACTGGATGGAGGTGGAATGCCCAGGGAAGGTATTCTCAAGAAAGTGATGTTGAAGTTGAAGCCAGAAAAATATTACCCAAGGTCTAGACTAGATACATAAGAGAGAAGATTGGGCCAGACTATATCATTTGGTGAACATGAACAATGAACAAGATCTCAGTGAGAGTATTTGTGGTTCTGTACAATCAATTATTTTTCCAAATGTATAAGACAAATTGACTGTATGCTTTCATTGTCATGATCAAGTAGGTGGAAATTACTCGAGCAGAATAGTAAAAATGCATTGAGCAACTGAAAAAAAACAGTTATAGCTGACTGAAAAAGGATGGGGTGCCTGGGTGGCTCAGTTGGTTAAGTGTCTGACTTGATTTCCTCTCAGGTCATGATCTCACAGTTCGTGGGATTGAGCCCCACATCAGTTCTGCACTGACAGCTTGAAGTCTGCTTAGAACTAACTCTCTCTCTCTCTCTCTCTCTCTCTCTCTCTCTCTCTCTCCCCCTCCCCACCTCTCTCTCTCTCCAAATAAAGAAATAAACTTTAAAAAAAATTTTTTTAAAGAAAGAGGAGCAAAGACAACTTAAAGCACCTAGACATCACATAAACACAGACTCAGCCTCCAATCTAAGCAGTACCAGGAATATGTTTTCCTACCTTGAAATAACTTATTTACTGTCCTCAGACTCAATTTTTCTTATCTCCAGAAAAGGACTACATATCATTGTTTTGAGAATTAAATTGACCCACGAGAAATAATGAAGGAATGAACAAATGAATAATAAATGGCAGCCATATTTCAACTAAAAAAAAAAAAAATACAAGATCTCAAACTTGAGATGAAATTTGAGAATCTGTTTTCAAGTTACTAGAGAAATCTACCTTCTCAGACATTCTTCGTGAATTATTTCCCATCTCAGAACAACTAAAATGCTCACCTTCTCTCTCTGGAACTGCTTGTTCTAGAACTCCAGTATTCAAGTCTACAGCTCCTGTGTATTGAGGTACATTCTTTTGGCTCAGGCAGTGCTCCTGCTGGTGCTTCACAGCTGATGTTGTTGATAGATTTATGGGTATTTCCACATTTTCAGTATTACTGAAAGTCTGCTACAAAGACTGGTACACAATTCCAGATGTACACATGCCCACCATTGCTGAGTATGTATCTAGGAGTTGAAACTATGAATTGAGGTTATGTGAATCTTCAAGATTACTAGATAAGGCCAAATTATTTTCCAAAGTAGTTGTACTAATATACACTTCCCACGGCAATACAACATACATCCCATTGAATCATATCTTCTATATCACATACTAGTCCCAAATTTCTTCATTTTTGCATATTAAATGACTGTAGAATGTTATCTCATTGTGGGTTTCCTTGGCATTTGCAAAATGATAATAAGCTGATTATCACTCCACATATTTATTCACCACATCTTTCTTTTGGTTGAAATGCCTGTCATTATCTTTGGCTCACTTTCCATTGACTCTATTTTCAATTTGTAGAAGTTCATTATGTATTGTAAGCAATAATCCTAACATATCTTTTGCAAATGTATTCTAGTCTTTGCATTTATACTAAAGTTCTTCTCATTAACAGCACTTCATAATTTAAATATTGGTGTTCATATAGCTTTTATTTATGAAAAAAAGATTTTTTTGTTTCCTTTAATAATTGCATGCCTCAAGGTCACAAAAATATTCAACTATATTTTCTTCTAAATATTTGATGTTTGTTTATTGATATTTAAGTTAAAACTAACTGATGTTAACTATGAAATCTTTGTTAAACCCAAGTCTTCAAAAATATGCTCTAGTTTCTTCTAGAAGACTTATATTTTTTACTCTTACCTTTAGGTATAGGATTTATCTCAAACTAATTTTTATGTGATGTGACTTACAAGCTGAGATTCATTTTTATCCATATGAATATCCACTTATTCTAGCTCCTTTTGTTGAAAAAAACTTTCCTTTCTCCATTATTGCTTTGACAATGTTTTGTGAAAATCAATTAATTCTGTACATGCTAGCTTATTTTTGGACTCTCTATTCTGTTCCATATAACTATATGTTTATCTTATGTCAGTTACTGTATTTTTATATGAAGTCTTAAAATCAGGTAGTATAAACTTTCCAGAGCTCTTGCACATAATCTATTAGATTTACTCCTGAGTATTTTTATTTTTTATTTAATGTCAACAGTGTTTTTCAACTTAATTTTCTGAAGTTTTTCTTCTTTTTGCTTGTTTGTTTTTTGTTGTGTTTTTATCTTATTTTTAAGTATAATTTATTATCAAGTTAGTTAATATACAGTGTATACAGTGTGCTCTTGGCTTCAGGAGTAGATTCCCATGATTCATCACTTACATACAACACCCAGTGCTCATCCCAATAGGTGCCGTCCTCAATGTCCATCACCCATTTTCCCCTCCCCTCCACCCCCCTATCAACCCTCTGTTTGTTCTCTGTATTTAAGAGTCTCTTATGGTTTGCTTCCCTCTCTGTTTGAAACTATTTTTTCCCCTTCATTTCCCCCATGGTCTTCTGTTAAGCTTCTCAAATTCCACATATGAATGAAAACATATGATATCTGTCTTTGACTGACTTATTTAACTCAGCATAATACTTCCAGTTCCATCCACATTGCTGCAAATGGCATGATTTCATTCTTTCTCATTGCCAAGTAGTATTCCATTATATATATAAACCACATCTTCTTTATCCATTCATCAGTTGATGGACATTTGGGCTCTTTCCATAATAGCTATTGTTGATAGCGCTGCTATAAACACTGGGATCCATGTGTCCCTATGAATCAGCTCTCCTGTATCCTTTGGATAAATTCCTAGCAATGCTACTGCTGGGTCATAGGGTAATTCTATTTTTATTCTTTTTTTATTTAAAAAACTGTTTTTAACGTTTTACTCATTTTTGAGAGACAGAGCCCTGGTGGGGGAGGGGCAGACAGAGAGGGAAACACAGAATCCCAAGCAGGCTCCAGGCTCTGAGCTGTCAGCACAGTGCCCAATGCAGGGCTCAAACTCACAAACCTGCTAGATCATGACCTGAGCCAAAGTTGGAGCTTAACCAACTGAAGCATCCAGGCACCCCTATTTTTAATTTTTTGAGGAACCTCCACACTGTTTTCCAGAGTGGCTGCATCAGTTTGCATTCCCACAACAGTGCAAGAGGGTTCCCATTTCTCCACATCCACACCAACATCCATTGTTTCCTGAGTTGTTAATTTTAGCCACCCTGACCAGCGTGAGGTGGTATCTCACTGTGGTTTTGATTTGTATTTCCCTGATGATGAGCAATGTTGAGCATCTTTTCAGGTGTCTGGTGGCCAATTGGATGTCTCCTTTGGAAAACTGTCTATTCCTGTATTCTTCCCGTTTCTTCACTGGATTATTTGTTTTTCAGGTGTTGAGTTTGGTAAGTACTTTATAGATTTTGGATGCTAACCTTTTATCTGATATCTTTAGCAAATATCTTCTCCCATTTCATTGGTTGCCTTTTAATTTCATTGATTGTTTCCTTTGCTGTGCAGAAGCTTTTTATCTTGATGAAGTCCCAATAGCTCATTTTCTCTTTTATTTCCCTTGCCTATAGAGATGTGTCAAGTAAGAAGTTGCTGTGACTGAGGTCAAAGAGGTTGTTGCCTGTTTTCTCCTCTAAGGTTTTGATGGTTTCCTGTTTAACATTTAGGTCTTTCATATATTTTGAGTTTATTTTTGTGCATGGTGTAAGAAAGTGATCCCGTTTCATTCTTCTGCATATTGCTGTCCAGTTCTCCAAGCACCATTTGCTAGACAGACTGTATTTTTTCCATTGGCTATTCTTTCCTGCTTTGTCAAAGATGAGTTGACCATATATTTGTGGATCCAATTCTGGGTTCTCTATTCTATTCCATTGGTCTATGTGTCTGTTTTTGTGCCAGTACCATACTGTCTTGATGATTACAGCTTTGTAGTACAGGCTAAAGTCAGGATTGTGATGCCTCCCACTTTGTTTTTTTTGTTGTTGTTGTTGTTGTTGTTGTTTTGTTTTTGTCAACATTACTTTTCTATTCGGGTCTTTTGTGGTTCCATACAAATTTTAGGATTGTTTGTTCTAGCACTGAGAAGAACGCTGGTGCAATTTTGATTGGGATTGCATAAATTGTGTAGATTGCCTTGGGTAGTATCAACATTTTCACAATATTTTTTCTTCCAATCCATGAGCATAGAATGTTTTCCCATTTTTTTGTGTGTCTTCTTCAATTTCTTTCATAAGTTTTCTGTAGTTCTCAGCATACAGACCTTTCACCTCTTTGGTTAGGTTTATTCCTAGGTATTTCATGGTTCCTGGTGCAGTTGTAAGTGGGATTAATTTCTTGATTTCTCATTCTGTTGCTTAATTATTGGTGTATAGAAATGCAACCAATTCCTGGATATTGATTTTATATCCTGGGACTTTGTGGAATTAATGTATCAGCTCTAGCAGTTTTTTGGTGGAGTCTTTTGGGTTTTCCACATAGAGTATCATGTCATCTGCAAAAAGTGAAAAAGTGTGACTTCTTGTTTGCCAATTTGGATGTCGTTTATTTTATTTTGTTGTCTGATCGCTGAGGCTAGGATTTCCAACACCATGTTAAACAACAGTGGTGACAGTGGACATCCCTGACGTGTTCCTGACCTTAGGAGGAAAGCTCTGTTTTTCTTCCTTCAGGATGATATTAGCTGTGGGCCCTTTATATATGGCTTTTACGATGTCAAGGTAGGTTTCTTCTATCCCAACTTTCTTGAGGGTTTTTATTAAGAAAGGATCCTGTATTTTGTCAAATACTTTTTCTGAATCTATGAATAGGATCTTATGGTTCTTACCCTTTCTTTTATTAATGTGATGTCTCACATTTATTGATTTGCAAATACTGAACCAGCCCTGCAGCCCAGGAATGCATCCCACTTGATCATGGTGAACAATTCTTTTAATATATTGAATTCAATTTGCTAGTATCTTGTTGAGAATTTTTGCATCTATGCTCATCAGGGATATTGGCCTGCAATTCTCCTTCTTAGTGGGGTCTTGTCTGGTTTTGGAGTCAAGGTAATGCTGACTTCACAGAATGAGTCTGGAAGCCTTCCTTCCATTTCTATTTTTGGAACAGCTTGAAAAGAATAATTATTAACTCTGTTTTAAATGTCTGGCAGAATTCCCCTGGGAAGCCATCTGGCCCAGGACTCTTATTTGTTGGGAAATTTTTGATAACAAATTCAACTTCTTCACCGGTTATGGGTCTGTTCAAATTTTTCATTTCTTCCCATTTGAGGTTTGGTAGTGTGTGGGTCTCTAGGAATTTGTCCATTTCTTACATATTGCACAGTTTGTTGGCATATAGTTTTTCATAGTATTCTCTAGTAATTTTTTGTATTTCTGTGGTGTTGGTTATGATCTCTCCTCTTTCATTCATGATTGTATCTGTTCGGGTGCTCTCTTTTATTTTTGAGAAATCTGGCTAGGTGTTTATCAATTTTGTTTATTCTTTCAAACAACCAGCTCTTAGATTCATTGATATGGTTGTTTTTTGTTTGTTTGTTTGTTTGTTTGTTTTAGTTTTTTGTGGGAATTCTATATTGTTTATTTCCGATCTAGTCTTTATTATTTCTCTTCTTCTACTGGTTTTGGGGTTTCCTTGCTGCTCTGCTTCTAGTTCCTTTAGGTGTAAGGTTAGGTTTTTTATTTGGTATTTTTCTTTTTTCTTGAGCTAGGCCTGGATTGCAATGTATTTTCCTCTTATGACTGCCTTTGCTGCATCCCAAAGGTTTTGGACTGCCATGTTTCCATTTTCATTTGTTTCCATATATTTTTTAATTTCTTCTTTAATTACCTGATTGATCCATTCATTCTTTAGTAGGATGTTCTTTAACCTCTGTATTTGGAGTCTTTCCAAATTTTTTCTTGTGGTTTATTTCAAGTTTCATAGCATTGGGATCTGAAAATATGCATGGTATTATCTCAATTCTTTTATATTTGTTGACAGCTGTTTTGTGATTCAGTATGTGATCTATCTTGGAGAATGTTCCATGTGCACTCGAGAAGAATGTGTATTTTGCTGCTTTTCGATGAAAAGCTCTGAATATATCTGTCATATCCATCTGGTCCAGTCTATCATTCAAGGCTATTGTTTCTTTATTGGTGTTCTGCCTAGATGATCTGTCCAATTTTGTAAGTGGAGTATTAAAATCCCCTGCAATTACCACATTCTTATCAATAAGATTGCTTATGTTTGTGATTCATTGATTCATATATTTGGGTTCCATCAAGTTGGGGGCATAAAGATTTACAACTGCTGGCTCTTCTTAAAGGATAGATCCCATAATTATGATATAATACCCTTCTTCATCTCTTGTTATAGCCTTTAGTTTAAAATCTAGTTTGTCTGATATAAGTATGGCTACTCCAGCTTTGTTTTGACTTCCAGTAGCATGATAAATGGTTCTCCATCCCCTCACTTTCAATCTTCAGGTGTCCTCAGGTCTAAAGTGAGTCTCTTATAGACAACATATAGAAGGATCTTGGTTTTTTATCCATTCTGATACCTTATGTCTTTTTATTGGGGTATTTAGCTCATTTACATTCAGAGTGGTTATTGAAATATATGGATTTAGTGTCATTGTGTTATCTGTAGGTTTCATGCTTGTAGTGATGTCTCTGGTCCTTTGTAGTCTTTACATCATTCTACTCACAAAGTCCTCCACTTATGATCTCTTGCAGGGCTGGTTTGGTGGTCATGAACTCCTTCAGTTTTTGTTTGTCTGGAAAAGCCTTTATCTCTCCTTCTATTCTGAATGACAGCTTTGCTGGATAAAGGATTCTTGGCTGCATATTTTTCCTATTCAGCACACTGAATATTTCCTGCCACTCCCTTCTGAAGTGCCAAGTTTCAGTGATCAGGTCTGCTAGTTTTTGTCGTTTATGTGTTGTAATAGCTTGTTACATGTCCTGCACCTGTGAGCACTACTATATTAAAAAGCAGTCATACACTGTCCAGGGCCTGATGCTTCAGGAGGTGTTTTTGGAGTGCATTGTGTGCTCTCTGTTGTTGTGACTCTGATGTTTTATCTCCCTACTCATAGTGGTGGTTTGGACCTTCCACCAGGTGTGCTTTTATCTTTTCATTGAAGTAACCCTAGAAAAAATTTAAAAGAGGGGGGTAGTGGTAGAAGAAGCCTTATCTCATACAAAGAGAGAAATGACTGGAGTGGGGGGAAAAATGGCCAGGCAGAGATTCAGAGAAACTGTATGGCTTAATCCAGAGAGAGAGAGAGAGAGAGAGAGAGAGAGAGAGAGAGAGGAAATTAAAGAATAAGGAGATACAGAAGAGGTGTTAAAAGAATAGATTAAAAATGCTTGCTTAAAGAAACCAAAAACCAGAGTAGAGGAGGGAAGAAATAAGAAGAAAAGAAAAAAATCTATCTATCTATTTATGTAATATCTATCTATCTATCTATCTATCTATCTATCTATCTATCTAGTAAATATTGACCAAAAATCAAATCAGAAAATGCAAAACCGCCAGACCGTTGTCTGATGGTGCCTTGGAATGGGTGATTGTGCTGGTCTGGTAGTTGTGATGATTGCACAACTCTGTAAATGTACTAAATTTACAATGTATTATAAATATTTGAATGATTAAAGTGGTAGCTTCTATCTTATGTGAGTTTTACCTCAACTAAAAAAGGAAATCACAAAACAAAAAATACTTTGAAACAAATGAAATTTAAAGCACTGCATATCAGAATATCTAAAAGCACTAAAAGTCCTTAGAAGAAGATTTGAACCATAAAAGGTATATATTAGAAAAGAAATAATGTATAAAATCCATTATCAAAGATTTTGACCTGCAGAGGTAGAGAAATAAGAGGAAATTAATAAAATGAAAGATAGGAAATAATAAGGATAAGGACAAAAATCAATGAAACAGAAGATGAAAACCAAAATGAAATAATGAAACAAAAAGCTGGTTCTTTGAAAAACTTGAATAAAATTTACAAAGCCTTAGCTAGAATAATAAGGAGGAGGGGGACAAGAAAGAAGGGAGGGTGAGAAAGGATAAGAAAGAAAAAAAGAGCCAAATCACTCATATCAAGAGTAAAAGATAACACAGCATTACAAATTCTACAGACATTAACAGGATAGTACGAAATATTATGACAAATTAAAGCCAATAAATTTGACAACTTAAAAGCCAATTATTTGGGGAAAAGAATACTCCCCAATTATTTGGAGAAAAGCATTACAAAATCTGACAGAAGAAGAAATAGAAAACCAGAATAGTCCTATATCAGTTTTAAAAATTAAATTTGTGGTTAAAATCCTTCTCAAAAGTAACTCCAGGCCCAATGGCTTCACTTCTCACTAAAAATAAATAATACTGCTTTTCCTCAGCTGCCACTAAGGTTCTCAGTCCTTCCAAAGAAGGTAAGGCCACATTGGGATGAGGCCCTAAGTTCATCCAGCAACTAGCACCAAGCCCAGCAGGGCCTGCCCAGCACTTGCCCACACCATCACTTTGGTTCCCAAGCTCACCTGTATCTTCTCAGCCTTCATCCTGCACCCAGTGAGGCGAATGTTACGGAGGATAAGATCAATGCCATCATTAAAGCAGTCAGTGTAAATATTGAACCATTCTGGCCAGGCTTATTTGTAAAGGCCCTGGCCAATGTCAACATCAGGAGGCTCACCTGCAACACACAGGGGCTGGTGAGCCTGCCCAGCAGGTCCTGCTGCACCAGCAGGAGGTTCTGCTCCCTCTGCCATCACTGCCCCAGCTGAGGAGAAGAAAGTACAAGGAGAGAAGAATCTGAGGAGTGTGATGATGCATGAGCTTTGGTCTTTTTAACTAAACCTCTTTTGTAACACGTTCAATAAGAAACTGACTGACTGACTAAATAAATAAATAAACAAACATCCTATACACACTCTTTCAAAACATAGAGGAGGAAACACTATGCAACTCATTATATGAACCCTGCACTGCGCCTAAATACCAAATGAGATTACAAGAAAAATTTGACAAATATCCTTTTTGAACATAGCAACAGACTTTTAACAAAATACCAGTAAATCAAATCCATCAGTAATTTCTAAAAATAATAATGTACCATAACTATGTGGAGTTTGTCCTAAGAATAAAAGGTTGGTTTAACATTCAAATGTCACTCAATTTGAGTCACTACAGCATAAAGGAGAAGAATCACTTGATCACGTGAAAAGATGCATAAAAAAAATGATAAATTTTGACCCAGATTTAAGATTTTTTTTAGATGTTAGCAAATGCAATAGAAAATTATTTGTTCAACCTGACAAAGAGTATCTATATATAAAATCTATAATGGCCATCATATTAATGATGAATACTCTCTCTCGAAGATTGGGGGCAAGATAGAGATATCCACTCACCATTACTATTATGTATTATAGTCTAGGTCCTAGCCATTGCAACAGGAAAACAAAAAGAAATAAAAGACACAGAGATTAGAAAGGGAGAAGCAAAATTGTAAAAATACATTTTTGTGCAAATGGCATCATTTTGTACACAGAGAAAATGTTAAGGGCACTAACATAAATAATTGACCTAATCAGTGAATTTAGCCAAGTCACAGTTATACATGTCTATATTTTAAAAATCAGCTATATTTCAGCAATAGCATTAAACAATTAGAAATTGAAATTAGAAACAAAATATTATGTCTAATACTATTTTTAAAAATGAAATATTGGAGGGGCGCCTGGGTGGCTCAGTCGGTTAAGCGGCCAACTTTGGCTCAGGTCATGATCTCGCAGTCCGTGAGTTCGAGCCCCGCGTTGGGCTCTGTGCTGACAGCTCAGAGCCTGGAGCCTGTTTCAGATTCTGTGTCTCCCTCTCTCTGACCCTCCCCTGTTCATGCTCTGTCTCTCTCTGTCTCAAAAATAAATAAACGTTAAAAAAAATTTTTAAAAAATGAAATATTGGAATTACACTTTAAGAATATATTCAACATCTGTGCATGAAAAGTAGAAAACACTGCTGAGAAAATTAAATACATAAACTGAGAGATGTATCATATTGATGGAATAGAAAACTCAATATTTTTACCATATAATTTCTAAATTTTCAGTGCAATTTCTTTTTTTCTTTTTTTTTAATTTAAATTTTAGTTAACGTATAGTGCAATATTGGTTTCAGGAGTAGAATTCAGAGATTCATCACTTACATACAACACCCAGTGCTCATTCCAAGTGCCTTCCTTAGTACCCATCACCCATCTAGCCCATCTCCCATGCACCTCCATTAGTCCATAATTTGTATTCTATCTTTAAGAGTCTCTTGTGGTTTGTTTCCCTCTCTTCTCTTTTCTTTCCTCCCCTTCCCGTATGCTTATCTATTTTTTCTCAAATTCTACATATGAGTGAAATCATATGGCATTTGTCTTTCTCTGATTAACTTATTTCACTGAGCATAATACATTTGAGCTCCTTCCATGTCATTGCAAAATGCAATTTCAACCAAAACCCAACAGGATTATTGGAGAAACTGATAAACCTGTTCTGAAATTTAAACAGAAATGTAGAAATTTGACAATGCCTAGAATAGCAAATCACTCTCAAAAAAAGAACACACTTGGGGCACTTACTCTACAACTAATTTCAAGACTTACACTTAAACTCTTATAATCAACATTGTGTCCTTACAGGCATTGGGACAAGCATATAGATATGTCCAGAAACATAATAGAATGTTAAGAAATAAACTAAATGTATTAATTTTTTACAAAGATATCAAGGTAATTTAATGGTTAAAGAATAGACTTTTATGGAAAATTTCTTGATCTTGTGGCATTTATCTGAAAACAGATTAAGAATGTTTTTGGTTTTTTTCTATTCAAAATGCAAACATCTATTAAGCACTATGCCAGCCTTTGAAGAATAAGAGCTAAATATACGAAATATACAAATAACTACAGGAAATTATCTCTGCCCTAAAGATTTTATATTTTTGTTGTTGCTTCAAGTTTTTATCTAAATTCTAGTTGGTTGATATATAGTGTAATATTAGTTTCATGAGTTGAATTTAGAGATTTGTCATTTACATATAACACCCAGTGTTCATCACAAGTGCCTCCTTAATACCCATCACTCATTTAGCCCACCCCCCTGCCCACCTCTCCTCCAGCAGCCCTCAGTTTGTCCTCTATAGTTAAGAGTCTATTTTATGGTTTGCCTATCTCTCTGCTTTTTTTTCCATGTTCATCTGCTTTGTTTCTTAAATCCCATGCATGAGTGAAATCATATGGCATATGTCTTTCTCTGACTGACTTATTTCACTTAGCATAATATGCTCTAGGAAATACAAATCAAAACTACAATGAGATGCCACCTCACACCAGTTAGAATGGCTAAAATGAACAACATAGCAAACAGATGTTGGCAAGGTTGCGGAGAAAGGAGAACTCTGCTACACTATTAGTGGGAAGGCAAACTAGTGTGGTCACTCGGAGAAACAGCATGGAGGTTCCTCAAAAAATTAAAAACAGAATTACCCTACAATCCAGCAACTGCATTACTAGGTATTTACCCAAAAGATACAAAATTACTGATTTGAAGGGACATATGCCCCCTGGTGTTTATAGCAACATTATCAACAATAGCCAAATTATGGCAAGAGCCCAAATGTCCATCGACTGATGAATGGATAAAGAAGATGTGGTGTGTGTGTGTGTGTGTGTGTGTGTGTGTGTGTGTGTTGTGTGTAATGGAATATTACTAGAACCTAGCCATAAAAAGAATGAAATCTTCCCATTTTCATTGACATGGATAAAGAATAGACTTTTAAATAAACTATGCTTGGGGCACCTGGATGGCTCAGTCTCTTAAGCATCCGACTTCAGCTCAGGTCATGATCTCACAGTTCATGAATTTGAGCCCCACGTCCGGCTCTGTGCTGACAGCTTGGAGCCTGAAGTCTGCTTCAGACCCTGTGTCTCCCCCTCTCTCTGCCCCTCCCCCACTTGCACTCTGTCTCTCTTTCTCTCAAAAATAAATAAACATATTTACATACATGCAAACATACATACATGCATACATACATAAAGCTGTATCAATTGGATGTCTATATAAAAAAATAAACACTAACCACTACCTCACACTATACACAAAAAATAACTCAAAATGAGTCAGAAACCTACATGTCAAAGATAAACCTAAAAATAATAATGTATACTTAAAAATTGGGGTTGACTTTTATCAGATGTGACCCAATAGCATGAAACAAGAAAAAATGAAAAATTTGACTTCATCAAAATTTTAAATCTTCTCATCAGATGTTGCCATTTACTTATTTTTTAGTAATCTCTCTGCCCAACATGGGGCTCGAACTCATGACCCTGAGATCAAGAATGCCATTCTCTGAGGCACCTAAGTGGCTCAGTCAGTTAAGCATCCAACTCTTGATTTTGGCTCAGGTCATGATCTCACAGTTCCTGAGATTGAGCTCCACGCTGAATGTGGAGCCTGCTTGGGATTCTCTCTCTGCCTCTGGTTCTCTGCCCCTCTTCTGCTTGTGTGCCCTCTCTCTGTCTCAAAATAAATAAATAAAAATTTAAAAAAAGATAGAGAATGGCATGCTCTTCCAACTGAGCCAGCCAGGTACCCCAGATGTTGTCATTTCTAAAAATAAAAGCACAGTGCATGGACCAGTATTCCGTTCTGACCAGCCCTGAAGTTCCAGAAATACCTGGAATCTAGAGCCTTCTAAAATTTCTGGCTACTTTGATATCAGCCTTCTCAGAAAAGCGGAAAAACAGCTTTTGCATAAAAATTCACATAAAACAAAAAAAATCCAAATATGTAATGCCATTTCAAGCAAGAAGAATAGAATTCGAGCCATCACAATTCCTGATTTCCAAAAATACTGCAAAGCTACTATCTCAAAACAGTAAGTGCTGGCAAAAATACAGACATACAGATCAATGGAACAGAATAGAGAGCTCAGAAATAAACACACTCATATACATTCAGCTGAACTTTGGCAAGAGTTCCAAATGCGGAAATGAGATTCTCTTCAATAAGTGCTTTGGGAATTCTGGATAACCACACACAGAAGGAAGAAATTAGACCCTTATCTCACATCACATACAGAAATCAATTCAAAAGGACTTAAACATAAGATCTGAAACCGTACAACTCTTCAAAGCAAACAGGGGAAAAGCTTGTTGACATTATTTTAGGCAATGATTTTTGTTAGGTATGATACCAAAAGCAAAAACAGACAAGTGGGATTTCATCAAACTAAGAAACCTCTGCACAGCAAAGGAAACAATCAAGCAGGAAAGATAACCAACAAATGTGAGAAAGTCACACATTATTTGCAAATCATATATGTGGTAAGCAGTTAGTATCCAAAATAGAGAAGGAACTCAATAACAAAACACAAACAACCTGATTTCAAAATGGGCAAAGGATCTGAATAGACATTTCTCAAAAGAAGATCTACAAATAACCAACAGGTATGTGAAAAAGTCTTCAACGTCACTAATCATCAGAAAAATAAACACCAAAAATATCACCTTACATTTGTAAGAATGGTACTTATCAAAAAGATAAGATAACAAGTGTGGAAAAGGAAACCCTTGTGCACTGCTATTGGGAATGTAACTTGGCACAGCCACTACGGAAAACTATGAAGATTCCTCAAAAACATTGAAAAAGTACTGTTTGTTTTTTTTTTTTTTATTCAGCAATCCCATTTCTGGGTATGGAACCAAAGGAATTGAAATCAGTATCTTAAAGAGGTATCTGCACTGATGTATTTTGAAGCATTTTTCATGATGGCCAAGAGATGGAAATAACCTATATGTCCTTTGATAGAGGAATGGATAAAGAATATGTGATACACACACACATAATGGATTATATAGTCTAAATATAAGGAAACTTGCCTCTTGACAACATTGATGAACCTGAAGAGCATTATGCTAACCGAAATAAGCCAGAGAGAGAAAGAGAAATACTACATGACCTTACTTATACTAGGAATAGTCAAACTTACAGAAGCAGAGAGTAGAATGTGGGTTGCCAGAGGCTGGAAGAGTAAGAAATAGAGAGGTATTGATCAGAGGGAGCAAAGTTTCAGTCATGCAAGATGGATAATTGTACAGCAATGTGATTGTAGTTAACAATACTGTAGTATTGTATATTTGAAATTTCCTAAGAGAGTAGATCTTAAGTGTTCACTCCACACACACACATACATAAAAGTAGTAACAGTGAGTGATGAAAATGGTAAATAGCTTGGTTGTGGTGATTATTTCACAATTTTGTCAACATATCAAGTTATACATCTTTTTTTACATTTATTTATTTTTTGAGAGAGAGAGAGAGAGAGAGAGAGAGAGAGGCAGAGAGAGAGGGAAAGAGAGAATCCCAAACAGGCTCCACGCTGTCAGTGCACAGCCCAATGTGGGGCTCGAACCCTTGAACCATGAGATCATGACTTGAGCCAAAATCAAGAGTCAGGTGCTTAACCGACTGAGCCTCCAAGGTGCCCCTCAAATTATAAATCTAAATACACACAATCTTATTAGTTCATGACACTTTCATAGATCAAAGAAAAACAGCTTTTAGAGCCAAGAACTTTAAAATGACTTTATGCCCTCACTGCTCTAGCTCTCAAACAATCAGTAGTGGTTTTCCAATAAAGGTGTAATATTGATAAGAAAATAGAAACTATGTGACATGAGCCTACAGGGAACCTACATCACAGCTCCACTGGAATTATGGCACCTTACTATTTATATGGCATTCTGCTTTCGTAACAACCCAGGATACAGACGAGGAGGAGACGCACAGGCTTAGGTTTACAATTTCCCACTTAAGAATGCAATTGCCCACTTAAGAATGAGTGTTTCTTAACATGTCTCCTTAGAATACCTGTTTCTCAGACAAAGCCTTTCCATCAAAGAGGATAATTAATTCCTGGGAGACGAAGTAGGAGCCACCAGACAACGTCCCTGAACCTTGCTGGAAACCTCTTTAAATACCCATACAGGGCAAGGTGAAAATGTTTTTTTGTTGTCATTCACCTCCCAGACAAGATTCATCATGGACGGAGTGTACCATTTCACTGTGTTTTCTCCACAGTGTCTGTCTCTTGCCCTGCAGAACCAGAGCCATAGATAGATTATTTCTCCATAGTGGTTCAAGTGAGTCCGTTCTAAATTCAAAACCAGAAAGCACATTGCAAACAGATTTTCTATAAAAAAGTTTTGAGGCTTTAGGCTAGATGGAAAGATTTAGAACCATATGAACACTTTCTTTTATTTTAGTAGGCTCGCTGAGGTATAAATGATATATCCCCAAAAATGGTATACGTTCAATGTATATAATTTCTTAATAACTGTTGAGTTGATAGTGAATTGTCTGAATAGGCTCTTCCAAAGTATCCAAAGACATATTTTTTCATATTGAAAGTTACTTATTACAAGAAGAGGTCAGTTGGAAGACGGGACTGTTCCTGAATACCCCCAAATATCATTAACATCATCTAAGACAGATAAGGTAAGTTTTCTAATAGTGCTGATGCTTTATTAAAGGTTGCTCCTTTCCGCATATACTACTCATTATTTTTCAACCCTTTTAAGACATAGTAATAGAATAATTTATCCTTATCTCAATGCTTCAAAAGATAATTCATGAATATCATTTGCTAAATTTACAGTTAAAAAATTTTTGGTACAGGGAGGGGACAAAACATAAGAGACTCTTAAATATGGAGAACAAACAGAAGGTTACTGGAGGGGTTGTGGGAAGGGGGATGGCTAAATGGGTAAAGGGCATTAAGGAATCTACTCCTGAAATCACTGTTGCACTATATGGTAACTAATTTGGATGTGAATTAAAAGAAATAAAATTTAAAAAAATCAAAAAAAAAATTTTAGGTTCAGAGAGACTGAGCAAATGGTAGGACCCAGCTCTCTGACACCAGGCACCATGGTTTGGCCATGAGATACCTGCTCATAATGAAGAAAAATCATGAGAACGAAAACAAAATTTTACTATATTTCAAACACACAAATATGAAAAATAAATGATATAGATCAGCTGTTTCATCTAAGCACAGGCATGGAGAACAGTTGCTGGGATCAACTGCTATGCGTGACGTGAGTCTCTGTTGCTTCTTTGAGAGTGAAATTGGTAATGATCCTTTCTAAATTCGTTATGTAGTTAAATGCTTCTCTGTTTCACCGCCCAAACTGTCAACTCTTCCTATCTCCTAGGGTCATTCACCATCATAAAATTAAATGAAAGTCCTATGTGTGTCCCCAACGGTGTGGTCGGTGTCTCAAATAATTTCCATAGCAACCTGTGAGGTGGACATTATTGTTCTTGCTTTATGGATGAGGAAACAAGGACATAAGGTATGAAAGTAATGTACCCCAGATAAAAGAAATTGCAAGTGGAAGAACAAGGCTTCTACTCTGGTCTTTCTGATTTTCAAACCAATACAATTAACCACTGCAATAATTATTTTTGATATTTTGCAACAGAGTCTGGGGGCCCATTTTTTTGGAAGGGGACCCAGTAAGAAACACTTAGGGTTAGCGGAGAGGCCCCTATAAAAGGGCTGTTCAGTGAAAGCAGTACCACATTTTTCTTAACATTTGCGAGTTCCAATGTCACTGTGTGTGCTGTGTCTGTGCCTGCTGATGAAACTGCTCCACATAAGCTTTCCCCAAAGTTGCCTTGAGGTAATTATAAGTATCATGGTCATATCAAAAAGAGATTACTAGTTCGACATTGTTTATTATAAAGTAACAATAGAGGGCATGGATTAAAAATTGGGAGGGAAAACAATTAACAGGTATAACCCGACCTAATCTTGGCTCCAGCCCTTAATAGCTACTCAATCCTGGGCAAGATCCTTAACTTCTCTATGATTCTATTCCCTAACATATAAAATAGGGATAAAAATTATAGTAGCATCCCTCTTGTAGGTTTGCAGTGAGGATTAAAAATGAAATGGTGTCTGCAAAAACACTTAGAGCATACTAAGTGCTCAGTAAGCTTTAGTTAATACTACCATCATTGGGATAATTATTAACATTAGTCTCTGAGATTGTTTCCTCATCTTCAAAGTGAATGGAAAAAATACCAAACACACGGACCATGTAGGCAAAGCATTTACTATAAGCCATGGACAAAGCAATCAATCATTCAAAAGTATATATTATTGGCTACGATAAATTCATTGAACTCAGGAAACATGCATTGTGACTACTTTTAAGTAGCTCTTGTATCCAGTCTTGACATTCCCATAACCAATGCCCTGTTACTCTTTCTTCAACTACTGTGAATAGTCTGCTATTGGGATTCCTGTGTCTTCCTTCCACCTCTTCTCCGAACCTCAGTCCATTTCACCCAAAGCACACAAAGATCTTTATGAGAATAATATCCAAGATCCCCCCTTCACATTCTTCTTCATCCCCCCACTCATATTCTCAATTACCTTCCATGGTTCCCCATTTCCTAGAGATAAAGGGATTCCAAAGCTTGCATTTGTAGACTACATCCATCTACTACCACTGTTTCAGGCTCAGCTACTACAATGTGTACAAGCTACTATTTCGACTTAGACTCTCAGTCATCTGGGATGATTTAAGTGTGCACATGTGGTCTCCTGCCTGTGTGTTTACAAATGTTTCCCAGGTCCACAATCTTAACAAAGAGTTCAGCTGGGAGGCAATCTGAATTAATTCTCAAGAACCCAGAATCTTTATTTCCAACACATACACAACCTCAAAAGAACTCACAACTGAATAGAATCCAATAAGTTTTTATATATTAGAGTGGAAAGTTTAAGAAATTCGAGGTTGCATTAATAAAAATTGTTTTCTTTTCAGGTAATGTGACTGTCAGGTGAAGCGCATGGAGAAGAGGAACAATGTGACAGAGTTTGTTCTACTGGGACTCACAGAGAATCCAAAGATGCAAAAAATTATATTTGTCGTGTTTTTTGTCATCTACACCATCACTGTAGTAGGTAATATGCTCATTGTGGTCACTATCACTGCCAGCCCATTGTTGGGGTCTCCCATGTACTTTTTCCTGGCCTACCTCTCCTTTATTGATGCCTGCTATTCCTCTGTTAATACTCCTAAACTGATCATAGATTCCCTCCATAAAAAGAAGACTACCCTATACAATGGATGCATGACTCAAATATTTGGAGAACATTTCTTTGGAGGTGCTGAAGGCATCCTGCTTACTGTGATGGCCTATGACCGCTATGTGGCCATCTGCAAGCCATTGCACTACATGACCATCATGAATCGGCGGGTGTGTGGCCTGTTAATGGGAGTGGTGTGGGTGGGAGGCTTTCTTCACGCAACTATACAGATACTCTTCATCTTCCAATTACCCTTCTGTGGCCCTAACGTCATAGACCACTTTATGTGTGATCTGAACCCTTTGCTCAATCTTGCCTGCACTGATACCCACACTCTAGGCCTCTTCGTTGCTGCCAACAGTGGATTCATCTGTCTGTTAAACTTCCTCCTCTTGATGGTCTCCTATGTGGTCATTCTGCGCTCCCTAAGGAACCACAGCTTGGAGGCAAGGCGCAAAGCCCTCTCCACCTGTGCCTCCCACATCACGGTGGTCGTCTTATTCTTTGTGCCCTGCATATTTGTGTATATGAGGCCTGCAGCTACTTTATCTATTGATAAAGCAGTGGCAGTGTTCTACACTATTATAACTCCCATGCTAAACCCGCTAATCTATACTTTGAGAAATGCCCAGATG
Organism: Felis catus; assembly: GCF_018350175.1. Classification (NCBI taxonomy): domain Eukaryota; kingdom Metazoa; phylum Chordata; class Mammalia; order Carnivora; family Felidae; genus Felis; species Felis catus. The sequence goes on along the minus strand of NC_058377.1, from coordinate 100,175,901 downwards.
AAAAATGCCATTAGTAAATTGTGCCGCAGGAAAGCTATTTCAGGGGAGAAATAAGTGTGCCTGGAGCTCAACAGTGATTCAATGGAAGCAAAGGTTAAAAGGACATTTTGGATGATCTTGGCAAAGAATACCTAAGGGATGGAGAAATAAATTACCCACTATGAATCATAAAATCCGCATTAAGCATAGCTGAAATGGATGCAAGAAAAGAGAAAAAATGTAACCCAGGACCACTTTGAATATACAGAAAATTCTACCAATTTGGGGTTTAGTTTTACTAGCTTCAACCATATATATGGATTTATAAGCTTTTCTTCCAATAATAAATTAAAGAAATAATAGTATTGTTATTGAGCAATTATCTCTATAACAGTCTAAGGAGGTATAGGCTATTATCACCATTTTACAGGTAAACAAACTAATAGAAAGGGGGAGGTACCAAAATGGATACATTGGAAAGCCAGTAATCAGAATTGACTGACTTCCCAGATCATGTCCTTAACTGCTGTTAACAGGCAATGATAATCAAAAAATCAGATGAATATACTAGTTACCATTTACTGACCAGAGACTGCGCTGGACACAATATAAAAATTAGTTCATTAGCTATAGCAAAAAGCTAATAATTTTTCATTAATAACTGCTTGCATGTCTTGCCTGTAGCATTATATGGCCTGTAGGGCCATAAAAGCATTGGCCATTTAACCTCTGAGGAGTAGGTAATGAAGATTAGACCATGTCTCCAAGTTCCCTTGTAAGCTTCAGAACAATTTTGTACTGCTCATATCACTCATATGCTAATACCCCATCAGAAAGAGTAATGACTCAAAGACCATGTTGATGTTAGACAGAAACTTCTGTTTATTATACAGTCATATTCTGTAAAGCACTTGCCTACTATATAACAATAGTTTCTACAAGATAGCACAGTGTCTCATGCACAGTAAATATTGAATGAATGAACAAATGAATGAATGAGAGTATAAAGGAAGATGAAAAAATTCAAAAATAAAAAGAAAGTAGTACTAGAGGCTAGGGAATTCTTTCCCGCTTTTATCTGATTCAACTCTAAGGAGAATTCTGGCTAAACCTCTTGGGGAAATTTCGATTTGTTTTCACTCCTGCTTCTGCTAAGGATGAGAAAGAAATGGAAACTACAGTTCTCAGCATATGAGCAAATAGTTTACCTTGATATTCTCCTGCTTTCAGTGATATTTTATTATCTTTTGAGTGTGGCCTGCTTATGTTATGTTTCTCTGTTAATCGGTATACTTTTTGGTACCATTTCATCATTAAAAGCTTTTTTTTTAATATGTGGCTCTTTCTATGCAAAAAGCGATCCAGGAAAAACATATTCCCTTCATTCTTTTGTCCTCCCTTCATTAATCATCAAATATTTTTGAGCCCAAGAAATGTATCAGGCAAGTTGATAGCAGCGGCACTTCGGTGGTGAATAAAAGGAGAACAAGGTTCTGCCTCCACAGAGCTTAGTATCCAATGAAAGACTCCCAGGAGGAAGCAGAAAATTACAAGTGTTATAAATGGTAAGACAGTGGAATCACAGGGTGCTATGAAACCACAATGGAGGGACACACAACAAAGACCTTCAGAGTCCAGAGAAGGTTCCTAGTGAAAAGACACAAAACTAGAAACCAGCGGACAGAAAAGACCTAAAATTAGAACCCAATGGATGGGAAAAAGTCAGTCAGTAGAGTGACTAGGCATGGGGTTGGCAGAGTGTCCTAGAAGACAGAATACATAACAAAGGCTAGGACGTGGAAAAGAATACACAGGAAACCTGATCAATTCAATATGGCTAATCAATTCAAAAACATCGGAAGTTCTTGGAAGCCAGCGAGGGGTGCAGTTAGATTTGAGTTTTAGAACGGTAACTCTAGCTAGAGTGTGGGAAATGGGCTGAAGGAGATAAGACTGGCAACGGGAGAGCAGTTAGAGGTAACAGAGATGATTTGGTTATGAAAGGATGGAAGCCTGAACACTGGTGGTGCCAGTGAGGATGAAGATGGCAGACACGACTGTGTCCGTCTCCACTCCCCTGCACTGGGCCTGTGCACCCGTGCCCCTGATGCTGTGTGGTGGGGTTGCTAACAGTTCACAGAGTCATCATTCCAGGACCCACCAGTGGGTCCATTCTATTCCAAAGAATGATAGGAACAAGGGTAAAAAAAAAAAAAAAAAAAAAGGCTGGTTCTTTTGACTCAAGGTAGAACCAGTCCTGTATTACACCATATACCCCAGAGCTCCCATGGCTCCAGCCTGAAGCCAAGCTCCAGTTGGGACCACATTCTTTCTTCCCCTACTATAGTCAGTTTCCCTCAACCCTTCACCATATGAGTCATTTTCATAAAAATCCCCATCTCAGAGTCTGCATCTAGGGAACCCAGACTAACACAGAGAGATAGAAAAGGGTTCAAGACCTATATAGGACTATAAACAAAAGAACTTGATTTAGGATGAAGATTTGAGAGAGAAGTCATGGATGACACCCAGTTTCTAGTGTAGATTACCAGATGGGTGGAACAGAGAAAAGATGAATGTTTTTTAATGTGTTGAATGACGTTTAAGTAACAATGTACAATTAAATACTGTATATGTTTCTGATACCAGAAAGAGGTAGGCCACAGAAATGTAGGAACCATGAGCATACAGATGGCAATTAAAGCCATAAAAATATTAGATATCATCTATGGAGAGTGTTACTTCACCCATGGGTGGTCTTCATGGTCTATCAAATAGCCATTTTGATTCTTAGAAAGAAAACAAACAAACAAACAAAAACAGATTCTAAAATAGAACTCTAATAATGTCAATTGGTATATTAGAAATTCAATAGGATACAAACCTATAAAATAAAAACAGGCTATCAAAGAAATAAAAAATCACACTAGCAACATAATTTTGTTAGCAAAACTAGAAATTGGGAGTTAATGAAAAAAATCTTTAATGTTCTCAAGGGAAAAACTAAAACCACTAATCCTGTATCATGCAATATAGAATTCAAAAGTAAGAATAAAAGAAATACATTCTCAGACATGCCAAGACTCATAAATTTTATCAGTCAAAAATTATATCTCAGCAAAATGAACTCAACACATTCAAAAGATTACACATGATGACCAAGTGGGATTAACCCCTGGGATGCAAGTTTAGTTTAAAATATGCAAATAAATCAATGTGATACACACGTTAAAACCACATGATGATCTCAATAGAGACACAAAATGTATTTATATTCAACATATCTGTCATTATGTTCAACAATCTTTCATGCTAAAAAGTTGATCTCAACAAAATAGATTTAGAAGGAAATTCCCTCAACATATACACAAAAAGGCCATTTACGAAAAGCCCACAGCTAATATGATAATCAATGGGGGAAAACTGACAGCTTTTCCTCCAAGATCCAGTACAAGGCAAGGAAGCCTATGCCACTTCTATTTAACATAGTACTAAAAGTATTAGCAAGAACCATCAGACTAAATAAATAAATAAATAAATAAAGGCATCCAAATTGGAAAGAAAGAAGTAAAATTATCTCTTTGTAAATGACATGGTCATATATAGAGAAAACCCTAAAACTTCCACACACACACACACACACACACACACACAAAAAACATTAAAACTAAAAAGTGAATTCACTAAAGATGCAAGATACACACAAAAATTATTTACATTTCTTTACACTAACAATAAACTATACAAAAAGGAAATGAAGAAAATAATTCCATTTACAATAGCATCAAAAAGAATAAAATACTTAGGAATAAATGTAATTAGTAAGGGAAAAATCTCCATATTGAGAACTATAAGATACTGATTAAAGAAATTGAAAAAGACAGAAGTAAATGGAAAGATATCCCATGTTTATGGATTGGAAAAAGTAATAATAAAATGTTTATTTACCCAAAGTCATCCATAGGTTCAATAAAAATGTCTATCAAAAGTCAAATGGCATTTGTCACAGAAGTAGAAAAAAACAATCCTAAAATATATCTGGAACCACCAAACACCCTAAATAGCCAAAGCAATCCTGAGAAAGAAGACAAAGCTAGAGGCATCACACTTCCACTTCCTGATTTCAACTACTCTGTTTCATATCTCTAGTACTCTAAACAGTATGATACTGGAATAAAAACAGACACCTAGATAAATGGAATAGAATTGAGTGCCCAGAAATAAACCCTTACATATATAGCCAATTAATATTTGGCAAGGGTATCAAGACTATTCATTAAAGGGGCGCCTGGATGGCTCAGTCAGTTAAGCATCTGACTTCGGCTCAGGTCATGATCTCATGGTTCATGGTTTCTAGCTCCACATCATGCTCTGTGCTGATAGCTCAGAGCTTGGAGCCTACTTATCCCTCCCTTTCTCTCTGCCTTTCCCTCTCTCTCTCTGCCCCTCCCCCCATTAATGCTCTGTCTCTGTCTCTGTCTCTCTCAAAAATAAACATTAAATTAAAAAAAAAAAAGACTACTCGTTGGGGAAAGGACAGTCCTTCAAACAGTGGTACTAGGAGGGGTGTCTAGGTGGGTCAGTCGGTTAAACATTGAACTTCAACTCAGGTCATGATCTCACAGCTGGTGGGTTCAAGCCCCACAGCGGGCTTTGTGCTGACAGCATGGAGCCTGCTTTGGCTCTCTGCCCCTTCCCCACTTGTGCTCTCTTTCAAAAATAAATAAACATTTTTTAAAGTTTTTTTTTAACTGGATATTCACATGCCAAAGAATGAAATTGGACCTTTATCTTGTGCCATACACAAAAACCAACTCAAAATGGATTAAAGACTTAAACATAAGACCTGAAACCACAAAACTGCTAGAAGAAAACATGGGGGAAAGCTCATTGGCATTGTTCTGGGTAATGAGTGCTTGGGTATGCTTCTCATCTCACCTTGCTCTGGCAATATAGCTTCCAACAGTGTGTGCTTGGGGGAGGGGGCTGGAGAGACATCTAGTGGTGCTGACACGGCCACCTCCATGGACGGAATCCAAAGGAGTTTCAGTGCAACCTCTGCAGGCAGATTCCAGTGAATCTCATAGGTACCCTGAGATCAGGTTCTCAAGTCAGCTGATCTGCACCACAGTGGGGTGTTTTCCACCGATCTTGGTCCATTTTCACTTTAGAGGGTTGTTTGCTGTTTCCTACTTGCCAGTCCAGACCATAGTCCCTTGTTCGCCTGCCTCAAGCTACCAATTCCCAGTGGGAGGCTCCAGCTTGCCAGTCCCTTTTCTTGCTTTTCATTCTCCAGCTACCATGAACTAGTTCTGGACCAAGGCAACCAAGTGAACTTCACCGTCCAATGGGCAACAAGTAATCATTCTCCAAAAGACTGGAATCCCTGCCTTGGGGAGCGATTCCACCTTCTAAATGTATTCCTTCCACTGATACTCATTTACCAGTACCAGGGCATTCTTTAGTGTACTCACTAGCCCTTTCCAGTTAATGCTCTGATACAATGAATAATTGTACGTAAACTTTCCTGTTCAAATTACTGTGTGATCTGTGTCCTAACTGAGCCCTGAGTGATACAATATGGAAAATACCTAATACACCAGTTTTATAGACATTTCCTAAATAGTATCTCTTTTTGCCGTACAACCAAGACTTAATGAACAAAAAAATTCACAAAAGAATTTATACTGATGCCAAAGTCCAAAGTAAAGGAGTATCATTAAACTTGTTATTTGCAAAAATCAGTAGTAACCAATATCTCCATGTCACATCAGATTATTTTAATCCAATCCAATATTCTAGATTCATATCCTTTAGCTACTACAGATACTTGAGATTTCCAAGTAATAGGTAAATATTTATGGATTAAGAAGCAGTATGTCGTGATGACAAGAGTGTGGGATGGGAGACAGTAAGTCTGGATTCCAGTCCTAGTCTTAGCTCTGCACTTAAGTGGCTCTCTGCAAGTGTTATCCAACTCCTTATTAGAGTTGATGTCTTCAATTATAAATCAAGAGGCTTGAACTAGGTTACCTCTATTACTTCTATAGGTAATGCTCAAAGATTCTCTTTAATCATTATCTGAAGTCACTTTTTTTCTCCAGAGCTTCCTCATAGCATTTTTTACCTCAGCATTTCTGAGGGTATAGATTAAGGGATTTAACATTGGAACCACCATAGTATAAAAGATAGCAACAGCTTTATCAATGGGCAGAGTGGTCGCTGGGCGCAGATACACAAATATACAGGGCACAAAAAATAAGACAACTACTGTGATGTGAGAGACACAGGTGGAAAGGGCTTTGCGCCTCCCTTCCAAGCTATAGCTCTTTAGGGACCATAGAATGACTACGTAGGAGACCACCAAGAGGAGGAAGTTTAAAAGACAGATGAACCCACTGTTGACAGCAACAAAGAGACCAAGGGTGTGAGTGTCCATGCAGACAAGTTTCAATAAAGGGTACAAATCACACATGAAATGATCTATGACATTGGGACCACAGAAGGGCAGCCAGACTGTGAAGAGTATCTGAATGGTCGCATGGAGAAATCCTCCAGTCCAGGCCACTCCCAGCAGAAGAAAGCACAGCCTGTGGCTCATGACAGTCGCATAGTGCAGAGGTCTGCAGATGGCCACATAGCGATCATAGGCCATTACTGTGAGCAGGATGATCTCAGTAGCACCAAAAATGTGTTCTGCATAAACCTGAGCCATACACCCATTAAAGGAGATAATTTTCTTCTCGTGAAGGGAGTCCACAATCAGCTTAGGAGCTGAAGAAGAAGAATAAATTGTGTCTATCAAGGAAAGATGAGTCAGGAAGAAATACATGGGGGAGTTCAGAGTCTGGGTGGTGGTAATGGTAACCACAATGAGCAGGTTGCCTGAGAGTGTTACCATGTATAGAATCAAAAATCCCAGAAACACTATATTCTGCATCTTGGGGTTCTGTGTAAGACCTATTAAAATAAACTCAGTCACATTTCTTTTATTCTCCATCTCTGTGGTGTGGGTGATAAAAACTCCAGGAATAAATGCTTTACCTTTGGGATAAAAAGAAAGAGAAAAGGAACCATAAAATCATAAGAGTCCAAAACTCTGACTTTTAGCAGTACTCTGACAATCTCACAGTGATTCCTTCTCTTTCTTCTCTAGGAATAGGTACTTCAAAACTTCTTTTGGCATGCCTGGATGGCTCAGTGGGTTAAGCATCTGGGTCTTGATTTTGGCTCAGGTCATGATCTCACAGTTCATGAGATTAAGCCCCGTGTTGGGCTCTGCACTGACAGTATGGAGCCTGCTTGAGATTTTTTCTCTCCCTCTCTCTCTCTGCGCCTCTCTCTCTCTCTCTCTCTCTCTCTCTCTCTCTCACACACACACACACACACACACACACACACACGCATGCACACACATACACACACCAAAATAAATAAATAAACAAACTTTTTAAAAAACTGCTCTTAGTGGGCACTCAATTAAACTTCAATATAGTATTTAAATCTAAGTTTTGCTATTATTAATCCTCACTTATTCCTGGACTTCAGATTGCTTTATCCTCTGTATTTTAATGTATTCTTAAACCACAAAGGCAGTGAAGGGTAAGACACATTGTCCCTGTTACACATTGGGCAAGGTTCATAATAAGATATATGGAAAGGATACCTCTTCCATATGATCCCACAAATGCATTCACTAGCCTTAGAGTTCCAAGCCCCAAGATAGTAGTCTCCCTTCTGGAAGCCCAATGCATCAGAGAATCCTTCCAGGGACAAGAACCCTTGAGAAGAAAGTTAAGTGTGCTTCTAATTGCCAACTCTTCTCTAGAGTAGATGGCCTTTGGGAGAACCAAGAACTAATATGTTCTGATAGCTTCCTGAAGGTCTAGGCCAAAAGTTGGGTTTTATGATCAAAATCAGACAGAAAACTCCAAATTTGACTCATTCATTATCACTACTTCCCTTATTATTTGTTTCTTGCAAATCTTGAATTTGAGCATATATTTTAAATGATTCCCTTTTACAACGTTCCTCTGCCCCTTTGTGTTCCATACCACGTGGAAATAAATATACAAACAAAACAACTTGGTCTTTTGTCAGAATTGATGTATTTGATGTCCTTTATTAATTGATGGACTCAAGCACAGGTCAGTTTCTTTCTTTGTCTTAGTCCAAAGACCAATAGTGTACCTATTACCACTCAAACCCTCTAAAATCCATATTTGGGGATACATGAGAAATGGAGAGACGTGTTGATCTAGTAGGATGACCCTGATCTTCCATAAAAGAACCCTCAGACTGCAATTGAAAGTAAGGACCTAAGCAGCCAAACTTCCTCCAAGCACAGAAATCTTTGTTGACTTGTTTAAATTCCACATACTCAGACATTTTCAAATGGAAACTTTTGTTATAGCTCTGGTTTTCTCCATTCTTAAAGCATGCAGAGATTTATTCTTTCACTTAATCTTCACAACAGTGCTATGACTTAGGTACTCTATTATCCATATTTTAAATAAAAAGAAACTCTGCTTAAGAAGAGGTAAAGGACTTGCTCAAAGTAATAGTGATTAAAAACAAACAAACAGAGGAGACTGTTTATACCCAGGATGTCTGTCTGGCACTAAGTGCCCCTCCAGGGCAGATCCGATTTACTTCTGGGAATCAGCCAATGTCAGAGGATGGTTGGACAAGTGGGTTGCTACCTAAAGTCACCACCTGTGGCCATATAAATTCCATAGCAGTTCTTTTGCTAAGCTATGAAATGTAGAGTCAGAAGTTAGTGAATTCAAGGGTCCATTGGACAAGACCCTAGAATTGTTGTACACTGAAAATGCTCCAGTACCTTGTATTTTATCAACATATATGCTCTTTAAGGATGAGGACACTGAAGTCCAAGAAAGCAGCTAATTGATTAGTATCAGACCACAAGAAAAAGTCTTCTAAGGCCAAATACAGTGACTTTTTTTCCCATCATCACGTCTTGCCTCCCTTAAGATGCCTTGAGATGAATGTACGAGGAAAAATCACCATAAGGTGACAAAGAGAATTAACTTTCATCTCTTATCTTTAGCAAAACCTGTCCTGGATCTCAGTGAAAATGGGCTGAGTTAGGGATGCAAAAATTCTATCATATCGTTGGGATTACATCCATGATAGCAGAAATAACGTCTTACCTAGTTAGAACAAAATCCAAGAAAGTTGAACAGAATCAGAATAAAGGTGCCCTCAAGAAAAAAAAAAAAGTGCCCTTAAGCCTGGAGTTTAGCATAGTTTTCCAAACACAGCAGGAGGTACATTGTTTCTTGCAGATCTTCCATATTAATGAATTCTCCTTATGGATCTCAGTTGTGGGGCTGAAGATTTCCTTCAAGAAAGAGAATCCTGGGGCGCCTGGGTGGCGCAGTCGGTTAAGCGTCCGACTTCAGCCAGGTCACGATCTCGCGGTCCGTGAGTTCGAGCCCCGCGTCGGGCTCTGGGCTGATGGCTCAGAGCCTGGAGCCTGTTTCCGATTCTGTGTCTCCCTCTCTCTCTGCCCCTCCCCCGTTCATGCTCTGTCTCTGTCCCAAAAATAAATTAAAAAAAAACGTTGAAAAAAAATTAAAAAAAAAAAAAAGAGAATCCTAATGTTGTTCTTCTCTCTCCCATGCTGACCTATCTTGACCACCACAGTGAAAGTCACATACCCTCTCAGCTTCACCGCACATCTGCCTTTCTTTCTGCTCAGTTGCCTCTCATACCTGCTCCTATCACTACAACATTTCTCTCCCTTTCAACCCTGGAAATTATCAAAATCAGAGCATTGCCTCAAGGAAATGAGTGACTGCACATAATCTGCACATAATCTCTGACTATCCAAACCACTATACCATGCACCCTATCCCTGAAGGAAACCCTCAGTGACCATCCAGCTCCCACCTGCTGCCCTACTGCACTGTCCCCATATTCAAAAGCCTACCAATTGACTCAAGAATCCATGAAATGTAAATTTATCCCTGGTGTATTATAAATATATCCATATATAGTGAGAATAAATATTTCTGCAAGATATCCTAAAACATCTCAAAGGGATCCCCCATAAAATATCAGAAAGTAATGCTTCAATGATTTTAGTTATAAACCCCTCGAGAGAAAATGGAAATGTAAGAAACTGGATTAAAAATCAGCAATTCTAGTTAACTTACCATGGTTTCCCTCTGTAGTTAAGGAGAATGCCCAATGTAGTCAGGAAAAAGAAATAACCATTATATGTAACTGTTCAAACATCATGCCATATAAATGTATATTTCTCAAGTCCCCACTGACTGGACAATGGCATTTGCAAAGATCCAATGCCTTAGAAATTCAAGTCAAAGGAAAATAAAATGCTACATAGGATTTGGAATCCAAAGTCCTTAGGTACTAAAGTGAATCTTCTGATCTTCAGCACCTGGCTCTAAGGTTACAGAATGAAAGACACAAATATTTCTATCATTTAACATCCCCCTCTTATTCTGCCCTTAAAATAAGAGAAGAGCTTCCTCTTGAATCATAACGTTTAGAGATGATACTGAGAACATCAAAGGAACTCTTTCCATCTAAAGCTTTGCTCTCTCAGGAATTAATTATCCCTGTTTTTTAAAGATTTTGCCTTACAAATAGATATTTGGGAGAATTCATCCATGAACAACACATCTTTATTTGAATGGCTCTTTTCCCTGCACTTAAATTTATGTAATAACAGCCTACATTCCTGGTCTAGAAAATTATATGATAAAGCACTCCTCCTCCACACCCTTGGGTATCACCAAGTGGAACATGAAGGATTCTAACTGCTGTAAAAATAACATGGGATTTTGTTTAGATTGCATATCCCTGAGGAAATCTCCTCCTTGGCTGAGGTCACCACAGGAGGTTGAGATACTGAGTTAATCTCTCAACTGTACTATAAACACATAAGGATATACTCTGTTTGTAAGAACCTTGGGACTTGATATATTTTCAGGCAGAGTGAGATCTAGAGTTGGAGACCAATGGAGGTTAAAATCCTTGTCCAACTTGTCTGATATAGAAATCTAAAAAAATAGATTTGTATGCCTTTTCAAAGACTTTCTAGAAATCTAGTAATTCCGCTGGCCATTTGATAAAAGAAGCCTTACCTAGGAAAACAGATATCTTTAAATTTTCATCATACATAGTATCCTCAGGACAGTGGAGATTGGAACAGCCAAATATATTCTGCCATCTTGCAAACACATACCATTATGAGAATTGAATCACTTATGAGAATTGAAGCTGCTGCTGTATTTAAACATACAGCTAGGCAGTATATGGCAGACTGGGAAAAATAGTAATAGCAGCTATCATTACTGAGCACTATGTCCCCTCTTCCCTTACTTTGGTTGTATTACATTGATCGATTTTCATATATTGAACCAACCTTGCATTCCTGGGATAAATCTCAATTGTTCTTGGTATAATTCTTTTTATAGACTACCGGATTCAGTTTTAGTAGTATTTTTGTTGAGGATTTTTGTGTCTATGTACATAAGAGATGTTGGTTACAGTTTTCTTGTCTACTATTGATACTAGGGTAATACTAGTATCATAGAATGTGTTCTCTCTTCTCCAAGTTTTTGAAGTTTGTGAAGGATTTGTGTTAATTCTTCCCTAAACGTTTGATAAAATTCACATCAAAGTGAAGCCATCCTGGCCTGTTTTTTCCTTTGTGGAAATTTTTTAATTACAATCCAATCTCTTTACTTGTTAGAAATATATTCAGATTACCTATTTCACTCGAGTCAGTAGTTTGTGTCTAAGAATTTGTTCATTTCATCTAAATTATATATTGTTGGCATAGAACTGTTCATAGGATTCCCTTATAATATTTTTTATTTATGTAAGGTTGATAGTAATGTCCCCTCTTTCATTCCTGACTTTAGTTATTTCAGTCTCTCTCTCTTGTTTATTAAATCAGTCTAGCTAAAGGTTTGTCATTCTGGTGATCTTTTCAAAGACCCCACTTTTGGTTTTGTTTGTTTTTCTATTCTCTATCTTCTTTATTTCATTTGTTTCTGCTCTAATCTTTGTTATTTCCTTCTGTTTGCTTTGGTTTTAGTTTGCTCTTCTTTTTCAAGTGTCTTAAGGGCAAAAGTTAGATTATTGATTTGAGACGTTTCTTCTTTTTTTAATATAGGTATGTACAGGTACAAATATCCCACTAATCACCGATTCAGAAGCACCCCATAGGTCGCAGTATGTAGCATTTTCATTTTCATTCATCTCAAAGTATTTTCTAATTTTCCTCACGATTTCCTCTTTGACGCATTGGTCACTTGGGAGTATGTTGTATAGTTTCCACATGTTTGTAAAGTTCCCAAATTTCTTCCTTTTGTGATTTTCAATTTCATTACACTGTGGTCAGAGAATATACTTTGTATGATCAATACTTTTAAATTTCTTGAGTCTTATTTTATGGGCTCACATATGGCCCAACCTAAAGAATGTTCCATGTGAAGCTGAGAAGAATTTATAGTTTGCTGTTGTTGAAGTGCTCTATTAGGTATCTGTTAGGTGTAGTTGATTTATAGCATTAAGTCTTCTGTTTGTTTGTTTGTTGAACTTGTGGTGTCCTGACTATCCATTATTGAAAGTGGGATAGTGAAGTCCCCTACTATTATTGTTGAATTGTCTATATATTCTTTCTATTGTGTCAGTATTACATATGTGTTCATGAATTCTGGGGCTCTGTTGTTAGCTGCACATAAATCTATAATTATTATATCCAGATAGACTATTTCATTATTATTAAGTGCCTGTCTTGGTCTCTAGTAATAATTTATATCTCAAAGTCTTATATTACTATAAATGAACTATAACCACTTTAGCTCTCATTTGATTACCATTTGTATGGTATACATTTTCCATACTTTCACTTCCCACTCATTTGTGTCTACGAGTCTAAAGTATGTCTCTTACCAACAAAGTATACAGTTGAATCCTTGAACAAAGTTGGGTGTTAGAGACACTGACCCCCTCCCCACATGATCAAAAAAACATGTATAACTTTTGACTCCCTGAAAACTTAACTACCAAGAGCCTACTGTTAACTAAAAGCCTTATTGACAACATAGTCCATTAACACATATTTTGTATGTTATATGTATTATATACTGTGCTCTTAAAAAGGTAAGCTACAGAAAATGTTATTGATAAAATCATAAAGATGGTAAAATACATTTATGAAATGTACTGTATTGAAAAAATCTGCCTATAAGTGGACCCACACAGTTCCAACCCATGTAGGTCAAGGGTTAACTGTATTTAGATCATATATTTGCAACTGTAATGTGCATCTCTGCCTTTTAATTGGAGTTCTAAAATGTATGTTTTATGTAATTACTGATAAGATAGAATTTACATCCATTTTGCCATTGGTTTTCTATTGTCCTTTTTTATTTCTTTATTCTTCCATTACTGCTTTTTGGGGGCTAACTGGATATTTCATAGTTTTCTATTTTAATTCTCTTATTGCTTCTTTTACTTTATTTTCAGTTATTTTTTTAACTGAACTATTTTTATAACTAAGTTATTTTGCTTTCTCTGGGGAATATAATTAACATCTTAAGTTATAGCAATACAGTTTTGATTTTAATACAGTTCATTTTAATTTTAATATAGTTTCAGATTAAAAGAATAGTAATTGTAATACTGCATAAGAACTTTGTTCCTAGGTAGCTCTATTCCTTCCCTCCTTCTTTGTGTTGTTATTGCCATACAAAGTGCATCGTTAATATTTACCTATGTAGTTACCTTTACCAGAGCTCTCGATTTCTTCATGTAGATTCAAGTTACTGCCTAGTGTCACTTCATTTCAGCCTGAAGGACCCCTTCAGTATTTCTTGCAAAGCAAGTCTGCTAGTGATGAGACCCTTCCACTTCTGTTTATCTCAGAATTGCTTAGTTTTCTCCTTCATTTTTAAAGGGCACTTTTATTAAATATAGAACTCTTAGTTGACGGCACTTTGAATGTATAATCCCATTGTCTTCTGACCCCACCATTTCTGATGAGCAATCAGCTGTTCATGTCAATGAGAATTCCCTTGTACATGGTGAGTTGCCTCCCTCTTGCTGCTTTCAAGGTTTTCTCATTGTCCTTGGATTCTGGTCATTTGATTGTGATCTCATATCTCTGAGTTTACCCTACTTTGACTTTAGTGTTTTTTGAATTGTAGATTAACGCTCTAGGAAGATACAAGCCACTATTTCTTCAAATACTCTTTCTGCTTCTTTCTCTTCTCTCCTTCTGGCATTCCCATTATACACCTGTTGGTACTCTTGCTGGTGTTCCACAGGTGTCTGAGGCTCAGTTCATTTTATTTCTTCATCCTTTTTTCTTCCTGCCCAAGTACCGCCATTTGGAGGATTTATAAATCTCTAGTATTTGCTGAAGATTCTAATCTAAAACAGTCATTAATTTTATCACATTTTCCCACATCTATTGAAATAATTCTACATATTTTCTCACTTATTCTACTAAGGTGATAAATTATATTGATTACATTTTTAAAACTAAAACTATCTTTCTTTCTTGGAACAAACACAATTTGATCAATATGTATTAATGTTTTCACAATCATGCTCAAATTTGGTTATTTTATCTCCTACCACCACCAAAATTTAAACTTTATGAAAAGTATTGATATATATTCACGTGGAGTGAGATCTAGAGCTGGAGACCAAATGGGATTAAAATTCTTGTCCAAAAGAGAAGAGCATTACCATAATTGCTTTAGACTAATCCAGATTCACATCCATGGCCAAGGAATGGACCACACTTCCCCACCCCCCCAAACACCTGGTCACCTAACAGCAGAGGAAGGGTGTTTTATTAGAAAGAAAGAAGCAAGGAAATACCCGCTCTGGATGAGTGTCTGTCACACCTACTGTCCCTCCACCAACTACTCTCCCTTTGCTCCTGTATCTGTAATCAATCTCTCTCTGCCTCTCCTATCCCCACCCTTCTCTATCTCTCTTAGCTCTGTCCCTGGCATTTAAACATGATCAAGGTTCTCCCATCCTGAAAAATATTCACCCTTAATCCCATGTCCCCCTCAGTGACTATTTTGGTCCTCATAAAAACTTTATGAGATATTATCTCTAATTTTCAGAAAGGGAAACTGAGGCACAGAGAAGGTGAGTAACATAGCCAAGATCACACAGCTTAGCCAGGATTCAATAAATAATAGCCAATAGTATCATAGTAGTAAAAAATGCAAAACTTTCTCTCATTTCAGAAAAATATTTTCCAACTATTTTCTATGCATAACATACTAGTTGGATGATTTTTATATGCAATCTTTCAGTATTTTTCCCAATAATTCCAATTTATTTAGGGCTGTTTTATAGGCTCTAGTAAGTGAAGTGACATGCACAAAATCTCGTAGTAAATAGAATTGGGTATCATACCCAGGTTCATGTCTTTGGAGTATTATTTCTCTAGGACCCTACCATGTCCCATTTGTGTAGAGGATGTCCCTGGTCCTAAGTCTTAACATCTGCTTGGTCTTCCTTCTTCTATTCTGCAGGCATAAGTAAATTTCCAGAAATAACATTTCCAAGATAATACCCGGGCAGATCTCCCAGATTAGGGCCAAAGACGGGAAAGGAAGAAAAAAATTTCTCCTTTCTCTGTGGCTCTTCTTATGGTCACTGCTGCACATAGGATTTGTCTGAGGAATGTGTAATGCCTACCACTAGAACTAGAGCCTCCAACTAATCCACCATGGTCTGAATCAGAACCCCCTTGCCTATCATCCCTAGTACATGAGACACATGACAGAGTCAGTGTCTAATTGCTACCATAGCATAATTGTTAGAGCTCAGGCTTAGAATTAGATCCATTTGTATTTAAACCCAAGCTCTACCAAATATTAGCTTTTCTGATCTTGACCAGTGATGCTCAAAGTGAGCATCAACTTCCTACACATAAGAGAATTATTAATACCTTCTTCATGGGGATTATGTAAGAATTGTATGAAATACCATACCTAGAAGAGTGACATAAATTTATTATTGGTCAGTTCTCATTGTAAACACATTTCCTTTACTCCTACAATCGTTTCAAGGACTCCCAACATTACTGTCAGGTTTTTTAGTCACAAGATCAAGTACTCATAGAAAGATTTTGGAATTACAAGGACTTATGAATCAGTATTCAATACTTTAAAACTTTAAAACTTACTTCTCTCCTTTCTGTATGTGGCCAGATTCTAGCAACCATAAGAGAGAGAGAGAGAGAGAGAGAGAGAGAGAGAGAGAGAGAGAGAGGAGAGAGAGAGAGACAGAGAGACAGAGAGAAATAGAGACAATTCTTGCCAGAAAACCAAACTGGTCACACCACAAGCTTTGATGTTCTGTACAGAAAATGACAAAGGACAGCAGTGAGCCTTTGCTGTATGCTGGGCACCATTTCAGCACTTCACATGCATCTTGTAGAACCCCCACAAGAGTCCTGTGATAGGTACTATCATCACTCCCTTTTTTATAGATATGAGAACTCATACATAAAGAGGCTGAGTAACTTGCCCAGTCACACAGTTAGCAGATACAGCAGCCAACCAAACTCTTTCTCTTCAGCATGATTCAGATTTTTATTATTAAGAGCACTTTCTCTAGCCTACATTTGTCTATCCTCGGGGCATTAGCAGTAGAATAGCAGTTTTTCACTGACTTAGAGGTTTTCCCTTTTATCTTGCTCAATCTCCCCTAGAGCTCTGTGAGATAGGTGTTACCTAGGCTATTTTACTGACTCTGACTGGCTCATGCACCCATACCCCCATGACTAGAACATTCTGTGCCTTACATCCCAGATCCTAAGATCACTTCCTAAACACAGTCACAGAGGGACTCCTAACCCAACCCAGCTGTCTCTCTCCCACCTCCTTGGTCACAGATGCCTTGGCCACAAGAGAGAAATGACAAATTGGTCTGGCTGCCATCTTGGTTGAAGCTGCTAATTCTAGTCCTCTGGGAGCTGAGAGGTCAGAGCCTCCTTAACTCCTTGCACCTGAGTAATGACCATTTAAATACTCCCTTGAAACCACACATGAAAATATTGATGTAGATGGACCCAGGAAGACCACATAACAGTAACCAGCCACACATGACAGAAGCTGTTTGGTTCTGATTTTCCAACACAGTTGGATCCAGATGCCCAAGGACCAAAGGAAATATCTCTGGGCTAAGCACGGGCTTCCTAAGAGAAAGGCTTAAAAGAGCTAACTTTAACTAACTTGCCTGCTACTCCAAAGCATTTTTCCATTTTTGCTGATTGTATGGTACTTTCAATCCCTAATTTTTCTGCTTTAACATAGTTTGCTATCTTCAGGGCTTTAAATCAGTGTAGATCTCAGATCAAGTGGCTTTTATAATATACCTCATCTTGTCACCAAAAAATACTGGCAAATGTGTGGCTTGGAGAGACATGTCCTCCAACGGTTAGGGGTTTTTTCCCCATCAATTTCTTATGAAGCCTAACACTTTGGAAGCTAAGGAAGAAATCTGTTATCTGAGCTGGGATGCTTGTGTGTTACATTCACAGGGAAGTGTGACCCTAGGAAGCAAAACTAAACCCAGCCCATGAACCAAGAATTATTTAGGATGTCTCTCAGCAATCATTTGCAAGTCACTAAGTGAAAAATGGATGAACTTGCAAAGCAGCCTCTAGGAATGGGTGATTGCTACACCCACGCCAAATGTGCTCTCAAATAAGATACCTGTTCTGGAATGAATCTGTTACTTCTTTCTCTACTGCATTCAGACAGGTAGGTACAATCGGTGATTTCTTTATTAGTGTTTTGTTCTCAAGGTGATACGAGCGTCTCCAATTTAAGGTGAGTTAGATTTAAATATGTATATCTACTGTCACAAATTTTTGTGAGCAATGACCATATTTAGTCTATTAAGAAAAGCAGTCACTTAAGATTTATGCACCCATAATATAATAGTATAAGAAAATATATAAGAAAATAATGTTTGATATAAGAAAATATTTCTTCTACTAATTTATTTCACTAATTACAAAGGTAATCTTTTCTCTTTGTAGAAAACTTCAATCAAAAAACATTTTTTAAACACAAGAATTCCCCTTTACTTGTAATTCAAGTAAGCACTATTAGTCTTTATAGTGTACTTTTTTTCAGATACTTTTCTATGTACATATGCCATTTTGGACAATTTTGATCATAATATGTAAACTGTTTTATATCTTGTGTTTTCCACTCATACTGGAAGAATCTTTCCATGTTATTTTTTTTCCTTTTTAAGTTTATTTATTTTGGAAAGAGACAGAGAGAGAGAGGGAGGAGCAGAGAGAGAGGGAGAAAGAATCCCAAGCAGACTTCACACCATCAGTGCAAACCCTGTTGTGGGGCCCAAGCTCACGAACCGTGAGATCATGACCTGAGCTGAAATCAAGAGTAGGACATTTAACCGACTGAGCCAGCCAGGCGCCCCGCTTTCCAAACTATTAATTCTTCTGGCAAATACTTCACTGCCCACCTGATATTTCATTAATATAATTCCTGTCATTGTTCCTCTTGTATACAGACATTTAGATTTTTAATTATTCATTATCATAAAAATTGTGGAATACAACAATGTATGCATGTTTGTCCGTATTTTTTAACTAGAGTAGATTGCCAAGCCTAAGGCGTACTGGACCAAGGGACATGACCAGTTATAAAACCCTTATCCTATAAAGTCAAACTTCTTTCCAGAATATTTCAGATCACCACACAGCCATCAGCACTGGGTAATATAGCAGTCATAAATCTTTGCCAATTTGCCAGTTGAAAATATTTCCGTTTTTAAACGTATTTCTTTGATGGCTTGTCCAACAGAGCATTGTTTTAGATGTCTAATGTTTTTTCCTGGGAGGTTTCTTTTTATTAGTTTTGCCCTTATTTTTATAATGCTAGGAGTACACCTTTCTGTAAAAACCATTTCATTATATGATGGTTACTTGTTATACTTGTTGCAAGTATTTTTCCAATGTGTTCCAGATCTTTATGGAATTGAATCAATTAGTTTTGTCCTGTATCTCATACCACTGCATTTTGCTTAACACGCTCTTTCCCATCCAGAGATTAGGTATGTATTTGTTTGTTTTTCTGTTTTCAAACAAATCTATATTTTATTTGAAGGCTTTAAGACACTCTATTCTTTTTTTTTTCTTTCTTGTTTTTTTCTTTTCAGTGATGGCATGAAGAGACTTATTGTATTTTGAAAAATACTTACCAGTTGTTGAAAAATATTTTATGAACTATATTCTTTTAAATATTCTTTAAAAATAATGTTCTTTTGCAATTTGACCATACTTGCTTCTTATTAAGCTTATCCCATCATCAGTTATATTTGTGCTCCATTATATTTATATTTTTGAAATACTAAAAAATTCTTTTTCCTTTTTTTTAAAATTTTTAAATTTTATTTAAATCCAAGTTAGTTAACATATAGTGTAATAATGATTTCAGGAGTAGAATTTAGTGATTCATCACTTACATATAAGATCCAGTGCTCATCCCAACAAGTGCCCTCCTTAATGCCCATCACCCATTTAGCCCATCCCCCACCCCCCTCCCTTCCAGCAACCTTCATTTTGTTCTTTGTATTTAAGAGAGATGGGGTGCCTGGGTGGCCCATTTGGTTAAGCGACTGACTTCGGCTCAGGTCATGATCTCTCAGTTCATAAGTTCAAGCCCCATGTCGGGCTCTGTGCTGACAGCTCACAGCCTGGAGCCTGCTTCGTATTCTGTGTCTCCCTCTCTCTCTGCCCCTACCCCACTCTCTTTCTCTCTCTCAAAAATAAATAAACATTAAAAATTTTTTAAGAAGAGAGAGAGAGGGGCTCCTGGGTGGCTCAGTCGGTTGAGCGGCCGACTTCGGCTCAGGTCATGATCTCAGGGTCCGTGGGTTCGAGCCCCGCGTCAGGCTCTGTGCTGACAGCTCAGAGCCTGGAGCCTGTTTCGGATTCTGTGTTTCCCTCTCTCTGACCCTCCCCCGTTCATGCTTTGTCTCTCTCTGTCTCAAAAATAAATAAACGTTAAAAAAAATTTTTTTTAATTAAAAAAAAAGGAGAGAGAGAGAGAAGCAAACCATAAGAGACTCTTTAATAACTTTTTAATGTATTTATCAAGTCTAATATTTTTCTATTGCCTGATATACTGATTGCTACATTCAACTTTTTCTGAATTGGTTATTTTTTAACTTCTTGAATATTTAATTCATTTTTCTCTTCGTTTATGTTCTTTCTTAATATTATAACAATCAAATCTTTCAAGGATAAGAATAATGATTCATTTTTATTCTCCTTTCAACAATTTGGATTGTGTGGAAAGCTGTGTGTTTTACCTTTGGGATAAAACTTTGGTCTATATAATAATGATATTTTTCAATTCCTCTATGTTATTCATTATTTTTCCTATTTCATATATGAGAACGTTTAGACGCAGTAGGACTATGGTGTGTACATATCATTACATGGCAGCTAATCCGTGAAAGCAGAACAAAGAACTAGTCTACGTGACTATAACAAACGTACTCTGCCCAACAAATTATGGTGCTTTTGCTTCCTCACCTTTAAAATATGTTTTCTGAATGCATCCAGAGAATTTTTCATAGTCTTCTTTAAATAGAGTTTTTATATGCAAAATATCCTTGAAAACTAAACATAAATTCTCCAGTGAATTCCAAAGTTTCAAATAAATCTGGAGAATTTTGCATTGCATCAGGCTGGCTGTTTCATCCCCTTCAGGATATTCTTCCTTTTTCCGGTTTGATGATATTCTTAGACAATTCAGTTTCAAAGTAATAGAAGCTCACAAATCTAACTGCCACAAATCTTACTGAAGCCTCAAGCATTGACTGAGTTCAGTTTTTTTTTTTTTTTTCTGAGATGTCACTACACCATTCTTAATTTCAGATTGAATTTGCCTGATGTTTTCTAGTCGACCTGAAACAAGTTAAAAATACCAAACAGGGGCGCCTGGGTGGCTCAGTCGGTTAAACGGCCGACTTCGGCTCAGGTCACGATCTCAGGATCCGTGAGTTCGAGCCCCGCGTCGGGCTCTGTGCTGACGGCTCAGAGCCTGGAGCCCGTTTCAGATTCTGTGTCTCCCTCTCTCTCTGCCCCTCCCCTGTTCATGCTCTGTCTCAAAAATAAATAAACGTTAAAAAAAATTTTTTTTAAAAAATACCAAACAGAAACTGCCACTTAGCCTCATCAGCACAGGTGACAAGAGAAAAGACACAGGGCAGCAGCCTCTCGTGAATTCAAGCCTCCTGCTCCTCACAGGCCCTCCTTTCATTCCTGTTTTTCTGTGGGAGAAAATACTATGGCAGTCGTTCAGGGAATATCCGCCGCGTACAATTACAGGAAGGGGCCTGCAGTCATAAAAGCGTACTTGTGAAAGTGGACGAGTGTATCCGTGAATGTGTGGGCTCAAGTGTCTGTGTGTCTGTGGACGTGAGAGGGTGAAGAGGCTACGTGTTCCTTAGGTAACTGGCAATAAGGTCCAACTTTAAATCTGAGTTCATCTGCTTGGGGTTTCCATCAGTCTGACGGAAAACACTCCTGAAAGCAATGATTTGCTTGGTCAAAATGCATCTGCCACAATTGCAGTCCCTGTGCTATTTACAGACAGATCAATCGTCCAGACGCCGACGTAGATTCACGGGGGCGAATGAACAACGTGACGGAATTCATCCTGCTTGGCCTGACACAGAACCCAGACGCACAGAAACTCTTGTTCGCTGTGTTTATAGTCATCTACTTTCTCACCATGGCAGGCAACCTACTCATTGTCGTGACAATCACCACCAGCCGAGCCCTGGGCTCCCCCATGTATTTTTTTCTGTCTTTCTTGTCCTTCATAGACAGCTGCTGCTCTTCTGCCATGGCTCCCAAAATGATATTTGACTTACTCGCCGAAAAGAAAACCATCTCCTCCGGTGGGTGCATGACTCAGCTCTTTGCAGAGCATTTCTTTGGGGGAGTCGAGATCATCCTGCTCACGGTCATGGCTTATGACCGCTACGTGGCCATCTGCAAGCCCCTGCACTACACGATCACAATGAACAGGCGAGCGTGTGGCCTCCTGGTGGCCACGGCCTGGGCCGGGGGATTTCTTCACGCTCTGATTCAAATTCTTTTTATAGTCTGGTTGCCCTTCTGTGGCCCCAACGTCATTGACCATTTCATCTGTGACCTTTTCCCTCTGCTGAAACTCTCCTGCTCTGACACCCACATCTATGGACTTCTTGTTGCCGCCAACAGCGGGCTGATGTGTCTGCTCATTTTTTCTATTCTTCTCACCTCCTACCTCCTCATCCTTTACTCCCTGAGAACCCACAGCCCTGAAGGACAGCGTAAGGCTCTCTCCACCTGTGCCTCCCATGTTACTGTAGTCGTCCTGTTCTTTGTACCCTGTATATTTGTGTACCTGCGGCCCACGATCACCTTCCCCATTGACAAAACAGCGGCTGTGTTTTACACTATGATAACACCTATGTTAAACCCCTTAATCTACACCCTCAGAAATTCGGAGGTAAAAAACGCCATGAGGAAACTCTGGAGCCATACGGTAACCTTGGGTAACAATTCATGTGACTAGAGAAGGGAAAAAACAAAATTTATTCATATATTAAGAACAAGTGTGACTAATAGAAAGGATAATGGTCTTGAAATCAAAATATACGAGCTTAAGTATATTTTGCTCCCCTTGTTTTCTCTAATCTTTAATGGTTCTTCTTTCATAAAACAGCGATATTGCATTAAATGACGAAAGTCTCCTCCATTTAGAAACCTCTCTGCATTAACAAATTATTGATCAAAGGGACACTGCCGAACAACATAAAAATGTCACAATGTATAGAAAATCTCGGAGTTTATGTATTCAGTGGAACAATTCTCTGTAAAGCTTTGGGTACAGATTATATAGCCAACAGGACAATTAAAATATTTAAACAAAAAGCCTAATGGCGAATTATTTTGCTGAAAATGCATAGTTTCAATCCCAACCACATAGCCAAAGTAGATTCGTTATCATAAGAAATAAAGATCAACCAGAAATGAACAGGTTTTGAGGAACAAGAGAGTTATCAAGGCAGGACTCATCCCCAAATTAATGCTGCCCTGTTGTGCAATTCCAGAGGTACCATTTACATTATGATCTGGGCTCCTCTTAGAATAAATTCTTTTCTCTGCCTAAAGACAAAAAGGGATAAAATTCTGCGAGGTACAGCCATAGAGCAATTTCGCACATGATTCCCAGACAGAAGGTGGAGCATTTTTTTCGGTCAAAGACGTACTATACATCACTTCACTTCTGCAGTAGCTATTATTATATGGATTTATGCCTTAGCTGATAGGAACATAAGTATCTGGTACAAAAAGGAGTTAATAATAACTGAGTAATTGGATTAAGACAGAAAGTCTGTACATTCAAATTTGAATGGCAACCTTCAGGCTAACTGCAGACCAGTGCAATGGGAAGTAATTTGAGATACAGACACAGTGCCATTCTAAGAGAAAGAATTCAAATAAAAGGAGATCCAGCTCTGGCCCAGGACAGAAGCCCTGCAAAAGAAAAGAGAAAATCATCAAAGCATCAACATCAAAAAATCAACAAAATACAAAGGAAGGCAGTAAAAAAGAAAAAGAGGGAAAGAACTATAAGACACAAAACAGGATGGCAAGAATAAGTCCTTACCTATAAATAATTACTTTATATGTAAATGGGTTAAACTCCCCAATCAAAAGACTTAGAGTGATTAAATGTTTTTTTTTTTTTAATCCAGCTATATGCTGTCTACAAGAGACTCACTTAAGATTTAAGGACCACATAGGTTCAAAGTGAAGTGATGGAAAAAGATATTCCATACAAATGTCAACCAAAAGAGGGCAGGGACTATACTTATGTCAGACCAAATAGACTTTAAAACACAAACATAAACATATATACTTATGTCAGACCAAATAGACTTTAAAACACAAACATAAAGTCCTAAGAAAGGACTTTATATAATGATAAAGGGTCAATTTACCAGGAAGATATAATAATTAGAAATATATATCTATATATAGATAGATAGATTTCACCCAACATCAGAGTACTTAAATATATTAAGCAAATATCAACAGATCTAAAGACAGAAATAGACAATACAATAATAGTAAGAGACCTCAATATTCCACTTTCAATGATGGATAGAACATATAGACAGAAAATCAATAAGAACACAGTGGATATGAACATCACTATTAACCAAATACATCTAACTGACATATAGAACATTGCATCCAATAGCAGTAGAATATACATTCTTCTCAAGTGCACATGGAAGATTATGCAGCCTAGATCATATATTAGGTCACAAAACAAGTCTTGAAAAACTTAAGAATATTGAAAACATACAAAGTGTCTTTTCTGAACACAATGAAGTAACACTAGATATCAAAAGCAGAAAGAAAACTGGAAAATTTGCAAATACATGGAAATTAACATATTTATGTACAACCTATGGGTCAAAGAAGAAACCAAAAGGGGATTCAGAAACATTTCAAAACAAACAAAAATTGTTAACTATACACCAAAACCTATGGGATGAAGCAAAAGCAACACTAAAAGGGAACTTTACAGCAATGAACACCTACATTTAAAAAGATCTCAAATAAGCAATTTAACATTATACTTCAAGAAATGAGAAAAAGAAGAATAACTGAGCCCAAAATTAGCAAAGGAAGGAATAAATAAGATTACAGCAGAAATAAATGAAATAAAGACTAGAAAAACAATAGAAAAAATCAATGAAACTAAGATTTGTTTTTTTAAAGCAAAACAAAATTGACAAACTTTAGCCAGACTGAGAAAAAATTCAAATAAATAAAATCTGAAATGAAAGAAGGTACATTAAAACTCATGTCACAGAGGGGCGCCTGGGTGGCGCAGTCAGTTAAGCGTCCGACTTCAGCCAGGTCACGATCTCGCGGTCCGGGAGTTCGAGCCCCGCGTCGGGCTCTGAGCTGATGGCTCAGAGCCTGGAGCCTGTTTCCGATTCTGTGTCTCCCCCTCTCTCTGCCCCTCCCCTGTTCATGCTCTGTCTCTCTCTGTCCCAAAAATAAATAAACGTTGAAAAAAATTAAAAAAAAAAAACTCATGTCACAGAAATAAAAGAATTATAAAAGTCTCATACAAATAGTTACACAGTAATAAATTGGATAACCTAGAAGAAATATATAAATTCTGGGAACATACAATCTACCAAATCTAAAGCATAAATAAATAGGTAAATTGAGCAGACAAATAATGAGCAAGGAAAAAAATTCCATAATTAGAAACCTCCTAAGGAAAAAAAAAAGCCCCAAAACAGAGGGCTTCACTGATAAAATCTACAATCAACATTTAAAGAAGAATAAATGCCAATCCTGAAATACTTCGAAAAATTTGAAAAGGAAAAAACACTTCTAATTTTTATATTTATTTATTTATTTTGAGAGAGAGAGAGTGCACATGCACACACAAGCAGGGGAGGGCAGAGAGAGAGACAGAGAGAGAGACTGGATCCCAAACAAGCTCTGCACTGAGTGCAGAGCCTTAAGTGGGGCTCAAACCCACAAATCATGAGATCATGACCTGAGCCAAAATCAAGAGTTGGACACTTAACTGACTGAGCCACCCAGGCACCCCAAAAACATGTCTATACTTGTTTTATAAAGCCAGATTTACTCTGTTACCAAAGCCAAAGATACCACAAGAAAAGAAAACTATAGGCAATATCCCTGATGAACATACATGCAAAAATCTTAAACAAATACTAGCAAACTGAATTCAAAAGCACATTAAAGAAACCATATACTATAACCAAATGGGATTTATTCCTGGAATGTAAGAATGATTCAGCATGCAAGAATCAATCAATGACACACAGCACATTAACAGAATGAAGGATAAAAATTATATGATCATGTTAACAGATGCAAAAAAAAAGCATCTGACAAAATTAATCCCCTTTTATTATAAAAGTCTCAATAAACCAAGATTAAAAAGAAATTATCTCAACATAATAAAGGCTATATATGACAAGCCCACAGCAAACATCATACTCAACAAGTGAACAACTTCTTTCTTCAACAAGTGAACAACTAAAAGATTTTCCGCTAACACTGGGAACAAAAAAGGACTCCCTCTCACCAATTTTATTCAACATAATACTGAAAGTCCTAGCCAGAGCAATTAGGAAAGAAAAAGAAATAGAAGCTATCCAAATTGGAAAGGAAGAAGTAAAATTATTTCTAATTTTAGATGACATGATCTTATATGTAGAAAAGCCTAGGGGCGCCTGGGTGGTGCAGTTGGTTAATCGTCCGACCTCAGCCAGGTCACGATCTCGCGGTCCGTGGGTTCAAGCCCCGCGTTGGGCTCTGGGCTGATGGCTCAGAGCCTGGAGCCTGTTTCCGATTCTGTGTCTCCCTCTCTCTCTCTGCCCCTCCCCCGTTCATGCTCTGTCTCTCTCTGTCCCAAAAATAAATAAATGTTGAAAAAAAAAATTTTTTTTTAAAAAGAAAAGCCTAAATATTACACACACACACACACACACACACACACACACACACTCAAAAACTGTTAGAACTATTTAACAAACTCAGTAAAGTCTGAGAATATGAAATCAACATACAAAAATCAGTGGTTTCTATAAACTAAGAATGAATTTTCCAAAAAGGAAACTAAAAAAAAAAAAAACAGTTCCATTTACAATGTATCAAAAAGAATAAAATACTTGGGAATAAACTTAACTAAAAAGATTAAAATTTGTAAACTGAAAACCACAAAACATTTACGAAAGAAAGTAAAAACAAAAAAAAGGCAAATAAACGGAAAGACATCCTGTGTTCCTGGATTATAAGATTCAGTGTCATCAAAATGCCATACTACCCAAAGCAATCAAGTATTGGTGCAATCTCTATCAAAATCCCAATGGAATTTTTCACAGAAATAGAGAAGACAATCTTAAAATTCATATGGAACCACAGTAGAAAAAGAAAGAAGAAGAACAAAGCCAGAAGCACAACACTTCCTGATTACAAACTATATTACAAAGCTATAGTAATTAAAATAGTATGGTACTGGCATAAAGACATATAGACCAATGGAATACAATAGAGAACCTACAAATAAACCCATGCATATACACATGGTCAACTGATCTTCGACATGGGTGCCAAGAATACACAATGGGGGAAGAATAGTTTTCCTAATAAATGGTCCTGGGGAAACTGGATAACCACTTTCAAAAGAATGAAACTGAATCTTTGTCTTACACCTTCACAAAAGTCAGCTCAAAATGGACTTAAAACAAAAGACTGAAAACTATAAAACTCTTAGAAGAAAACACAGCAGAAAATCTTTGTAACATGGGATGGGCAATGATTTCTTGGGTATGACACCAAAAGAACAGACAACAAAGGCAAATAGACAAATGGGACCACAGCAGACTAAAAATCTTCTGTACAACAAAGGAAACAAAAAAGTAAAAAGGCAACCCACATAAGGGAAAAAATATTTGCAAACCATATATTTAATAAGGGGTTAATGTCAATATATATACAAAGAATTTGTACAACTCAATAGCAAAAATATCCCAATTTTTAAAAAGGCAAAGAACTTGAATATACATTACCACAAAGAATTTGTAAAAATGGCCAATAAGCAAATGAAAAGATGCTCAACATTACTAACCATCAGGGAAAAGCAAATCAAAATCACAATGATATATCATTTCACACCTGTTAAAATGGCTATTGTCAAAAAAACAAGAGATAACAAGTATTGGCAAGGATATGAAGAAAAGAAAACCTCTGTTCGCTGACAGGAATATAAATTGCCAGAGTCACTATGGAAAACAGTATGGAGGTTTCTCACAAAATTAAAAATAGAATACCATATAATCCAGCAATCCCACTTCTGGGTATTTATCCAAAAATACTGAAATCAGGATCTCAAGAAATTATTTGCACCCCAACGTCCATTTCAGCATTGTTCACAATAGCTAAGATGTGGAAACAACCTAAATGTCCATCAACAGAGGCAATGCTTTAAAAAAAAGAAATGTAGTATAGATATACTGCATAGAATACTCTTCAGCCTTAAAAAGGAACAAAATTCTGTCATTTGTGACAAATGAAACTTGAGGATGAAACTTGAGGTTATTAGTGTAAGTAAAATAAACCAGTGATACAACACTGCCTAATTCCATTTACATGAAATATCTAAAATAGTTCAACTCATAGAAGCAGAAAGCAGACAGCGTTTTTCCAGGGGCTGAGGGAAGGAAGAAATGAGCAGTGATTGATCAATGGCGATGAATTTTTAGTGTGGGAAGATGAAAAAGTTCTGGAGATGGTTGATGGCGATGTTTGCACAAGAGTGTGAATGTACTTACTGCCACTGAACTGTACTTTGAAAATGGTTAAAATGGCAACTTTTATATTATGTGTATTTTACCACAATTAAAAAAAAAAAACAAGGGAGAGGGACAGACTGTGAGTGAGGTTGGCAGGAAACAAAGGAACAAAAGTAGCTGCCGAGGACAGAGCTAAAGTCACCGCTTCCCTTTTTGGTTCTGGACTTCAGGAGCAGATCAGCTTGCTTTGAAGGTAAAGGTTGATTTTTTTAAAAGGTGATTCTGTGCAGGATTTCAGCCAACTCTTCAACACCTCAGAAACTGAGGGAGAGATTAGAGTGGAGCCTCCTTTTTATAGTGTTTCTAACCTTTACTTCTGAATGTCTTTATACATAATGTTTGGCTAAGTGTGACTTTTTCAATGGCTACCATGTGGAGGCACTATACTTTATTGTAAATCTCCACAATTCCTTCTGTGTGGGGTAGAGAGAAAAGCTATATTCCCCTGAACTCATCATGACAATCTTTACCCAATCTTTGGTAGCTGAGAATTAAAAATGGCACAGTTTCCCAGGGTAACATGGCACATAACCTTGAAAATTGGTATTTCCATTGTTGGGACAACCATATTAGTTAGAACAGGTCAGGTTTTCAGACAGAAATCCATTCTCTGAACTCCGATCTGTGCCTAAAACCATCCCCTATCCTGTGCCAGGCTCACCAATATCAAAATGAACAACAAAGTTTTATCATGAAGCTTTCCAACTTACCTTATCACTCTCGTCCTAAACTACAGCCAGAAACACTATGGTTTAGCAGCATTATCAACAATAGCAAAGCTATGGATAGAGCCCAAAAGTCCATCAAGTGATGAATGGATAAAGAAGATATGGCATATACATACACCATATATATATATACATATATGTGTGTGTATATACACACACACAAATATATATATATAATATATATATATTTATAATATATATAATATATATTATAATATATATTATAATTATATATATTAATATATATAATATATATAATATAATATAATATAATATAATATAATATATATATTTTTTTTAACGTTTATTTATTTTTGAGACAGAGAGAGACAGAGCATGAATGGGGAAGGGGCAGAGAGAGAGGGAGACACAGAATCTGAAACAGGCTCCAGGCTCCAAGCTGTCAGCACAGAGCCCGACGCGGGGCTCGAACTCATGAACCGCAAAATCGTGACCTGAGCCGAAGTCCGCCGCTTAACCGACTGAGCCACCCAGGCGCCCCACACACAAATATATATATAAACACACACACACACACACACACACACACACACACACACACACATACATACAATGGAGTATTACTCAGCCGTCAAAAGAATGAAACCTTGCCATTTGCAGTGGTGTAGAGAGAACTAGGGTGTATTATGCTGAGCGAAATTAGTAAGTCAGAGAAAGAAAGATACCATATGATTTCACTCATATGTGGAATTTAAGAAACAGATGAACATATGGTGGTGGGAAGAGAGGTGAACAAACTGTGAGAGACCCTTAAAGATCGAAAAT
This sequence comes from Felis catus, assembly GCF_018350175.1. Taxonomy (NCBI): domain Eukaryota; kingdom Metazoa; phylum Chordata; class Mammalia; order Carnivora; family Felidae; genus Felis; species Felis catus. The sequence continues at coordinate 100,145,911 of NC_058377.1, read as the reverse complement.
AAAAGAACAAACTGAGACTTGCTGGAGAGAGGTAGGTGGAGGACGGGCTTGATGGGCGGTGTGTAGTAAGGAGGGCACTAGTTATGATGAGCACTGGGTGTTATATGTGATACATCACTGGATTCTACTCCTGAAACCAATACTGCGCTGTATGTTAACTGACTAGAATTTAAACAAAAAGTTGGAGAAAAAATAAAATAAAACAAAGATACAAAAATAAACTGGCCTCTAATGATGTTTGTGGATGCTTTGCTTCCAGCAAAGATTCCAACAGGACCAATTACGAATCCTCTGAGGACTTGAGAGGTCAATGCCTTACCAAATCCTGCCCGTTGTGAATGTCTATTTAAATATTTCTCTCGAGTCGATGAAGAATTACAGGAGATTTAAGTAAATGACAACAGCCAAGCACGTTAACTAATAGACTTAAGGTCTATATGGGAGACACTGTTCCCACACTTAGGGTTAAAAGGAGAGCTTAAATCAGGAATAGAAAGAATTCTCACCACACTGTTCATGGACTTCTTGGGAAACATAAATTTGGCAGGATTTGGGAAAAAAAACAACATCCAATCAACTGGATCTGATGCACTTATACATTTTATAGTTTCATATACTCGCTTTTTCTGATTTGAAGAATTTTTTCATTGTTCCCATTGTTTTTAATATAGACTGAATACAGTTCTGAGATCTGAAAAATTTATGTGTTTTGGAGATGTGTTTATACTTCCACAGGAGGCCAAGAAAGTGAATAGAAATTAAATCTAGAGCCACTACAGTTTCCTAACTCAAACAGCTCATTTTCTGAGTAAATTCAGATTGATAACGGGAACGAAAATAAATGAAAATGTCCAAGACTGGAAGAGCTGTCTAGAGAGAGAATTCCAGTGTCCCACTTGTTAGTTTATAGAGTGTATTTGCAGCTGGGGGGCTATGCCCCCAGGGGAAGAAAACAATGACTGAGTTCAATCTAAAAACTGGAATTCACACTCAACTAGATCCAGGTCAGTAATAACTAAATCTTTTTCCCCAAATTTTGAGAGTTAACTTAATTAAGCCAAATTATTTTCACTGAATAGGTTTTACAATTAGATTCTTTGAATTGAAGGTAATCTTATTCTCTAAAAATGAATTTGCGCTTGATAACATGAAAATAGCAGTAGAAAACACGATCTGTGATGCTGCCAGACGAGGCGCTTTTGAGAACTCCTAAGGTCACTGTAACAACATTGTGGTCAACGTGTATGTAGAAATAGATTGCTTCGGTAGGTTTTATATGTGATTATTTGAAATTGTTTCCCCTTTTCATGACTTCCATGTTGCCACATTGAAGTTAGAATTTGTGAATTAAATTAAGAATGATTAAGCACATAGTTACCACCTATAGGAGCCCTGGGTAGAGACGAAACAACTAAAGAGACAGCGTTCTGTAAAACTAAAGATAAAGATATCCTTCCTCACCTTTATTGAAGCTGAATGATCATGATGCTGGTTTCTGTGTCCAGAAAGTTTTGAGGAAAAATAGGTTATGTTTTTTGGCAGGGATTTGAGAAAGGAGAAAAAGAGGGGGAGAAGGAATAAGATATCCTGTGATCTTTTGTAACATGTAATCACTTTTGAAAATCCACGTACAGATCATTTTTTAAAAAAAAGAATATATTCTTGTATATATTCCACTTTTTCCACCAATTAGCAGTGAAAATTTCAAATTTATCTTAATTGATTAAACTTATGCCTAAGGAAAAAAATTGTATTATCTTAGACGACGTTAACATTTCCGTCTCATCAATAGGAAATCCAGGGAAACTTTATGACTCATCTAATTCCATTTGTAAAATGTGAGTGGTATTATATATCTAATCCAGAGCCTCATTTTTTTATGTAATGAAAGACCAGTTACACAGAAAATCCATTTAAGAAATATTGAGAACTTTTTTTTTTTAACGTTTATTTATGAGACAGAGAGAGACAGAGCATGAACGGGGGAGGGGCAGAGAAAGGGAGACACAGAATCTGAAACAGGCTCCAGGCTCTGAGCTGTCAGCACAGAGCCCGACGCGGGGCTTGAACTCACGGACCGCGAGATCATCACCTGAGCCGAAGTCGGCCGCCCAACCGACTGAGCCACCCAGGCGCCCCAAGAAATATTGAGAACTTTGAAGGGAACTTTGTACCAATTGTATATGTATATCCAAAGATGTGGGAAGAGTGACTGTGTAATAGCCATTTGGAGCCAGATACAACATCCAGGGCTACTGAGGAAATGCTGCTCAATGAGCTGTTATGCAGACAGTTCCTTGGCATTTTGAAGAGGGAAAACCCCATCTGCAGCTCTCTGTGTGTACGTGCATTCATTTGGCAGAAAGGAATCATACCTCAAAGAACACTGCTGGTATAGATATAGTAAGGCTTGGCACTTTCCTATCTGAATACAGTTGACTTTTTAAAGAATATTGTGTCCATATATCTATAAATATTCATGCCAGTGGGCAAATGTAACTTCAAAATCATTGTTATTGACAAACATTGTCCCAAAAACAGCAAAAGAAAGCCACCTGTGAGGGTTTAGAGCCAGAAAGAGAGTTTGGAAGTCCATCATAGTCAACATACATATTAACACTTTGCTTTTATTCTGGTGTTTGTAACATATTGTTAATATTCAATTTATATGAATAAGAGAAATCTAACCTCTTTCTAATCTTCTTTATAACTGTCTCCGAAGTGGCAGAGGTGAGTGGAAGCTGTGGTTCCATCAATCCCAGAGGCCAGGACTACAGAGGTGATGGAAACTTTTAGTGTTGAATTAAAAATATTACTCAGAAACTCTGTGATCTCTCCAGATGGACCATGTGCTCACAACCCAAGCTGAATCCATGGAAAGGATGAGCAATGTAACAGAATTCATTTTGCTGGGCTTGACCCAGAATCCAGAACTGCAGAAATTCTTATTTGCTGTGTTGTTAATCACCTACTTGATCACACTGGCAGGTAACCTGCTCATCTCCGTCACCATCTTCATCAGCCCAGCCCTGGGTTCTCCCATGTACTTTTTCCTGTCCTACTTGTCTATTATAGATGGTTTCTACTCTTCTTCCATAACACCCAAAATGATCTATGACCTGATCTCTGAGAAGAACACCATCTCCTTCAATGGCTGCATGACTCAGCTCTTTGCAGAACATTTCTTCGCTGGAGCTGAGATCGTCTTGTTAATTGTCATGGCCTATGACCGCTATGTAGCCATCTGTAAGCCCTTGCATTACATGACCATCATGAGACGACCTGTCTGTCGTTTCTTCGTGGCAATGGCTGGGATTTTAGGCTTTCTTCATGGAGGAATCCAGATTTTGTTCATGGTCCAGTTACCGTTCTGTGGCCCCAATGTTATTGACCATTTTCTGTGCGATTTAATACCTCTCCTGGAGCTAGCCTGTACAGACACTCGCACTTTGGGGCCCCTGATTGCTGCCAACAGTGGATCACTGTGTTCGCTCATTTTTTCTATGCTGGTTGCTTCTTATGTTGTCATCCTGCACTCACTGAGGACTCATAGCTCTGAAGGGCGTCGCAAAGCCCTGTCTACCTGTGCCTCTCATGTCACCGTTGTCATCTTATTCTTTGTACCTTGTTCCTTCCTGTACCTGAGACCCGTGACCTCCTTCCCCTCTGACAAAGCTGTGACTGTGTTTTGTACGATAGTCTCTCCCATGCTGAACCCTTTAATCTACACCCTCAGAAATGCAGAAGTGAAAAATGTCATGAAGAAACTCTGGGGGCAAATAATGAAAAACAGTGATAAATGAAGTTTGTGATTAGTCTTTACCTAAAAATATCTAGTGGTGATTTATAGACATTTATTCCCTTCTTAAATAAATAGAGATTTCTTTCCCTGATCAAACTCGGGGCAGTCAATTTTGCTGCCTGGATCAGATTTCTTCAGGAGCACGTATGTCGTGGGCAGGGTCGACATACCCATTAAGACACAGTAGGCATGGTGCCTAGGGCCTACAATAATGTTAGGAGCCCTTGAAATGTTCAATTTCTTTTAAAATAAGGAAACAATGAATGTAATCCAAATCCAACTTGGACTATAGTCATCTTTATATCAATGCAGTTATAAAATATAATTTTTAAAATTGTTAATGGAGGAGGAGGGCTCATGAGGACAAAATTACCAGCAGGCCACAGAAGTCATAATGTTGCCCTGATTGGAGGTGTGAAACGGATCAGTGTCAATAGTCCTGAACACTCTTTACACCCAGTGCTACAGCTAGAATGAAGTTTTAGTTTAAAAGACAAAAAGAAACTGCATGTGAAAAAAAGTATTCAACAGCAGGGAGTCTTCAAGTACTTTCATCCAAGTATACTTTTTCTTATCGTAGTAAATTTAAGAGGTTCAGAAATGTTCTCTCACCACAGCGATAAAAATCTCTTTACTTAGCACAATCCCAAGAAGAGAATACTGGCACACAAAGGTACTTTTTTAGAAATTACATTGCCACCATTTTCTGTAATATACAATTGTCTGCAGAAACAGTTGGAGGAAAAATTGGCTGGTGCAAAAGAAATATAATTGATCAAGTCTGTAGAGTTAAGGCAGAAATTACCTGTACATTAAAGTCATGTGTTTTTTAATGTTTAATTTAGAGAGAGAGCACCAGTGAAGGAAGGGAAGAGAAAGAGGGAGATACAGAATCTGAAGTAGGATCCAGGCTCAGAGCTGTCAGTGCAGAGCCCGACGCGGGGCTCGAACACATGAACTCTGAGATCATGACCTGAGCCAAAGTCAGACACTTAACTGACTGAGCCACCCAGGTGCCCCTAAAGTTGTGTTTTAGATGTGGACAAAGGAAACGATGACTTTGAACAGCTGTGGCAGGAAATTACCAGTGATATATGAACCAACTTTGTGTAGCGAAACAGAACAACAATGACCACAGATCCAGATTATAGAAAAGAATTCATAACATGTACATAATGAAATTCTAAGAGAGATTCAGAAATAGTCAGATGCTTTGAAATCAAAGATTAAGAGCTTTAGATCAAATAGGCTTGATTTCTCATCTTGTCTGCTGCGTTAATTAGCCTTGTAAATGGAAGCAAGTTACTTCATCTCTCTACTGATTTTTTTGGCCTGTATAATGGACAACAAACATTACATACTTTCTTAAATTGTAAGCATTAAATGATTTCGGTTGAAAAAAAAAAAAAGAGCCAGCTGAAAATTAGTGAAATTGCTCAGACACGGTTACAGCCTTCAGAGATGTCACCAGCACAGAAAGTGTGCCAGGGACTACAGTTGCTCACCAGAGCCCAAGAACACCGCCACTTTCATTCACCAACCATGATCACAGGACGACCAAACATCTGTACTTCAGCCCCAGCCCCACGTTAAACTTCAAAATAAGTCATAAATGGCATCCACTTATGAGTAGGGACAGCATAATGGTGAGTTACCATCCCAGCAAGGAAACTAACGGGACCTGTGAGGATCTCTGGACACTAGAAGCTAGCCCACCACCAACTCCCTATTCTGGAATAAAAATGCCCTTAAACACCTCTGCGGTTAAAAATGGGAGAGCCGGTTGGAGCAATTGTGAGATGCCTGAGCAGAACTTATTTCAAATGCTCTCACTAATGAGGGACCCTGTGCTCTGAAAAACGGAGAAGGGAGAGCCCAGCGGCAGTGACCAACAGACCTATCTCTGGATAGAGCTTGTGATGCCCAAGGAAGAGCTCAGAAACTTGACCTCAGAAGGTGATTTCACAATCAGGGATTCGAATATCGTGTGATGCTGACATTTCTCATGTTCTCAGAACTTTATATCAGGTCAGATCTCACTCTATATGCAGGCCTTTAAAAAATGTTTCTCCAAAACAAACAAGCAGACTCTTTTTTAAAAATTTATTTATTTTTGAGAGACAGCATGCGTGAGTGAGAGAGGGGCAGAAAGAGAGGGAGACAAGGAATCCCAAGCAGGCTCCTCACTGTCACTGCAGAGCCTGATGTGGGGCTCAAACCCGCAAACTGTGAGACCATGACCAGAGCTGAAATCAAGAGTCAGACACTAAACCAAATGAGCCACCCAAGTGCCCAGAAACAAGCAGACTCTTAAGAAAACAAAGTGGTAGTTGCCAGAAGGGAGATGGGTGGGGGAAGGGTGATATAGGTACAGGGGATAAAAGGTACAAACCTCCAGTTATAAATAAGTCAAGGGGATGAAAAGTACAGCATAGGAATATAATCAATAATATTGCAATACTGTTGTATGGTGACAGATGGTGACCACGCTTACTGTGGTGAGCACTGAGTAATGTACAGAACTGTTGAATCCCTGTTGTATACCTGAAACTAATATAACATTGTATTTCAGTTATTCTTTGAAAGGGCGGGCCTACGCCGGCCGACTCCATCTTGTTCTGTGTTCTCCACTTTGAGTGACTATGTCTCCGACATGACCCCTTTTCCGGGAAAATTGCAGAAACCTCAGACCACGCCTCCTCCCCTTGAATAACCTCCCGCTCACCCGTTCAAACTTCCTGATCAAAACACGCCCAGCGACCTGCATAACAGGACTCTGACCTTTCCCCAGCCAATCGGCCAAGGCCACGACCCTTCCCCAGCCAATCGGCCGAGGCCACGACCCTTTCCCAGCCAATCGGCTGCCCCTAGACCCCTATAAAACCTTTGTGCTTTTGAAACTCGCTCTCTCTCCCCGGTATCTCACAGCTGCGTCAGTGCAGGTAGGGGACTGAGCTCGAGCTAGCTCGAATAAAGGCTCTTTTGCTTTTGCATTGGACTCAGCTCCCTGGTGGTCTTTGGAGATTACGAATTCTGGGCATAACATTTGGGGGCTCGTCCGGGATCCCCAAGACCCCCGAGGGACCCCCGACCCGGAGAGCCTGACTGGCCATGGTTAGTGTCTGTCCGTTTGTTCTGTCTTTTCTGTGTGAGCTCATTTCTGGAATTCTGGTAGTGCCCGATGCGGTCTAAGTGGACGCACTGGAGGACCACGGGCTGGGAGTTTCGGAAGACGTTCCAATTCTCCCTTCTGGAGGGACGTGGAATCCCCTCATCCATTTTGGAGGGACGTGGAATCCCCTCAAAGGTCTGAGACAAGGCGGGTCGCTCCCGCTGGTCAGCGTGAGGCCGTCGTCTAGCTTTCGGTTTTGGAGGGATGTGGAATCCCCTCATCGTTTTTGGAGGGACATGGAATCCCCTCAAAAGCTAGCTTTCAGTTTTGCTTCCATGGAGTTGGAAGACTTTTTAGGGGCCCTCTGTTTGTCTGTTTTTGTGTTTCTCTGTTTTGCTCTGTGGACTTACTGGACGGACGTTATGGGACAGACTCAGACTACACCTCTACCCACCCTCTTGGCTTAAGCCCTTCCTAGCCCCGCTCCCTCCGGAACCAAAGCCCATTCTTGCTTTGCAGGGGACAAAGAAGAAGAAAAATCTTATCCAGCCTTCAGCACCCCTCTACCCTGTCTTACAGGGGGGTACTGAAGAAGAATTAATTTTTCCTCCCCCGTATAACCCCTCTAGGATGCCAGAAGAACACCATGCTCCCCCTCCGGGGGAGGCAGACGCTGTTCAGAGAGCGGGAGGCGGAAACGCTCCAGTGGGAATCCCGCCCTTTACCAGACAAAGGGCTCAGAGGGAGCAATCCGCCTCCGCCGCCGACTCCACTATTCTGCCCCTGTGAGCCGCCGGACCCCCAGACGCGGAGGGGAATCAGCCCCATCACTATTGGCCTTTCGCCACTAGTGATCTCTACAATTGGAAAGCTCAGAATCCTAAGTTTTCTGAGAAACCAGCAGGGCTTATTGATTTATTAGACTCCGTTCTTTTTACCCATCAGCCCACGTGGGACGATTGCCAGCAGCTTTTGCAGGTCCTGTTCACGACTGAAGAAAGAGAAAGAATCCTCAATGAGGCCCGAAAACTAGTTCCGGGCGCAGACGGGAATCCCACCACCAACCAGGCTCAGATAGATGCCTCCTTCCCCTTAACTCGGCCCAAGTGGGATTTCAACATGGCAGAAGGTAAGGAGAGGCTCCGGGTCTACCGCCAGACTCTAATGGGGGGTCTCTGAATGGTTGCTAGAAAGCCAACCAATTTGGCCAAGGTAGGAAATGTACAACAGGGAAAAGATGAATCTCCAGCTGCCTTTTTAGAACGGATCATGGAGGCATTCCGTACCTATACCCCCATGGATCCAGAGGCTCCGGAAAGCAAGGTAGCTGTTATCATGGCCTTTGTAAACCAATCGGCCATAGACATTAGGAGAAAATTACAGAAAATAGATAGACTAGGAGAAAAAAGTCTGCAGGACTTACTGGTGGTAGCCGAAAAGGTATATAATAACCAGGAGCCTCCTGAGGACAAGTAGGCTCGCGCCATGGCGGCTGCCAGCAGTAAGCAGACTCGAGACCTGGCCAGAATACTACTAGCTACCACTGCTGACTTCCCCAAGGAACGAGACCGCCATCTCCGGCAGCTAGCAGACGACGCAAGAAAAGGTAAAGGAACCACCAAGGGGGGAAGCAGAGGCTGCAGAAGGATCAGTGTGCATACTGCAAGGAGATAGGGCATTGGCCCCGAGATTGTCCAAAAAGGGCCGGCAGGAAGGGAAGCAAAACTGATCGAGTAAAAGTCCTAGAGCTAGATGAACTAAGTGATTAGAGGAGTCAGGGTTCGGACCCTCTCCCCGAACCCAGGATAACTCTTAAAGTGGAGGGGACCCCTATTGACTTCCTTGTCAACACCGGAGCACAACATTCGGTCCTCCACACCTCACAAGGAAAACTAGCCAGCAAGAAGTCCTGGGTACAAGGGGCAACTGGTATGAGCCAGTATTCATGGACTACCCGAAGAACAGTAGATTTGGGAACAGGCCGGGTATCCCACTCCTTTATGGTAATACCAGAATGCCCCTACCCGCTGTTAGGACAGGACTTACTGACCAAGATTGGAGCTCAGATAACTTTCAGACAAGGGAGGCCTCAGGTCACCGATGGCAAGGGCCACCCCATCCAGGTACTGACCATGAAACTGGAGGATGAATACCTCCTCCACCAGGAGGCGCTCCCGAGAGAGGATAATATAGACAGATGGCTACAAGAATTCCCCTCGGTTTGGGCAGAGACGGGGGGGATGGGACTAGCCACTCACAGGACCCCAGTCCTGGTAGAGCTCAAGCCAGGAGAGAGTCCGGTAAGGATCAAACAATACCCCATGTCTCAGGAGGCCCGGAAGGGAATCCAGCCACACATCCGGAGACTACAAAGCCTAGGGGTACTAGTTCCTTGCCAGTCTGCCTGAAACACCCCCCTACTGCCGGTTAAAAAGCCTCACACAAATGACTACTGACCGGTACAAGACCTCCGGGAAGTAAATAAGAGGGTCGCGGACATACACCCAACTGTTCCCAACCCATATACTCTTTTGAGCTCCTTGGCGCCCTCCAGGGTCTGGTATACTGTACTAGATTTAAAGGATGCCTTCTCCAGTCTGCCGCTGGCACCCCAGAGCCAACCCCTGTTTGCCTTCGAGTGGCATGATCCGGAGGAGGGCTACAGTGGGCAACTCACCTGGACACGGCTACCTCAGGGATTCAAAAATTCACCCACCATCTTCGACGAGGCACTACACGAAGACCTGGGTGAGTACAGAAGGGAGCACCCTGGCCTCACCCTCCTACAGTACGTAGATGACATCCTGATTGCTGCCGACACAGCCAAAGACTGTGAGCGAGGGACCCGGGACCTGCTGGCTACCCTGGGGGCCTTAGGGTACCGGGCATCCGTGAAGAAGGCTCAGATATGCAGGGAGAGGGTAAGTTACCTGGGATACATCCTGGAGGGCGGACAGCGGCAGTTAGCAGATGCCAGAAAAGAAACTGTCCTAAAGATCCCTACCCCCACCTCCCGAAGAGAAGTGAGGGAATTCCTAGGATCAGCCGGCTACTGCCGCCACTGGGTTCCAGGTTTTGCTGAGATTGCCAAGCCCCTATATGAAGCTACCAAAGAGGGGAAAACATTTAAATGGACTGAAAAAGAAGAAATTGCCTTTAATCAGCTAAAAAAAGGCCCTCTTAAGTGCCCCAGCCCTGGGCCTACCAGACATTACGAAACCCTTCCACCTTTTTGTAGACGAACAAAAGGGAATAGCAAAAGGGGTTCTAACTCAAGCCTTAGGCCCCTGGAACTGCCCAGTGGCTTACCTGTCTAAGAAACTAGACCCAGTGGCTGCTGGCTGGCCGCCATGCCTAAGAATTATTGCAGCGACAGCACTCCTAGTCAAGAATGCAGACAAACTGACCCTAGGACAGGAGATCTGGATCACGACCCCACACGCCATTGAAGGGTTCCTGAAACAGCCTCCGGATAGATGGATGAGCAATACACGTATGACTCATTACCAGAGCCTCCTACTCAACCCTCCACAAGCGCGGTTCCACCCCAGTGTAGCCCTCAATCCTGCAACCCTGCTGCCCGACCCTGACCTAGGTGCTCCACTACATGACTGTGCGGGAATCCTGGAACAAGTACATGGATTCCGGATGGACCTGACCGACCGGCCCCTCCCCGATGCCGAGGCTACTTGGTTCACTGATGGCAGCAGCTTTGTGCGGGACGGACACAGGTATGCGGGTGCAGCGGTGGTCACCAAAACGGACACCGTATGGGCGGAGGCTCTACCCTCCGGAACATCAGCCCAGCGAGCAGAGCTCATAGCCCTCACCAAGGCGCTGATGCTGGGAGCTGGAAAACGGCTTAACATCTACACAGACAGCCATTATGCATTTGCCACAGCTCATATTCATGGGGCAATTTATCAGGAGAGGGGGTTACTGACGGCAGAAGGACAGACTATAAAAAATAAGCAGGAGATACTTAACCTGCTTACGGCCTTATGGCTTCCTGCCAAGCTAGCCATTATCCACTGCCAAGGGCACCAAAAAGCTGATAACCCAGTAGCTAGAGGTAATCGAAAGGCTGACCAGGCAGCCAAGGCAGTAGCCCTTACTCCAGTCCCCACCATGACCATACAACTACCAGACCCGGGAGACCCAGTTTTACCAGACCAGCCCAAGTACTCCCAGGAGGAGTTACAGCGGATCAAGAAACTCCCCGTGGCCCAGGAGATAAAGGGATGGTGGTATACACCTAACAAGGAGCTCGTGCTGCCAGACCGGCTCGGAGTCTCAGTATCAGAGCACATGCATCGGTCTACTCACATGGGGGCCCGAAAATTAAAAGACTTAATCCGACATGCCGGAATCAAGATTCACCAACAGGACACCAAAATAGAGCAAGTTGTATCTGCCTGCAAGACCTGCCAACTCACCAACGCGAGAGCCACATCAAATAAAAAAAGGAACCAGGCTCAGAGGCACCAGACCGGGAGCCCAATGGGAAGTCGACTTCACTGAAGTCAAACCAGGAAAGTATGGTTATAAATATCTTTTAGTATTTACAGACACCTTCTCTGGCTGGGTGGAGGCATACCCAACCAAGCATGAAATGGCTCAGACGGTGGCTAAGAAGCTACTAGAAGACATCTTACCCAGGTATGGTTTTCCTGCCATGGTAGGATCAGACAATGGACCAGCTTTTATCTCGCAGGTAACACAGGCAGTAGCCAAGGCGGAGGGGGCAAACTGGAAATTACATTGTGCTTATAGGCCCCAGAGCTCAGGACAGGTAGAAAGAATGAATAGAACCCTAAAAGAGACCCTTACCAAATTAACCATGGAGACTGGCGAGGACTGGGTGACTCTCCTACCGTACGCCCTTTACCAGGTTAGAAACACTCCTTACACTCTGGGTTTTACTCCCTACGAGATCATGTTTGGCAGGCCACCCCCTGTTATTCCCAGTCTTCGAGCTGAACTTATTGCTGAGTTTAAAGATCAAGAACTTTTTCTTTCCTTGAGAGGGCTCCAGAGGGCGCACGAGGACATTTGGCCGTGCCTCCGTGCCATCTACGAGGCTGGCGCGACCCCGACACCTCATCAGTACAGGCCGGGAGACTGGGTCTATGTCAAGAGGCACCACCGAGAGACCCTCGAACCGCGCTGGAAGGGACCCTACATCGTGGTGCTGACAACCCCCACCGCTCTCAAAGTAGACGGCATCGCGACCTGGGTCCAACACACCCATGTTCGGCCAGCGGACCCCTCCTCGATCTGGAAGGACTTTGTCACGTGATGGGCCATCAGTCGGGACCAACACAACCCGCTCAAGCTCAAGCTACAGCGCATTTGACCCACCTAATATTGGTAACTCTGTTAACTCTGCTTGTCATTGCTCATGCTGCCGGGAGTCCCCACGCCCCCCAAAACATCACCTGGCAGATCATAGACACCAGCTCGGGGACAATACTTAGACCTCCCAGAGTCACCCCAGGGACACATGCTTCCCAGAACTTAGCGTAAACCTCCAAACTCTGTTCCCCTTGTCACCATAAATGCAGCCAGTCCCATGATTGGGTCCTTAAGCTACATGACAAGGGGGGAATGAAAGGGCGACCCTACACGGGCCAACTCCATCTTGTTCTGTGTTCTCCACCTTGAGTGACTATGTCCCCGACATGACCCCTTTTCCAGGAAAATCGCAGAAACCTCAGACCGCGCCTCCTCCCCTTGAGTAACCTCCCGCTCACCCGTTCAAACTTCCTGATCAAAACATGCCCAGCGACCTGCGTAACAGGACTCTGACCTTTCCCCAGCCAATCGGCCAAGGCCACGACCCTTCCCCAGTCAATCGGCCGAGGCCATGACCCTTTCCCAGCCAATCGGCTGCCCCTAGACCCCTATAAAACCTTTGTGCTTTTGAAACTCGCTCTCTCTCCCCGGTATCTCACCGCTGCGTCAGTGCAGGTAGGGGACTGAGCTCGAGCTAGCTCGAATAAAGACTCTTTTGCTTTTGCATCAGACTCCGCTCCCTGGTGGTCTTTGGGGATCATGAATTATGGGCATAACATTCTTCAAGAGTAAATTATAAAAAACACATGTTTTGCCATAGTTTCCTGTGAGTGACAAACTTGTAAATATATGCAAGCAATAGGTATGTTTAAAATGTCAAACATCTAGGGGCGCCTGGGTGGTGCAGTTTGTTAAGCGTCCGACTTCAGCCAGTTCACGATCTCGCGGTCCGTGAGTTCAAGCCCTGCGTCAGGCTCTGGGCTGATGGCTCAGAGTCTGGAGACTGTTTCCGATTCTGTGTCTCCCTCTCTCTCTGCCCCTCCCCCGTTCATGCTCTGTCTCTCTCTCTGTCCCAAAAATAAATAAACGTTGAAAAAAAAATTTAAAAAAAAAATGAAATGTCAAACTTCTCTTTTAAAGATCTAGCTGTCATTCCCAAGAAAGATGGGATGGAAAAGGAACAAGTAAAAATAAGGAGGACGATTCTCATGAGGATGATGGTGATGACAGCTTATGTTTGTTGAGCACCTTCTGTGAATAACATCCTGACCTAAGGACTCATTTTATGTTTTGGAGGCAACAAATTTCTGCCATTCTTTCTTTCGTTAATTTATTTTAGCCCTCAAATTGTGGGACTTACCTCCGTTTAAAACATTTCGTAATTTGAACACAATGGTGACCCTACACACGGGATGGTGGCAATAGCAATAAAACAATTCTAGTATATAATTGTGACAGATTTTTCCATTTTGACTTCTTACTAGGTGCAAAGTGTTTTGTATTCACATGTTGTTATTCAATTCTCACTCCAGCCCAGTAACGGCAATGATTTCCCTGTTTCATGAATTAGGAAGCAATGGGTTGGAGAGGGTATTATATAGCTCAAGATCAATTAGCTAAAATTTGCTTGAATCCAGGGCGCCTGGGTGGCTCAGTCGGTTGAGCGTCCGACTTCGGCTCAGGTCATGATCTCGCGGTTTGTGAGTTCGAGCCCCACATCGGGCTCTGTACTGACAGCTCAGAGCCTGGAGCCTGCTTCGGATTCTGTGTCTCGCTCTTTCTCTGCCCCTCCCCTGCTCACGCTCTGTCTATCTCTGTCTCAAAAATAAAACATTAAAAATAATTAAAAAACAAAAAATAAATTAAAAAAAAATAAAATTTGCTTGAATCAGAATTCATATCTAAGCCTGTCTGACCCACAGCCTCTGTGTGTTACCAAGCCCATTTTGTATCTCTTTAACATAACCAGACAACAAACTAAAATTTTTATTCTAATATTTGGAATTTTCTTCTTGAAACCATTTGGCCTCCATTGTTTGAACTCATTTGAAAGTGGACTTGCCTTCATAGATAGGCCAGGCTGAAAATGTACGAGTCCACAAAGAACCAGCTAAGCACTGGTCAATAATTGTAACCACATGAGTGTTTTGATTCCCACAAAACAGGAAATTTCTTTGCAATTATTTTTTCCTCCATCTGCAATAGTCTGTACGTAAAGGAGTGGCTTGTGCCTTATATAGTAGTACTTTCCTCTAATAAATAAAACATAGTAAATATGTTTGATATGAATATGTACTCATCCTGTTGTCATCTATTAAAAAAGAAAAACTTCACTGAGAGAAGAAAGTTCAAGAGGTGAAAAACTATTTTTTAATTAATTTTACCTGTTACTTTTTACTTTTTATTATGATTGTTATTTTTATTTTGTTTATTTTGAGAGAGAGAGAGTGTGTGTGTGCAAGAGCAGGGGAAGGGAGAGAGAAAGAGAGTGAAAGAGAATCCCAGGCAGGCTCCGTGGCAGGGCTTGAACTCACAAACCACGAGATCATGACCTGATTTCCCTGTTTCATGAATTAGGAAACAAAGGGCTGGAGCCAAATCAAGAGTGAACGCTCAACCATGTTCTGTGACTGTGTTTTGTACGATAGTCTCTCCCATGCTGAACCCTTTAATCGACACCCTCAGAAGTGCAGAAGTGAAAAATGTCATGAAGAAACTCTGGGGGCAAATAATGAAAAACAGTGATAAATGAAGTTTGTGATTAGAGTCTTTACCTAAAAATATCTAGTGGTGATTTATAGACATTTATTCCCTTTCTTAAATAAATAGATTAAATAAATAAATTTAAATCACTGGATTCTACACCTGAAACCAATACTGCGCTGTATGTTAACTGACTAGAATTTAAACAAAAAGTTGGAGAAAAAATAAAATAAAACAAAGATACAAAAATAAACTGGCCTCTAATGATGTTTGTGGATGCTTTGCTTCCAGCAAAGATTCCAACAGGACCAATTACGAATCCTCTGAGGACTTGAGAGGTCAATGCCTTACCAAATCCTGCCCGTTGTGAATGTCTATTTAAATATTTCTCTCGAGTCGATGAAGAATTACAGGAGATTTAAGTAAATGACAACAGCCAAGCACGTTAACTAATAGACTTAAGGTCTATATGGGAGACACTGTTCCCACACTTAGGGTTAAAAGGAGAGCTTAAATCAGGAATAGAAAGAATTCTCACCACACTGTTCATGGACTTCTTGGGAAACATAAATTTGGCAGGATTTGGGAAAAAAACAACATCCAATCAACTGGATCTGATGCACTTATACATTTTATAGTTTCATATACTCGCTTTTTCTGATTTGAAGAATTTTTCATTGTTCCCATTGTTTTTATTTTTTTTTTCAACGTTTATTTATTTTTGGGACAGAGAGAGACAGAGCATGAACGGGGGAGGGGCAGAGAGAGAGGGAGACACAGAATCGGAAACAGGCTCCAGGCTCTGAGCCATCAGCCCAAGCCTGACGTGGGGCTCGAACTCACGGACCGCGAGATCGTGACCTGGCTGAAGTCGGACGCTTAACCGACTGCGCCACCCGGGCGCCCCCCATTGTTTTTAATATAGATTGAATACAGTTCTGAGATCTGAAAAATTTATGTGTTTTGGAGATGTGTTTATACTTCCACAGGAGGCCAAGAAAGTGAATAGAAATTAAATCTAGAGCCACTGCAGTTTCCTAACTCAAACAGCTCATTTTCTGAGTAAATTCAGATTGATAATGGGAACGAAAATAAATGAAAATGTCCAAGACTGGAAGAGCTGTCTAGAGAGAGAATTCCAGTGTCCCACTTGTTAGTTTATAGAGTGTATTTGCAGCTGGGGGGCTATGCCCCCAGGGGAAGAAAACAATGACTGAGTTCAATCTAAAAACTGGAATTCACACTCAACTAGATCCAGGTCAGTAATAACTAAATCTTTTTCCCCAAATTTTGAGAGTTAACTTAATTAAGCCAAATTATTTTCACTGAATAGGTTTTACAATTAGATTCTTTGAATTGAAGGTAATCTTATTCTCTAAAAATGAATTTGCGCTTGATAACATGAAAATAGCAGTAGAAAACACGATCTGTGATGCTGCCAGACGAGGCGCTTTTGAGAACTCCTAAGGTCACTGTAACAACATTGTGGTCAACGTGTATGTAGAAATAGATTGCTTCGGTAGGTTTTATATGTGATTATTTGAAATTGTTTCCCCTTTTCATGACTTCCATGTTGCCACATTGAAGTTAGAATTTGTGAATTAAATTAAGAATGATTAAGCACATAGTTACCACCTATAGGAGCCCTGGGTAGAGACGAAACAACTAAAGAGACAGCGTTCTGTAAAACTAAAGATAAAGATATCCTTCCTCACCTTTATTGAAGCTGAATGATCATGATGCTGGTTTCTGTGTCCAGATAGTTTTGAGGAAAAATAGGTTATGTTTTTTGGCAGGGATTTGAGAAAGGAGAAAAAGAGGGGGAGAAGGAATAAGATATCCTGTGATCTTTTGTAACATGTAATCACTTTTGAAAATCCACGTACAGATCATTTTTTAAAAAAAAGAATATATTCTTGTATATATTCCACTTTTTCCACCAATTAGCAGTGAAAATTTCAAATTTATCTTAATTGATTAAACTTATGCCTAAAGAAAAAAATTGTATTATCTTAGACGACGTTAACATTTCCGTCTCATCAATAGGAAATCCAGGGAAACTTTATGACTCATCTAATTCCATTTGTAAAATGTGAGTGGTATTATATATCTAATCCAGAGCCTCATTTTTTTATGTAATGAAAGACCAGTTACACAGAAAATCCATTTAAGAAATATTGAGAACTTTTTTTTTTTAACGTTTATTTATTTTTGAGACAGAGAGAGACAGAGCATGAACGGGGGAGGGGCAGAGAAAGGGAGACACAGAATCTGAAACAGGCTCCAGGCTCTGAGCTGTCAGCACAGAGCCCGACGCGGGGCTTGAACTCACGGACCGCGAGATCATCACCTGAGCCGAAGTCGGCCGCCCAACCGACTGAGCCACCCAGGCGCCCCAAGAAATATTGAGAACTTTGAAGGGAACTTTGTACCAATTGTATATGTATATCCAAAGATGTGGGAAGAGTGACTGTGTAATAGCCATTTGGAGCCAGATACAACATCCAGGGCTACTGAGGAAATGCTGCTCAATGAGCTGTTATGCAGACAGTTCCTTGGCATTTTGAAGAGGGAAAACCCCATCTGCAGCTCTCTGTGTGTACGTGCATTCATTTGGCAGAAAGGAATCATACCTCAAAGAACACTGCTGGTATAGATATAGTAAGGCTTGGCACTTTCCTATCTGAATACAGTTGACTTTTTAAAGAATATTGTGTCCATATATCTATAAATATTCATGCCAGTGGGCAAATGTAACTTCAAAATCATTGTTATTGACAAACATTGTCCCAAAAACAGCAAAAGAAAGCCACCTGTGAGGGTTTAGAGCCAGAAAGAGAGTTTGGAAGTCCATCATAGTCAACATACATATTAACACTTTGCTTTTATTCTGGTGTTTGTAACATATTGTTAATATTCAATTTATATGAATAAGAGAAATCTAACCTCTTTCTAATCTTCTTTATAACTGTCTCCGAAGTGGCAGAGGTGAGTGGAAGCTGTGGTTCCATCAATCCCAGAGGCCAGGACTACAGAGGTGATGGAAACTTTTAGTGTTGAATTAAAAATATTACTCAGAAACTCTGTGATCTCTCCAGATGGACCATGTGCTCACAACCCAAGCTGAATCCATGGAAAGGATGAGCAATGTAACAGAATTCATTTTGCTGGGCTTGACCCAGAATCCAGAACTGCAGAAATTCTTATTTGCTGTGTTGTTAATCACCTACTTGATCACACTGGCAGGTAACCTGCTCATCTCCGTCACCATCTTCATCAGCCCAGCCCTGGGTTCTCCCATGTACTTTTTCCTGTCCTACTTGTCTATTATAGATGGTTTCTACTCTTCTTCCATAACACCCAAAATGATCTATGACCTGATCTCTGAGAAGAACACCATCTCCTTCAATGGCTGCATGACTCAGCTCTTTGCAGAACATTTCTTCGCTGGAGCTGAGATCGTCTTGTTAATTGTCATGGCCTATGACCGCTATGTAGCCATCTGTAAGCCCTTGCATTACATGACCATCATGAGACGACCTGTCTGTCGTTTCTTCGTGGCAATGGCTGGGATTTTAGGCTTTCTTCATGGAGGAATCCAGATTTTGTTCATGGTCCAGTTACCGTTCTGTGGCCCCAATGTTATTGACCATTTTATGTGTGATTTAATACCTCTCCTGGAGCTAGCCTGTACAGACACTCGCACTTTGGGGCCCCTGATTGCTGCCAACAGTGGATCGCTGTGTTCGCTCATTTTTTCTATGCTGGTTGCTTCTTATGTTGTCATCCTGCACTCACTGAGGACTCATAGCTCTGAAGGGCGTCGCAAAGCCCTGTCTACCTGTGCCTCTCATGTCACCGTTGTCATCTTATTCTTTGTACCTTGTTCCTTCCTGTACCTGAGACCCGTGACCTCCTTCCCCTCTGACAAAGCTGTGACTGTGTTTTGTACGATAGTCTCTCCCATGCTGAACCCTTTAATCTACACCCTCAGAAATGCAGAAGTGAAAAATGTCATGAAGAAACTCTGGGGGCAAACAATGAAAAACAGTGATAAATGAAGTTTGTGATTAGTCTTTACCTAAAAATATCTAGTGGTGATTTATAGACATTTATTCCCTTCTTAAATAAATAGAGATTTCTTTCCCTGATCAAACTCGGGGCAGTCAATTTTGCTGCCTGGATCAGATTTCTTCAGGAGCACGTATGTCGTGGGCAGGGTCGACATACCCATTAAGACACAGTAGGCATGGTGCCTAGGGCCTACAATAATGTTAGGAGCCCTTGAAATGTTCAATTTCTTTTAAAATAAGGAAACAATGAATGTAATCCAAATCCAACTTGGACTATAGTCATCTTTATATCAATGCAGTTATAAAATATAATTTTTAAAATTGTTAATGGAGGAGGAGGGCTCATGAGGACAAAATTACCAGCAGGCCACAGAAGTCATAATGTTGCCCTGATTGGAGGTGTGAAACGGATCAGTGTCAATAGTCCTGAACACTCTTTACACCCAGTGCTACAGCTAGAATGAAGTTTTAGTTTAAAAGACAAAAAGAAACTGCATGTGAAAAAAAGTATTCAACAGCAGGGAGTCTTCAAGTACTTTCATCCAAGTATACTTTTTCTTATCGTAGTAAATTTAAGAGGTTCAGAAATGTTCTCTCACCACAGCGATAAAAATCTCTTTACTTAGCACAATCCCAAGAAGAGAATACTGGCACACAAAGGTACTTTTTTAGAAATTACATTGCCACCATTTTCTGTAATATACAATTGTCTGCAGAAACAATTGGAGGAAAAATTGGCTGGTGCAAAAGAAATATAATTGATCAAGTCTGTAGAGTTAAGGCAGAAATTACCTGTACATTAAAGTCATGTGTTTTTTAATGTTTAATTTAGAGAGAGAGCACCAGTGAAGGAAGGGAAGAGAAAGAGGGAGATACAGAATCTGAAGTAGGATCCAGGCTCGGAGCTGTCAGTGCAGAGCCCGACGCGGGGCTCGAACCCATGAACTCTGAGATCATGACCTGAGCCAAAGTCAGACACTTAACTGACTGAGCCACCCAGGTGCCCCTAAAGTTGTGTTTTAGATGTGGACAAAGGAAACAATGACTTTGAACAGCTGTGGCAGGAAATTACCAGTGATATATGAACCAACTTTGTGTAGCGAAACAGAACAACAATGACCACAGATCCAGATTATAGAAAAGAATTCATAACATGTACATAATGAAATTCTAAGAGAGATTCAGAAATAGTCAGATGCTTTGAAATCAAAGATTAAGAGCTTTAGATCAAATAGGCTTGATTTCTCATCTTGTCTGCTGCGTTAATTAGCCTTGTAAATGGAAGCAAGTTACTTCATCTCTCTACTGATTTTTTTGGCCTGTATAATGGACAACAAACATTACATACTTTCTTAAATTGTAAGCATTAAATGATTTCGGTTGAAAAAAAAAAAAGAGCCAGCTGAAAATTAGTGAAATTGCTCAGACACGGTTACAGCCTTCAGAGATGTCACCAGCACAGAAAGTGTGCCAGGGACTACAGTTGCTCACCAGAGCCCAAGAACACCGCCACTTTCATTCACCAACCATGATCACAGGACGACCAAACATCTGTACTTCAGCCCCAGCCCCACGTTAAACTTCAAAATAAGTCATAAATGGCATCCACTTATGAGTAGGGACAGCATAATGGTGAGTTACCATCCCAGCAAGGAAACTAACGGGACCTGTGAGGATCTCTGGACACTAGAAGCTAGCCCACCACCAACTCCCTATTCTGGAATTAAAAAAAATATAGTAAATATGTTTGATATGAATATGTACTCATCCTGCTGTCATCTATTAAAAAAGAAAAACTTCACTGAGGGAAGAAAGTTCAAGAGGTGACAAACTATTTTTTAATTAATTTTACCTGTTACTTTTTACTTTTTATTATGATTGTTATTTTTATTTTGTCTATTTTGAGAGAGAGAGAGAGTGAAAGAGAATCCTAAGCAGGCTCTGTGGCAGGGCTTGAACTCACAAACCATGAGATCATGACCTGAAATCCCCGTTTCATGAATTAGGAAACAAAGGGTTGGAGCCAAAATCAAGAGTGAACGCTCAACCAACTGAGCCACCCAAGGGCCCCAAAATACTACTTTTTGTTTCTTAATGTTTTTATTTATTTTTGAGACAGAGAGAGACAGAGTATGAGCAGGGAAGGGGCAGAGAGAGAGGGAGACACAGAATCGGAAGCAGGCTCCAGGCTCTGAGCCATCAGCACAGAGCCCACTGCGGGGCTCGAACTCACAGACTCTGAGATCATGACCTGAGCCAAAGTCGGACACTCAACCGACTGAACCACCCAGGTGCCCCCAAAACACTACTTTTTTAAGTAGCTTGCCAGTACTAACAATAAGCTGTGGAATAAAATCTCACATGCAGTTCTGTTTTGACACCACATGGATATTTTCAACAGTACTTAAAATTTGGAAGCTTATGCTAGCTCCAGCCTTTCTTCTTCTGCTCCCCGCTGGCAGGGGCACCATCATTTATTAGAGGCTTATCAACCTGTCAGGTGCTGTGGTCTTCACGCACATGGTTTTCACAAGGGCATGCACTAAGGATTAAAATGCTTATTCTTGGACATGGAAACCAAGGATCTGAAAAGTTTAAGATGCCTTATAAGTGAACAAAGAATCATTTAGCCCCAGAGGGTACGCTTTAGGATGGCAGAGGCTTAACCAAGTTAATAGAAGACTGGAGGGAGGAGGTGGAGGAAGAGGAAAAGCTGACAACCAGGATATCTACCAAAACACTGATGGCAACTCTCACTGGGTAATGTCTTATAGGTGGATTTACACATGCACGTGTGTGTGTGCGCGTGTGTGTGCACATGTGTGTATTGTTCACCTTTGTTGTCCTACATTCTGAATTTTATAAAGCAAATGCTTTTATTTTTTTTTCAACGTTTTTTATTTATTTTGGGGACAGAGAGAGACAGAGCATGAACGGGGGAGGGGCAGAGAGAGAGGGAGACACAGAATCGGAAACAGGCTCCAGGCTCTGAGCCATCAGCCCAGAGCCTGACGTGGGGCTCGAACTCACGGACCGCGAGATCGTGACCTGGCTGAAGTCGGACGCTTAACCGACTGTGCCACCCAGGCGCCCCCATTCTGAATTTTAAAATAAATATGTATTTGGGGAGAAAGAGGTTTTATCATAGACTCCAAGATGGAGACACCGCTACCTTTGTGAACAAGATTAGTTATAATTTTGAAATCATATAGAAAACTTCTGGTGATATTTATTCATGTATTTATTCTAGCAAGTTGAAATGTTTTCAGAAATAAGCAGCACTTGTAAGTTGGTTGGGCCATTATTAATCATGACTCAGGCAATAAAAACGAGGGATTAAAAAAAAGTGGGGGGAGCATTTGGATCGTTCATTATGCTAGTTGGTAACTGTACTAAAAGGTGCTTATCAAATTTCAACTGAAGTAAGTATGCTTTTCTAGAAAGTCTCCTTTAGATAAAATTGTGGCAAATTCGAGAAAACAATAGGCTGTTTTTAGTGACCCTCACCATGGTTTCATATTTATTAGCTAATTGGAATACAGGCTCAATCATACTTTTATTATCTTAACAGCAGAAATGAATAGGTATAAAATTCAAGGTCTCATTATACCTAGTTTTTTAAATTTTTTTTAACATTTATTTATTGTTGAGATACAGAGAGAGACAGAGCTGAGCAGGAGAGGGGCAGAGAGGGAGGGAGACACAGAATCTGAAACAGGCTCTGAGCTTTGTGCTGTCAGCACAGAACCCAATGCGGGGCTCAAACCCACAAACCACGAAATCATGACCTGAGCCGAAGCCAGACCTGAGCCACCCAGGCACCCCTCATTATACGTAATTTTTTAACTAGACTATCAGAATGGGACAAAATGAAAGAAGGCAACATTTATTTTCCCCAAGAACTCGGCAACTGTTATTTTTGTGAGACATAGAGGTTTGAGGGTAAAGCAGTAACTATTTCCTAATGAGCTCCTGAATCAGTTCTTGGAGACTAATTGTGCATACTTATAGTAGACAAACTTTCATATTAACTTCTAGTTTCTTTTTTGGTACAAGCATAAAAAGTGGGTATGTTGCAACATGGTGAATTACATACTGTGAAACAAAAACTTTTTGGAAATTATGAGAGCCTACACTCTTAAAGAATGAAGCCTGAGAAAGGGTCTCGTCAGAGTTCATAAAACCAGGAAAAGAACAGAGCAAACACGGATGTACATTTCAGATTCCAGAACCCCAGCATCCCTTGGAATCTGAAACAGGGAGTTAGGAAAAATAATCACTGGCCAAAAACAAAGTCATCTACTCTAAGCACAGCATTATTTTCACACCTAGTAGAGATAGAAAAGTGAAGGAAGGCAGCCTCTGTATGGAAGATTAGGGAAAGGTTGAGGAACATATAAAATAAAACGTTGTGGGAATATGTGCCAGAAACTGGATTCTGAATTTGACATCTATTTTCTAATTTAATTCTCACAGTAACACTTTAGATATGTATTATCTATATTTTAAAGACAGGCATCAGAGGCTGCTAGATGTTTAGTCACTTTCTCAAGGTCGTGCCACAAGTAAGCACGGGAAATAGGACAGAAACTCAGGTTGATCTGTCTCCAGAGCAAAGGTCTTCTAGAACAGCAGCTATGCCAGGGATGTCATACAGGGTGATAAGAAGGAAGAGAAGCCTGCCTGGATGCATACAGACTGCTAGCCACAGCTAAGCAAGAAGTTATTTGCCTTACGTTGTATTTTGCCTCACGTTTCTACAGCTCCGTTATCACACAGACTGGAAAGATATACCATGGATCGCTAGTGAAAGAGCTGAATGATGGACCAAAAACAACCGATTTGGGGTATTGGCTTAGGTACCTCACAGCCAGATAACCTTGATTAACCAATCACATCAAGAGACAAAGTTTCTTCATTTCTAAAACAGGGATAATAATGATTCATGCCACATACATCTTATACCGTTGTTTTATAACCAAACTATGCAATTCAGGTAAAAAGACTAAACCCTAAAAGCCTATGAAGATGAACAGATAGACATAACGGAATAAGGTGATATTCAGAAGTCAGAACGAGTTTTGGTTTGTTACACTTACAGAAATAAAGTCATTTCTACTTCCTGCTTTACCACTCATTACATACATGTAGTTTCTTACTGAATGAAGAGCTTTCTCATGGCATTTTTTACGTCTTCATTTCTCAGGGTGTAAATGAGTGGATTCAGCATAGGTGTCAGAATACCATAAAATACTGCCATGTTTTTGTCCATGGACCAAGTAGACGATGGCCACATATAAGTAAATATACAAGGCACAAAGAACAGGGCAACAACAGTGAAGTGGGCCCCACAGGTGGAGAGGGCTTTGCGCCTCCCCTCGGCACCGTGGCACCTCAAGGAACGCAGGATGACAATGTAGGAGGCAGCCAGCATGAGGAAGTTCAACAGGCAGATCACACCACTGTTGGCCACCACCAGGACGCCAATGACATATGTGTCAGTGCAGGCGAGCTCCAGCAAGGGGTACAGGTCGCAGACAAAGTGATTGATCACGTTAGGCCCACAGAAGGGCAGCTGAAGGACCAGGAGGAGCTGAACCAGTGAATGCAGGAAGCCCCCCAGCCAAGCCACCCCCACCAGCAGGGCACAGAGATGCTTGGTCATGGTGGTCGTGTAGTGCAGAGGTTTGCAGATGGCCACGTAGCGGTCATAGGCCATGACCGTGAGCAGAATAATCTCAACACCTCCCAAGAAATGGGCCCCAAAGAGCTGAGCCATGCAACCCTCAAAAGAGATGGCTCTCCCCTCACACAAGGAGTCCGCAATGAGTTTAGGGGCCATAGAGGAAGAATAACAGGTATCAATAAAGGACAGATTGGCCAAGAAAAAATACATGGGGGAAGCCAGGGTGGGACTGGAGGTAATGGTGACCACAATGAGCATGTTGCCACACACGGTGACCACATAGATGATCAAAAAAACCACAAAGAGGACTCTCTGTATCTCTGGCTTCTGTGAGAGTCCCAGCATGAAAAACTCTGTGATATTGTGTGGCATTTCCATATAGCTCAAGGACAGTGAGAATGCAGGTACGGTATTGCCTATAAAGTCAAGAGAAAAACACAACCATAAGAGAACTAATTACAGGGTGGGGGAAGGTGCTGCCAGATTTTCTTCAGACACACTTGCTTCCCTTTGTCCTTCTTAACTCTTTCCATTCCAATATTTTTGTATCAATTCACTTTGTTAACCACAAAATATGAGCGTATGTCTATTGTTGACTTTTGCATCACTGGGCAGTAGATTTCTAAGTTCTTACGTGAAAACAACTAAATATTAGTTTCATTACTGCTAAAACTGAACATTTGGCAGACCTCGATTTTCCACTAGAGTATGCCTCTGACAATTTTCAGGATGGTTCCACATAGATGCAATGGCACCTGAGAAAACCATGAACATTTAGGATCTCCTGAAAACTCGGCATGTTTAGTCCACATCCTTTGAATTCAGTCTTTCTTCTTGAACTTTTCAATGAAGCTTGCTACACTTTCTGTCAGTGTTTCTGATGGCAACACAAACCGATGTAAAACAGAAGCAAATCTGAGACAAGCTGATAGGCTGCAGCTGAAGACCTCCCCGACTTCCTGGTTCTTTCCCTGCTCACCCCTCCCACTCAGAACCCGTGCTGTGGGCAGCATCATGTCCAGGAGGCCAAACTTAAATTACTCTTGCCCCCTTGCTTTACACGTTTTATATGCTTCTGGTTTTGCTTTCCCTGGGCTCAGTGAAATCCTTCTAGTTAAAAGCTACTAGTTCTTCCGCATCTGTAGGAAGGACTTCCTTTAAAGTAAAAGTTTGTTGAGCATCTGTGGAAGATTCTATTAAGTAATGAGTATCTGCCTATTCATTAAAGGAAGCTCCAGGGGCAGGAAGAACAGAGGCTCCCTCTTAACCAGCTACAAGGTAGAATATTCCTACTCACCCTTTCTTCTCTTAGTGATAGTAAGAAAATGCCTATGCCTACCCTGGTTTTAAACAAAAACCTGGGGCACCTGGGTGGCTCAGTCAGTTAAGCGTCCAACTTTGCCTTAGGTCATGATCTCGTGGTTCGTGGGTTTGAGCCCCGCATAGGGCTCTGTGCTGACAGTTCAGATCCTGGAGCCTGCTTCGGATTCTGTGTCTCCCTCTCTCTCTGCCCCTCGCCCCCCACTTATTCTCTCTCTCTCTCTCTCTCTCTCAAAAATAAACATTTATAAAAAATTTTAAACAAAAAACTGACACTAAGCCTACCCACCAGCAATCTATTACTCTCCTGGAAACATAGGCCTCCTTAAAGTAGCTAAATCTTCCAACTTGCTGGAAACCTGATGTTCAATATGATAAGAATTAAGGGAGAACATTTAAGTGTCAGAGGAAGAGACACCCAGATATACAAGATATAAGAAATACTGGGGAGAAGATTCCTGGGTTGATCTGGAAGCTGCCCCCTCCTTTTCTCTCTCCCAGTTTTAGTTCAAGAAGGCAAAGTTGCTTCTGTAAGTGACGAGTCAAATGGGGACCTTTTCAGAGTAAAACGTGATGGCCAAGAACACAGACAGGGGTGATAAGAGCAAATCCCTGGGTCGCATGCAGTTTTTGCCAAGCACGTTCCTAAGTGCTTTACGTATATCAGCTCGTTTAATCCTCACGTTATCCCCTTGAAGTAGACTGCTGTTTTCATCCCCCTTTTGCAGAGGAAGAAAGTGAAACACATATGAGCAACCCACAGAAGCGTGCTCAGCTAGGAAGTGGCCGAGCTGGGGCTTGCACCCAGGCAGTCTTGCTATACAGATGCTGTGGGCTTCACCGCACTATACTGTCACGGAGGCTTATCTGGGTGTGAATCCTTCCTCTGCCTTCCTCTGTGAACAACTTCTCAAAGTCTCAATCTTCTTATTTATAAAATGAAAATGGGAGCGCCTGGGTAGCTCAGTCAGTTAAGTGTCCAACTTTGGCTCAGGTGATGATCGCACAGTTTGCGGGTTCGAAGCCCGCGTCAGGCTCTGTGCTGACAGCTCAGAGCCTGGAGTTTGCTTTGGATTCACTGTCTCCCTCTCTCTCTGCCCCTCCTCCACTCAGGCGCTCGCTCGCTCGCTCTCTCTCTCTTAAAAATAAACATTTTAGGGGCGCCTGGGTGGCTCAGTCGGTTGAGCAGCCGACTTTGGCTCAGGTCGTGATCTCGCGGTCCGTGAGTTCGAGCCCCGCGTCGGGCTCTGTGCTGACCGCTCAGAGCCTGGAGCCTGCTTCAGATTCTGTGTCTCCCTCTCTCTGACCCTCCCCTGTTCATGCTCTGTCTCTCCCTGTCTCAAAAATAAATAAAACGTTAAAAAAATAAATAAATAAACATTTTAAAAATTTAATAAATAGATAAAAATAAAATGAAAACAAAAGAACTGCTATACCTTGAGGTTGCAGAGAGCAGTAAATGATAACAGGGCACGCCGGGTGTTTGTACAGAGCCTGGATGCAATATACATTCAAAAATGGCATCTCTAAAATCACCATCATTAACACCATGGACAACAAACTCATTATGTGGCTTAAATACCCAAGGACCTAAGTGGATACGTTCAAAACTAAATTAATTGTATTGAAATAGCTAATTATATTCAAAACTATAATATTATAAATATTTAAAAATGAGCTAATCCCCATACAGAACTGATTCCCATACAGAACACAATAGAGAAAATGCAAATTGGTATGAATAGCACAGAATTCAGCCCAAAAATAAAAATGTTAAGCTGATTCATCTCTGCAGTTTGTGGGAATACAAAATAAATTATTTGTTAAAAAGCTAGCCAGAAAAAAAAAAAAAAGTCTCCTGTTTGAGTTGTCCATGAGAAACAAAATTATTGTGTGGAAAGTAATGAGAATTTTAGTAAAATTATCCCACCACAGTTTTGAGTTGCATTTTTCTTTAGTTTTCAAAAACAGATTACAGAAAACTTACATTGACTGGATCTGAGGACAACAACAGGTCTCCTCCAGGTGTTGTGTTGTGCTTTGTTTTTACCTCCTAACATCACAGAAAGGTGGATCTGGAAGAGTTCTTAAAGGATCATCCAGATCAGCTCCAATGTAACATCCCAAATTTCACTGTTTCATGTGATTAAACTGCTGGATGAGATTAGAATGTTTTATACATTGAGGCAAAGCACAGACGAAGCAGGTGCTATCAATTACAGAAACTCATCTGAGCTGAAGGTTTCTTTTTTTTTTTTTTTTAAATGTTTATTTATTTTTGAGACGCGGGGGGTGGGGCAGGGGGAAGGCAGAGGATCTGAAGCCGGCTCTGAGCTGACAGCATAGAGCCAGATGCGGGGCTTGAACTCACAAGCTGTGACATCATGACCTGAGCCAAAGTCAGACACTCAACCCACTGAGCCACCCAGGCGCCCCTGAAGGTTTCTTAGAATAGTACGAAGTGAAAACACAAATGATGGTCATTCATTTACAAGAAGCTGGAATTGTTTGTCATCCACTTCCCTTTTGTCTGCTTAAGAACCTGATGGGACTTAAAATCATCCTTTCCAATTCTCTGTTTTAAAGACGGTGGATTTCAGACTCAGAGAGATCTTAGATATAGATGCACTGAGCCAAGGTCACATGGGTGACCCGTGACAGAGGTGTGGCTGGAACCCAGGTCACACCTCACCCCAGCCTACGCCCTTTCCAATGCAACCACCACTTTCCGTTGTCTGCCTTCTTTAGACAGAGTAACCGGTTCATTAGCTCTGCTTTCTGCTAAGGATATTCACCAGCACAGTCTCCGAGAAAAGCTTTTTCCTTCCACTGGACAGGGTTTTTATAAGGGAATTGGGAGTGGCAGCACAGGGACAGTCAGTGCCATGTGCTTTCTGCCTCTCTAGGGGAGACTAATTCTCCCTCATGGGGATCACTCACTGGAGTTTGTGCCTCGTTCACAGGTCAGAACAACGTTGACACCATCATTTAATTAGTCCCCTGACTACAATTTCGGTCTCACAAGGAAGTGGCTTCTATTGTGCCTCTTACAAGTGCCCAGTATCCTTCTAGTGTCTCAACAGAGAAACTATACATTGTCAGGAGGAAAGGGGAGTTAGGATATTTCAGGAACTGACACTGGAGGGTCAGCGTCTTTAGAGAAATTGCTGGCTGAACAACACCAACAAGAATCAACAGCATTTACTGAGGATCTTCTGTGCTCAGAAGGGGGGGGCCTTTCATCTCCTCCCTTAAAGCTGAGAGAAGAGTTATCACTGTCCTTCATCCATTCCTCTCCTGCGTGGTGTGCCGAAAGACCAAAATGACGTGAATCAGAATTGTACCTCTGCCATTTCAATCATTCAATAAGGATTTTTTTCCAGTCCCACTTAATAAAAGATAGTACTTTGCTAAATGTCAGGAGTACCCTGGTGAGTGAGACAGACACAGTCCTTGGCAGCATGGAACTTATATTTACATGGAGCAGTAGCCTCCTCCAAAACAAAGCAGGGGCATAAACAAATAGAATCACCAAATCAAAATCAAATAAATGGAACTGTTGGGTTCGTTTTATATATTTTTAATGCTGATAAATACTGACAGAGATGCACATGTAGAATACTTAACTGACGTGTGGGGCAAGTTTTCCTCCATAACATTTTGTAAACGTTTACCTTCCCAGCACCCTTGCCTGCTCGGCATGTGCTCAGCAATTGCCCAGGGCTGAATGAATCCTATTCTAAGCCTTCCCCCAACCAGTTTCCTGAAAGTTTCTATCAAGAGTCACAAAACAGAGAGAATTTAGTCCACTATAAATCCATGTCACCACCTTCGAAAGGCTTATCAACATCACCCAGGGATCCTACTCTATTTCTGTAATCGACACATTTGTCCAATTCTCCTCAAGGACCATTTAAAACCTTCACCTTTGGGGCACCCGGGTGGCTCAGTGGGTTAAGTATCTGACCCTTGATCTCAGCTCAGGTCATGATCTCGTGATTCATGAGTTTGAGCCCTGCAACAAGCTCATTGCTGACAGTGTGGAGGCTGCTTGGGATTATCTCTCCCTTTCTCCCCCTGTTCATGGGGGGGGGGGGGGTTGCACACATGCACACACACTCTCTCCCTCTCTCAAAATAAATAAATAAACTTTAAATAAATAAAACAAGGGGCACCTGGGTGGCTCACTCGGTTAAGTGTCCAACTTCAGCTCAGGTCATGATCTCAGGGTTCGTGGGTTCAAGCCCTGCGTTGGGCTCTGTGCTGACAGCTCAGAGCCTGGGGCCTGCTTCAGATTCTGTGTCTCCCTCTCTCTCTTCCCCTCCCCTGCTCAACCTCTTTCTCTCTCTCTCAAAAATAAACATTAAAAAAATTTTTAATAAAACCTTCACTTTCTTCAAAACTCCCTTCCCCAGCTTCCAATCTCTACTCTTGTTTTAAGTCAAGAACTCCCTGGGTCTTGTCTCTTAGAGCTACATTGCAGTCCATGAACTTCTTTCCTTCCTTTCCTCTGCTCTCTTTCACAGCAGCGGGAGCTGCATCATTCTGGACGGCCCCTCCCACTTTCCCTCACCAGTGTTTCACCCAGTAAATCTCTTGCACATCGACTCTGTCTTAGCTTCTGCTTCTCAGAGAACTAGGACTGATGTGGAACATATAAAGACCTCTTACAAATCAATAAGATAAAAGCAACCACATGAGACTGGAACAGCACTTTTGCAAAGAAGCCATCCAGTGGTCAGTAAACATCTTAGGGAGTAGCGTTCCCCTCTTTTATCACCTGACAAATAGGACACAGAAGCACAATAACATACCACTGCAATCCTTCCCCTACTTGCCTAAAATTAAAAGGACAGTCAATACTGAGTGTTTGTTGTCAATATGGAGGAACAGTATCTCTCATAAGCTGCTGGTGAACATGTATAATAGTTTTCCAAAGTATACATTGGATAAACATAAATATACACATAACCTATGACCCAGAAGCCCTATTCCTAGGTATAAACCCAAGAGAAAGTTATGTAGCCGTACGCCGGAAGATACATCACCAAGAATGTCAAGAGACCTATTGGTAACAGCATAAAAGTGTTAACAACTCAAATGTCCATAATTAACAGAATGTATAAAAAAAGGTTCATATATTTATACAATGGACTAACAGAATGAAAGTAGGTGAATGGCAGATATAGGAACAGGAATCTCACAAACACAATGGTGAGCCAAAGAATTTAGACACAAAAGATTATATTCAGTATGATTGCATTTATTTAAAATGTCAAATAGGCCAATCTAGAGACGGGTACATAGGTGGTAAATGTAAAAAGTATAAAGAAAAGCAAAGAAGGGGCGCCTGGATGCTCTCTCTGACCATCCCCCATTCATGCTCTGTCTCTCTCTGTCTCAAAAATAAATAAACATTTAAAAAATTTTTAAAAAAAGAAAAGAAGTTTTATCATAAAAGTCACATTAGTGTTGACCTTCAAGGGAGAGAAAGAGGTAGGATTGGAAAGAGACACGAGGGATCCTGGAGAGTTAAAAATCTACTTCTGAACTGCTTCACGGTTACATAGGTATTCCACTTTATAATGTAAAGATTTTCTTTGTCTTGGTTTTTTGTTTGATTATGATGTGTCTCAGGTGGATTTCATTTTGTTTTAATATTTATTTTTCAGAGAGAGAGAGAGAGAGAGAGAATACACGGGGGAGGGGCAGAGAGAGAGAGGGAGACACAGAATCCGAAGCAGGCTCCAGGCTCTGAGCTGTCAGCATAGAGCCCTACGCGGGACTCAAACTCATGAACACAAGCTCAACTTCTTATGAGAATATGAGAGAATATGAGATCCTACTTCTAAGCTGTGTTAGTCGGCTTAGCCGACTAAGCCACCCAGGCATCCCTCAGGTGGTTTTCTTTAAGGTCGTCCAGTTTCAGACTTGCTGAGCTTTCTGAACCTATCAGTTTATATATGTCACCAAATTTTTTTAAATGTATTTCTAAACCATATTGTCTCTCCTCTTTTTCTGAGACTCTAATAATATGGATGTTAGACATTTTGGTATTGTCTCACTAGCCCTGAGACTCTATCCAATATTTTTTATCTTTTTTTTTTCTCTCTGTGGTTCAGACTAGATAATTTCTGTCAATCTACCTTCAAGTTCACCTTTCTTTTATATTTCTTCTGTGCCACTGAGCCCAGCCAGAGATTTTTTTATTCTGGCCACTGAATCTTTCGGTTCTCCATTTTCAATTTCATTCTTTTTTATAATATCCATTTCTTTGCTGACACTTTCTATCTTTCTATCTGTTTCCAGTATGCCTGCCCTTACTTATAGGTCATGATTATAATTATATTATAATTATATTAATATATATATTTAATTATATATATAATTATATATTTATATATATATAAAATATATAAAATTTTATATATATAAAATATATATAAAATACGACCAGCAGAGGCAATGATACAGATGTTGGAATTTTCAAAGACTTTAATTATATTATAATTATATATATATAATTATATAATTATAATAATTATTATTATTATATAATTATATATATTATATATAATTATATAATATATATAAATATATTATAGAATTATATAATTATAATAATAATTATATAATTATATAATATATATAATTATATATAATTATATATAATTATATGTATAATTATATTATATATATAATATATATAATTATATAATATATATATAATTATAATATAATTAAATATAATTAAATATAATTATAATATAATTAAAGTCTTTGAAAATTCCAACATCTGTATCATTGCCTCTGCTGGTCGTATTTTTCCCTTGGCAGGTTGAGATTTCTGCTTCTCCATATACTGGGCAAATTCAGCTTGTATCCTGGATATTTTGAATATCATGTAATGATACTCTTTTTTAAATTAAGAATTTTGGATTTTTTAATTTTAGCAGGCAGTTAACCTTGCTAGTTTCAGGTCCCAATTTCTAACCCATCTTCTGTGGGCTGTGGTTCCAATGTCAGTTCAGTTACCAAATCCGTTGCAGTGTTCTTCAGCTCTGTCCCACATATACGCCACCCAGTGGCCAGTCTGGGACTCGAGTTGTGGTCTGTCCTGTAATGCTGGTCTCAAAGACCTTGGTATGCTGCTTGAGTTCAGATCCACAAGTTTGCAGCTTCAAGGCGGAGAGCCCTGGAATTCATACACAACTTAATGAGAGGACTGTCTTGGGCCCTTCCTCTCCTTGATCTCCCTGGTGCCTTTGGCCCTGGAAATTTGGCTTTAGTTTTTTTTTTTTTCCTCTGTGCTACACACTTCCCACAACGGAGTCTGTGTCAATGGCCGAGATTCAGGAGGACAGAGAGAATAAAAAGGATTTGTTCCAGGCACCTGAGATCACAGCTCCAATGGCCAAATAAAAAGTTTCACTCCCTGAGAGTTTAAGGCACCTGTCACACCACCATTATTACCCTTGTTACGCTTCTCTGCCATCGGATTGTCTGGGGTCTAGGAGAGTAAAAATCAGAAGACAAAACAAACAAAACAAAAAAAAAGAAGACAGAAAAAGAAAAGGAAAGTATCCACCCCTTCACTCTCTAGCCCACTTGTCTGACCAACAAGAGAAGAGGTTCTCTTGGAGCTCTTCCCACATGTACCCAATGTAGGTGGCAATGAGTTATCAATAAAATGCAGCCCTCAAACAGAATATGGGGGTCACCTGACCAGAGGACCCAAAAGGTTCAAGTTCTAAGACATATGAATGGAAAGCAAAGCCATCCCACAGTAACGAGTGACCAGGAGAAAGCACTTTACCGTGTGGATTAGAGAGAATCAAAGCCTCCTGGATGATATACTGGATAGTGACGTCAGACTTTAAATAAATCTGGCAAGTTCATATCAGAGATTGACAATAAGGACGTTGATAACAAGAAGCTCACAAGCAGGAAACGCAAAATAAAACATGCAGAGGAAGATCAGTAGATAGTAAAGCACTGTGCATTTTGGCAAGATCATACTTGAAAGCAGAATGATACGGATTTAAATTCCAGCTCACTCTTGGCTAAGTAAATCAGCCCCTGTGAATACGTTTTCTTCATTTTTAAAAATAAAACCATGTCAACTTCTTATGAGAATATGAGATCCTACTTCTAAGCTGATGCACCAAACCAATGCTCAATTATTTGTGCGCACGCGCGCATGTGCGTGTGTGTGGTCACATGTACACAACGTTTAGATATTTATTGCATAATTTCACAACATACTATAGTTACGTTCATTTTAGTGTAAACCTATTCTGTGCACTTCCAGGATTTGAATTCAGTAATTCCTAATTGTATTTGCTGCATTCTCATAGTCCCAAGCTATAGATTATTTCTGGTATTGTTCCAAAACCAACTCATCCCTTCATGGACCCCAATGATGCCCAGAAGGCCCCTGCTTTGGCTCTTCCCTCAGAGCCAAAGAAGCAAACAGGGACTCTCAGAGAAAGGACATTCAACTGTTGCTATCCAAGATGCTGCTTCAAAACTTCTTATGGCATAAAAGATTTGGACCACTGTCTAAGAATCCACACGGCAGATAGAGAATATAGATTAGGCTATGAGGACAATGTCCATCTCAGGGGCAACTGAAGACTGCTCAACCCCTCCCAGTGTCCCCCAGAGTCAGTCTGTGCCTTGTGGTCTTCTGTCCAGGACCCACCCAGTGGAGCAGCCTCTGTCTGGAACATGCCAGATAAAGCTGGTCTTGACCTTTTTTCTGCTGTGGACTCCTGGCAATTTTGTAAGTGTATCAGCATGGGAGGGGGAACATGAGTGGCTCAGTTGGTTAAACGTCCAACTCTTGATTTCAGGTCAGGTCATGATCTCATGGTTCATGGGTTTGAGCACAGAGCCTGCTTGGGATTCTCTGTCTCCCTCTCTCTCTGCCCTTCCCCCACTCAAGTTCTAACTCTCTCTCTCTCAAAATAAACAAACATTTTTAAAAACAGCAGAATGTTTTTAAATGGAAAAAAATCACATTAAACTCCATTTCAGTAAAATTTCAAAAAAAAATTGTAGATAGAATCAGGCATAGGTGAACCATCAGTAACTACTCTGATCATATTCTGATGTGCAGAGTTGGAGGACCAGGGGTCATACTTTTCACTCCAACAAGGGGTCCTACTCATCACAGACTCTTACTAGCCCAGGCTGATGAAGGCTCCATCTCAGACAAAGGTGAGGAAGAGTTGGTGTTTCCATGTTCTGCAATGCAGTGTAAACTGTTTAAAAGAAATTGAAGTTGTGTATAATAATTTGTCTGGCCAGTATCACAGGACATGGATAGACTAGACATAATTTCAAACATTCAAATCAGTTTTATTCTGGAAATTTTTAATAGTCTCTCAGCTCTCATCATGAAAATATGAACTTATACTGAGAATGACTCGTTATTTCTTTCCTTACGGTACCTGTATCTTCTATCCACAATTGCTCATTTTTTCCATAGGTTTTTCATGGCATTTTTCACCTCTGCGTTTCTCAGTGTATAAATCAGGGGGTTGAACATGGGTGTCAAAATACAATAAAACACAGCCACTATTTTGTCCACGGACAAAGTAGACGATGGCCGCATGTAAATAAATATACAAGGCACAAAGAACAGGGCAACAACAGTGAAGTGGGCCCCACAGGTGGAGAGGGCTTTGCGCCTCCCCTCGGCACCGTGACACCTCAAGGAACGCAGGATGACAATGTAGGAGGCAGCCAGCATGAGGAAGTTCAACAGGCAGATCACACCACTGTTGGCCACCACCAGGACGCCAATGACATATGTGTCGGTGCAGGCGAGCTCCAGCAAGGGGTACAGGTCGCAGACAAAGTGATTGATCACGTTAGGCCCACAGAAGGGCAGCTGAAGGACCAGGAAGAGCTGAACCAGTGAATGCAGGAAGCCCCCCAGCCAAGCCACCCCCACCAGCAGGGCACAGAGATGCTTGGTCATGGTGGTCGTGTAGTGCAGAGGCTTGCAGATGGCCACGTAGCGGTCATAGGCCATGACCGTGAGCAGAATGATTTCAGTTCCTCCCAGTAAATGGGCAACAAAGAATTGAATCAGACAGCCCTCAAAAGAGATGGTTCTCCCCTCATACAAGGAGTCTGCAATGAGTTTGGGGGTCATACATGAGGAATAGCAAGTATCAATAAAGGACAAACATGACAGGAAAAAGTACATAGGGGAGCCCAAGGTGGGACTGAAGATAATGGTGATCATGATAAGTAGGTTGCCCCCAACAGAGACAAGGTAGACAATCAAAAAGAACACAAACAAAACTCTCTGCACTTCAGAGTTTTGCGAGAGTCCCAGCATGAAAAATTCCGTGATGTTTCGTGGACTATCCATGAATCCATGAGCAAGGACTTGGGTGAAAAGAGATTTCCCAAGAAAAATGTATTACTACCTCTTTCAAGAAATTTTTTCAAGTTGGGGGAAATCAGTGTTTGTGGAATAGCATTATCCCAAATCCTGAATCCCAAAGAACCTGTTAATAATGAAAATCATTTTCTGCATTTCTAATTAATAATTTTGACAGAGTACAAAGTTAAATAGCAGATAAAATAAACAACTCCCGAAATATTACCTCTCTTGCATTTTAACCGGTAAGTATGAATTCTGTTTTCTGACTGAAAATATCTTCATGGAAGTTTTTTTGTGATAAAA
This sequence comes from Felis catus, assembly GCF_018350175.1. Classification (NCBI taxonomy): domain Eukaryota; kingdom Metazoa; phylum Chordata; class Mammalia; order Carnivora; family Felidae; genus Felis; species Felis catus. The sequence continues at coordinate 100,109,215 of NC_058377.1, read as the reverse complement.
GGATAATATAAATTTTAGTTCACTGAAAAGAACCACTTCTGGGAAAATAATCCCTCTAATTTTTTTTTTTTTTTTACAGTTGCTTTTTTGGAGCTACACTTCTAACTCCCATTTGTACTCCTCAATGCACATGGGCACCGACTTCCTCATCTCAAGCCCAACTCAGCTCTTGCTCCCCCTTCCGCATTTCCTCCGCCACCCACTACAAACACGGGAGTGAGTCATCCTTGACTTCTCCCTTCACTAGTCCACCTCATAATTGCAAAATTAGTCACCACACCTTATCAAGTCTTGTTCTTTACTGGGGGGAATAAGTTTAGGAATTTCCTGAGCTTGCACCCATGGGTTAACAAGGTTTAGGATGAAAGCATCCAAGATTAGGTAAACAGGGCGAAAGCACCCCCAGTTTAGAACAAAGGCATAGGATTAGGAAGCCATGAGATGAAAGCATCCAAGATTAGGAAAACTGGGCGGAAGCACCGCCAACATAATACAGAAGCAGAAAGCTGCTGTCACAGGAGGGAAGGACCAGTATAGGTAAACAGGGCTATAGACCACAGAAGAGGGAAGCTGCCCAGAGGGGAGCTAATTAGCAAAAGAAAGGTGCCTTGTTGACCCTGAGGTAGCATGCTCTATCTGTCTTATCCCTGAGGCAAGATAAGATAACCCTAAGCAGTGCCTAGTGCCTGCTTTAAACAGCCATCTGCCCAGAGCCAGGATTTTGTTTTGCGTTGACCCACATCCCTAACACCAGGTATCTTCGAAACCTCCTTTCTCTAACACACGAGTTAATGTTCATGGATTCATTGTCTTTTTCTGCACATCCATCACGTGTGTAAGCCTTCTGACACTAATAAAAACAGAGCAAGGACCCTTACTCGGGGTTCTTGTCCACTCCGCGACATTAGCCTCTCTCTCAATTCTACATCTGCTCTCTTGCTGGACAAGAGAGAACTCCAGACTCAGAGTCTGCAACACCTTAACATTCATCTATTCATTCATTCATTCATTCATTCATTCATTCATTCATTCATTCCAGAAACATTTTGAGCACCTATCATGCCCCAACCATAGTTCTCAGCACTAGACTGAGATCAATTAGCAAAATAATCTGACGGTTGCTCCAACAAGGTCATCCCTCTCTCCTGCCTCATATCTCATGCAGACACCTGCTCAATCATCCACACTGCATCTAGTATTGCACATAAAATTCAATCATTCAATCATATCCTCCAATGGCTCCTTTTTACCTTCAAGATAAAAATCTAAGCATTTTAGTCTCATTGCAAGTCCCTGGATCTTACTGCCCTACCATGTTATCCATCCCTGTCCACTACCATGTGCTTTAACCATATGAAACTACTCTAAATCCCCTGATCAAGTCATGCTCACCAACACCTCATTGTCATCCACATGCTATTCCTCCAATCTTTCCCAATTTTCCTGGCTTACTCCCATACATCCTCCGAAAATAGGCTCAGCTATTATCTCCACAAGGAAGATGGCCTCTTCCCCCAACCCAGGCTAGATTATAAGGACTTTCACTGTATTCCTACAGCACCCAGATTGCATCTCTACCCTAGCTCTTTGCACACACTATGTTGTATTGGTCTCCCTCCACCTTCCCACCCTACACTTAGAGTATCTTTAAAGAAGATTCTTTGTGTCTATTGTCATTATTGCCAGACCTAGAACAGTAGTCAATGACTGTGTGTTGAATGAATAAAAAAATAAAACCAAATAATATAGGAAACTTACAATACCTGGATCTAAGGAGGTCGATAGCTTCTTATCAGAATTACTTACATTCTAACACGGTAAATTAACAGAACCAATAGTATTCTTGTAACATGTCATCTGGTCCATCCTTCTGTATCATCTGGTCCTCCTTCCGCTGCTCTGAATGATGCGTATGTTGAATGCCTAGATAGGATTAAAGAAAGTTCCTGCAGAGGAAAAAAAATGTTTCATAATCTCTTCTCTGATTTGGAAAATTCCCACAATCCTAAGTGACCTGAGTTCAAAAGCCAAATAAGGAATTTTATCCATTTATGAACTATAGAGTACCTTTTTTTTTTTTTTGGCTAAAAAGCTATTAAGGATGGGGTTTTTTATATAAGCTGGTGCAAAAATCTTTGACTTTCAGATGCTAACATTTTCACCTAGAGGTATTAAAGAGCAAACCCAACTCACAGAAGTTAGGTTGTGGGAGACTGAACACAGATCCCAGTCTGTGGGAGTCTTCTAACTCCCCAGTCTGTCCTTCTCTCCTATACCACTGTGTCCTTCAAAACCCAGATTACTCAGACACAGAGCAGACAAAAGGAACAGAAGGAGAGACAAAGTTGCTAGCTCCAGGGTTTTGCCTAAGCTGGGTATCAGCGGATCTTCTTAGGAAAAGGAGGGGAAAGTAATTACAAATATAACCTATGGTGATGAGACAGAGTTTAGAAAATATTTAAAGGAGGAGAAAAAATTATTGAGTAATACCATCCAAAAAGAAAAACTTACTTTCTAATGTATTTTTCTTTTATCCTTTCTTCCATCTATAGATGTTTATATATTATCACACCATAACACATATCACACCATATGTTTATATATTATCCTGATCAATATAACTTAAATGTTTCCCATATCATTATAATGCACTGTTTTTAATGATTGCCTATTATTCTGTCAAGTAGATGTATCTAATAACAAGTCCATTTTTTTTTTCTAATACCACAGAAAACTTAATCATGCACTAAGTCATCTCTAGGTCCCTAGGATAATTTCTCAGATGTATATACTAAACAGTAAGGTATAGATATTATAAAGACTTTTGATATCTCTCACCAAAAAGTCCCCAATTTACATAACTAACACCAAAATGGAGGTTACCTCTTTCACCCTAGCTAGTAATGGATATCAGGATTTATTTCTGGCTAAATTTCATCTGACTTTTTAAAATTCATATTTGTTTGACCACGGCTAATGTTGAACAACTTCCCATGTTTTACTATCCAATATACTTCTCCCTTTCAGAAATTGTTAAAGCTATAAAGAGTAATTTAGAGGGAACTGAGAAGTCACTTGTGGATGATCAGTGTTTCTCAATCTCAGTCTCTTAGATGCCAGCTCTTGAGGGTTCTTGTCAAAGAAGTTGTTGGAACTGGTAGAGAAAATTTTATGTTCCTATAATTGGTCCCTTTGAATGTAAAACTCAGTGCTTTATTATGTACCATACTGTTTCATCATTACATGAGGCAGAAAAATAACTTCATAGATGATAAAATTAAGTATCAATGAATTTTCTTCTACATACTATCCCAGGGCTATAAGTGGTAGAACAGAATGTGAGCACATAAAATTAAATGTCAGTGAATTTTCTTTTCCTACATACTATCCTAGGGCTGTGGGTGGTAGAAAATAGAACTTGACCACAGCCAGGCCTGACCTCAAACCTACACACCGTTCATTGCACCATTCTATGAACATTAGTCAAACCTCCTGAGAGTTTCTAGCTGCTTTCTTTCCTAAGTAGCCCAACAGGAGTCGGGAAGTCTGGGTTCTAGTGCTGACTCTTCCATAAGGTGACTGTGAGACTTTTGGAAATTCACATCATCTTCCTGAGCCGTAGTATTCTCCCCTGTCAAGTGAGGAGAGCTGGAGGTGAGGAACAGTGCTGTCAGCTGTAACTGGCTGAGCCTGTTAGCAAACGTAACTTTTCCCTTGCCATCTGTGAGCCGCTGCTCTCCCTTTACAACCTCCCCATAATCTGACACTTCCTAATGATGTGAACTCGAGCTGGTTTTTAACCTCTTTACACTTCATTTCCTCTTCTGTGTGTTATCTAGAAGAATAAAATCCATGTTCACTTTTTCCCCAGCTATCCCCACAGAAATGCTCCTCAGGGACCTCTGTGGTCCAGATCACTCCTTTAAGGTCCTGCCCACCAACCCACTGATTCTGGCCTGTGCATCTCCAAGATTAGTTATCTCAGCAGTGACAAGTCTGAAAGGAGTCTAAACATTCTGCATGCACCTTCAAAGACGAAATACTATCCCATGAAGGAACTCTTACATTCAAATTATTTGTGAGCCATATAAATTTGGAGTACATCCTCAGGTCCCTGGATTCACAGCAGGCTTAAGGGTCCACGCACTCATTCATTCAATCAACAAGTGTTACGTCAGGTATATTAGGCTGGTGGCTGAGGAAGCAAATGAAGCAAGCATGGTCCCCATTCTCACAGAGTGTATGGTATCCAGATAAATTTGCCCAAGGAATTCTACGAACATGAAGAAGAGCCCCACCCTAACTTGAATGTAATTTAGGGTGGAAACCACCCTCAGTTGTCACAATGCTACCTACAGTTCCCTCACACCACACACTGTCAGTCTCACACTGCACAGATAAGCTTAACGTTCACCTGGGCCCCTTGCCACCCACGACCTCATGGCCCCTTACTGGTAGCGCTCAGGCCTCCCTACCATCTGCTCCATCCTGCCCCGCCACTGATATGCCTCTGCTCCATGACTTTCCCCACCCCAGCCCAGCCTTCCTGACCTTGGATCCCTGTATTTCAAGTTCAGCAATGTCCTTCTAGATATCTAAGCTCCAGTCCTGACATCTAAATTATTGATTAGGGCTTGTAAATTTCAACACACTGGCCAGTGCTGATGCTTCCATTCCCCAACAATAATTGTGAGATTTGTGAGCAGAGAAAGTCAAATGAAATCAAAAGAGTTACTTTTTCAGAAGGCTGCAGAATCTCAGAAGAAAGTGCCGTACAATTCCCAGGTAAACCCATTGATCCTCATAGATAAGGGTGACTGAAAATATATTTTTTATTAAAAAGAAGATGAGTCTTTCTAGGAAAGAGCTTGAGAATACTCCATGTTATCAGTCTTATAGTCTTATGAATAAAAAGGGTTGGCAGAAGACAGGTGAAGAAATCACGTAAAATAAATTTATCGCGAGAGGGGAAAATGGGTGATGGGCATTGAGGAGGGCACTTGTTGGGATGAGCACTGGGTGTTCTACGGAAGCCAATTTGACAATAAATTATATTTAAAAAAAGAAATTTATTGCAATTCTAAATGGGTGGGGGACTCATGACACAAGATTGAGACATTCTGGGTCTGGGTCTGATGGCATGTTCTTAACGCTACTGGATCCTGAGAGTCTGAGATTGCCATCAAACAAACCGTGGAGGTCTCAGCTCCTCCACTCAGCCACGTTGAGCCTCAGTTTCTTCATTTCTAAAACAGTGATGTCAATACTTCATCTGAAGGGTGTTGAGAAGTCAGATAAGAAAGTAAATGAACAGACTGTAGACACTATAAAGCTCCAGGGAAAAAACGTAAGTTGTTATTATTTGTAAGGCTTTTGTTCTCAATTCAGACCCAAATACCAAGAATAAGTAGGATTTTGGAAAGTTTCATCAAAATTCAGAAAAGAGAAGGATGAAATTAGGAGCATTACCAAAAATCAAGTGGGTTATTTCATTGTCTCTTTACATAGAAAACAATAGAAAATTTGAATTTATCAGAAAATAAATCAACACTGAGAAAACTTACTTGTACAGCCAAGGTGAAGTACTTGAATAATGTACAATTTATTATTTTGCTTGGACCTTTCCTCTAGAAAAAATCAGGAGGATTTAAAATTTCTGGAATGCCTGTTGAAATTTTGGTTTCCACCTGTAAGAGCAGATCCCGACATGCCACATTTTGCAACCACCATAGCACTGAACTCACCTAAAGTGGGTCCTAAGTCCCTGATGGCTCTCTGGGGTCAGAGTGGGGAGGCGGGTGACAGGGTGAGATGGCTGCTCCATCCCCTAGATGATCCTCTAATGCCCTGATGTCAGGTCTTTTGGATGAAATCAAAAACTCTATGTCCCAACCATATTGGGAACACTTAAATCCTATCGTCCTTCTTGCCCTGAAAACTGGAACAAGTTCAAAGTGACTTCCCTGAGTGTCTGAGCTGGAGAGTTGGCTCCTGAAAGAGACTAACTCTCTCCTCCCAGCCAGCTGGAAGTAGCTGGCACTGGACCAGGAGTTAAACACCATAGTCCTGTGAGACCCTGTCTCAGAGGCTAACCAGGTCTACTGACATGGCCCAGAGCCAAGGTGGGGAAATACAGAGAAGTGGACAAAGTTTGTCACAAATGTTGAAACTCTGGATCCAAATTTTCAAGCCTTCCAAGGGCATACTTGGCTACCACAGGTAACCAAGGACAAATAGGTTACCACACTATCTTGGGTGCCAGCAGGAAGTCACTCCTCTCAAGTTCTCTGCCTCGGGTTTTCCCCTTTGGGAAAATTACTTAACCCTAAGTCTTCTCTACCTCAGTTTTCTCTTCTGTAAAATGGAGCTAATAATAGTGTCCAGCTGGGCATGCAATGTACAGCATGGTGACTATGATTAACAGTACTGTATTATATACTTCAAAGTTGCCAAGAGAGTAAATCTTAAGTGTTATCACCATACACACACACACAAAAAAAATGGTAATTATGTGAGGGCATGGAGGTGTTAACTAATCTTATTGGGGTAATCACTTCTCAACATATACATATATCAAATCATCACATACTGTACGTGGTACACCTTAAACTTACATATGTCATATGTCAATAATCTCTCAGGAAAGCTGGAAAAAAGAGTGCCTACCTCATAAGGCCAAGACGAGGATAAAATGAGTTCACTTATAAATGCTTAGAACAATGCCTGGCACGTAGTATGCAAGCATGTGCTGTGTAGGTATTGGTATCACTACTACTGTTATTGCCACCATCATTATCATTGCCAAGGTCACTATTCCCTAACCACGTGCATCCAGCCACCTCATCACCACTCCTGTGCCACTGCAGTGTCTCCCTTCCTTCTCTTCTGCATCCGGACACTTGGCTGAATTACAGAAACTGAGGATGTCATAAAGGAAGTACAGCTATTAGGAAAATCCTAAATTGTAATAGCAGGTACCCATGCTCCCAGCGGCCACCAACTCACAAATGCCTGCCAGGGAGTCTCTGGACCATCTTGCCTCCATCTCCTGGGGTCCTGCTTCCACTCAGGTCCATCCATTTGCCAGGTCTTCTCCTCCCCCCTACTCAGAGCCCCAGATGTCTGTCCCAAGCCCACTGGGAGAGCAAAACTAAACATGGCTACAACTCTTCACTCATGAGAGCCACCCTTTTATTGTTTTATATTCATTTACATTACTAAGTAAAGCCACTTCGTTCTCTCCTCTGCCTAAATCGCCTCCTCTCCAGAGACTCAGAACCTTGCCTTATAAAAATCAAATGATTAGGAAAATGTTTTTCTTAAAAAGCCTAAGATGAATTCTGCCATTGTTCTTAGTACACTGAAAGACTCAGGTGTCATTTTTTTTTAGTGCGATTCCAAAAATCTAAAGTTTTCCCTTCACCTACCCTAACCTTCCCCCACAGCACCCAGTGGCCCCCATCCCTCCACAGTGTTTTCGGCATCCCAACTCTTAAATGAAGCTCTGTGAGGTTTGGGTCTAAACTCCAGTGTGCTAGCGCATGGTGTCACCTGCTTCATGCGTTTGTCTATTTCCTCCTCCCACTGGTCATTCATCACCCAGAGGGTGCATAAGAGAACTGTGAGAAGGAAACTCTAGGAAACCTATTAAATTTTTCTTGAAATCATGAAATCTAAAATCTGGTAAGGAGGATGAAAAGTTTATATAGATCTAGTGCATCATTTTCACAGAAAGGAAATAGCAGCTCAGAGAAGTCGATGAAAGGGACAGGTGGTGGGGAATGATGGAAATCAAGAGGTAGGATCCAGCTCAAAAAATCTACAGGCTTGTCAAACCACTTCACCTCTCTGGCCTTCAGTCCATCTGTCCGTTCTTCCATCCAAGAGAACCAACACCACTGAGCTGAACACTATGCATGGCGGGATTTAGGATTCAGGAAAATTAAATAGAAAACACACACACACACACACACACACAACATGTCTCCTTACCTCATGGCATAGTCAAGCTAGGAGATATAACAATTCATTTTGAGAATATGATGTGGGATCAGGAAGCTTTCTCAGTAATCCAACAACATAACTCAGGGGCAGCCTAGAGTTGAAGACCGTTAATAGGAAGAATTGTGTTTGCTCTTATTCGTGCATTCCATTTTACAGAGGATTTTCTCATCCATTACCATCTCCGTTCATCAGAATGCCGTGTAGAAGACAGAGCAGATGTGATTAGCAGCATTTTACATTCATTTATTCTATAATGTGCAGCTGCTCCACTAACCACTCACCCAGCTTAGGGATCTCAAGTTTCCTAAGTTCAGAAACTGCCCCCCCAAGTCAAGTCGTGATGTTCTTCCACCCCTAATGCAGTATTTGTGTGCAAAGTACATCCTCTGGGCTCCAGGTGGCTGGGGGCATTGTGGGGAGGTATCCACAATGTTAGAAGGATGGCGATCAGTGCAATCCTGAGGTTGAGGTACAGCATGGCAAGGGCTCTACCCAGGACAGCTGGCCCCCTGCATAGTGCTCCTGAGAATGGTCCATTCAGCCAGCCCCCCTATAGGGGCCCCATCCCTACCTCTTCCATCCCTCATCTTCTTGAATAAATTCATTAGGAACCCTATCTTTTAGTTCTCTGTATTAATTAGCACGGGTTAGTAATGCTTTAATAATACAGAACAGCCCCAAATCTCAGTGGCATAATCCCAGTGAAAGTCATTCACACTGAATCCAATACAGATTGGCCTAATCAGGAAGGTCTCACATGCAACTCTCCACCAAGCCATGAACCCCACATACAGGCCCATTCCCATTTTGTGATGCCTCCAGTCTCCTGAAACTTCAGGACCATCTTCTAGGTCATCTACACCCACCTAGCCAATGACCACACAGAGATTAAGGATCACTGAGGACATTTTATGAATCAAGCCTAAACTGGGATACATCTTCTACCCATTATTTATAAGACCCCACATGGATGTAAGGGGGCTAGGAAATGTAGTCTGTGTGCCCAAGAGAAAAAAATTAAATGATCTGATAAACACATTACATTGTCTGAATCATACCTCCTCATTTTTTGGCCTTTTTCCTTCCCCTTTTCCCTTCAAAATTTATATATTACTCTACTCAAGAAGCCTCTGAATCTCAGTAGACCTTCATGATCAAATAAAAACCAGAGTCAAAATCATTATCACACAAAAAGAAAGTTTAATGTCCATATCCTGCTATATTGTAGTCATAAATATTTATCAAGAAACTACTAGCATTAGTATAGAAATTTCATCTTCTAGACCCAGACTCCACTATTTATGGCTTTATGATCTTTTTTTTTTTTTTGAGAGAGAGAGAGAGAGAGAACCAACACACAAGAGCAGTAGAGGGGCAAAGGGAGAGGGATAGAGAGACTCTTAAGTAGGCTCCATGCACAATGTGGGAGCTGACATGGGGCTTGATCTCATGACTGTGATATCATGACCTGAGCTGAAAACAAGAGTCAGACACTTACCCAGCTGAGCAACCCAAGTGCCCCTATAGTTCTATGATCTTGAGCCAGTAACTTAACTTCTCTGTGCCTCAGCGTACACACTGGTAAAATGGAGATAATATTGAATTAGAGAATTATGATGATTACAAGAGTAGTATCACTGAAAATAGCAGAGCAGGGAACTCTAGGGCTCAATCCCCCTACCACCAGGAACAACTAATGAGATGGTAAAAACTGGTTTTGCAGAACTCTGGAATTTAGTAAAAACCCAATGATGACCAGGGAAAAGCTTGGTGAGGAATGAGGCAGCTGTTTTGCTGTAAGATAGGGCTGTGAAGTTTTAACTGCCTACCTACCATATACCTCATACCCTAGAACCGGGGTAGCCAAGAGAACAGCAACTCCACCCACAACTCCTCCAGTAACCCTGTATTATTGGTCCATAGAAAGAAATGAAGTAATGATACAAGCTACAATGTAAATGAATCTTGAAAACATTACACTACGTGGAAGCCACATATGGTCCATATCTATATCAAGCATCATTCGTAATGGGGAAATTTAGAAATAGTCCCCTTAAAATTAAAAATAAGAATCTTATCATCACTGTTTATATCTGACATTGTGCTATAATTCTTACCCAGAGATGTTTTCAAAAAAATAGAGAGGAAGATAGAACACCAGTAGCGTTTCCATATGATATTATTGTCTACTAGAAAACCCTAAAGCGTTTACAGAAAAATTATTAGCAATAATAAAGTTTTGGTAATATAAATTAAAAACAAAAAATCATTACATTTCTATATGACATAATTTGGAAGATGCAATTCTTTTTTTAAAGATTTTTTTAGTGTTTTTTATTTATCTTGAGAGAGAAAGAGTGAGTGGGAAAGGGGCAGAGAGGAGTGAGAGAATGCCAAGCAGGCTTCACGCTGTCAGCTCGGAACCCAACTCGGTCCTCTATCTCACAAACCATGAGATCATAACCTGAGCTGAAATCAAGAGTCAGACGCTTAGTGACTAACCCCCCCCCCCCACCCAGGTGCCTAGAAGATGCAATTCTTAAGGACCCTATTTACAATAGCAACAAAACCATAAGTTTCCTAGAATAAATTTAATCAAAGGAGCTGGTGGTCTCTAACACTTTAAAAACCACCAAAGTTAAAAACAATAATAAAAATAAAGAGCACCAAAATAAAGGAGAGCATGACAAAGAATGTCAAGGTCTGTCCATATCCCTGTCCATATCGCTTTCTCTTTTTTTTTTTTTTTTTTTTTTTTTAACCCATGAACTTCATTTGTCTTTACTGTCAACTGCTAGCACATGCTGCCCTTGGGCTACTAGAGTCCATTTTCCCTGTATTAAAGTGTCTGGGAATTTATACCCAACCCAAACCCAGAGAAGCCCTTAGCTAATGTCTAAAGAATCTGGGAGTATTGGGGTGCCTGGGTGGCTCAGTTGGTTGAGCATATGATTCTTGATTTTGGTTCAGGTCATAGTCTCACAGTTCGAGCCCTGTGTCGGGCTCTATGCCGACAATGGAAAGCCTGCTTGGGATTCTCTCTCTTTCTCTCTCTCTCTCTCTCTCTCTCTCTCTCTCTCTCTCTCTCCCCTCTCTCTGCCCCTTCCCTGCCTGCATGTGTGCTCTCTCTCTCTTCCTCTCTCTTTCTCTCTCTCTCTCTCCCCTTCTCAAAATAAATAAATAAACTTAAAAATATATATTAATAGTCTGGATATCAAAACTCCACTCACTTGCTTCTAATCAAACTCCAGGCATAATTTACACTCCAGAGTTCTGCAAAATCAGTCTGAAGTGACCCTCTGCTAGAATTCACCTGAATTCTATTTATATTTTACTCCTCTGTTCTGCTTCCTCTACTCCCTTAACAGTTTCCCTGGGAATAAAAGTTTCATAAGTCACTTGTCAGTCACAGAACTCTGTATCTTTATATTTTTCAGAGGACTTGGTTTACAGTAACACATAACCAAATCAGGCTTATCTCATACCAGTGAAAATAATGACATGATCTCATACAGCGTAAGTTCTTCCCAACATGATCTATAGAACAATACAAACAAAATCCCAGTAAGTTATTTTGTGGAATTTAACAATTTAGATTTAAAACTGTCTAGAAGATAAAAGGACTCAAAACAGACAAGATATTCTTTAAAAAAAAAAAATTGAGAAACGTGCCCTACCATATATCTAGACATAAACTACAGTAATTAAGAGAGTATAGGATTGGCCCCAAACAGATTCATACGAATATAGAAATTTGATATAGATATGATGATAGAACACTTGGTGTTCCATATAAGAAAAAATAAATAAAATTGAAGCCTTTCGTCACATAATCCCTAACAATCAATTTTAAGTGGAATAAGGATCTAAATGAAAAAGGCACATTACACATTTGAAATAAAATATCCATTAATATCTTCCTGACCTTGACCTAAGACAGTATTTCATAAACAGGTGCAAAAAATACTAACAATAATGGGCCATTTATAATTATTAACTACATGGCATAGCCACTTGGGAAAATAGTATAGAGGTTCCTCAAAAAGGTTAAAAATAGAACTACCCGCCCCCATGTTTATAGCAGCACTATCAACAATAGCCAAAGTATGGAAAGAGCCCAAATGTCCATCGATGAATGAATGGATAAAGAAATTGTGCTATATATATACAATGGAGTATTACTCAGCAATCAAAAATGAAATCTTGCTATTTGCAATTACGTGGGTGGAACTGGAAGGTATTATGCTAAGTGAAATTAGTCAGTCAGAGAAAGACAAAAGTCATAATGACTTCACTCATATAAGGACCTTAAGAGACAAAACAGATGAGCATAAGGGAAGGGAAACAAAAATAATATAAAAACAGGGAGGGGGACAAAACATAAGAGACTCATAAATATGGAGAACAAACAGAGGGTTACTGGAGGGGTTGTGGGAGGGGGATGGGCTAAATGGGTAAGGGGAATTAAGGAATCTACTCCTGAAATCATTGTTGCACTATATGCTAACTAATTTGGATGTAAATTTTAAAAAATTAAAAATTAAATTAAAAAATTAAAAATAAAAGGTGAGAAGTCTGAGACAAAAAAAAAAAAAATAGAACTACCCAACGATCCAGCAACTACACTACTATTTACCCAAAGGACATACGAATACTAATTCAAAGGGATACATGCACCCCAATATTTATAGCAGCATTATCTACCACAGCCAAATTATATAAACGGTCCAAGTTATCCATCGATTGATGAATGGATAAGAAGATGTGGGATATTATACAATGGAATATTACTCAACCATAAAAAAGAACAAAGTCTTGCTATTTGCAATGATGTAAGTGGGGCTGGAGAGTATAATGCTAAGCAAAATAAGTCACTCAGAGACAAATGCCATATTATTTCACCCATATGTGTAGTTTAAGAAATAAAACAAATGAGCAAAGGGGAAAAAAGAGAGAGAGACAAACCAAGGAACAGACTCGTAACTGTAGAGAATACACTGATGTTTACCAGAGGGGAGGTGGGTGGAGGGATGGGCAAAATAGGCAAAGGGGATTAAGGAGGGCATTTGTGAAGAGCACTGGTTGATGTATCAAAGTGTTGCATCACGACATTGTACACCTGAAACCAATTTAACACTGTATGTTAACTGCCTGGGATTTAAATTAAAAAAACTTAAAAAAATGAAACTCTAAATCAAAATGGCAAACATTCGAGAGGTAATTGCATAAAGAGGTCATCAGACCAGTAAACCATTCACAGTGCAGTAACATGTCACCTGCAGGGTGACTTTAATTCTGACTCTTTAACTGGCAGAGCCAAGGAAGGGACTCTGAAAGATAAGTATGTGTTCTCAAACATCATATAACCACACCTTTCCAGGCTTTATGGTTAAGAAATTCTAAACGGGGAGGGGGGGAGGGGTGTCTGGGTGGCTCAGTCAGTTAAGTGTCCAACTCTTGGCTTTGGCTCAGGTCACAATCTCACAGTTTGTGAGTTTGAGCCCCACATTGGGCTCTGTGCTGACAACATGAAGCCTGCCTGGGATTCTCTCCCCCTCTCTCTGCTCCTCCCCCACTTGTTCTCTCTCTTTCAAAAATAAATAAAGAAGCTTTAAAACAAGAAAAATACGAAACACAGTGGCCCCGATAAACAACTTCGGTGAACATTTTTCAAATCTCCACAATAAATCTGCCCCACCTCATGAGTTCTCATTATACCTTTCTGCCATGGAACTCCTCCTTCTGTGGATTCTGACAAATAATATTGCTCTGACCAGCCTTTTCCAGCATGCTTTTCTCCCACTTTTCCTCCAACAATAGCCCTCACCAGAGGCGTCAAGTCGGGCCTCTCCTGCTAGCTCCCTCACTGAGCCACCATCAGCTGTTTGATTCGGAAGGAAGCTTGTGGAAGCCTCCTTCCACAGAAGAGGAATCTGGACCCAGAATCACACGGCCCTTTGGGCGGAGCTTGGACTAGACCAGGCTCCAGGGCTTCCTCCCAACACCTGCATCACTCTCCTCTCTCCTGCTGCCCACCCATGGCCGGCTTCCAGAATGGGAGTGGGGGTCACACAGAGAGAGGAGATTTCTGTTCATAACACAAGCAGAGCAAACCTGAGGAGCAAGATCTAAAACGATACACCGGCGAGAAAATGAACAATAATGTGGTCCGACTCAGTTCTCCATCTTCCTGGGATGTAGTTTCTGCGCAGACAGCCTGAGCAGAGCTCAGAAGCCCAGGCGGGGAGAGGATGTTTCCAGAGTCGGCCAAACTGGGCTGCTGGGGAAAGAAGCTCATGCCAGACATGCCTTGGTGACTTGAGATCTTGGCTCCGGCACTTTGTCACCAAGGATTAGATTACCCATGGGTTTATGACCTATATTGCACCTTGTCCAGGGCTTGGAACTCAGATGTTAATATGAGGGTTTTTTTTATATGAAATTTATTGTCAAATTGGTTTCCATACAACACCCAGTGCTCATCCCAAAAGGTGCCCTCCTCAATACCCATCACCCACCCTCTCCTCCCTCCCACCCCCCATCAACCCTCAGTTTGTTCTCAGTTTTTTAACAGTCTCTTATGCTTTGGCTCTCTCCCACTCTAACAATATGAGTTTTTATTTGATCCCTGAATCCTCGATCTGCTACTACATCTATTTCAAAACCAAGGGATCACTGTGGGTGTCCTGTAACAGCACAGAGGCTAAAGTATAAGGGGAGTAGCCATCTAGTACAAAATAAGTAAGCTCTTCTTTTTGAAAATAATTCCACAGCATGCCTCATAAAGATTAAGTGAATGAACCTAGCCTGTTGCCTTGATTCTTAACTTTATTTTCTGAATATTTTGTAGACAGAAAAGTGACTTCTCCAACCTGGGGACACCTGAATATCCAAGTACAAGAAGCTAACAGATCACCCTATTAATTCAATGTAAAAAGATTTTCTCTAAGACACATTATACGAAAACATCAAACCAAAGATAAAGAGAATCCTAAAAGCAGCCAGAGGAGAAGAAAACAGCCAGAGGAAGAAAAACATTATAACCTACAAAGGAATGTCCATTAAGCTACCAGCAGATTTCTCCAAAGAAACCCTACGGACCAGGAGAATGCAACAGGACACATTCAAATATTCAAATTAAAAAAAAAAAAAAGCAAAGGATATTCCATCTGGCAAAGTTGTCCTTCACAAGTAAAGGCAGACTTTTCCAAAATATTTCCCAAATACTTGCCTTGCAAGAAATGTTCAAAGGAACTATCAAGCTGAAATGAACAGATATAAATTAGTGACACAAAAACATACCAAATTATACAACACAATAGTAAGGTGAAATATAAAGTCAGATTTCAAAAACTAATTCTATAATACAATGGTGTGAAAATCACTTAACTGCAACAGTTGAAGGAAAAAGTATTAAAATAACAATATATACAGTAATTTGTTAATGAATACACAATATAAAAAGAAGTAAATTGTGATATCAAAAACACAAAATAGAGGAGTAAAGGGTGGATATCTTATATGCAACTGAAGTTGCTATCAACTTGAAATAGATTGTTTTATCTCTAAGATATTTTATGTAAGCCTCATAGTAACAACAAAGCAGAAACGCAGAGTCGATTCTCAAAGGCATACCACCACAGAAAATTACCTTTTACAAAGGTAGGCAGAAACGGGGGCACCTAGTTGGTTCAGTAATTTAAGAATCTGACTCTTGATTTTGGCTCCAGTCCTGATCTCAGTTTGTGACATCAAGCCCCTTCTCTCTCTCCCCTCTGCCCTTTCCCCCTCTCATTCTCTCTCTCTCTCTCTCTCTCTCTCTCTCTCTCTCTCTCTCTCTCTCTCTCAAAATAAGTAAATAAACATATTTAAAAAAAGGTAGGCAGAAACAGAAGAAACAATGGAAATTCAAAACAGACCAAAAGCAATTAACAAGATAAACTATAAATTATATCAATAATTCATTCTAAATGTTAATGGGTTAAATTCAATCAAAAAGGACATAGTGACTGATTGGAATAAGAAAAAAGAAGACCCAACTATGCCTACAGGAGACACATTTCGGATTTAGGGGCAAATATGGGCTCAAAGTAAATCAATAGAAAAGAAATTCCAAAACAAAAGAAAGCAGGGGTAGCTATACTTATATCAGAATAGATTTTAATCCAAAAATGGTAACAAAGGACAAAAAATTGTATAGGGATAAAGGAATCAATCCATCAAGAAGATATGACAAATATAAGCATTTGTACTTCACCTCCAAGAGATACTGCCATTCTAGCAATGCCCTACTGTCATGAAACAAATCTCCTATTACGGAATTTTAGGCATTGGAATTAAATTAATGGGGTAGGGACACCAAATGAAGTAAAAATGCTTTCCTGTGACTCCCACAAGACCACATCAGTAGGAAAGCAAAACATAAACTTCATTCTCCAAGTCCACAGACTTTCCACACACCATATGCTAACACCAAAAGGCAAAATGCATGGACCCAAGGCTGTACAGGCAGAAGATGATAGGATGGGAATTCCAGATGGAAATTCCAGTCTAGATGATCCCTCCTGAAATCTGTGCACTTTGCACTATGGACAACAGGAGAAGAGATGCAACTCAATTTGAAAATTCTCCAAAATACAGACAGCAATGAAAGAGCTACAACTGATAACATGGAGTATAAGGGGCTCATTTATCTACCACAAAAAAATATATATGAATAAGTTAACTTTTGTTCTGTTCTTTACATTTGACCAAAAACAGAATATGCATATATAGTCCTGTTCTTAAGAATTTTTTTTCATTTTTTCATTTTTATCCCACTTCTGAGTTCACTTTCTTCTCCCACAGCTTCCTCATGGCATTTTTCACCTCTGCATTTCTGAGTGTGTAGATGATGGGGTTCAACATGGGGGTGACAACTGTGTAGAACACGGCCACCAGTTTGTCCTCAGTGAAGGTGGAGGAGGGTCGCATGTAGAGGAAGATGGCAGGTCCAAAGAACAAGAGGACCACTGTGATGTGAGAGGCACAGGTGGAGAGGGCTTTGCGCCTCCCCTCTGCAGAATGGTTCCTCAGGTTGTACAGGATGACAATATAGGAGGACACCAAGATGAGGAAGGAGAAGACGGAGATTAATCCACTGTTGGCCAACACAATAACCCCCTCCACAGAAGTGTCAGTGCAGGCAAGCTTGAATAATGGATGGAGGTCACAGAAGTAGTGTTCAATCACATTGGGACCACAGAACGGCAGCTGAACAGTAACAAGGATCTGGACCATGGAGTGAATTATGCCCCCGAGCCAGGAAACAGCCACCAGAAGACGACACACAAACTGGCTCATGATGGTGGTGTAGTGAAGAGGTTTGCAAATGGCCACGAAGCGGTCATAGGCCATTACCGTCAGCAGGAAGATCTCAGTAACTCCAAAGAAGTGGAAGAAGAATATCTGAGCCACACAGCCCTCCAGGGAGATGGTTTTAATCTTGGCAAGTAAGTCTGTGATGAATTTAGGGACAACAGTGGAGGAGTAAGTGATCTCCACCAGGGACAAGTAGCTAAGGAAGAAGTACATGGGGGAACGCAGACTCTTACTGACATTGACTGTCAGAACAATGAGACCATTGCCCACCACTGTCGCCAGGTACACAGGAAGAAACATCACAAAGCATGCCCTCTGCACTTCTGGATCCTGGAAAAGACCGACGATAATTAACTCGGTCACATTATTTGTACTCGCCATGGAATCTAATCAGGTGTTCTGGGCACAGGTAATGAGAGACCTGCAATAAAACAGAAACTGATTGCAATCAGTTCACCTCATTTATAGCACGTTAGACAGTATAAACCACTTTGCCCATTCATTTAGCCCATATGTACTTATTCAGCATTAAATATAGACAATCTAATGACAGCTCATATATTAGAAAATTATGGCTCAGGGAGATGGTTATTTACCCAGAATCACACAGAAAGCGGTGAATTCTGGGCCTCAGAGCCAGGCTTTCAGACTTCAGCCAGTATTCTTTCTAGTTCGCTACAAGAGATTCTGAATTTGGGGAGCCATTCAACTTCATAGCCTTTATTATCTTCATTGCATTTGAATAGCTCTCTTCTGTTGGGGAATCTTCATGAGACACTTCTACTCCTGAATTCCTTGTTTCCTTAATTTCTGCCTTGAGAAACATCTTCCCACAGATAATTCTTCCCTTTCCAGAAGGTCCTGAGTATACTGTCCTTCATTCAGAGGTCAGAATCTTCTGCCAGTCTTCAGCTTCGATGACTGTTTGTATGACAAATGCTCAAATCCTGGACAGAATTCAACTTACTAGTTTGTCTCCATCATTTCATGTGACTTTCACATCTATTTCCCCACTGCTCAAACTACTGAGATATCCTGAATTCAAAGAGATTGCCCTCTGAGAGCATTGTTATGGCTAGCCAGCCTGCCTGCTCTGGCTCTGTGTTGATAGTTAGCAGCAAAGTGTACAAGAGTTAAGATGTCTCTATGAGCTACTCCCCTGGCACAGATAATTACCGAGCACCTCTAATATATGTATAAACACACTAGACTATACAGAATAAATACAGATCTAATATTCGCCTCAAGCTAACAATGTCATGTGATTTAAAGTAGTCTCTAGATTAAGGTGCCATGTTAGGAATTTTTTCCACCACATACGACCCATGAAAAACATGGATGAAAAATCATGATACCTTGATTCTCTGTTCTAAATTTAATCTCCACTCTTTTCCCCCATAACCCTGATTTCATACTGAAATTTTTAAGAAATATACTTAAGAACTAAAAACACACCTGGACATCAAGTACCAGAATCCACAGAGAAAACAAAAGTCAGTGATACGGACAGATCAGAACACAGTACTGTGAGCCAGAGTTCCTCATATAAGCACACATGTTGAAGTTT
Source organism: Felis catus (assembly GCF_018350175.1). NCBI lineage: Eukaryota > Metazoa > Chordata > Mammalia > Carnivora > Felidae > Felis > Felis catus. Next base: position 100,090,284 of record NC_058377.1, on the reverse strand, counting down.
AAAACTAAATAAAAATCATTGAACCTTAAAATAATAAAGCAATTCGGGGCGCCTGGGTGGCGCAGTCGGTTAAGCGTCCGACTTCAGCCAGGTCACGATCTCGCGGTCCGTGAGTTCGAGCCCCGCGTCAGGCTCTGGGCTGATGGCTCAGAGCCTGGAGCCTTTTTCAGATTCTGTGTCTTCCTCTCTCTCTGACCCTCCCCCGTTCATGCTCTGTCTCTCTCTGTCCCAAAAATAAATAAACGTTGAAAAAAAAATTTTTTTAATAAAAAATAAAAAATAATAATAATAAAGCAATTCATGTTCTAGAGCAATAAAAATTGTAGGCTTAATAACCCAACATGAAAATGAACTTCTCTAAGAAATATACCTGTATCGCAATAGAAAATGGGCAAAAGAGAGAGATTCACAAAAGAATAAGTAAAAATATCAGTATACATATGGAAAGATTTTAAGACTCATTAATAATCAAATGCTCATAAAACCATCCAAGATGCCCAGGCTATAGCTCTGAGATCATATTTGACCCATGCCTTCCCTCATGCCCACACCAGTCATCATCACACCCCTTTAATTTCTCATTAAACCATCCCCCTGTGTGCCCTTTCTCTCCATTCTTCCCGCCACCCCTTCTCACATTCTCTCAGCAGATGCCCAGATTACCAATACCTCTTCATCTCCAGATGCCCTTGCCATCCATCCCACACACTGCAGCCAGAAAATTGTCTCCTAGATCTTTCTTTCCTCGGATCCTCCCCTGCGTGGGAATAGCTGGAGGAAAACCTGAACTCCTACAATTCACTTTTAAAGATTTTCACACACTGAGCCACCTCAGCAATCATCCTCTTACCCCCTAAACTTCAACTCGCCTCTTTCAGGTTCTCTCCCTGTCCCATAGCCCACCCTGCTTATTCTCGCAACAGAGCCTCCTTTTCCAGATATGCCCTCTCCTTGCCCTTCCAACACTACCCACCTTCCAACTCAGTCCCGGTCTGGTGTGTTGAACAAAGCTTGCATTTAATACTCCAACCCATCTGCACCTTCTTGTCCCTGAGCGTTGGAAAATACTTTGGTGATTATACTTCAGTGTACTTCATGTTACTTCTCTACCCAAAATCTACCAATATCTCCCTATTGCCCACAGCCTAAATTATAACATTCTTAGCATAAAGTCCAGGTCCTGCTTGAACTGGCCATTGCTTATTTTTGCACCCATGTCATTCCCAAATGACTGTTACACACCTATTTCCTATTCCAAGGTGACTTTCTCCCTTCTCTGTGTTTAGTGTTCCTTCTTTCTAATTGCACAAAGACTATCACTCCACCAGGAATAATATATTCTCTCCTTTGTGCTCCTATGGTTTGTTATCATACTTCTTTTATACAAATTAACAGGTTGCTATATAATTATAGCTTTGGGGACTGTATCTTCTACTAAGAAATATACCATCATAATAATCAAATATATCTGTTTAATATTCTTAAATCTTTTTTATTAACTGCATTTTTCATTAATAATGATGTCGAGCTCTACAATAGTACTTGTGCCATATACTTTACAAATGTTCTAGATACATTATGGATTTGACTCTCACAATAAACCCATGATTTGGGGGTTAATTTCACCCCCTTTTATACATAGGAGAAAACAGAATCAAAGAGAAATGAATTACCTGGCCAGAAGCTCCACAGTGGTGGAGTCAGGATTCCAATCCAAGTAGCCTCACCATAGATCCAGAGCTCTACAATCACTGCCCTATACAATTTCTAAGTACATAACACAGAAGTGAAGAGTTAAAATTAAATATGTTCTGGGGCACCTGGGTGGCGCAGTCGGTTAAGCGTCCGACTTCAGCCAGGTCACGATCTCGCGGTCCGGGAGTTCGAGCCCCGCGTCGGGCTCTGGGCTGATGGCTCAGAGCCTGGAGCCTGTTTCTGATTCTGTGTCTCCCTCTCTCTCTGCCCCTCCCCCGTTCATGCTCTCTCTCTGTCCCAAAAATAAATAAACGTTGAAAAAAAAAAATTTAAAAAAAAATTAAATATGTTCTAAACTGAGGGTTGATGGGAGGTGGGAGGGAGGGGAGTTTGGGTGATGGGTATTGAGGAGGGCACCTTTTGGGATGAGCACTGGGTGTTGTACGGAAACCAATTTGACAATAAACTTCATATATTGAAAAAAAATTTAAAAATTTAAAAATTTAGAAATTTAAAAAAATTAAAAACATAATAAAAAAAGAAAAAATAAAATTAAATATGTTCTTTCATGAGAGGTCTAAGGTATATTTTTGTTGGTCTACACAAACATATACCTTTTATCTAGGCATGAACTTAACTGTTTGTTTTCTTATCCATTCCTGAAACTAAGGAAAATATAATGGGACCAATCTGAGAGATCACTAGAGGCAAGAAAAAAATCATGTTAGGTCAAGTTTTTCCAGGCGTTATCCCAAGGAGATAAAATACTTGATAGTCTTTCTCTCTGAAAACCACCTTTTCATTTCAGTCATTTCTGTCTTTTCTGCATTAATTCCTCTCTCTGCTCTCTGCCACCAGCCATTCCCACCATCTCTCCCACAGAGCTAATAAGAAATACTTCCTCTCTCCCACAATACTGCCTTACCAAGACACATGGAAAGAAAATGTGATGAACATGTAAAAGCCTAAATCAGCATAAGAGCCTGCAGACTCTACATCACGTGACCTCCTGGATTCTGGACCACAGAAGAATAGAATGCAGACAATGCCCAGAATTCAATGTAAGAAAGAGCTTGATGTGCCAATGTGACTGATCTCAGATGACCTAGAGAAACTTCCATTCCAAGCACACACTCCCACTTCATAATTCCCAAATGGGACCTCAAAGAGTCCCAAAATTGGAAAGATCTTTGAAATCATCAAATTTTATATCATATATATTTAACAATAAAAACAAAGGAATAAATTTAACCCATAGCCTCATCCCTGGTGCACACCCCAAAAAGTACTCCATACCAAACCACCTCCTTTAAAATTAAAACTTGTGGCTTAAAGAAAGGAACTGACTTGCTCAACATCATATGCCTTGTGCCTTCCTTCCAGCCATATCACTTACCTGGTGTGGTTTTGTTCTGCCTTGGAACAAGGAATTGGGTCAGATGGATCTCAAGTGTACTCAAGTGCCTCTAGCTCAGCATGAAGGTAGTCACTCTGTTAGAATAACTCATTTTCAAGGCAGTGATCTGGTTCAGTGAGATGGAGCATTAGGTTCCTCTCTGGAAGTCATGATCACTGGACAAGTAAGGTGCTTTGGCTAATACTCCCCACCTAGCTGATTTCTCACGGAAGGGTCCAGCGAGCACAGTTCGTCACACTCAACTAAGCCCCTAAGAGTGGTGAAAATATTTAGAGCTTTTAATCAAACCTCCTCTATTTACAAATGAGGCAACAGACACTGAGAGAGATCAATTGCTTCCCAAAGCCACACATTAGATACTTGACAGGTTAATAACTTGGAAATCACTAAGCTACCTTCTGATGGCCCTGGGTGGTTGCTGCTACAGCAATTCAAGAATCAGGTCTTGCCCCCTAGAACAAAACACCATGTTCCTGGGGGCTTTTAGAGAACAAATGATGGCATCTAAGATGAATCACAGAAGAGTAAAGTTCAGATGATCTGGATCTGGGTTGATATTTGGATAATATCTAAGAAACAAATAAAAGCCACAGGAATCAGCAAACTCAGAGAATTTAAGATGCTATGTTTTATGTAGAAAATGTACCCACCGAGTCCAAGGGTTCTGACTAAATGCTTAGATCCCTGAACTATTTAAAATAAACTAAGCCACACACTATCATCAAGGGAACAACTTCCCCATGGAATTTCTTTTCTCTCGGGTGAAACACTGCCAAATAAACTATGATTCGGAAAGGTTCAAAATCTGTTTCAATTAGTTTAGTGAGATTTCTGTGAAGTTTTTGCACCAAATAATGAGGTGCAAAAGAGAATAGAGAAGAATAATAAACAGAAGAAAGTTGAAGGAAGGACATAAAGGGAATTTTTTTTCCAGACTGAACTACTGAGAACAGAAAGGAGAATGAAGAGAGAGGAAAGTGAGGACTGCACAGGGGCCAGGACAGCGGGGCTCTAGTTCTGATCATAAATAATCTAGTAACTAACTTGAACGCGTCATTTACCTCTCCACTTCTCCCCCCACCCCCACCCCCAACCTTGTTCTGATTCTATAGAAAATGACTGAGTGAAGCTGGATTATCCACACGGTACCTGCCAATGTGAACATTTATGGATTCATATATAGGTCACTGAGATCCTAGTTCCTCACCATCTATCAGTCTCTGGCATATAGTGCATGTTCATTAAGTCATGTTGACTTAGTCCATACGACCCAAAGCAATCCACAGATTCAATGCAATCCCAATCATAATTCCAATGGCATTTTGCACAGAAATTTTCCTAAAATTTGTATGGAAACAAATAGAACCCACTATAGCCAATTGTTAGAACTAATAAATGAATTCAGTAAAGTTTTAAGATAAAAGATCAATATACAAAACTCAGTTGTGCATCTATATACTAATAATGGAACTATCTGAAAGAGAAATTAAGAAAAAAATCTCATTTATGATTTCATTTAAAGGTATACAATACTTGGGAATAATTTTAACCAAGTTGGTGGAAAGATCTATGCACTGAAAACTATAAGACACTGATGAAAACACTAGAGACACACATAAATTAGAAAATATTCCATTCTCATAGATTGAAACAATAAATATTATTAAAATGTCCATACTACCCAAAGTAATCTACAAATTCAATGAAATCCCCATCATAATTCAAATGGCATTTTTCACAGAAATATAAAAATCTGACCTAAATTTGGCACAGAAACAAAGAAAACCCTCCAGAGCCAGAAAAATCTTCAGAAAGAACAAAGCTCGAAGCATCATTTTTATTTCAAACTTTATTACAAACACATAAATCAATAGAATAGAATAGAATAGAATAGAATAGAATAGAATAGAATAGAATAGAGAACCCAGGAACAAGCGCATGCATACATAGTATTTATGACAAGTCGCCAGGAGTATACAATGGGGATAGGATAGCCTCCTCAATAAAAAGTGTTTGGAAATCAGGATAGTCACACACAAAAGAATGAAACTGGGTCCCTTCTTACCATACACATATATCAACTCAAATGGATTAAAGACTTGAACATAAGACTTGAAACCATATCGTGAGTTTGAGCCCCACATTAGGCTCTGCATTGATGGTGCAGAGCTTGCCTGGGATTCTCTCTCCCTCTCTCTCTCTCTCCCCCTCTCCTGCTCACCCTCTCAGTCTGTCAAAATAAATCATAAATAAACTTTAAAAAGCAAAAGACTGGAAACAATAAAAATCCTAAAAGAAAAATCGGGAGAATGCTCCTTGACATAAGTCCTGACCTATGGTTTTTTTGGATTTGACACCGATTTTAAAAAAGCAGAAATAAACAAGTGGGGCTACATCAAACTGAAATCTTATGCACTATAAAGGAAACCAACAACATGATAAAGCAACCTAAAGAATGAGAGGAAATAGCTATAAATCCTATACCCGATAAAGGGTTAGTATCCAAAATATATAAATAACTTATTTGACTCAATAGTCAACACACACACATACACACACACACACACACACACACACACACTAAAATGTTGGGCAGAGAAATGAATAATGAATAGAAAGTTTTCCAAAGAAGACATACAAATAGTCAACAAGTACATGAAAAGGTGCTCAATGACACTAATCATCAGAGAAATGCAAATAAAAACCACAATGAGCTACTGCTTCACACCTCGCTATTATCAAAAAAGACAAGAAATAACAAGTGTTGGTAAGGATGTAAGGAAAAGAACCTTTGTACACTGCTGGTGGGACTGTGAATTGGTACAGCCACTATGGAAAACAGTATGAACATTCCTTAAAAAGAATTAAAAATAGAATTCCTATATGCACCAGCAATCCTCCTTCTGGGTATTTATTCAAAGGAAGGAAAACAGTATTATCAGGGAGATATCTGCACTCCCATGTTTATTGTAGCATTATTCACAATAGCCAAGATATGGAAACAACCTAATGGTTGTTAACAGATGATTGGATAAAGAAGATGCGATAGATATATAGATACATACATACACACATACACACACACATACACACACTGGAATATTATTCAGCCATGAGAAAGAATGAAATCCTACCATTTCATCAACATGGGTTGTCCTTAAGTACATTATACTAAGTGAAATAAGTCATACAGTAAAAGACAAATACTGTATCATATCACTTACACAAAATCTAAAAAAAAAAAAAGTAAATCTAAGAAAACGCGGAGAAACAGCAAAATAGTGGGTATGAGGGGCGAGGTGATAAAAGAAACAGAGATATTGTCAAAGGGTGCAAACTTTCAGTTATAATATTAACAAGCTCTGGAGATCTAATCCAGAGCATGGTGATATAGTTAATAACACTGTTTTATATAGTTGAAAGGTGCTAAGAGTAACTCTTAAATGTTCTTACACAAAAAAGAAATGATAAATGTGTCACGGGATGGAGGTGTTTGCTAATGCTATGGTGGTAATCTATTTGCAATATATAAATGTATCAAACCAACACCTTGCATGCCTTAAATTTACACGTCATAAACTACATGCAAATAAATCTGGAAAAAATAAAGATGCTATTTATAATAGCAGCAAAGCCATAATGTTCCTAAGAATACATCTAATCAAAGGAGCTGGGTGCAGCAATTTATCAACCTGATTTAAAACATTAAACACCACCAAAATAAAGAACATGACAAAGAATGTCAAGGTGTGTTCAGAACCTTGTCCAGATCTCTATCCTTTTTTTTTTTTTTAACCCATAACCCTTTATATACTTTGCCAACAATTAACACATATTGTCTTGGGGCTGGAGTCAATTTTCCCTATATTATACACAGACATAAGTATCTGGGAATTTATGCCTCAACCCAAACCCAGAGAAGCCCTTAGCTAATGTCTAAACAGTCTGGGAGTATCAAAACTCCACTCACTTGCTTCTAATCACACTCCAGGCATAATTTACACTCCAGAGTTCTGCAAAATCAGTCTGAAGTGACCCTCTGCTGGAATTCACCTGAAACTGCATCCTTGTTCATATTTCTCTCTGTCCTGCTTCCTCTACTCCCTTAACAGTTTTCCTGGGAACAAATGTTTCATAAATCACTTATTAGTCACAGAACTCTATGCCTTTAGATTTTTCAGAAGACTTTGTTTACATTAACACATAAGCAAATCAGAGTTACCCCAATGTAAGTTCTTCCCAAAGATCTATAGAACAATACAATTCAAAACAAAATCCCAGTAAGTTATTTTGTGGAATGTGACAATTTAGATTTACAACTGTCTAGAAAATAAAGACTCAAAACAGACAAGGTATTCTTTTTTTAATGTTTATTTATTCAAATATTTATTTTATTTTATTTTTTAGAGAGAGCACAAGGAGGAGAGGAGGGCAGAGGGAGAGAGAGAGAATGCAGGCTCTATGTTCCACGTGGAACCTGACACGAGGCTCAATCCTACGATCCTGGGATCATGACCTGAGCTGAAATCAAGAGTTGGACACTCAACCTACTGAGCCACCCAGGTGCCCCAATGTGTATTTATTTTTGAGAGAGAGACAGAGCGTGAACACGGAACAAGATATTCTTTAAAAAATAGAATTAGAGAAACTTGTCCTACCGGATATCAAGACATAAATTATAGTAATTAAAAGAGTGTAGGTTTGGTCCAGAAACAAACTCATGAAAATACAGAAACTTGGGGCGCCTGGGTGGCTCAGTCTGAGCGTCCGACTTCGGCTCAGGTCATGATCTCACGGTCCGTGAGTTCGAGCCCCGCGTCGGGCTCTGTGCTGACAGCTCAGAGCCTGGAGCCTGCTTCGGATTCTGTGTCTCTCTCTCTCTCTGCCCCTCCCCCGTTCATGCTCTGTCTCTCTCTGTCCCAAAAATAAATAAACGTTGGAAAAAAAAATTTTTTTTTTTAATTTTTAAGGGGCGCCTGGGTGGCTTGGTCGGTTAAGCATCCGACTTCGGCTCAGGTCATGATCTTGCGGTGCATGAGTTCGAGCCCCGTGTGGGGCTCTGTGCTGACAGGCTCAGAGCCTGTTTCAGATTCTGTGTCTCCCTCTCTCTCTGCCCCTCCCCTGTTCATGCTCTGTCTCTCTCTGTCTCAAAAATAAATAAACGTTAAAAAAAAATTTAGAAAAAATAAAAAATTTAAAAAAAAAAGAAAATACAGAAACTTGATATATGTCAGAAGTGGCACTGTAGACGAATGGAGAAAAGGACTATTCAATAAATGATGAAGGAATGTTTGGTTTTCCATAAGGGAAAAAATAAAATTGAATCCTTTCCTCCACAATGCCCAATAATCAATTTTAAGTAAAATAAGAAATTCAGTAAAAAGGCACAACTTTAAAATTCTGGAATATCAATTAATATCACCCTGACCTTGACCTAAGAAACTATTTCTTAAGGCACAAAAAGCACTAACTAACAGTAATGGAAATTTAAAACTATTATACACTGAAAACAAAAATGATAAACACAGCATAAAGTGAAAAGACAAGTTATGAGCTAAACTTATCATCAACATATCTGACAGAACATTAGCCAAAATATACACAAAACACTTAGAAACCCATTTTTTTTTTTCATTCAAGAAACTCAAGAGAACAACAAGCAAAAGATAATAATTGACAATTCACAGGGGAAAAAAGCAGCAGGTAGGACAAGAACCATGAAAATATTCTCAACCTCATTAGTAATCAGGAATTACATGCCACATATACCCTCTAGATTGGCAAAACCATTCAGAAGTCTTGGCAATACTACGTGTTGGCAAGAATGTACATCAACAAAATCTCTTATGCATTCCTAGTGGAATGAATACTACCACCACCGTTTGTTTTCAAAAGCAAGTTGACATTTTCGTTGTAAAGTTGAACATTTGCATACTCTTTAACACAGCAATTCCATCCCCGGGTATCTATCACAGGTGAACTTCTCCACATATTCAAAAACGCTCATGAAAGCACTCTTAGCATGAAAACAACCAAGGTAGATTGACAGAACAGGAAAATATTACATATTCACCCAATGGAATATTGTATACTGGGACAAACGGTGAAATACGGCGACAGGCAAAAACACGGATGAATCTCTGAAATTCATTCACGTTGAGGGGAAAAAAGCAAGTCCAGGAGACAATACATGTATAACAACGTTTTTATAAAATGAGAAACAAGCAAAACTGAATAAGTATTGTTAAGGCATACAGCCACATGTTGGAATATTTTCATAAAGTAAGGAAACTGAAAGCCTATCTTCAGTATATTGGTTATCATTTGTGAGAAACAGAATAGAGGAGAAGCACACAGATACAAATTATCGTTTTGGTGCTTGATTGGATATCAAATTCATGGATGTCGAGTAAATAATTATGTTTACAATGCGTGTGTCATGGGTTCCTTTGTCTCAAATATTTTTAAAGGCAGGTAAGAAAAAAATACTTTTTTTAATGTTTTATTTATTTTTTGAGAAAGAGAGCATAAGGGGGGGGGGGGTGCAGAGAGAAGGGAACCGAGGATCCAAAGTGGGCTCTGTACTGACAGGCTGACAGCAGAGAGCCTAACGTGGGGCTCACGAAACACAAGATCATGACCCAAGCTGAAGTCAGATGCTCAACCAACGGAGCCACCCAGGTGCCCAAAAATTACTTTCATGAAGGATATCTGCCTGAGGGCGGGGTGCATTTGAACTTCTAGTCACTTTCCTTTTCTGCCTTCACTGCAGGTGCTTCCAACCTCCAAGGAGTTCATGGTCCTTTCCCCAAAACCACAGCTCCCACAACATCCGTTGTCTACTCTCTCTCCAATGAGGCAGAAGAAATAAATGTGCAGTAAAAATTACATGTTGTTTACATTTGGAATTAAGCAGTCCTCCAGGGAGACTCCGTCCTGGAGGGTGAATGAAAGTTGACAAAAAAAAAAAGGTTATTAAATGGAGTTTAAAGAAAGCATAAGAGCGAGTGGCTTCAGGGTCCAGCCAAGAAGCTTCATCTATTTACAACTACCAGAATGTCTGTACTAGGAACATTAAGATGGGGTTTCACTGAGGGAAGAGGAGTAACTGGGAAACAATGAGATCTTCTTAATTTGATGGTGTTTTCTACGGTGATCAGGGCACTAACTAGCAATTGGAAGTCCTTGTATGTGACTCCATATAAGTAATTTGGCCTGTGTCTCTCTACACTTGCATTTATCTTCAAACCTGAACAGACATACATGTTCCTATTCTTCCAAGGACTTTTTTTTTTTTTTTAAGTTTTTTCAACGTTTATTTATTTTTGGGACAGAGAGAGACAGAGCATGAACGGGGGAGGGGCAGAGAGAGAGGGAGACACAGAATCGGAAACAGGCTCCAGGCTCTGAGCCATCAGCCCAGAGCCCGACGCGGGGCTCGAACTCACGGACCGCAAGATCGTGACCTGGCTGAAGTCGGACGCTTAACCGACTGCGCCACTCAGGTGCCCCAAACTTCCAAGGACTTTTAAAGGAATCATTTATTCAACACAGATAAAGCTGATCTATGAAAACTTCTCAGGATACTGTGCTTTTGAGGGGTCCACTGCTGTTTTATTGCTATTATTCTCATAGTCAAGATGAACATTTGTACTTAGATTAGGCATCAGACGGAACGGAGTTTTTCAACACTGCCATCCTCACCCAAACCCGATCACACTTCTGATGAGTATGTCAACTTCATGAGATTGTCCTCACAACTAAAGTGGTTAATACAGTCAAAACAGGGAGAACAGGGATTCCAGTCCGGTTCCCACTGAAGGAGCTTGGAAGTCTCCACTCCATCCTAAGCAAAAAAAAAAAGCTGAACAGACTGAAAAGCCAACAACTCCTCTTGGGTCCGTAAGAGGGAGTACACAGGGCAAACCGCTGCCCCCAAGACTAGGGAGAAGACGGAGGAACGCGGGGGTTGCAGCCTCCCAGAGCAGAGATGCATAAGAGGAAACCACAGCAGCGATCAGGGCCGGAGTAGGAAAACCTGAACTATAATCAGTGAAGCGCGGGTGGCTCAGCATGAACAAGTCTGGGAGTTAAAAACCCCAGAAAACCCAGTAAGGAGGCCGCCCACAATATTGCGAGATTTACCTCCAGGAGCTCGACCAGGTGCCCACAGTCAATATCAGAGAAAAATCCCCTCGTACTTCCAGCAGGGAGAGGAAAAGAAAAGGAACCGTGTTTAAATGTACCAGAACGCCTGTTCTTCACAAGGCCCGCACTCAGGGGAAACTAGTTAACCAGCACTAACCTGGGGGAAGGGGGAACACCCAGCTCCTGTCAGCTGCAGACACCCTCTCTGAGGGGAGAGAAAACAAAACTGCGAAACTCTTGTGAAGTTCACAGTCGGAGACAGAGACTCACTAAAAACACTTAGAATAGAGTCTGGCATACTGGAAGAATTCAGTAACAGTAACTTTTATCACCCACGTAAATGTAAGTTTCATGAATGAAAAGATTTTTGTCGCTGCTTTTCTGCTGTCCCTCTAGCTCCTACCCAGGAAAGGCACCAGGGCCATGGTCTGGGGCCTGGGCCCCTCCTTCCTTCCGTCCTTCCCCCACCTTCCCAGCCAGGTGGAAAGTTTAGTCTCTGAACCTCCAAAGTAAGGACACAGGGCAGAAAGGAAGGGGGACCGGAAGTAGCAAAAAGCCCAGGACCTGTTCCTTGCAGACCTGCCCCTCAACCCCACCGCAGCCTGCCGAAAATAGAGGGTCGGGGGGGACAGCCAACGCTGAGGACCAGAGCCTCCCATACACCTTCACCTCACCCCAGGCTCCACCCTAATCCACACTCTCACCTCAGAGGCCTTTGTTTTGTTCCCCAAATTCAGCCACCACTCTGAGGAAGGGCTGGGTGGCCTGCATTGAATAAACTCAAAGCCAGATGGAAAAAAATAAAAATAAAAAAATGTACTTACCACATGTTAAGTCATCGATAAACATTTGAGAAGCGAATTAATCCACCTGGCATTTAGGAGAGTAGTCAGGGTTTTAGGACAACAGGACCACAGCATAAACAGTGTGGGAGCGACCTCTGCACAACAGACTTTCATATAGGACTTTACAAAGCAACTTTCCGAAGACGCTGGAAGCTCGTATTGTTACTGTCTCCATTTGGAAATGAGGAAATTGACACCCAACAGGGGCGAATGACCCGTGAATGGTTAATTGTTGCAGAAGGTCATTGAGAGGTCATGACTGCTGGTTGGCCCTCAGGCTGTATCCAAAGAATTGGAGGATCCCCACCAGCCCCTCTCCAATGAACATTCTCTCTGCCCACCTTCCCTCAGCCGCTTCCGAGCACTCACCTTGAGAGTGTAAGGAGTTATTGAAACCATCTGGACTAATGGTCTCTGTATAACCTTTTAAGATTCTGGCAGCAGGTGCGGAAATCTACTGGTCTGGGTCCCACTTAAGACAGCCTCCTATGTAACTTATTAAACCTGCTCATTAAACCTGCCCCTACTGATCTGGAGCGGCCTCTTTCTTTGGCCTCTCCCTGCCCGAAGGGCGGTTTGCAAACCAACATTAATTAAGCAAGATGTCCAGTGCAGCCCTCCTAATCCATTCTGCATAAACTTTCCCTCTCGCAGCAAAACGAAGGAAGACAGAAGGGGATAAATGGGAGCTGATGAAATTACGAAGTGGGGTTCATGAGCAAACGGCTAAGAAAGAATTCTTGAGACATTTTGGTGCAAAAAGGTGATTTTATTATAGCACAGGGACAGGACCCCTGGGCAGAAAGAGCTGCACTGGGGTTATGAGGAGTGACTCATAGACTTTTAAGTTTGGGGAGGGAGGGAGGGAGGGTAGAGATAGTTTCAAAGGAATTTCTGTATGGTGAAAGCAGGGTCTTACAAGACCCTGAAGATTTAGCTATTGTCAAGGTAAGGTTGCCTTTAATTTTTAATGAAATGTAGACATTAAGGCAGCAAGAAACTCCTTGAGGCAGTTATTCACTGTAGGTCTCTGGTATCAGTGCAATGCAAGCTGTAAGGAGATTTAATTTAAACTACATTTTTCTTGTCTTTGTTGCCCTCATCAGGGGCCACAGTCCCTGCTCTGCTGGAGAGAGAAAAGTGCTGACAACTAGCCTTCCCCGGCTCTGTTCTCCATCCTCACTGGTCACCACCAATCCTTGGTCCTTCAAAACTTCCTGGTCCGTCCTGCCCAGTGTCCATTCACTCAGTTGTTAACCTTAAAAATAAAACTGCCCATTATCTTACCAGCAAAAACCGGTTTAAAGGGGAATAGCACAGAATTGCAACCCAGAATTAGATAACCATGGGAAACCACAGATAAATCCCTGAAATTAAGGAAAGGAACACTCTTTTATAGAGGAAGGGGGGGGGGTGTGGGGGGCAGTGGCTGTTCTAAACACAAAATTCATTGGAGTAAACTGGGAGTTCTCAGCATAGTGTCTTTTCATTGGCTGAGCTGTGGCTGTCTCTCATTTGTTGGGCTGCTGCCTGGAGCAGAGCGGACTTTCTTCCTCCTGCAGGGATAGTAAAGCTGTATGGCCTTCTACCGTCCTCTTTTCCTGTGGACTCTGCTTTTGAGGACCATGGTGATAGGGCATGAGTGCTCCCCCTGCTGGCCTCCTGACTCCATTTCAGTGAGGACCCCCTGTATTAATTTTCACACGGTCTTTGTCAAGATGTTCTGAGGTGAGGAGTGCCCTGAAAGTGGACTTAGGGGACCTACATTCTGGTCTTCACCTGGCTCAGGGTCTATTTGGTGACTTGGGGTCAATCCTATAACCTCTCTACACTTATTTATTCATCTGCCGGCTGAGAGCATGAAATGAAGGACCACAAATAAAGTGACTTGGAGGTCATGAGAGAATAAATGTCATTGAGCACTATGTTAGCCACAATAAAGGAATTATGTAGTAGTATTCTCCATGGTTGTAGATGAGCTACTCAGCCTTCCTGGAGGTTCCCTCAATTATAGACCTCACAGGTTTCCTGAATGAGCCCTTCGGTATCACTAAGAGCCTCCTGTACTGTGATCCTCTTGTGGGGTAGAGGTTACATCTTACTTTTATTCATATCCCCAATGCCTCACTGACTGCAGACAATAAATACTTAATGAATGAAAGGTTGAAGGAATATGTGGGATTATTATTATTACACAGTTGTCATTACAAGCATTAAATTGGAGATGCTACAAGATGGGAAGTCTCCCAAGTTCCAGGCTTAATGAGATTCCCTGGACTGTCACTTCTCCCCTGTACTCCCTTGTACCCTAAACAGTTTCCTCATGGCATTTTTCACCTCATTATTCCTCAACGTGTAGATCAGAGGGTTCAGCAAAGGTGGCATGACGATGTTAAAGAGGATGACAAGTTTGTCAGCAGCCAGGGTGGTGGAGGGACGAATGTACATGAACATGGGGGGCACGAGGACCAAAATGACCGTGATGATGTGTGAGCCACATGTGGACAGAGCCTTGCGCCGGCCCTCAGATGACTGGTGTCTCAGGTTCAACAAGATGACCACATAGGAGATGATAAGGATGATAAAGGACACCAAAGAGATCATGCCACTGTTGGCCACCACAATGAGCCCCACCACATAGGTGTCTGCACAGGCCAGCTTCAGCAAGGGATGAACATCACAGAAGAAGTTGTCAATCTCATTGGGCCCACAAAAGGGCAGCTGGACTGTCAGGAGTGTCTGTAGGATGGAATGCAGGAAGCCAGCCACCCAGGAGGCCCCGGCCAGCAAGCCACACTTCCACTGACCCATGATGGTTGTGTAGTGCAGGGGTCTACAGATGGCCACATAGCGGTCATAGGCCATGGCTGTGAGGAGGAATATCTCAGTGCCACCGAAGAAGTGGGCAGAAAAGAGCTGGGTCATGCAGCCATTGAAGGAGATGGTCTTTCGCTCCACAAAAGTGTCTGCGATCATCTTGGGTGTGGTAGCAGATGGATAGCACATGTCGGCAAAAGAGAGGTGGCTGAGGAAGAAATACATGGGAGCCTTCAGGGTCTTGCTTGCATTGATGGTGATGATGACCAGAAGGTTCCCCAGGATAGTGAGTACATGGAAGAGGGAGAAGACCACGAAGCACACATACTGCATCTCCCTGCTCTGGAAAAGGCCGAACAACACAAATTCAGTCACGTTGTTCTTGGTTCCCATGGCTTCTCTGAGCACAAAAAAAGTAGTTAGCTCTGCAAGAACACAAATTATGTGATATAAGAAAGTTTCAACAATCCAGGGAATCAGAAAACTGTTTTCAGGTCTAAATGATTCTAACACTGGACCTGTCTGAGGGGAGGGTCCAAGATGGCAGAGGAGCATGGAAGTTTTTTGCTTCTCTTGTCCCTGAAATGCAGCTAGATCAACACCAAACCATCTTGCACACCTAGAAAATTGATCTGAGGAGTAACACGACATTCTGCACAACTTGAACTTGGCAGGTACACAACAAGGAGAGGTAAACTGGGGGAGAGAGAAGCTATGGAGAATAGGGAGCTATTTTTGCTTGCAGAGAGAATACGGAGACAGGGTGGGGGCGGGGGGGAGCAGTACAGGAAAAGCACTCACCCTGAAAGCAGATGGAGAGTAAGAGAAGGAGTGGAAGCACCCATAAGGGACTTAACAAGAAAGGGAGAAAAGAGAAAGGAGAAAGGAGAAGGTTTAAATACCATTAAGACTCTATAAACAGAGGAGCACAGAGTCTGAAACTCTGCAGCTCGATACCTGGAAGAGCTCTGGTGGGAAGGGCAAATCCCCAGGAGCAGACAGCATGGGCCAAGGGGTCCTCGGGTCACATGGGGAGAGGCAGTTCACCTGCTGAGAGGACATTTGGTAGAGGCTGTGGCTGCTCCCAACAGGCAAAGATCTCAGCAGACCTCAGATAACAGCCATGTTTGTTGGTGTGCGAACACGAACATTAAAAGCCAATGAAGCCTGTCGCCAGATGTGTGTTGTGATTTAACATAATCCCTGAAACACTGCTGCTACATGATCCCATGAACTTTTTCCTGGGGTGGGGTGGCAGTCTCTGGGCATCTGTACCAGTGCAGTCACTCAAACGTTCCTGGGGCAAGCTGGCACCTAGCCATTGCTTGGCAAGACCCTTCCCCAGAGGATGTGAGCAGGTCAAAGCTGCAGGATCCTGAGAAGTGAGGGGTTTGGAAACACAGCCCCATCTAAGATAAAACTCGGGAAGGAGGTGCTGCCTGGCAGGCTGATGGCTTAGTTGCAGGCAGTGTGGAAGCAAGGAGTGGATGGAAGCCAGAGATAAAGGAGGGGTGCACAATTACCAGTGGGTAAGAGCAGAGAGTTCTGATACTAGAGACTGGGTAGCTGAGATGCCATTTTCACCTCTCCCATGCATGCACATACACAGGTACACAACAGGGCCACAGTGATCAACCCCAGTAAGCTAAGCAGTGCCATCAAGTAGAGAATGGAGCCATTACACCAAGCCCCATTCAACTTCACCAACCACACTCTAGAAGAACAGCACAAGTCTCTCTACCCGCTTAGTTTATGGACTATGAAGTGCTTCATTGTTTTATTTCTAGGGGAAATGACATAATTTCAACCATATTTCATTCTGTTTGCTGGTCCATCTATTCAACTTTTTTACTTTTTATTAATCCTGAATATAGAAAGAGAAAAAATTTATTTTTATTTTCTGTTTTTATAAAAAAGATTTTTGTTTCCACTATATTTTTTACTTTTGTAAATCTTTTTTATTCTATTTTACTTTCATCATTTAATTTTATTCTATTTTATTGTATTCATCTTTTTAAATTATCAAATGTTTTCCTTTTTTTTTTTCCTTTTCTTTTCTTTCTCTTTTTTCTGTATTCTACCAAGCTTCAACCAAAGCATGCCTAGGACCTAGAATCAAAGTTGTATTTGATTTTTTGTGTTGTTTTTCATTTTAATTTTTTTTTAATTTTATTAATGCTTTTTCTTCCTACAAAATGATGAAATGAAGGAATTCACCCCAAAAGAAAGAACAGGAAGAAATGACAGCCAGGGACTTAATCAACAAAGATACAAGCAAGATGTCTGAACCAGAATTTAGAAGCCTGATAATAAGAATACTAGCTCGGGTGAAAAAAGCATAGAATCCCCTTCTGCAGCGATATAAGAAATAAAATCTAGTCAAGACGAAAGTAAAATTGCTATAACCAAGATGCAATTGTGAATGGATGCCATGGTGACAAGGCTAGATGAAGCAGAGCAGCAAATCAGCACTATAGAGGACAAATTAGGAGAATAATGAAGCAGAAAAAAATATGGAAACTAAGGCAAAAGAGCACAATATAAGAATTAGAGAACTCAATGACTCATTAAAACGGAACAACATCCGAATTATAGGGGCCCCAGAAGATGAAGAGGGAGAAAAAGGGGTAGAAGGGCTATGTGAGCAAATGATAGCAGAAAACTTTCCTAACCTGGGGAAAGACACAGACATCAAAATCCAGGAAGCACAGAGAACTCGCATTAGATTCAACAAAAACTGACCACCACCAAGGCATATCAAAGTCAACTTCACAAAAACTCAGGCAAGGAAAGAATCATGAAAGCAGTAAGGGGAAAAAAAGTCCTTAACCTATACGGGAAAACAGATCAGATTCACAGCAGACCTATCCACAGAAACTTGGCAAGCCAGAAAGAAGTGACAGGATATATTCAATGTGTTGAAGAGGAAAAATATGCAGCCAAGAATTCTTTATCCAGCAAAGCTGTCATTCAAAATAGAAGGAGAGATAAAGAGTTTTCCAGACAAACAAAAACTAAAGGAGTTTGTGACCACTAAACCAGCCCTGCAAGAAATTTTAAGGGGGACTCTCTGAGGGAAGAAAAGATGAAACAAAACCAGAAGACCAAAAGCAACAAACACTAGAAAGGACCAGAGAACACCACCAGAAACTTCAACTCTATAAGCCACCCTGGTGCTAAATTCATATCTTTCATGGCTCACTCTAAACATCAATGAACTAAATGCTACAATCAAAAGAAACAGGGTAATATAATGGATAGGAGAACAAGATCCATCTAGAGGGTATTATGCTAAGCGAAATTAATCAGAGAAAGACAAATATCATATGACTTCACTCATATGAGGACTTTAAGATACAAAACAGATAAACATAAGGGGAGGGAAGCAAAAATAATATAAAAACAGGTTGAGAACAAACATAAGAGACTCTTAAATATGGAAAACAAATAGAGGATTACTGGAGGGGCTGTGGGAGGGGGGATGGGATAAATGGGTAAGGGGCATTAAGGAATCTACTCCTGAAATCATTGCTGCACTATATGCTAATTAACTTGGATGTAAACTAAAAAAATAAATCAAATAAAAATACCAAAAAAAAAGAAAGAAAGAAAACAAGATCCATCTATATGCTGTTTACAACAGACACATTTTAGACCTACAGACACCTTCAGCATGAAAGTATGGGGATGGAGAAAGTATGGGGATTATGCTAATGGTAGCTAAAAGAAAGTCAGATTTGTCATACTTATATCAGACAATCTAGATTTTAAAATCAAGACTGTAACAAGAGACGAAGAAGGGAATTATATCATAATTAAGGGGTCTATCCACCAAGAAGATCTAATAATTGTAAACATTTATGTCCCAAACTTGAACACCCAAATATATCAATCAATTAATCACCAACATACAGAAACTCATTGGTAATAATACCATAATAGTAGGGGATTTCAACATCCCATTTACAGCAACAGACAGAAAATCAGCAAGGAAACGATGGCTTTGAATGACACACTGTACTGGATGGACTTAACAGATATATTCAGAACATTTCATCCTAAAGCAGCACAATACACATTCTTTTCAAATGCACATGGAACATTCTCCAGAACAGATCCCATACTGGGACACAAATCAGCCCTCAACAAATACAAAACGATCAAGATCATACTATGCATATTTTGAGACCACAATGCTATGAAACTCAAAATCAACCACAAGAAAAAATTTGGAAAGACAACAAATACCTGGAGACTAAAGACCATCCTACTAAAGAAAAAATAGGCTAACCAAGAAGTTAAAGAGTAAATTAAAAAGTACATGGAAGTTAATGAAAATGAAAACACGACACCCCAAACCTCTGGGAGGCAGTCATAAGAAGGAAGAACATAGCAATCCAGGCCTTCCTAAACAAGGAAAAAAGGTCTCAGATACACAGCTTAACTTTACACCTTAAAGACCTGGGAAAAGAACAGCAAATAAAACCCAAAACCAGCAGAAGACAGGAAATAATAAAGATTAGAACAGAAATCAAGGCAATCAAAATCAAAAGAACAGTAGAACAGATCAATGAAACCAGGATCTGGTTCTTTGAAAGAATTAACAAAATTGATAAACCCCTAGCAGTTTGGTCAAAAAGAAAATGGAAAGGACCCAAATAAATATAATCAAGAATTAAAGAGGGGAGATCACAACCAACACTGCAGAAATACAAACAATAGTAAGAGAATATTATGAGCAATTATATGCAAATAAATTAGGCAGTCTGGAAGAATTGGACAAATTCCTAGAAACATATAAACTACCAAAACTGAAACAAGAAGAAATAGAAAATTTGAACAGACCCGTAAACAGTAAAAATAAAATCAAATTAGTAATCAAAAATCTCCCAAAAGACAAGAGTCCAGGGCCAGATGGGCATTTAAAGAAGAGTTAACACCTATTCTTTTGAAGCTGTTCCAAAAAATAGAAATGGAAGGAAAACTTCCAAACTCATTCTGTGAAGCCAGCATTACCTTGATTCCAAAACCAGACAAAGATCCCACTAAAAAGGAGAACTACAGACCAATTTCCCTGATGAACATGGATGCAAAAATCCTCAACAAGATACTAGCTAACCGGATCCAACAATACATTAAAATAATTATTCACCATGGACAAGTGGGATTTATTCCTGGGATGCAGGGCTGGTTCAATATCTGCAAAACAACATGATACATCATATCAATAAAAGAAAGGATAAAAACCACATGATCCTCTCAATAGATGCAGAGAAAGCATTTGACAAAATACAGCATCCTTTCTTGATAAAAACCCTCAAGCAAGTAGGGATAGAAGGATCATACATTAAGATCATAAAAGCTATATATGGAAGACCCACCACTGTTATCATCCTCATGGGGGAAAAACTGACAGCTTTTCCCCTAAGGTCAGGAACACAACAGGGATGTCCACTCTTGCCACTGTTATTCAACATAGTACTGGACGTCTTAGCCTCAGCAATCAGACAAACAAAGGAATAAAAGGCATCCAAATCAGCAAGGAGGAAGTCAAATTTTCTCCCTTCACAGATGACATGATACTTTATATGGAAAACCCAAAAGATTCCACCAAAAAAACCTGCTAGAACTGATCCATGCATTCAGCAAAGTTGAAGGATATAAAATCAATACACAGAGATTGGTTGCATTTCTATACACCAATAATGAAGCAACAGAAAGAGAAATCAAGGAATCGATCCCATTTACAATTGCACCAAAACCCATAAAATACCTAGGAATAAACAAAACCAAAGAGGTGAAAAATCTATACACTGAAAACTATAGAAATCTTATGAAAGAAATTAAAGGAAACACAAAAAAATGGAAAACTATTTCATGCTTCTGGATAGGAAGAACAAATATCGTTAAAATGTTTATACTACCCAAAGCAATCTATATATTCAATGCCATACCTATCAAAATAACACCAGCATTCTCCATAGAGCTAGAACAAACAATCCTAAAATTTGTATGGAACCATAAAAGACCCCGAATAGTCAAAGCAATCCTGAAAAAGAATACCAAAGCTAGAGGCATCACATTCCCAGACTTCAAGATGTATTACAAAGCTGTAATCATCCAGACAGTATACTAATGGCACAAAAACAGACACTTAGATCAATGGAACAGAATACAGAACCCAGAAATGGAACCAGAAACCTATGGCCAACTAATCTTTGACAAAGCAGGAAAGAATATCCAATGGAATAAAGATAGTATCTTCAGCAAATGGTGTTGGGAAAACTGGACAGTGCATGCAGAAAATTAACCTGGACCACTTTCTTACACCATACACAAAAATAAACTCAAAATGGATGAAAGACCTAAATGTAAAACAGAAAGCCATCAAAATCCTAGAGGAGAAAGCAGGCAACAATCCCTTTGACCTCAGCAGCAGCAACTTCTTACTCAACACATCTCCAGAGGCAAGGGAAACAAAAGCAAAATGAACAACTGGGACCTCATCAAGATAAAAAACTTCTGCATAGCAAAGGAAACAATCAACAAAACTAAAAGGCAACCAACCAAATGGGAGAAGATTTTGCAAATGACATATCAGAGGAAGTGTTATTATCCAAAATACATTAAGAACTTATCAAACCCAACACCCAAAAAACGAATAAACCAATGAAGAAAGGGCAAAAGACATGGAACGCTTCTCCAAAGAAGACATCCAAATGGCTAAGAGACACATGAAAAAAATGCTCAGCATCACTCATCATCAGGGAAATACAAATTAAAACCACAATGAGATACCACCTCACACCTAACAAAATGGCTAAAATTAACAACTCAGGCAACACAGACGTTGGCGAGGATGTGGAGAAAGAGGATCTCTTTTGCACTGCTGGTGGGAATGCAAATTGGTGCAGCCACTCTAAAACGGTATGGAGTTTCCTCAAAAAGTTAAAAATAGAACTCTCCTACAACCCAGCAATTGCACTACTAGGTATTTATGCAAGGGATACACGTGTGCTGTTTCAAAGGGCACATGAACCCCAATGTTTACAGCAGCGCTATCAACGGTAGCCACAGTATGGAAAGAGCCCAAATGTCCATCAACAGCTGAATGAATAAAGAAGATGTGGTATATGTGTATACAATGGAGTATTACTTGGTAATAAAAAAGAATGAAATGTTGCCATTTGCAACAATGTGGATGGAACTAGAGGGTATTATGCTAAGTGAAATTAGTCAGAGAAAGACAAATATCATGTGACTTCATTTGTATGTGGAATTTAAGTACAAAACATGATCATTAGGGAAGGGAAGCAAGAATAATATAAAAACAAGGAGGGGGACAAAACATAAGAGACTCAAATACAGAGAACAAACTGATTGCTAGAGGGATTATGGGTGGGGGAGGGCTAAATGGGTAAAGGGCACTAAGGAAAACACTTGTTGGGATGAGCACTGGGTGTTATACATAGAGGAGGAATCACTGGAATCTACTTCTGAAATCATTGTTATACTATACACTAACTTAGTAGTAAATTTTTAAATAAAGAAATAAATAAATAAGATTTAGCAATGAATAAATAAAATTTAGAAATAAATAAATAAATAAATAAATAAATAAATCTAACACAAAATTGCAAATGAGGGAGAAGAGTTCCCCACACCTACAAGCAATTCTCAGAAACTAACTGGGTGTCCTACAATTCAACTCAATTCTGACACTGTCTACCTGAGAACTGTTTCAGATCCCACAGGTTAAGGGTTCAGTCCTGGAAGACTGGCACCACCCCGCATTTCTGATGCCACTTGCAACCCAAGTTATCACCTGTGCTCCTAACCTAATGGCTATAGATCTGAGACTCCAATGACCACCGCCCTCCTTGGGTTTGATTAATTTACTAGAACAGCTCACAAAATTCAATGAAAGATTTATTATAAAGGATATAATCCAGGAACAGCCAGATGGAAGAGATGCATAAGGTAGGGTTTGTGGTAAGAGCATGGAGCTTCCATGCTCTCTGAATGCATCAATCTCCCCAAATCTCCACCTGTTCACTAACCTGGAAGTTCTCCAAACTTGGGTTTTTATGGAGGCTTTATTACTTAGGCATGATTAATTAAATCAGTGGCCACTGGGCATCATTCAACCATCAGTATCTCTTTGCTCCCCCAGGCTCCAGGGGTGGAAATGAAAGTACCCACCCTGCAATCACAAGTTTGGTTTTCTTGGCAACCAGCCCCCATCCTTAGTTGACCTAGGAGCATATCAAAGGTCACCTCATTTACATAATGAAAAACATTTCTGTCTCTCTCATTACTCAGGAAATTCAAGGGTTTAAGAAGCTCTGTGCTACAAATGGGGACGAAGACCAAATATATATTTCTAATTGCAAACCAGAATATCACAAGGTCCCAGCTATGCTATATACTAAATGTGAACTTTTGCTAATCAATTAACTTTTCAGGACCTCACTGTCAATGTTTTAAAAGATAGGCAGAGTTCCAGTTCAAGATGATGATGTAGGAAGACTGAGCCACCTCCTACATGGAACACACTAAATTATACCTATTAATAGAACAATTCCTCCTGAAGAACTGAGGGCTGACTAAACGGCCACTGAAACAAAGATAGAGAGAATGGCAAGAGAACAACAATAGAGGCAGAGACATGGTAACAAAGAGAACCCCACCCCTGACGCTCTGAATGGGAATGGGAAGAGACAGTACTGAGGACCAGGGAACACATCCCTCTGTCTTGGACACAGAAAAATAGCCTTGGTTTAAAAGAGTAACTAGTGTTAGAGGAAGTTCATTAGGTTCTAACAGGATGCCTGGAGGCCAGCAAAGCAGTCCTGTGCAGCCATTGGGAAAGTTAGAGGCCCATTGGCAGCATTCCAAAACAAAGCCACAAGAAGCCAAATCAAACCAGGCTGACCCAAGAGAAAGAGTTTCTCAGACAAACAAAAGATAAAAGAGTTTATCACCACTAAACCAGCCTTACAAGAAATGTTAAAGGGGCTTCTTTAAGTGGAAAAGAAATGGCCATAATTAGATATAAAAAAACTATGAATTAAAAGATATCAAATATGACAACATATACATAAAATGTGAAGAAGGGAGTAAAAAGGGAAAAGAAAAAAGATAAAAAGAAAGATTTATCTTTTTTGTATCTTTTTTTTTGTATTTTTTTAAATTTAGAATGTGTTTGAATTTAAATGACTGTCAAATTCATATACACTGCTATTTTCTTAGGATGTTACATGTGAACCAAAGACCTAAAATTTATGATAGATACACAAAAAATAAAGAAAAAGAAAACCAAACAAAACACCATAGGTATTCATCAATCATAAAGAAAGAGAGCAAGAGAAAAAAGAAACAAAGAGCTATGAAAACAAAATTTTTAAATGGCACTAATTACATACCTATCAATAATTACTTTAAATGTAAATGGCCTAAATGCTCCAATCAAAAGACATAGAGTGGCAGAATGGATTAAGAAAAAAAAAAGACACATCTATATGCTGACTACAAGAAACTCACCTCAGACCTAAAGATGCATACAGACTGAAAGTGAAGGGATGGAAAAATATTCACCATGCAAATGAAAATGAAAAAAAAAAATGCCAGGGAGGCAATACTTCTTTCAGACAAAATAGACTTTAAAACAGTGACTGTAACAAGAGGAAAAGAAGAACATTACATAATGATAAAGGGATCAATCCAACAAGAGGGTACAACAATTGTAACTATCTACACACCCATTACTATAGCACCTAAGTGCATAAAGAAAATATTAACAGATATAAGGAGAGAAATTGACAGTAATACAATAATAATAGGGGACTTTAATGTTTCACTTACATCAATGGACAGATCATCTAGAGAGATAATAAGGAAACAATTGTGTCTTTGACACATTGGATCAGATGGACGTAACAGATACATACAGAACGTTCTATCCAAAAACAACAGAATACACATCTTTTGAAGTACACAGGGAACGTTCTCCAGAATAAATCATATATTAGGCCATAAAACAAGCCAATAAATTTAATCAGATTGAAATCATACCATGCATCTTTTCCAACCAAAACACTTATTAAACTAAAATATCACAAGAAAATAAAAAACACAAAAGCCTGAAGACTAAACAACATTATACTAATAAATCAGTGGGTCATTGAAGCAATCAAAGAACAAATTTAAAAAATACATGGAGACAAATGAAAATGAAACCACAACAGTCCAAAATCTCTGGGACACAGTGAAAGCAGTTCTAAGAGGGAAGTATATAGCAATACAGCTCTACCTCAAGAAACAAGAAAAAACTCAAATAAATAACCTTACACCTGAGGGAACTAGAAAAATAAGAACAAACAAAACTCGAGGTGAGTAGAAGAAAGGAAAATCAGAGCAGAAATAAATGACATAGAGACCAAAAAGAAAAAAGATCAATGAGACCAAGATCTGGTTCTTTGAAAGATTAAAAAAAAGAAATAACAAAAAAACTGACAAACCCTTAGACAGACTCATCAAGAAAAAAGAGAAAGTACCCAAATAAATAAAATCAGAAGGAAGAGAGAAGAAGTAACAACTGACACCAAAGAAATACAATTATAACAGAATACTATGAAAAACTACATGCCAACAAACTGGACAACCTAGAAAAAATTGATAAATTCCTAGAAACATACACTCTTCCAAAACTGTATCAGGAAGAAATAGAAAAATCAGAACAGACCAACTGTAAGTAACAAAACTGAATTGGAAATCAAAAACTACCAAAAAGTAAAAGTCCAGAGTCAGATGAATTCACAGGTAAATTCTACGAAATATTTAAAAGAGAGTTAATATCTATTCTCCTACGATTTCAAAAAATAGAAGAGGAAGGAAAGCTTCCAAATACTATGAGGCCAACATTACCCTGATACCAAAACCAGACAAAGATACCACAAAAAAAGAAAACTACAGGCCAATATCCCTAATGAACACAGAGACAAAATATTAGCAAACCAAATCTGCAATATATTAAAAATATCATTCATCATGATCAGGTGAGATTTATTCCTGGGATGCAAAGATGGTTCAATATTTGCAAAACAATCAACATCATACACCACATCAACAAAACAAAGGATAAAAATCATATTATCATCTCAATAGACATCAGAAAAGCATCTGGCAAAATTCAACATCATTCATGATAAAAACAAGCAAACTCTCAGCAAAATAGGGATAGAGGGATTATACCTCAACATAATAAAAGCCATTTATGCAAAACCCACAACTAACATCATATTCAATGGTCAAAACTGAGAGCTTACTCTCTAAGGTCAGAAACAAGACAAAGATGTCCACTCTCACCATTTTTATTCAATAGAGTACGGGAAGTCCTAGCCACAGCAATCAGAAAAGAAAAAGAAATAAGAGGCATCCATATTGGTAAAGAAGAAGTTAAACTATCACTATTTGCAAGCAACATGATGCTATGCATAGAAAATCCTAAAGACTTCACCAAAAAGCTACTATAAGTAATAAACAAATTCAGCAAGGTGGCAGGATACAAAATTAATACCCAGAAATCAGTGTCATTTCTATACACTAACAACGAAGTTGCAGAAAGAGAAATTTTAAAAATGCCATTTACAATTGCACCTGAAAAAATAAAATACCTAGGAATAAACTTAAACAAAGAAGTGAAAGACCTGTACTCTGAAAACTATAAAACACTGGTGAAAGAAACTTAGGATGACAAAAACAAATGGGGAAATATTCCATGCTCATGGATTGGAAGAATTAATATTGGTAAAGTGTCCATATTACCCAAAGCAATCTACAGATTCAACGCAGTCCCTCTCAAAATACCAATGCATTTTTCACAAAACTAGAACAAATAATGCTGAAATTTGTATGGAACCACAAAAGACCCTGAATAGCCAAAGCAATCCTGAGAAAGAACAACAAAGCTGGTGGTTATCACAATTCCAGATTATAATACATACTACAGAGCTGTAGTAATCAAAACACTATGAAACAGACACAGAGATCAGACACAGAAACAGACACAGAGATCAATAGAACAGAACAGAGAGCCCAGAAATAAACCCACATTTATATGGTCAATTTACCTATGACAAAGAAGGCTAGAATATACAATGGAGAAAAGACAGACTTTTCAATAAATGGTACTGGGAAAACTGGACAACTATGTGTAAAAGAATGAAACCGGACTACTTGCTAACACCATACACAAAAATAAACTGTAAATGGATTAAAGACCTAGACATGAGACCTGAAAGCATAAAAATCCTAGAAGAGCACACAGGCAGTAATTTCTCCGACATTGACACTTCTCTTGATATGTCTCCTAAGGCAATGGAAAGAAAAGCAAAAATAAACTAGTGGGACTACATCAAAACAAAAAGCATTTGCTGGGGCACCTGGGTGGCTCAGCCGGTTGAGTGTCTAACTCTAGATCTCAGTTCAGGTCTTTATCTCGAGGTCATGAGTTCAATCCCACTGTGGGATCTGCACTGGCTGTGAAGCTTACTTAAAACAAACAAAAACAAAAATATTTGTACTGTGAAAGAAACCATCAACAAAAAAAGAAAAAAAACCTACTGAATGTAAGAAGACATTTGCAAATTATATATCCAAAAAGGGGTTAATAGCCAAAATATGTAAAGAACTTCTACAACTCAACACCAAAAAAAACAAACAATCCAATTTAAAAAATGGGCAGAGGACCTGAATAGACATTTTTCCCAAGAAGACATACAGATACCCATCAGATACATGAAAAGATGCTCAACACCACTAATCATCAGGGAAATGCAATCACAAGCACCATGAGATATCGCCTCACACATGTTAGAATAGCTAAAATCAAAAAGATAAGAAACAACAAATGTTGGTAAGGATGTGGAGAAAAAGGAACCCTCATGGACTCTTGGTAAAAATGTAAATTGCTACAGCCACTGTGGAAAAGTATGGGGATTCCTCAAAAAATTAAAAATAGAAATACCATTTGATCCAATAATTCCATGTCTAGATAGTGTTCAAGAGCTGCACATAGTATGCCTCACATAGTATACAATACATTTACATAGTACGCTTTCAGTGTGTGCTTGTAAAATAAAGGAATGAATAAATATCTGCTGGGTCTACCACAATATGTCCAACAATGAACTCCAGCCCCTTCCCACAAAACATATTCTTCTGGTAACATTCTATCTCAGCTGATGCAACTATGCCTTTCTGAATGGTCAGCCTAAAAATCTTGGAGTCATCCTTGATTCCTCTTTTCTCACATCTCACACCTAATCAGTTAAGACTCATTTTGTTATAACTTTCACAATGTAATGAGAATCTACCTCTGCCATGTCCACAGCTTGCTCCCTGTTCTGAGCCACAACCACCTCTCCCTTGCTTCCTAGCTGGTTTCTTTAATTCTCCTCCACCCCTAGTCTGCTCTCCTCATGACAGCTGGAGCACTCTCTCCAAGCCCTTCCATTCAGAGTAAAATCCAGAACCTCTCATGCACAGGGTCCTGCATGGTCCCATCCCCACATCTCCCTCCAGTTTCCCCTCTTGTTCCCTCCTTCAAGCACACTGGTCTCTGTAATATTCATCAAACTCATCAGGCATGCTGTCACCTTGGGATCTTTGCTATAGGCTTCCTTCTGCCTGGAACATTCTTTCCCTAGATATTTATTGGTGAACTCCTCATATCCCTGAAGTCTTTGTGCATATCACTTTCTCAAGGCAGCTATTTGATCATTCTATTTAAAACTGTAATGTCAGGGGTGCCTGCGTGGCTCGGTCGGTTGGGCGCCCAACTTCGGCTCAGGTCATGTTCTCGCAGTTCGTGGGTTAGAGTCCTGCATCAGGCTCTGTGCTGAAGGCTCAGAGCCTGGAGCCTGCTTCGGATTCTGTGTCTCCCTCTCTCTCTGCCCCTCCCCCAGTTGTGCTCTCTCTTTCAAAAATAAATAAACATTAAATGGTGTGAACTGAAAACAAAAAACAAAAAAAAACTGTAATGTCAGTTGAACGTCTGACTTCAGCTGAGGTCATGATCTCACAGTTCTTAGGCTTGAGCCCCGTGCTGGGGTCTGTGCTGATGGCTCAGAGCCTGGAGCCTGTTTCAGATTCTGTGTCTCCCTCTCTTTCTGCCCCTCCCCTGCTTGCACTTTCTCTCTCTCAAAAAAACAAACATTAAAAAAAATTTTTTTAATTGCAATGTCTCGACTCTCCCCATCTTCCTTATCCTGTTCACCTTTTTCTTCTTTCTATAGCACATATTACTATCAAACATACTATACAAGTTATTTATTATATTTATATTTTATTGTCTGCCTCCTCTATTGGAACATGAGTTTCATGATGCAGGGTTTATTGTCTGTGTGGTTCTCTGATATGTCCCAAGCGCCTAGAAGATGCCTGGCACTTGGTAGATGCTAAATTGATATTTTTTTCATTAAGTGAATAAAAAATGATAGCTATGGAGGTCAAAAATTATGGTAACAAACTATACATGTGTAGGACTTTACAACTGCACGTAATCTTATTTCACTGACCTGATATAAACTGACACTAATATGTGCCAGACACATATTTAGCTCCTTGTATATCTCAAATCAATACAACTACCTTTGAAAATGCACTTTATTTATTCCTTCATTTTACATGGGCAGGGTCTAAAACGCAGTTTTTTTCTCAAGGTCACTCATTGTCATAACTAACACCCATAACCCCTTCTTTATGCCATAGCTAAAATACCATCTGTGGAACGCACTTTGTTATCTAGAAACTGTGAGGTCCCATGCGCATGTCTACCCTGGAACATGCGTAGTGTTGTAACACAGACCAAAGGCAGACCTGGAAAATCATGAAAACATGCTGAACAAATAAATAAGTGAATAAGTAAGTGGATGCATAAACAAATGACATTGGGCAAGTTATCTGACCTCTCAGAAATATAATTTCCAGGGAGCCTGGGTGGCTCAGTCAGTTGAGCGTCCAACCTCGGGTCAGGTCATGATGTCTCAGTTCATGAATTCAAGCCCGGTGACAGGCTCTGTGCTGACAGCTCAGAGCCTGGAGCCTGCTTCGGATTCTGTGTCTTCCTCTCTCTCTGGTCCTCCCCCACTCATACTCTGTCTCTCTGTCTCTGTCTCTCTCTTAAAAATAAATGAAATATTTTAAAAAACGTTTACAAAAAGAAACATAATTTCCTCATATGTCAGATGAAGACAGTAACACATATCATCTAGGATGACTGTTGTAAGACAATGTAGAAGTATTTAGCATAGTGCCTGGCATTTAGTAGGTGCTCCCTACATATCAAGCATTACTAGATCTCAATGGTTGCTGGTCAGACTCAGGTGGGAGAATGGTTTACAAGAGCAATGCCACAGGATTTATTTCCAAGGTTCATATTCACTTCCATTTACTTCAAAACAGTTTTTATTAAAGTATAAGAATCATAAAACTAGGGACACCAAATGGGCAAGGTGGTCAGCCACTGACTCTTAAAGACAGTCCCTCCAAGGATAAAGAGCACGCAACATGCTTGGGAGGGTCCAAGGCAAGATTTATTCTCTCTTCCCTTCTATTCAAGAGATTCTATTCCGACCCAGACTCTCCCAGAGAAAATCATCATCATTATCTGTATTTCACTTTCATGATTTGTATTATAAAAAAATAAAATAATACACAGCTTCTGTTATTTAATCCTCAAAACATTCTTATGTATTTACTATTCTTTGCCCCATTTTACAAATAAGGAAAGTGAGGCTCAGAGAGATTAAATAATGTGCCCAAGATTATACTCATTAGAGATACTTTGGAAAGTAGAGAAAATACAATGAACTTATTAACATTACTGTGAATTTCTTCTGGTTGTTTCAATTATGTAAACTTTTTTTAATTTTGTTTAATATTTATTTTTGAAAGAGAGAGAGAGAGACAGAGTGTAAGTGGGGGAGAGAAAGAGAGAGAGGAAGACACAGAATCTGAAGCAGGCTCCAGGCTCTGAGCTGTCAGCACAGAGCCCAACGCGGGGCTCGAACTCACGAACTGTGACACCATGACCTGAACCGATGTCAGTCACTTAACCAACTGAGCCACCCAGATGTCTCTCAATTATGTAAAGATTCTTTATAAATTTGAATGAAATGTATACATAATTTTATATTCAGCTTTCAGCTTTTT
Source organism: Felis catus (assembly GCF_018350175.1). Lineage (NCBI taxonomy): Eukaryota > Metazoa > Chordata > Mammalia > Carnivora > Felidae > Felis > Felis catus. Next base: position 100,059,147 of record NC_058377.1, on the reverse strand, counting down.
TCCCCTTAACACTTCATTTAAAAAGTTAGAGAGGGAGAGAGCAAAACCATAAGAGACTCTTTTTTTTTTAATATGAAATTTATTGTCAGATTGGTTTCCGTACAACACCAAGTGCTCATCCCAACAGGTGCCCTCCTCAATGCCCATCACCCACTTTCCCCTCGCCACCCCCCATCAACTCTCAGTTGGTTCACAGTATTTAAGAGTCTCTTATGTTTTGCCTCCTTCCCTCTCTGTAACTTTTTCCCCCCCTCTCCTCCCCCCGGTCTCCTGTTGAGTTTCTCAGGATCCACATATGAGTGAAAACATATGGTATCTTTCTCTGCCTGACTTATTTCACTTAGCATAACACTCTCCAGATCCATCCAAGTTGCTACAAATGGCCATATTTCATTGTTTCTCATTGCCAAGTAGTATTTTATTGTATATATAAACCACATCTTCTTTATCCATTCATCAGTTGATGGACATTTAGGCTCTTTCCATAATTTGGCTATTGTTGAAAGTGCTGCTATAAACATTGGGGTACAAGTGCCCCTATGCATAAGCACTCCTGTATCCCTTGGGTAAATTCCTAGAAGTGCTACTGCTGGGTCATAGGGTAGGTCTATTTTTAATTTTTTGAGGAACCTCCACACTGTTTTCCAGAGCAGCTGCACCAATTTGCATTCCCACCAACAGTGCAAGAGGGTTCCTGTTTCTCCACATCCTCACTAGCATCTATAGTCTCCTGATTTGTTCATTTTAGCCACTCTGACTGGCGTGAGGTGGTATCTGAGTGTGGTTTTGATTTGTATTTCCCTGATGAGGAGCAACATTGAGCATCTCTTCATGTGCCTGTTGGCCATCTGGATGTCTTCTTTAGAGAAGTGTCTATTCATGTTTTCAGCCCATTTCTTCACTGGATTATTTGTTTTCGGTTGTGGACTTTGGTAAGCTCTTTATAGATTTTGGATACTAGCCATTTATGAAAATCCCACAGCTAATATCATCCTCAATGGGGAAAAACTGAGAGCTTTCCCCCTGAGATCAGGAACACAACAGGGATGTCCACTCTCAACGCTGTTGTTTAACATAGTGTTGGAAGTTCTAGCTTCCGCTGTTGTTTAACATAGTGTTGAAAGTTCTAGCATCAGCAATCAGACAACAAAAGGAAATCAAAGGCATCAAAATTGGCAAAGATGAAATCAAGTTTTCACTTTTTGCAGATGACATGATAATATACACGGAGAACCTGATAGACTCCACCAAAAGTCTGCTAGAACTGATACATGAATTCAGCAAAGTCGCAGGATACAAAATCAATGTACAGAAATCAGTTGCATTCTTATACACTAATAATGAAGCAACAGAAAGACAAATAAAGAAACTGATCCCATTCACAATTGCACCAAGAAGCATAAAATACCTAGGAATAAACCTAACCAAGGATGGAAAAGATCTGTATGCTGAAAACTATAGAAAGCTTATGAAGGAAATTGAAGAAGATATAAAGAAATGGAAAGACATTCCCTGCTCATGGATTGGAAGAATAAATATTGTGAAAATGTCAATACTACCCAAAGCTATCTACACATTCAATGCAATCCCAATCAAAATTGCACCGGCATTCTTCTCAAAGCTAGAACAAGCAATCCTAAAATTTGTATGGAACCACAAAAGACCCTGAATAGCCAAAGTAATTTTGAAGAAGAAGACCAAAGCATTAAGCATCACAATCCCAGAACTTTAGCCTCTACTACAAAGCTGTAATCATCAAGACAGCATGGTACTGGCACAAAAACAGACACATAGACCAATGGAATAGAATAGAAACCCCAGAATTAGACCCACAAAAGTATGGGTCTTTCACAAAGCAGGAAAGAGTATCCAATGGAACAAATGGTGCTGGGAGAACTGGACAGCAACATGCAGAAGGATGAAACTAGACCACTTTCTTACACCATTCACAAAAATTAACTCAAAATGGATAAAGGACTTGAATGTGAGACAGGAAACCATCAAAACCCTAGAGGAGAAAGCAGGAAAAAACCTCTCTGACCTCAGCTGCAGCATTTCTTACTTGACACATCCCCAAAGGCAAGGGAATTAAAAGCAAAAATGAACTATTGGGACCTCATGAAGATAAAAAGCTTCTGCACTGCAAAGGAAACAATCAACAAAACTAAAAGGCAACCAACAGAATGGGAAAAAGACATTTGCAAATGACATAAGAGACTCTCAAAAACTGAGAATAAACTAAGGGTTGATGGGGGGTGGGAGGGTGGCGGGGGTGGGTGATGGGCATTAAGGAGGGCACCTGTTGGGATGAGCACTGGGTGTTGTACGGAAACCAATTTAACAATAAATTTCATATTTAAAAAAAAGCATCTCCCCAGGATGATATTCTTCAGAAAATGTTTTTTAGGGTCACCTGGGTGGCTCAGTCGGTTAAGCGTCCAACTTCGGCTATGGTCATGATCTCATGGTTTGCGAGTTCAAGCCCCAAATCAGGCTCTGTGCTGACAGCTCAGAGCCCGGACCCTGCTTTGGATTCTGTGTCTCCCTTTCTCTATGCCCTTCCATAGCTCACACACACACACTCTCTCTCTCTCTCTCAAAAATAAACAAACAAAAAGATGTTTTTTAATGGTGCATTATAAAAAAAACCACCATAATTTATTTAATCATTTCTCTATTTATAAGCTTTTGTGTTAATTCCCTATTTGTACTATATTAAATGACCTTTTTCTGTAAATCTCTAGACAATTTTCCTTAAAATTTAGGGTCCAGATAGAATCTCATGCAACATGAAGACAATGTCACTTGCTCCTTTAGAAATTAGAAAACACACTCATAAAACTGTCATTAACTCCCCACCCCAACTACTCTTCTCCAACCTGAACATCTTCAAACACCTCAGCCCCTCCTCCAAGGACTCCTTTCTGTCCTCGTTTCCTCCTCTCTCCTACTGAACCCTTTATGCCATCCTTACACCATCAACACACACTTGGACCTCATAGTAGGTGAGGACGTGAATGAGGCCGACAGAGAGTGAAAGGGGCTCCCCTCTCCTGCATCATGTCGCCATCACCACTGCGGAGCTGCTGTGGGCCAGGCTCAGTCCATGAGCTTCATACATTCTCCTAGTTCATGCTCAGCACAACCCTTTAAGATAACTATTAATATGTTCACTTTAGAGCTGAGAAAAAGGAAGCTCAAAAAATTAGCGTTTAAGTTGCAAGACCAGCAACAAGCACCCACAGGAATCACAACGCAGTCTGGGAGACATCTCAGATCTTCTTGCCAGAGAGCTCTCCCTCCTGCAGTGCTCTCCTCCAGCCCCCTCCCCCTGCAATGCTTGTGTGCTACACCCTCCTTCCTTCCCTAGCCTCCTACTACTGAAAAACTTCAGAGATTCACATTGGACTTAACTTTGCCCAAAGGAGGTAGCAAGACACCATAAAGAAAAGCACTGGTCTAGAAGCCAAAAGACAGATCTCAGCTTCAGTCCCAGCTCTGTCTCACCAAACAACACCCTCCCTCTGCTTGGTGCTCAATTTCCCCATCTGGACCTAAAACAGCTGAATTAAGTGCTGTGATTCTATACTGGAAAAGTGGAAATACACCAAAAAAAATTCATTTCAAGATAATAATAATCAGTATTTGAGGAGTTAAAAAAAAAACTAGAAAGTGAGTAAGTAGCTTTCCATCATTAATAATTCCTCTCCTGTCTCACCTGGGGACTGGTGGGGGATAGAGGTCCACGTCACACGTCTGCCATGCCTTGCCCTGAATATGACCCCACATGCATTTTCAGACACATGTCTTGAAAGAGAAAGGAAATTTTCAATGCAATCAATAAACATTTCTATTTTAAAAGATTAAAATGTCAATAAGTCTTTTAAGAGTCCTTCAAGCTTCAGGTATCAGAGGATTCATTTACAGGGAAGAACACCATGTCAGGCGGGCCTGGGCTTTGGGAAAAGGGTGCCAAGACTGCACCTCAGTGAAATACACTCTGGAATTGCTCTAATTTCCAAAAAGTGAAGTGGCTTTGGGGACCACATACTGGGAGAGCCCGTTTGAAAGACTGGGGAAGCCGGCCAGCTCTGTGAATTCTGACCCCTCCAGCTCCTCTGCTGCGAGAAGTACCCCCCACCATGGTCTGGTAGAGAGCAAGTCTCTACAGAATAAGATTTGGGTGGAGGCATTCTCTGAGCTTGAACTGCCCACAAGCAGAGGGAAGAGTAACCATAGTGGTATAATATGTGCTTGCATTTATCGAACAGTGTTGTATATATCAAACAGAACACTTTATAATTTTCATGTTTCTTTTTGAGAGGGGGGAGGGGCAGACAGAGAGACACAGAATCCCAAGTAGGCTCCAAGCTCTGAGCTGTCAGCACTCACGAGCCGTGAGATCATGACCTGAACCGAAGTTGGATGCTTAACTGACTGAGCCACCCAGGCGCCCCCAGAGCCCTTTAAAGGCATCACTCACATCTCAACGCAGCATCGCTCTGAGAAACTATCATGATTGTCCCTCTTTTTTCAAACGAGGAAAATGGGGATTAGAGTGAATGAGTGACTTGGCCATGTTCCCACACTGGTAAGGGAGAGCCAGCAATGCAACCCAAGGTGCCTGGCTTCAAAGGTACCTTCTTAGTCACTATACAACACTCCTGACTAAGGAAATGGGGGCATCTGATCACCCAAAGAAGACAGTCCTCAGCAGCTCAGCTAAAGGGTAAACAAGAAAATGGCTAAAGGAGAAGGAATCTAAGGATGCCACGAGAATCTGAGATAGATAGATAGATAGATAGATAGATCAACTCATACTTGGTGCATTTGAAGGCAGAGTCTGAGAAATACTCAGATACTGTGCAGCAGGACTGTCGTCTGGACATTGAGGACAAAACAGTGAGAGCAAAGCCAGTGAGGATATCTGTTTTCTGTAAGGATCCTTGATCAGTTCAGGTTTATTGCAGCCATTGAGTCACCTAATGACCAAGACTCCATGATAACTGACCTTAGTGAGCTCCACTCTCCTCGGTGGAACAGTAGATGTCAAGAAGTCTGGCTAGAGAAGTGAAAGGCTGTAGTAAACTTTTAAGCACAGAAGGTTGAGGGAAGCTCATAGGGAATCACCCCAGCCAAAGCCATTGGCTTTGCTTTAGCACCTCTCCTTTGGAAGCCATAGCACATTCATGGTTAGCAAGAGAACCCTGAGGCTTGCTAATGAGACCCCAGGGGCACTGCATCCCAATTAGAGGAGTGGGCCATAGAGACAGCCATCCCCTTTGTCACATTAGCTCAGTGGTTCAGACAAACTTTAGAAGCGAAGGGAGCCACTGTTTTCATCCTGACTTTGGATTTTTATGGTGAATCATCCTGAATTCATTCATTCAACAGTAGTTATTAAGTAGTGACCATATAGAGGACATGGTTTATGCCATCTATTTAGAGAAGTATTGAATATAATATATATTACATATCAATATATAAATATAAATAGCCGGTATGAAATATGAACTGATCTATGTTTTCTATTGTTGTTTTTTAAATAACAGGGACAAGTTTGACCTAAATTAGCCCTTTGACTCTTGCCTTATGTTAACATAGCATTTTGAAAAGTATTTCTACCCTGTGAGGAGGGTAACACAGACAAGGGGCAGTGTAATAGGGGTGCTCAAAAGCATGAACCAAGGAGTCAAGTTGCCTTGTTTAAAGACAGCCTTTGCCACCTGGAGGATATATAACCATTAACAAGTGGCTTAACATCGCTGGTATGCCATTTTCTCATCTGCAATGTTTTCTTTCTCAGACTTAAAGAAATCAGTATACAATTCCACAATAATTGGAGATGTAATACCACTGCCACCACCCCCCAGCAAGTGGGAGTAGGATTCAATTTTAAAAATCAGTAAAAACAGGGGCGCCTGGGTGGCTCAGTCAGTTGAGTGTCCAACTCTTGATTTGGGCTCAAGTCATGATCCCAGTGGGATCAAGCCCCGTGTTGAGCATGAGATTTTCTCTCTCTCTCTCTCTCTCTCCCTCTTTCTCTCTCTTCCCCACTTGTGATCTCTCTATCATTCTGTCTCTCTCTAAAACACACACACACACACACACAAAAGTAAGCACTGGGTGTCATATGTAACAGATCAATCACGGGGTTCTACTCCTGAAGCCAAGACTATACTGGAAGTTAATTAACTTGAGAATAAAATAAATAATAATTAAAAATTAAATAAATAAAAATCAGTAAAAACATAGATCTGAACAACATATGAACCACCTTAATCTTACTGATATTTGTAGAGCATGACACCCTAAAACCGAATACATACTCTTTGAAGCATACGTGGCACATTTACCAAGATAGACCTTATGTCGGGCCATGAAACAAGCTTCAATAAATGTAAAAAGAACGATATCATTCACAATGGAATTAAATCAGAAATAAGTAACAACAAGATATCAAGGAAAAAATAACTATTTGGAAAATAAACTATGTACTTTAAATAATCCACTAGTCAAAGACGAAATCACTTTTAAAAATTAGAATGCATTTTAACTGAATATTAATGAAAATACATGAGAAATTTTATGGGACACATTGTTTAAAGAAACTTAACAGTTTTAAATTCTTAATATTAAAAATGAAAAAAGCCACCTGGGTGGCTCAGTCAGTTAAGCGTCCAACTTCGGCTCAGGTCATGATCTCACAGCTCCTGAGTTCAAGCTCCACATCGGACTCTGTGCTCACAGCTCAGAGCCTGGAGCCTCCTTCAGATTCTGTGTCTCCCTCTCTGTCCCTCCCCACTCACACTCTGTCTCTCTGTCGCTCTCTCAAAAATAAATAAACATTAAAAAAACTTTTCTAATAAGAAAGGTATAAAATCTGTGAATAAGTCTATACTTTGAGAGAGAAAAGAAATGAGCAAATTTAGATACAAAGTGGAAGGAAAGAAGAAATATAACAGATATTAACCACATAGAAAACAAAAACAGAAGAATTTTTGATAAGAGCCAGACAATGATTCCTTGAACATATCAAGAAAATTAATGAATCCGTAAATAGGCTGCAGAATTTAAAAAAAAAGAGAGAGAGAAAGTAAAAAATTTTAATTTGGGGAAGAAAATGGTTAGCACACAGATTTTGCTGAAAATAAACGGTAATAGAATATTATGAATAACCTTAAGTTTTAATATCAATGTCATTTGTTGATCTAAAGTCATCAAATTCTATGACTTAGGTTAAATGTATAAATTCCTAATATATATATATATATATATATATATATATATATATATATATATATATAACATATAACTGACCCAAAATCAACAGAAAATCTGAATAGCCCTATATCTGCTAAATAAATTGAATTCACACTTTACATACATTACACACACCAAAAAAGTTCCAAGCCAAGATGAATTCATTAGTTTCATCAAACACTTAAAAAAAAAAAGTGTTTTAAGTCACTTAAAATGACTTAAAATTTACACAATGTTTTCACAAATTTACACAATGTTTTACACAAATGTTTACAAATTTACACAAATTTTTTCACAAATTTGTGAAATTTACACAAATCTACAGAAATGTTTTCAAAATCAGAAAACTTCCCAAGTTATTTATGAGACCAGCATAACCCTACCACCAAAACCAGGCCAAAAAAAAATTAAAAAAAGAAAATCACAAACATCACTCGTGAACATAGAGGCAAAAAATCCTCAGTAAAGCATATTTAAATCAAATGCAGGAATGTATGCAAGGGATAACAGATCATGACCAAGTGGGGTTTGTTTATCTTAGGAAAACAAGGTTGTTTTAATATTTAAAAATCAGAGAGGCGGTTCAAGACAGCAGCACAGGAAGATCCCAAACTCACCTCTGAAGCATTCTGGACTCTGAAATACAGTTGACAACTCACGTAGACAAAACATCAAGGACTTTGGTCTTCCAAAGCCCTCTTTGACCTCCAGTTTCTTCTACTGCAAGGTGAACATTGTGTCACCTATGGGGCAGCATTCTCCTGAGATTTAATTTTAGGAAACTTATTTGTGAGTTCTCAATTTCTATAGTTTTTTTGATTCCTGTTTCTCATTCTCCAATCTGTATGGTGTTCTCAAGAATGATGCCATTTTTAGCATTACGTCACTAGAAAAAAAAATCTCTCTTTGGCCAACATATTGAGTTTGGACCCTACGCATTAGGTAACTCTTGCAGCTCAATGCCTAAGTTTGGCCCGATGAGAGAGAAGAGGAGCGTTAACTGACTGAAGCATCATATCTTCCTGCTTCCAGATCTGGCATCTCAGGCACTGGTTTTCTGTGGACCCAGAAATACCTGTGAACACTCACAAGGCAATTCATGCTGCATAGTTTTTAAAAACACTTTTTATTTACTCTGAAGGGATTCCAGGGGGAAATACTTGACAATAAGGAGGTTTTAAGCCCTCAGATTTGGAATTCAGAGACTTGGAATGTAGTTTTGTTCTGGTGGTCTTTAAAGAGAGGCAGAGGAATGCACACAGAGAGCAAAGGCTCAGAAATCAGGCAGACCAGGGTTTGAACTCAGGCTGTGTGGCCTTGATCAAAATATTGATCTCCCCAAGATTCAGTCTCTCCATCTGTAATACAGGAGAGTCATACACACCTCACCAGAGTGTTTTAAGATTAAATGAGATAAAATATATGACATCTCTTGGTTAATAGTAAAATATACACATACGTACATGTTCCTTGTTTGTTTATAAATATTATTCTCAGAAATGATATCAAGAGTCATTATTTGTCTTCGGTGATATAACATTGCTATCTCACTTCAATAATTGGAAAGAGAAATATAACAACCATTTTTACATCTGAAGCACTAATGACTTACGGAAATTTAATTGACCAAATGTTTGTTGAGTTTTGCTACATGTCACTTACAAAAGATTCAAAGGTAAGTACAATTCAGGCCATAGTCTCAAGAGAGTGACAGTCGGGTGAGGGGGATTAAGCACTGAAATACAAGTAGTAAAGGCTTTAAAGGACTCTATCTAGCTGAGTGCTGTGGGGACTCAAAAAAAAAAAAAAAGGCAAAGGCCATATCTGAATAGGATCATCATGGAAGCTTCCTAAAGGAAGCAGCATTTTAGATGGGTATTGGAAGGTAGGTGGGATGTTAACAGGTAGAGAAATGAAAACTATTTTAGGTGGAAGGCACAAGGCAATGAGTGTTCAGGAATCAGTGAACTCTACCACAGTGTCACTGAAAATAAGTAAAGAACATTAAGAGAGGGCCATGCCTTGAAGGTGCTGCGTGTCAAGAAGGAGTTCATGGTTGACTCAGAAGACAATGAGGAGTCACTGAAAATTTTTGAGGGAAAATAAGATAAAATAAGAGAATTACTTCCAAGTGGATAATCTGAAAGCACTCAGGTGGGGGAGAATCGTCTACCGTGAATGAGGGTCACTGTCGGGGTTACAGTTTGCGGGCATATGGTCTGACTAAAAAACAAGAGGATTAAAATATCATAGGACAAACAGTGAAGACTCAAGGGCATTTAAACCATTAATCCACAGGCAGCCCCAGAATGGAGCCTGGGAAGGAGTGGGGGCTCATGGATGGAGAATGACAAGGTAATATGGCGGTACAGGAGAGCAGGTTATCAGGGTGCTTGGTGGGAATGGCCGAGAAGTGCAAGAAGTCAAGAGGCTGAAGACAGAGAAAATGAATAGCCCAAACAGCCAAGGTATAAGGGGGAAAACAAGAAAAAAAAGGACAGACAGGTGTAAACAGAAAAGAATGTTAGACACTAAAATGTTACTGATATGTGAAAAATAAAGCTTGTGCCTACAATTAGGTATCACTGTCTAGGGCTTTCAAGTCACTTAAAATCTCCTGTGGTTCCACTTGATTCCTTGAAAACATGAGTCTAATGCTAATGTGAGTTCATATGAGTCTGCTGGCAAGAGTCAAAATGCCTTCTTCTCTGTGAACTAGACCCTTCTAGGTCAGCTGGCCTGACCAGAGCCCACTGGGCAAATTTTAGTTTATTGAGTTAACAGAATTTCTAGGCACTTGAGTGACTTCTATTTCTCTGCCTACCTTCCTCCTCCCCAAATCCAAAGGTTCAGACTCCTCCAACACAAAAGCCACTTGGCCACTAATCCCCAAGGAAGCCTTCCTCCTCTTCCATCAACCCCCTCATTATTCCCAGAAACACCCCTGTTTTCTGGAAGGGTTCATTCTCTCAAAACCAGCCAAGCTGCCTCAAGGTCACTGTGCAATGTGGAAGTGCAGCATTAGAAGACCCCTGCTAGACCTCATTCTAGAGCCTCCTTCAATCCTGTCCAATCCCATAAAGATGAGGAAATTGAAATTTAAAGAAAAAGGTGACAGGCCCAAGATTAGCCCATCAATTAAAGGTAGAGGCAAAGTGAGATCTGCCCCGACTTCCCATCCCTTGCTCCTCTTTATTTTCCCTAACTAAGTCATCTATTTCTCTTCCCAGATCACTTTCCTCCCTATCAGTCTCCTCATGGCGTTTTTCACTTCAGCATTCCTGAAGGAGTAAATGATGGGGTTTAAGAGAGGTGTGACCACTGTGTAAAACACAGCAACTATCTTGTCTGCAGGGAGGGTGACACAGGGCCTCATGTAGACAAAGGAACAGGGTATGAAGAACAGGCCCACAACTGCAACATGAGAGGCACAGGTGGACAGAGCTTTGCGCCGACCTTCTGAGGTCTGGGTGCTCAGGGCGTGCAGGATGACCACGTAGGAAGCAAGCAGTACCGTGAAGCTGATCACTGAAATGGAGCCACCATTGGCGATGATTAGCACACCAGTGAGGAAGGTGTCTGAGCAGGCCAGCTTCAGCACAGGGTGGACATCACAGAAGTAGTGGTCAAGGACCTTGGGGCCACAGAAGGGCAGCTGGGAAATAAGGAATGTTTGCCCGACAGAATGCAGCAAGCCCCCACCCCAAGCTGCCCCCACCAGGAGGCCACAAGCACGCCGGTTCATGATGACAGTGTAGTGCAGGGGCTTGCAGATGGCCACATAGCGGTCATAGGCCATCACTGTCAGGAGAAAGATCTCAGTGCCACCAAAGAAATGGAGGAAAAAGATCTGTGTGATGCAGCCTTTGAGGGAAATGATTTTCCTTTCAATAAAAGAGTCAAGGATGAGCTTGGGGGCTGTGACAGAGCAGTAACAGATCTCCACAAAGGACAAGTAGCCGAGGAAGAAATACATGGGGGAGGTGAGCCCTTTGCTGCCCATGATTGTCACCACAATGAGGCCGTTGCCCAGCACAATGGCCGTGTACATGAGGAGAAACATCACAGAAATGGTCTTCTGCACATCCCGATTGGGGGAGAACCCCAAGAGAATGAGTTCAGTCACATTGTTCGTAGTTGCCATGTTTTAAAGCCTAGCAGACTGGAGTCAAGAAATCAAAGAACTCTCCTTCAACGATTAGAAACATCCTCCTCAGGCCTTGAGGACAATTGTCATTCTCCTCTTTGGGCTTCTCCGAAACATGTTCTCCTTAAGACAAGTGGACAAAACATCATCAAATGTTTGCTACCGGCCCCCAAATAGGACTTTGTAATAACACTGCCTGGAAGTGTTTTTCTCTAAAGCAGGCACATACGTTAATCAGCGAATCCTCACAACAAAAATGAGAAGATATTTTATACCTGAGAACATTGAGCCTCAGAGATTCAGTCACTACTTGAAGGCCTCACAGCTCGTATCTGACCTGAGATCTGATTCCTTCAAGACTAAGCTTCCACTACATCTCATGCTCCTGAAGTGGGCTTTATACTGGTTGTAGGATTTACATTTCAGATTTGTCTCGAGTCTTAACACCCTCATGTGGAACCAATTTTTTGCAGGGAGCAGTAGACCTTCTCAACCTCCATGATACCACGACCCGTGGAACTAACCAGGCTCCCCAAGAGGCATTTTTAAGAAGTCGAAAGGGGGAAGGACAGTCACCAACTTCAACCACCATCCAGAAAGGGAGAGATGAAGACGGGAGGTGTCTGCAAGGTGTCACGTGCAGACTGCCTCAATAGTCCTGGGGCCACTGGCTAAGAAACAATTCAAAAGTCTCTTAAATCCCGCTTCCTAACAGCCTATCATCCCAGCTTGCTAACTCAGGGTCTCAGAGCACAGCGAGTCCACACAGGGAAAGATGCTGAGGTGGGTAGCAGGACTGTCTCTCCAAGTGAAGGCATGTTAGAAAGAGCCCGACACACTGCACTCTGAAGACTGACAGAGGGGGATCAGACACAGACGATCCATGGTCATGGCCTCCGAAGCGGTCATTCCCGCAGGGAGAAACAAGCCCTCCAGGCCAGCCCTCCTCGTGTGGGACAGCAGCTGTGGCATTGTGACCAGGTGACAGGAACACAGAGCTTGGAGTCAGAGGAGTACAATCCTAACACAGCTGCTTACTAGCTGACATTAAACACATACAAAAAGCCCTCTGAGCCTGTAATGTTCGTCTGAAAACCAGAAATAATACTATCTTTCCACGGTGCTGTTTTGAGGGTTGAATGAGCTCTCAAGTTCAAAAGCAAATGAGGATAGCGTAAGAGTGTCAGAATATAACTGAGTATGCTTGTCACCTCGTCAGTGCGGCGGGCAATGGGGACACAGGAAGGGTCCCCGCTTCACAAGGCAGGCCCTGACACCCACCTTTGCTTGGGCAGACTTGCAGCAGGCCGGGTTCTGATTTACGCATCTTACAACGAGCCTACAAAACAGTGGCCTACGTAATGAAACAGGACTGAATGTGCTAAGTGGCATACGAAACCTGACACAAAAAAGGCGTAACACTTCTTCTTTTTCTTTTCCCACAAAAAAAGAGAAATGCTGTGTGAGCCCACTTATACGAGGTCCCTGGGGTAGCAAGTTCATAGACACAGAAGGTAGAAGGGTGGTCGGCAGGGGGAGGGGGAGGGGATGTGGAGTTAATGGGTACAGAGCTTCAGGTTGGACCAATGGAGGCACAACAACGTGAATGTGCTTTCAGACCATGGAACTGTATTCTTAAAAAGTGGCTTAGGTGGTAAATTTTTATTTTATGTTTTACCACTATTAATTAATTAATTAAACAAACTCAGGTGACTCTCACATTTCCCCTTCTCCATACCCACCTCCAAAGACAATGGTTGAAGCTCAGAAACTTTGTTCCCCGCCCCTGTAACTTAGCTTCTGAGTTATGCCCACTACAGAGCCCGGTTAGTTTCACAAGATATGCAATAACTGAGAAACTCTGACACTTACTGTAGAAAATCCACTCCGTGTTATAGGGTAAGGCAAGATAGATATGACAACCTTGGTAGGCAATCAACATAAGTCACTCTTCAGGAGTAAGAGAGTGGAAGCAGCTACATTTTGCAAAGTACGGACCTCAGTTCAAATATGAGCTGTGTGGCCTTGGACTTGCGACTCAACCTCTCTGAGCCTGCTTCCTTATCAATAAAATAGGCATAGACTATCCTCTCACTGTTGTGCCCTTCCCTCTCTTCCCCACAGGCTCCTCTGTATCCACCTGATCCACCTGCCATGTGCCAATACTCACACTCAGATGTTTACGCAGAGAGCAAGAACCATAGATGGGCGTGCTTCACCCCAACGGTAAAAATGGCTCTATTACGAGCCAAATAATCTCTGAATTAGATCTGAAGGTAATTGTTCTCTGATTCTACAACCGTTCCCAAGTTTGCGTATCAGAGAGTTCCTCTCAGAGGATTGGCAGAGACCACGTTAGATTTCAGATTTTCAAAAGAGTAGTTGTGTTTTTCTTTCCAAAGTTGTTGAAGGTAACAGAGCAAGATAACCATCAAATTATTCTCTAAAAAGTTAAAAAATGCTAAGTCTTTACCATGGAAGAGAGAGAAGGAAATTAACATTTTCAAAACTCTGAGCAGAAATGGAAAACATCTGAGAGACAATTTCACAAAGAGGTCATCAGACCAGTAAACCGTTGACAGTGCAGTGACGTGTCACCTGTGGGGTGACTTTAATTCTGACTCTAACTGGCAGGGCCAAGGAAGAGACTCCAAAAGGTAAATGTGTTCTTCTCAAACAGCAAGTAACTGCACATTTCCAGGTTTTGTGGTTCAGAAATCCTAAATAGTGACGCACTTAGAAGCCTGAACACAGTGGCCCCAATAAGCAACTTCAGTGAACATTTTTCAAATCTTCACAATAAACCACAATAAATCTGTCTTACTTCATGAGTTCTCATTACACCTTTCTGCCATGGAACTCCTCCTTCTGTGGATTCTGACAAATAATATTGCTCTGACCAGCCTTTTCCAGCATGCTTTTCTCCCACTTTTCCTCCAACAATAGCCCTCACCAGAGGCGTCAAGTCGGGCCTCTCCTGCTAGCTCCCTCACTGAGCCACCATCAGCTGTTTGATTCGGAAGGAAGCTCGTGGAATCCTCCTTCCACAGAAGAGGAAGCTGGACCCAGAATCACACAGCCCTTTGGGCGGAGCTTGGACTAGACCAGGCTCCAGGGCTTCCTCCCAACACCTGCATCACTCTCCTCTCTCCTGCTGCCCACCCATGGCCGGCTTCCAGAATGGGAGTGGGGGTCACGCAGAGAGAGGAGATTTCTGTTCATAACACAAGCAGAGCAAACCTGAGGAGCAAGATCTAAAATGATACACCGACGAGAAAATGAACAATAACGTGGTCCGACTCAGTTCTCCATCTCCCTGGGATGTAATTTCTGCGCAGACAGCCTGAGCAGAGCTCAGAAGCCCAGGCGGGGAGAGGATGTTTCCAGAGTCGGCCAAACTGGGCTGCTGGGGAAAGAAGCTCATGCCAGACATGCCTTGGTGACTTGAGATCTTGGCTCCGGCACTTTGTCACCAAGGATTAGATCACCCATAGGTTTATGACCTATATTGCACCTTGTCCAGGGCTTGGAACTCAGATGTTAATATGAGTTTTTATTTGATCCCTGAATCCTCGATCTGCTACTACATCTATTTCAAAACCAAGGGATCACTGTGGGTGTCCTATAATAGCACAGTGGCTACAGGATATGTAGCAATATCTAGTATAAAAAATAAGGTCTCTTTTTGAAAATAATTCCAAGGCCTGCCTCACAGAGATTAAGTGAATGAACCCACCTTGAATACTGTTTGTTGTCTTGATTCTTAATTTTATCTTCTCAATCTTTTGTAGTCAGAAGATATTCATATCCATAAGACACCCAAGGAAAACAGATTTGCTTCACTAACAACCTCTATAGATAAACTGATCAGAGAAACAAAAGGTGTATATTAGCACTCGTTGATCTAAAACTTGGAAATCTTGGCTCAAGATGGTCCTCAGGAAAAGGTAGGCTTCTGTATAGCCTAATCTCCATCCAGGCTCAAATGGGCTAATGCCTTCATTTCTACAAGAGAAGACCAGATGTGAGAATGTCTTAGCCAGGCCCCTCGAATTTTTCAAAAAAATTTCTCAAAAATGCATGAGTCAGTAGTGAATTAAAAACTAGCTTGGCAAACCATTCCACGTTGGCCATGTTACCAGCAGCTCTGGTGAGAATCACTATTAACACCTGCTCTCAGCCATGCTAGAGAGTTATGTTCTCACCCTGTCATTTAAGCAGGCAGGAAAGACTTTAACAGGGTGATGTCCAAGGTCTGCCCACCAGCTGAGTGAGCAAATCTAAGAAAGCCTCCCCATACGTGAAAGTGTGTGGACGCCAGAGTAACACCAGCATGGTGCCGATGTGTGTGTGAAAGACTCTGCCTGAGGGTCTGCCCATCTGTGGTAAGGGTTCAGTGAATGAGCTGATTCTGAATCTGTTCCACACATAGAGGCACCACTAAATTCTGATCTTCCCCTATGGACTCACCAGGTGCCATCAACGCCACCACCTCCAGCACTTGATAACTTTCTCACTAAAACAGCTACAGGGGGATGGAACAGGGCCAGTCCACCCTAAAATCCACTAGAATGAGGTTTGGGGAAAATGTGTGCTGGGAGCATTTAAGGTGTAGGAGATGTAGACTTCCATCAGAGAATTGAATTCCCTGAACTTTGTAGCATCTCCTGTCTGGGGAGTTTCTGAGAAGAGCAAAAGTCAACGTCCCAATTGCTTCCTTCAGAGGTTAGGGAACATAGCTCTAATTAATCCAATTATAAGGTTGGTACGTCTACTTGCCCCACATGATTAACCCCCTCTTGTCCTGCCCCCTAGAGGTTTCCCTCTAGCAAGTGGCAAGTGCATCCTCAAGCAAGTGGCAGAGAAGAACTCAATATCAACAATAGCCCTCTGACCCCACCACAGACTTTCTCAAGAGGCTCTTGGGTGGCCTGTTCTGACCTCACCCCTCATGGGACCAATGATGCCAGGGAGACTTTAACCCAGTGGACCTGGACCACTTCCCACACATACTCCAACATGTCACCTGATCAGAGAATGCTAGACGTGGAAGGGCCTGGCAGATCACCTTGTCCACATTATTCCTTTAAAGGTGGGAAGACAGCCAAAGAGGAAAAATTATTGTGCAGTTGCCACATGCACTGGTAGCCTGGCTAACCCAGCTCCTTCCTGACTCCTAGCACAAGAGTCTTCCAACCTCTCAATCTTAAAGCCCTAAGTGTTTTACCACAAATTGTCAGCATATGATTTTCATGTTCAAGGGCTTCAGGAAGACTAGAGCTCCCTAACTGCTACGGCTAGTCTCCTAGGAACAACACATCACACTTGTGTTGGGCAGTATTGTGTCTTTCAACCTTTCTTTCTTTCTTTCTAACACCTCAGATAGTCAAAGAAACACTCTACTATAGTAGCTACTATTGCCATTCAACAGATTAGGTAACTGAGGCTCAGAAAGACCAGGAGAATGGTTCAAAATTACACAACTAATAAAGTGTCCATCTGGGTCAAATGTCTACACGTAACATTTCCTGCCCAAACAGAATATGTCACCAGCCACTGGTGCCCCATTAATAAATGAACAGGTAGTGGGAAACCAAAGTAGGAAATGTGCCCCATCTGTTTCTGCTCTGGGTAGTAAGGCTGCTCCATCAAATTCTGTCTTGGGACAAATTGTGAATCAGCGGTACACATACGGTTTCTTCCTCCTAATCATAATCCACCTGAAACACCACAAAAACTCAAGCTCCTTTTTTAAAGCTCCACGAATTATCACTGTTTTAAGAAACCTATGTTAAAGGGGCACCTGGGTGGCTCAGTAGGTTGAGCAACCGACTTGGGCTCAGGTCATGATCTCACGGTTTGTGAGTTCAAGCCCCGCGTCGGGCCCTGTGCTGACAGCTCAGAGCCTGGAGCCTGCTCCGGATTCTGTGTCTCCCTCTCTCTCTGCCCCTCCCCCACTCATGCTCTGTCTCCAAAATAAATAAACATTTTTTAAATTTTTTTCAAAAAGAAACCTATGGGGGCGCCTGGGTGGCTCAGTCGGTTGAGCGGCCGACTTCGGCTCAGGTCATGATCTCACGGTCCGTGAGTTCGAGCCCCGCATCGGGCTCTGTGCTGACAGCTCAGAGCCTGGAGCCTGTTTCAGATTCTGTGTCTCCCTCTCTCTGACCCTCTCCCGTTCATGCTCTGTCTCTTTCTGTCTCAAAAAATAAATAAATGTTAAAAAAAAATAAAAAAAAAAAAAGAAACCTATGTTAAATCCTTTTGCATATACATCAGTAACTTCCTAATTTATTATTTGCATACTAAATGGCATTGGCTACTGTCATGGGCTCAGCCTTTCTCAACCTCTCACTAAAAAAAAACAAAACAAAAACAAAAAACAAAAAACCAAAAAACCTCTGGAGAAGAAAATAATGTTGAAAACTCTCAATATCATTCACATCTGGCTTACAGTCAGAACCTGTGAAGAACTTCTGGGAGTCCCAGAGGCTGGTGGAACAGAATGGAGAAACATAAATAGTGGCCTGTGCGTGCATTTCTGCTGGCCTAAAGGGTGTACAGAGAGAGCACTTCTCTCCTACCTTACATCACACCTCCTTGCCTCACAACCACACAGGTATGCACATGCACACACACACGCACACATCATTCGCTTAGAATAGTAATACAGATAACTAATATTTGGTTTAATTTTTCCAGCTTTATTGAACTAGGGTTGACAAGTAAAAATTGCGTGTATTCAAGGTGTACCACATGCTGTTCTGATATATAATATGCATTGTGAAATGATTAGCACAGGCAAGCTAACCAAGTGAAGAGTTAAAAATGCAAGAGAACACTGGCATCAGAATCGATTGATCAGAAGAAAGAAATCTATGAGTAAAAGGACTTCTGAATTTATCCAAAGGAGAACACAGAAAAAATAAATAAATAAAAGGGTGTAGAAAGCCTGTATGAGCAGCGGGATATCATTAAAAGAAACAGTCTAGAATGACTGCAGCCCAAGAAGGAGACAAGAGGGCACAAATCTTATTTAAAGAAATAATGACTGCATACTTCCCAAATCCGGGGAGATGTTTGGACATCCAACTTCATGAAATTAATAGATCACCCCAAAATTTCAATACAAAATTGATCTTCTCCAAGACCATTATAATGCAACTGTTTAAAAGCAAAGATAGAATTTTAAAAGCAGCAAGAGAAAAAAAATTCTCTCACACAAGAGACCTCCAAGACCATCACTGACTCTCTCAGCAGAAGCCTTCCAGGCCCGGGAAGAGTGGAATGGTATATTCAAAATGCTAAGGGAAGGGTGTCCGGATGGCTCAGCTGGTTAAGCGGTTAAGCGGTTAAGCGTTCAACTTTTGATTTCAGCTCAGGTCAGAATCATGTTTCCATGAGATCAAGCCCCAAGGGAGCTCTGGGCTGACAGTGTGGAGCGTGCTTGAGATTCTCTCTCTCCCTCTCTCTCTGCCCTTCCCCTGTGCACTCTCTCTTCTTCTCTCTCAAAATAAATAATAAACTTATGAAAAAAATCATTTAAAAAGTCCCTACACACACACACACACACACACACACACACACACACACACGTAAACACACATAATAAGCTATCTAATTTGCAAAGCATTTTAATTTTATATTTTAAAATAATTTGATTTACAAAAAAGTTGCAATAATACAAAGAACTCTTGTATACCCTTAATCCAAATTCCCCAAATATTAACATTTTGCCACATTTTCTTTACCATTCATTCTCTCACTAGATTGACAGGTAGGCAAACAAATTTTTCTGAAATGTTTCAAAGTTGATGACATAATGCCCACTTACCTTTAGATACCTTACTAAATAATTCCCCAATCCAAGGACATTCTCTGACATAAACACACAATTATCAGAATCAGGAAATAACTCTGATACAATTCTATCATCCCCTCAACACAGCTTGTGCTCACTAATGACCTTCATCCAGTACAGAATCCAATCAAGGATCACAGGTTGCATCTAATTACCTATGTCTGTATCTGGAAAAATTCTGTAATCTCTTATTCATATTTTGAAGAATGCAGGCTGTTAATTTTGCAGAATATTTTTCAGTTGGGGTTTGCCTGATATTTTGTCATGGTTAGACTCAGATTGTGTATTTGTGGCAAGAATACCACAGCAATGTTATCCTGTGCCTCTCCAGTCTCAATACTGATGATGTTTACTTGAGTAAATGTTTAAGGGAATGTCTTCCAGTTTTCTCAACTGTAGAGTCATGTTTGTCTTTTGCAATTAATAAGTATCTTATGGGGAGATACTTTGAGACTATGTAAAATCTTGTTTGCCATCAAGAAAATGTTTAATGACAGTGTTTAATTTGTCAAAAGTACTTTCACAAGAAAGGTTATTACAACCCTTTTAAAGTTTATTTATTTTGAGTGAGAAAGAGCACACGCAAGCAGGATAGGGGCAGAGAGAGAGAGAGAGAGAGAGAGAGAGAATATCCCAAGCAGACTCTGCACTGACTGCATAGAGCCCCAGGCAGGGCTGGGACTCACGAACTGTGAGAACATGATCTGAGCTTAAATCAAGAGTTGGACACTCAGCCAACTGAGCCACCCAGATGCCCCTACAATCTTTCTAAGAATCAATTTAACACTATACATCAAGGTCATTATCCCTTTTAACATAGTAGATTCATTATAGCAAGTGAGTCAAACAGAATTTCAGAAGTATAAAGATTTCCATTCAAGAATACTTAACACAGTGTTATTTATAGCAATAAAAAAATTAGAAACAATCTAAACATCTAACAGAAAATGGGCAATCAAGTTATAGATATATCCATAAGAGGAACTATTTCACAGGTCATTTGAATACAGTGTTTGGAGATGAGACCATTAGAATTACTCCAGAAATAACAAGTGCTGTGACCTTTCCTTCACCCCATTCTGCCCCTTCAGTTTGGACTCAGCATCATTCTAAACCCAAGGATCAATACCAAGAGTCAGCCTCTATTTCTCATCTAGCTTCATTGTCCTGATCCACAGTTTCTTCATGGCCTTCTTCACTTGAGCATTTCTCAGGGAGTAGATGACAGGGTTGAGGAGCGGCGTGATGACGGTGTAGAACACGGCCACCATCTTGTCTACAGACAAGGTGGTGGAAGGCCTCATATAGATGAAGATGCAGGGCCCAAAGAATAAGGTAACCACGGTGATGTGGGACCCACAGGTGGAGAGGGCCTTACTCCGCCCCTCAGAGCTTCGAGTCCTCAGATGGAGTAAAATGACCACATAGGAGGCTAAGATGATCCCAAAGCTGATCACAGACAAGGTCCCCCCGTTGGCAACAATCAGCAGACCGACGAGGAAGGTGTCAGAGCAGGCAAGTTTGAGCAGGGGAAGCAGGTCACAGAAATAGTGGTCAATCACATTGGGGCCACAGAAGGGCAAGTGGAAGAGCAGGAGGATTTGGGCAAAGGAATGCACAAAGCCCCCCACCCATGCTACTCCCACCAGGACAGCACACACTTGCCGGTTCATGATAGTCCTGTAGTTGAGGGGCCTACAGATGGCCACATAGCGGTCATAGGCCATCACAGTGAGCAGGAAGATCTCAGCACCACCGAAGAAGTGCATAAAGAAAAGCTGTGTCATGCAGCCCCACAGTGATATTGCTTTCCTTTCAGCCAGCAAATCTGAGATGAGTTTGGGGGCTGTAGTAGAGGAGTAGCAGATCTCCACAAAGGAGAGGCAGCTGAGGAAGAAGTACATGGGAGAACCAAGACTTCTGCTGGTCATGACAGTGAGCACAATGAGGGAGTTCCCCAGCACAACTGCTGTGTACAAAAGCAGAAATAGCACAAAACAAACTTTCTGCGCCTCCCGGCTGGGAGAAAGTCCTAGGAAAATGAATTCAGTCACATTGTGTATGCGAGCCATGAAGTTGCCACAGGAGGCAGCAATTTGTGTGGAGGGATCTGAAATGATACAAAAGACTCATTAAGTGCATGGATTACGTATTAATCCCTTGCCAATCTGTGAGCTGGATATTGAAAGATGAGTAGACTTTAGTCAGTTATGTACAGAAGGAAAGAACGGTCCAAAAAAGAAGAGTGTACAAAGTCATGAAAATCCACCCACGTGTGGCTGGAGTAAAGGGCAGAATATAAAAAATAAAACTGGAGACAGAGTCTAGCACTAGTTCCTGAAGGACTGTTGTGCACTTGGGGGGTTATCCTGCAGACAACGGGAAATCTTCAGGAATGTTCATCAGCTGGAGAGTAAAATCCCTTTGTATATGGAGGTTGGACTAATGGGAGGAGACCAAAGGAGGGGGCACCTATTAGGAGATGAATGTCCCCTCAGATGATGGTGGCAGTAAGGACAGTGTTGCTGTCTCTGTTTTAAAGGTCTCTCTATGGCCTTTGAATGATTTCAGTTGTCTTTTGCCTGCAGTTTTTCTTTGTACCACTTCCTCTTGTCCCCTTTCCATCCTTGGTTTGCAGAACATGATTCTCACCTCTCCACTTACCTTTCAGACTCCAGAAAATATACCTCTTGACACTCAGCGTTCTTATTTCTGCTTCTCCTCCTTTCCCTCCTTCTACACTTGGTCACTTGGTGACCTCATCCTTTTCCAAAGGTCCAGCTCAACCCATACACAACTCCTCTCTTCACTGATACCTCCTATCATATGCCCCCCCCAGGGGCAAGAGAAGTATAAACAACCCTCTGCCCACAGTGTCTACTCATGCTCTGACACAACCTTCTCTAATTCCAGCCTTCCAACACCCCAGGGCTTCAGCAAGATTGTGCACTGACTGATTTGTACACTGCCCTCATCCATGCTGGACTTTGTTCAAAGTGGCTGAGATCTGTGTGTATCAATATGGCCCCTCATACAGTGAGGTTCTGGGGTTCTGAGATTAGGAGTCACATGACATCCACTCATGCCACAAAGCTTCCTTCCTCTAGCAAGTGGGGTAGGCTCTACTGGTGAAGGACCACCATGAGCCAGAAGGAAATCACTGATAGAGTTTATGCCTTCAGAGACAAAGAGAGAAGAGGCCAGCACCAAACTCTCAGCCTAGCTGGGGTATTTTACCAAGAAGCCATTTATGAAAGGAAGCACTGCTATCAGTCCAGACTTGTAAGTTTACATAGGTTTCTTCAGGTGGTATCTATGTGATGTCTAAAGGGTTATTAAAAATAAGTGGGCGGATGGGTGGATGGATGGATGGATGGATAAACAGATGATAGATAGATAGATAGATAGATAGATAAGAGTTAGATGAGAGATAGATAGATAGATAGATAGATAGATAGATGATAGATAGATGAGAGAGTTCTTTAACCCCTCAGAGACCCAGTGTCTAAACTGTAGCATGAAGATACTACCTGACTTAGAGATAGATCCCACCCCCAGCCCATCCCAAGAGAACTTAAGTTCCCACCCTCTGTGTTGCCTTGAATTCTTCTGAGATAGGAAATCCATCTTCCAAATTCACAATCAGTGGTCCTCTTCTCGCAGGACATTTTCAAATTATAGCACTTTCCACACTAAAATGTAATTGTTTTATGTGACCATCTGCCCCCAGTAAATTGTGAACTTCCTGGAGGCACAGATTGTATCTTACTCACCACTCCATCTCCAGTGCCAACTGAAGCACCTGCCATGAGATAGCATTCGGTGAATATACAGGGGAGCGGAAGGGGAGGCATCTGGCTGGCTTAGTCAGTAGAGCATGTGACTCTTGATCTTGGGGTCATGAATTTTAGTACCACACTGGGGGTAGGGAGTACTTTTTAAAAACTGGAATTAGGAGTATTGATGCATAGGGGCACTTGTACCCCAATGTTTATAGCAGCACTCTCATCAATAGCCAAATTATGGAAAGAGCCTAAATGTCCATCAACTGATGAATGGATAAAGAAATTGTGGCTTATATACACAATGGAGTACTACATGGCAATGAGAAAGAATGAAATATGGCCCTTTGTAGCAACATGGATGGAACTGGAGAGTGTTATGCTAAGTGAAATAAGCCATACAGAGAAAGACAGATACCATATGGTTTCACTCTTATGTGGATCCTGAGAAACTTAACAGGAACCCATGGGGGAGGGGAAGGAGAAAAAAAAAGAGGTTAGAGTGGAAGAGAGCCAAAGCATAAGAGACTCTTAAAAACTGAGAACAAACTGAGGGTTGGTGGGGGGTGGGAGGAAGGGGAGGGTGGATGATGGGTATTGAGGAGGGCACCTTTTGGGATGAGTACTGGGTGTTGTATGGAAACCAATTTGACAATAAACTTCCTATATTGGAAAAAAAAAAGAAAAATAAAGATAGAAATAAAATATCCCTTAAAAAATAAAATAAAATAAATAAAATAAAAACTGGAATTAACAGTAGGTAGAGATATTCCATAGCCTCTCTCCTTTTTAGCACAGTATTTGGTACTCTGTAGGTATTCAGAAAATATCTAAAGAATAAAGATCTCCAAGGGCCGAGACCACAGCCTCTCCATCTCTGAATCCCAATACCTAGCACTGTGACTGCCTCAGGAAAAGACCAGACCTATATGAAAGCACTTCGTAAAATGCCATGCACCTCATGGTAACATTCCCTTTGCTTCCAAAGTGGAATTATAATCATGACATGCAAAGAAGCACATGCTCACAAAACAAAACTCACCCCAACGCTTCTGTGGCTCTGCTATTCTCACCAAAGGTTCCTCTTTTTGTACTGAACACAGAGATTTAAATAATGTCTGGAGAAGAGTCAGTTCCTGCAGGTTCCTCAGTTCAGAAAGAATTAAGACCCAGCTACCAACCAGAGCTCATATCTTACAGGAGACTCCAGACAGAGGATCTGCTCACCCTTTGGTCTCAGACTTGGAAATGCTGAGACTAAGCCACAGAGTCTCAATTGCACCCAATTTAAAACAAGAGTAAAGTAAACTTGCCTCCCAGGTATTCTTGAATTCTGGCATCTCAGCCTTGAGTTCACCCTGTGTGAGAGATACCAGAGGGGAAGTCATCATGATCAAGTGAGAGAAGGCTGCTCCCAAAGAGCTATACCTTTCCCCTTCCCAATCAGGCAGACAACCCCATGGGAAGCAGGACTTGGATAATAAAACCTCAAACTTCCTTGTTGGTAGCATAACTTTGGAATCAATAGGAAATGTAAAAAAAATAAATTTACCTAATGTTCACTGGGTATTTACTCTGTATGGGGCTCTAATAGGAAACAATTACATGAAGCTCCAAATATTGAAGTAAAACGTGTATTTATTCTCTCACGCATCATCATGAAGTTGACTTTCTGTGAAAGTCTATCAGAAAAAATATATTCCATATTGAAATATTCAGTTTAAAAAATCTAAGGGAGATAATTTTTTAATGTGATCTATGAATATTTGTTATAAGAAACACATTTGTTAAAAATGTTTGTGGTATAAACTGTTCACCTAAATTGCATTTGTTGTAATGGGTTGATTTCATTTCATCACCTGATAAAGATTTGCCCATTGTCTATGGGTTAATCCCTCACCTCTCCAGTTCTAATCAAACCCAGCCATTATAAATGATGTACAGATTTATTCAGAATTAGGAATATAGTCCTTCTTCCAAAAAGGTATTTTACAAGAAAAATAAATACATGGCTCTATTGGTTTATGCTTTTATAAAAATGGGAATGTCAAAGAAAGTTTATAGCAGCTTTTATTCGTAATGACCAAAAGCAGACATCAAATCAAATGTCTACAAACAGGGGAATACATTTTGTTCTGTTGTAGTATATGTATACAGTGGAATACTATTCACCAAACAAAAAGAACAAACTACTGTAACCCACAACACAATGAATATTTAAAAACATTATGTTGAGTGAAAAGAAACCAGACACAGTAGAGTACATGCTTTATGATTCTGCTTTCTGAGTTTAAGAAGGGGCTAAACTTCCATGATGATAGAAATTAGATCAGCAGTTGCTTATGGGAAGTAGAGATTGCTTGGAAGGGGTCATGAAAGAAGCTTCTGGGGTAATGGAAATACTCTACCTCTTGGTTAGGACTTAGGTTACACAGTTATATAAATTTATCAAAATTCATTGGGTTGTACACTTAAGGTCTGAGCATTCCACTGAATATAAGTTACATCTCAATTAAAAAGAAAAAAACTAGCTGGGATGGGTAACTACAATGGAAGGAACATCTGATCCCAATGTCAGTATACTTGAGTTTGTGCTCAAGTTTTGTGCCTGATTTATTCAGAAGCAGAGATTGCTGGTGTCCCACAACATTTGTTTTCTCTTTCTTCTTTCTATAGTTTTACAAACTCTGAATTTTTATCTGGGCACATACCCAGGTGGAATAAAAAATTACATTACCCAGCCTCCCTTGCAACTTTATTTTTTTTAATGTTTATTTATTTTTGAGAGAGAGAGACAGATGGAGTATGAGCTGGGGAGGGGCAGAGAGAAGAGGGAGACACAGAATCTGAAGCAGGCTCCAGGATCCAAGCTGTCAGCACAGAGCCGGATGCAGGGCTCCAATCTATGAACCGTGAAAACCATGACCTCAGCCGAAGTCAGCTGCTTAACCAACTGAGCCACCCAGGCGCCCCTTCAACTTTAACAAAGGGGACATGATGCACTTATGTTGTCCCTTTCTCTTTCCTGATGCCCTGAATGCTGTCATTATGGCTGCATCTACAGCGCCGTCTTGGGTCGCGAGATGACTCAAGGATGGAGAAACAAGAGAGACCATTTCCATCCTGAATTGTCTACCTCTTGACTTCTACCTTGTTTCAGATTCTGTTCCTAGCAGATAAATCCTAATCCAAATGATGTTTCAAACTCCAAAAATGTACACTGGGAATGATTCCGATTTCATTGACCTCACAGGATTACTATGAGACTCTGATGAAATAATTGATATGTAAGGGCTGTGAATTATACACAAGATGTCATGCAGATATAAAATATATCAATTGCTCTACTAATAATCCTAAATATGGCTCTAGGGTATTTTCATGCATTTGAAAAGTTGTTGTATTTTCATTGCAAGGTAATAGATTAACATCCCTTCTATACTGCAACTAAAAGTAATTCACAAGACAGAGCTTCTCTGGCTCCAAATCATCTCACATCTAGCTCAAGCCTTTCCAAAACGATAAAGATAGATAATGTTGACACAACTTTGACATCTTTTATCCACTCAGTAGTTATTGAGTGCCTATCCTCTGTCATTCATCACGCTAGGTAGTAAAGCAGAGTAATTCTAAAATCTTTCAGCATCTAGAAGTTTGCCACTAACTGAATTACCAACAGCTAATTCAGATAATTAACCAATTCAAAGATTTAGGTATTAGGCAAATGACCAATTCACCGAACTACTAATTTATCAAACACATGCTTCACCTCTGATCTACTCTACTGCATTTACTATCACTGAAGCCTTGGAAAATCTGGGGGCACCAGGGTGGCTCAGTCAGTTAAGCTCCTGACTCCTGATTTCAGTTCAGGTCACGATTTTATGGTCCCAAGTCAGGCTCCGTACTGTCAGTCGTGCCTGCCTAGGATTCTGTCTCCCTCTCTCTCTCTGTCCCTCCCCAGCTCATGCCTCTTTCTCTCTCTCTCTCTCCCAAAATAAATAAATAAACTTAAAAAAAAAAGCAGCAGCCTTGGAAAATCTGAATTGTAAAACACACAGAAAATCAACATTCAATGAATCTAGATCAACAAATCCATAAAACAGAAGTTGAGAAATCGAGTTATGCCAAACTGGCAAAAATTTGCAGACACTATTTCCAAATAGTTCAAATCAAGAGTAAAACCTCCAAGGCAGCAGGGAAGGACGTGTCCATGCCCATTCTCAAGAAAATAAAGAATGTGCCATAAGCATGACTTTTGTCCTCTTCTTTGATATGTGTATTTGCCATTCAACTCTAGTGAGTTTCTGCTGAAACCGAATAAACACAAACCCTCAGTAGGTGTGCAACAGTGAGGATTCATTCCCACATCAGTGCAGTGTGTCTGCAGGCTGGCTGGGCAGCTCTGTGTCAGGCTGCAATTCGGGGGGGGGGGGGGGGGGGAGGGGCAGGTGAAGTTCTCCACGTGTGTCATTCTACAGCCCAGGTGATAGGGACATCATCTCATGATGGCGAAAGGGACACAAGAGGCAAGAGACACATGAGGTCCCTTAAGTTTTAGGCTCTAATCAGCAAGCTGTCATGTCCATTCATATTCCATCAGCCAGAGCAAGTCATACGGTTGAGGCCAAAGTCAAGGGATAGAAAAGTACATTCCACATGTAGTGGAAAGAACTTCAAGATTACATGGAAAAGGGCATTGACACAAGAAGGAGTAAAACACTAGGGTGAATAACTCAACCTGAAACAGGAAGGCTTGGCTAACACATGTGAAAACATCCCCTCATCTGCTCCCTGTACCTGTGTCCCTTTCTCAAGAAGGTAATCCAAAAATGAAGACATGTAGCAAAGGCAGTTGACCAGACTGAAAATTCAGCTAGTTGGAAGAGAGAAACAAACATACATAAAATTCTTGATATTTATTATTTCCAAAAAAGCTGAAATTCAACACACACAAAAATTTCCCCCAAATATATTGCTCATCACAGGCTGCAGCAAAACATAAGTGCCATGAATTTTATAAAGGCTTAATCGATATATATGTCCGATTAATCAGAAGTTCAGTGTTAGCAAATTTCTGCTTGGGGAATTAGCAAATTGCCAATTAGTGAAGTAGCGAATTTTTAGCAAATTGCTGCTTGGTGACTTTCTTTGTATTGAATTGGCCCAGAACTCTGGATGTAGAGCTATATATGCAAACGAGACTCATCCTTGCCATCAAGACCTGCAGGTGGTTTGGTTTTTCTTTCTTTCTTTTTCTTTCTTTGTTTCTGTTTACAATCACATAATGTCTTTTGTGGAAAATAATTATGACAAAATTAATTAATGCAAATGGAAATAATTAATGCAAAATGGCATTGTTTGAGTTTTTGCAAATACCCTTAATATTTGGCTTAAGAGATACAGCTGAATTCTCACATTGGCTTGTGTATTCAATCTGCTGGGTATGTTGTCTTTGTTGAAACATATGGAGAAAATTCAGCCTTGCAGAGATATGTAATTGGAAGAAAAAGGATAATGCAAGATGTTAGATTTAAAAATGTTTTTAGTACCTCACTATGTATCCCAAACACTCAAATCTCCATATGCTATCAAATGTTTCTTCCATGCATAAAAATATGATTTATTTACTAGGAATACTCATCTCAGGATATACAGACCTTAAATGATAGAATTTATTTTGACCTACAGTAGGATCGTTTGGCTTCTATTCACAACCCTCAGGCACTCAGCCCAGGGCTTCATTCCTTCATTCCCTAGAGGGAAATTAAAGTAGATGCATTCACAGGAAAACTGTCACATTATGGAAAAGGTTTCTTGCACTTGACCCACGCGTGCATGCCAAGGACCCTGGATCAAGAGTTTTGGTCACGTGCCTGAGGCTGAGCCACCAAGTGATTGAGCTGGATTTTGGTCAGTCACTCTGGCACCAATTCAAATCCATCCACTATGTCCAGGGGCACCACCCTCCCAGATATCACATCTACCAACACTCCCCATGGCAGACATCTCTTCCTAATGACAACCCTGACCTTGTTCAAACACCGATATGCCCAGCCCAGGAGAAACACAGTGTCTAATCTAAACTGGTAACACAATCCCATTCCTCTTTACCACCATTCACTCTCCCAGCCTCCCTCACATCTAGGCATGGACATGCGGTTAGAAATAAGAAAATTTTCCGTTCTGGCCAATAAAAAAATATACAAGAATTGTTCTGAGGGGTCTCTGGAAATATTTCCGAAATAAAATGAGAGCCCCTCCTTCCCCTCACATTAGCATATAATACCTAGATGTGCTGCAGCCCTCCTGCTGCCATGGGGCAGGGGGCAGCCAAGAGAATTCAAGACACACAAACCAGGTGCTCTGGCATCACAGAATTAACAAAACAACCCTAGAATTGCTGGCCCCCAAACTTCTTGTCAAGTAAGCAATACATGTTATATGATTTAAGTCAGGGGTTGCCAAACTTTTCCTGAAAAGGGTGACATATTTTAGGCCTTGCAGACCATACAGTCTCCATGACAACCACTCAACCATGCTACTATATCACAAAGGCTACCATAGAGAAAAAGTAATTGGCATGACCATAGTCCAGTAACCTATTTATGAACACTAAAACCTTATACTCCTATAAAATTCATATATCAACAAATATTTTTCGACTTTGATTTTTTTTAAGTATAAAAACCATGCTGGTTTTTAGGCCATACAAAAACAGTCAATGAGCTGTATCTGGCTTAAGCAACACCCCAGTGCCCAGACAGCAACTGTCTAGAAAGAAAAAGGTCTTCTAAAATTGTCCAAATTAATGGTTAACAATACCTTCACTGTATTTCACATCCAAGAGACATTTCCATTCTAACAATATCTTATTCCTGTGAAATAAGGCTCATAATGAGGAATTTCAGGCATTAGAATCAGGTAAATAAAGCAGGGGTACCAAATGAAGTATAAAAGCCTCCGTGGGACTCCCACAAGATCTCACAACACTATCAGAGAAGGACAAAGCAAAACATAAACTTCTGTCTCCAAGTGCCACAGACTTTCCACACCCCACAGCACGCTAACACCAAGAGGCAAAGTGAATGAACCCAAGGTTGCACAGGTAGAAAACAACAGGGTGGGAATTCACAGTCTAGGTAATCCCTCCCTGAAGGCTGTGGTGCTTCCAACTATGGGCAACAGAAGAAGAGAAGAGATGCAGCTCTTCTCCAAAACATTCTCCAAACTACAGACAGCAATGAATTGGTGCAGCTGTGATTAGTGCAATGGAATACAAGGGGCTCATCTAAATACAAAATATAAATATATAAATCTATATATGTATATATAGACAAACAGGTTAACTTTTCCTCAATCCCTCAGACTTGACTGAAATCAGAATGCATATTTGGTCACCCCTTAGACATGATAATTTTTTCATGTTTTCATTTTTAGTCCCTCCCTGAATTCATTCTCTTCCCCCACAGCTTCCTCATGGCATTTTTCACCTCTGCATTCCTGAGTGTGTAGATGATGGGGTTCAGCATGGGGGTGACAACTGTGTAGAACACGGCCACCAGTTTGTCCTCAGTGAAAGTAGAGGGAGGCCGCATGTAGAGGAAGATGGCAGGTCCAAAGAACAAGAGGACCACAGTGATGTGAGAGGCACAGGTGGAGAGGGCTTTGCGCCTCCCCTCTGCAGAATGGTTCCTCAGGTTGTACAGGATGACAATATAGGAGGACACCAGGAGGAGGAAGGAGAAGATAGAAAATAATCCACTGTTGGCCAACACAATAACCCCCTCCACAGAAGTGTCAGTGCAGGAAAGCTTGAATAACGGATGGAGGTCACAGAAGTAGTGGTCAATCACATT
This sequence comes from Felis catus, assembly GCF_018350175.1. NCBI lineage: Eukaryota > Metazoa > Chordata > Mammalia > Carnivora > Felidae > Felis > Felis catus. The sequence goes on along the minus strand of NC_058377.1, from coordinate 100,028,235 downwards.
GGGACCACAGAAAGACAACTGGAGAGTAATAATAATCTGGACCATGGAATGAAAAAAGCCCCCGAGCCAGGATCCAGCCACCAGAAGGCGACACACAGACCGGCTCATGATAGTTGTGTAGTGAAGGGGTTTGCAAATGGCCACGTAGCGGTCATAGGCCATTACCGTCAGCAGGAAGATCTCAGTAACTCCAAAGAAGTGGAAGAAGAATATCTGAGCCACACAGCCCTCCAGGGAGATGGTTTTAATCTTGGCAAGTAAGTCTGTGATGAATTTAGGGACAACAGTGGAGGAGTAAGTGATCTCCACCAGGGACAAGTAGCTAAGGAAGAAGTACATGGGGGAACGCAGACTCTTACTGACATTGACTGTCAGAACAATGAGACCATTGCCCACCACTGTGGCCAAGTACACCAGAAGAAACACCACAAAGCACCCTCTCTGCACCTCTGGATCCTGGAAAAGACCGACGATAATTAACTTGGTCACGTTATTTGTACTCGCCATGGAATCTAATCAGGTGTTCTGGGCACAGGTAATGAGAGACCTGCAATAAAACAAACACAGATGGTAACCAATTCTCCTCATTTATAGCACGTTAGACAGTGTAAACCACTTTACAATACACTAATCACCAATCCATTCATTTAGCCCACATGTACTCACTCAGCATTAAATATTAGCAACCTAACAACAATTGCATAATAGAAAATTAAGGCTCAGGGAGATGGTTAGTTAACCAGAATCACACAGAAAGTGGTGAATTCTGGCTTTCAGACTTCAGCCAGGGCTCTTTCGAGTTCACCACCAGTTGATGTGAATTTGAGGGGCCATTCAGGTTCATAGCATGCACTTTTACTATCTTCAGTGAAGCTCTCTACTATTGAGGGATCCCCGTGACACGCTTGTGCTCCCAAATTCCTTGTTTCCTTCATCTCTGCCCTGGGAAACATCTTCCCACTGATAATTCTTCTCTTCCCAAAAGGTCAAGTACAGTTTTCTTCATTCAGTTATACCAGTCTTCAACCTATCATAACAAGAGTCATCCCCTGGAACAGGGGACCTTTTCCACACCTACATCTATCTATTCAGACTATGCAGAAGTACGGATCACAGAACACACTCATGCTAACAATGTCATATGATGCAAAACAATATTCTTCAGATTAAGGTGCCATATTCAGAATATTTTCACCACATATGAGCCATGAGAAATAAGGAATAAATAGTATGAACATCTTGCTTCTCTGCTCTAAAATTTATCCTCCTTGCATGTCCCCTTATCCCTGAAATTTTCAAGAAATACTCTTTTGAAAAAGTAAAAGTGTACCTAAACAGCAAGGACCTAAATCAACAGAAAGAAACAACAGTCAGTGATGTAGACAGATGGGAACAGAGCCGTGTGTGTCGAAAATCATCAGGTAAGGACATGGTGATGTGTGAAATATCCTAAGAGAACAGATACAGGACTTCTCATTTTTTAAAAAAGTGTATGAGGAGATGAATATGTTAATCAGCTTAACTGCAGTGATCATTTCATTATGTATATCAGAACACCAAGTTGTAAATATTAAATAGATATCATTTTCATCAAAGAAAAAAAAATGTTTAAGATTAAATAAAGTCATCGAACCTGAAAACATTGAGAAACTAGTTTTCAAGAGCAAGAAAATAGTAGAAAAATAGACCGTGGCATTTCAGAGATGCAGAGTATCCTTGATCCTTGACATCGGGCTCTGATTGAGTCCCTTATTCCTCAAATAAATTCCCCTCTTTGCTTAAACTAGTTTGATGGGTTTTTGTTTCTTGGAAGCAAAACCTCCTAAGATAGGAACCTAGGAAAATACATACATACATACATACATACATACATACATACATACATAAACAAACAAACAAACAAATCTGAAAAGCATAGTTGGGACACCTGGGTGGCTCAGTTGGTTAACCGTCCAACTCTTGATTTTGGCTCAAGTAATGATCACATGATTCGTGAGTTCAAGCCCCATGGAGGCACAGAGCCTGTCTTGGATTCTCTCTCCCTCTCTCCCTGCCCCTCCCCTCCACTTGCACACATTCTCTCTCTCTCTCTCTCTCTCTCTCTCTCTCTCTCTCAAAATAAATAAACATTTAAAAAGAAAAAGGAAAAAACTGAAAACCATAGCAATATTAAGAAAGTTCAAAATATAGTTATGAGTTAGAAGGAACAACTGAAAAATATTCCCTTTACAAAGAAGTTATGCAGAGAAAACCATAAAAATACTAACGTAACATCAAAAAAATTCATGTATAAAAGACAAAATATATTCACCCAAAGTGATTTTTATAAACTCAGGTTTAAATAATAAAATTCAACATAAAGATTTCAACTCTCCCTAAATTTATCTACAAATTTAAGCAATCTTAATCATTTCCAATGGAATTTTTCTTTGTAATTTATATAATTACACTAAAGTCCATCTATAGGAGGAAAAAAGCCAGGAAAAGGTGATCAGCCATCCACCAAAGCAAAATAGATAGATAGATAGATAGATAGATAGATAGACAGATAAAATAAAACCTGCCCATCCAAGAGCTAAAGTTTCCAGGAATATAGGTACAGCAGAGAAATTACATTGATACCTATGCTAAGCATAGGCAGTATTGCTAAATTCATCAGCGCAGGGCCCTTGACAACAGGTGCAGTGCTGGGAAAACCAAGCATCTAGAAGCATTAGGAATATCTAAAACCATCTCAGCACCCTGGAAGATCAAGTGAATGGATGGTTAGAAGACAAGAGTGTGAGACTCCCCAGGAGTGTTAGACAAGAGTGTGAGACTCACCTTTTACCACAGCCTCACTCACGAGCCCAAGAAAAGGATTTGGACAAAGATTAGGGTTGCAGTTGATAAGACTAACTATGGAGAAACAGGAGACCTACAGGCAAGTGTGACCTGGAAGATACTCTGATCACACCCTCACCCTCCATGCTGCTCAGGCTGTAGCTGAGATCACATTTGACCCATGCCTTCCCTCATGCCCATACCAGTCATCATCACAGCCCATTCATTTCTCATTAAACCATCCCCCTGTGTGCCCTTTCTCTCCATTCTTCCCGCCACCCCTTCTCACACACTGTCAGCAGATGCCCAAATTACCAACACCTCTTCATCTTCAGATGCTCCTGCCTACCCATCCTGCACACTGCAGCCAGAAAATTGTGTCCTAGATCCTTCTTTCCTCGGATCCTCCCTAGGCATGGCAATAGCTGGGGGGAAACCTGGACTCCTCTGACTTAAAGACTTTCACAGACTGAGCCACCTCAGCAATCACCTTTTTACCCACCAAACTTTGACTCATCACTGTTCACATCCTCTCCCCGTCCCACAGCCCACACTGCTATTCCCACCACGGAGCCCCCCTTCACCCTCTCCTCATTCTTCCAACACTATCCACCTTCCAACCCAGTTCCGGTGTGTTCAGCAATACTCCAACCCATCTGTACCTTCTCTTCTCTGAGCGTTGGAAAATACTTTGGTGATTACCGTTCAGTGTAAATCTGGTCATGATACTTCTCTACATAAAAATCTATCAGTATCTCCCTATTGCCCACAGCCTAAATTATAATATTCTTAGCATGGAGTCCAGGTCCTGTTTGAACTGGCCATTGTCTGCTTTGTACCCTTATTGTCATTCCCAAATGACTATTACACAGCTATTTCCAAACCAAAAAGGTCCTTTCTTCCTTCTCTGTGTTTAGTATTCCTTCTTTCTAATTGCAAGACAAATCTCACTACAATAAGAATAATGTATCCATTCCTCTGTGCTCTTACAGTAACTTATCATATTTCTTTTTTTAGCAATTAATAGATTCTTTATATTGGTAGCTCGGTAACTATATCCCAAAACTGTAAAGGACATTAAACTGTCAAATTTTACATTTTAGATAATTTCACCACAATAAAAATAAATACGTACATGGAATTCATTATCCCCCTTCCCCAAAAAATCTTCAAAGCAAACTACCTCATTTATAAATGAACACCTGTGGCTTAAAGAGCCTGACTTACCCAATATCCTATGGTTGCTTAAAGACTTTGCACCTTATTTCCAGCCATATCACCCACCTTGAAGTCACAAAATCTGGTGTGGCTTCATTCTACCTTGGAACGAGGAATTGGGTCAGATGGATCTCAAGTGTACTCAAGTGCCTCTAGCTCAGCATGAAGGTAGTCACTCTGTTGGAATAGATAGTTTTCAAGGTGACGATCTGGTTGGAGATGCTAGGATAGTGTGCAGCATTATTTTCCTCTCTAGGAATCCTGGTCCCTGGAAAAGTAAGGTGCTTTGGCTAATATTCCCCACCTAGCTGATTTCTCACTGAAGGGTCCAGTGAGCAAAGTTCAGGTCACACTCAACTAAGCCCTTGAGAGTAGTGCTGAAAATATTTAGATCTTTTACTCAAACCTCCTCTATTTACAAATGAGGCAACAGAGGCTGACAGAGGTTAATTGCTTCCCAAAGCCACACACTAGATACTTGCCAGGTTAATAACTTGGAAATCACTAAGCTACCTTCTGATGGCTCTGGATGGCTGTTGCTACTGCAATTCGAGAATCAGGTCTTGTCCCCAGTAACAAAACACCATGTTCCTGGGGGCTTTCAGAAAACAAATGATGGCATCTATGATGAATCACAGAAGAGGAAAGTTCAGAGGATCTGGATCTGCGTTGATATTTGGATAATATCTAAGAAACAAATAAAAGCCACAGGAATCAGCAAACTCAGAGAATTTAAGATGCTGTGTTTTATGCACAAAACATACCCACCCACTGAGTCGAAGGGTTCTGATTAAATGCTTAGATCCTTGAACTATTTAAAATAAACTAAGCCACACACTACAATCAAGGGAACAACTTCCCCATGGAATTTCTTTTCTCTCGGGTGAAAGTGTCAATTAAACTTGACTTCAGAAAGGTTCAAAATCTGCTTCCATTAGTGACATTTCTATAAAGTTTTGACACCCAACAATGAGGCAGTAAGAGAAGAAAGTTGAAGGAAGGACATAAAGGGAACTTTTTTCCAGACTGAATGACTAAGAATGGAAAGGAGAATAAAGATAGAGGAAAGTGAGGACTGGACAGGGGTCAGGACACTTGGGCACTAGATCTGGTCATAACTGATTAACTACTAATCTGAGTATGCCACTCACCTCTCCACTTCTTGCTCTCCCCTGGTTCTCCTTCTATATAAGATGACAGAGTTAAGCTGGATCACCCCTATCGTACCTTCCAATTCTAACATTCATGGATTCATGTATAAGTCACTTAGGGTCCCCAGTGCCTCACCCTCTCCTTCAATAATGATGGTGGTGATAATAATGTAATCGACAGGGGGCAGGTCTGACTGTGAGCCAACACAGCAGGCCTCTCCCCCAGAGGACCAGCATAGGCCGCACCCATGCACCAAATCTACTGATCATGGAGTGCTCCAAAGTGTAAGCTTCACTTCTGGTGAAGATAGGACCAGGATTTTTTTTTTTTCCTTTGAAATCAGAATTAGAGTTTTTTGTTTGTCTGTTACCTTTTCTCATTTTTTTGGATCAGGCTTCTTTTTTCTTCTTTCTTCATTTTTCTTTGGAATCAGGCTTATTGTTTTTTGTCTGTTTGCTTGGGTTTTTGTTCCTTTTCCTTTTCTCTTTTTTGGATCAGGCTTTTTTTTTTAATGTTTACTTATTTTTGAGAGACAGAATACACAACCAGGGGAGGGGCACAGAGGGGAACAGAGGATCTGAAGCAGGCTCTGTGCTGACAGCAGAAAACCCCTCCATGGTCTGAACTCATGAACGATGAGATATCATCTGAGCCAAAGTCAGATGCTTAGCTGACTGAACCACCCAGGCATCCCCAGCCCTTTTTTTTTTTCAATCAGGCTTATTTTAACAAACAAATCAAAGCACACCTAGTTAAAGGTCCAAACACTCCCCACTGTAGGCAAGGAGGAACTCTGCAGGGGACTGACCTGTGGGAAAGCGCAGCCACAACACAACAGCAGAGTGCACACAGCATACACCAAAAACACTTCTTGAAGCTCGAGGCCCTGGACAGTGTATGACCCCTTCTTAATATAGCATTACTCTCAGGAGCAGGAAACAAGACTTCAACATGCAAAAGACAGGAACCTAGACAAAATGATGAGATGGAGGACTTCTCCCCAGAAGAAAGACAAGAAGAAATCACAGCCACAGTCACGGATTTACTAAAAACAGATATAAGCAATATTATCTGAATAATCATTTAGAAAAACAGTCATAAGAATACTACATGGGCTTGAAAGAAGCATAGATGACACCAGAGAAACGTTTCAGAGATAAAATACCTTAAACTAGTCAGGCTGAAATAAAAAATGTTATAACTGGGATGTAAAACAGACTGGATGTGATCACAATGAGGATGGAAGAAGCAGAGGAACAAATAGGTGATATACAAGATAAAATTATAGAAAATAATGAAGGTGAAAAGGAAAGGAAAAGAAAACTATTAGATCACAAATATAGACTTAGGAAACTCAGTCATTCCATAAAGCTCAATAATATCCATATCATAGGAATCCCAGAAGAAGAAGAGTAGGAAAAACAGGCAGAAAGATTATTTGAACAAATTATAACTGAGAACTTCCCTAATATGGGGAAGGAAAGATTCAATCAAGTCCAAGAGGCACAGAGAACTCCCTTCAAAATCAACAAAAACAGGTCAACATCAAGACATACCAGCAAAACTTGCAAAATACAAAAACAGGGAATTCTGAAAGCAGCTAGGGACAAAAGGTCCTTAATCTACAAGGGTAGACATGTAAGGTTAGCAGCAGACCTGTCCACAGAATCTTGACAGGCCAGAAAAGAGTGGCAGGATATATTTAACATGCTAAGTGGGGAAAATATGCAGCCAAGAATATTTTATCCAGCAAGGCTGTCATTCAGAACAGAAGGAGAGATAAAGAGTTTCCTAGAAAAGCAAAAACGAAAGGAGTTTGTGAATACTAAATCAGCTCTGCAAGAAATATTAAAGGGGACTCTTTGAGAAAGAAAGAGAGACCAAAAGCAACAAAGACTAGAAAGGAACAGAGACAATCTACAGGAACAGCAACATTGCAGATAATACAATGGCACTAAATTCATATCTATCAATAATCACTCTGAATGTAAATGGACTAAATGCTCCAATAAAAAGATATAGGGTATCAGAATGGATGAAAAAACAAGACCCACCCATATGCTGCCCATCACAGACTCCTTTTAGACCCAAAGACACCTGCAGATTGAAAGTGAGGGGATGGAGGACCATCTATCATGCTAATAGACACCAAAAAAAATAAAAATAAATAAGCCAGAGTAGTTATACTTATATCATACAAACTAGACTTTAAACCAAAGACTGCAACAAGAGATGAAGAAGGGCACTATATCATAATAAAAGGGTCTATCTAACAAGATGATGTAACAATTGTAACTATTTATGCCCCAACTAGAAACAGCCAAATATACAAATCAATTAATAACGAAATAAAGAAATTAATTGATAATGATACAATAATAGTAGGGGACATTAACATCCCACTGACATCAACGGACAGATCATCTAAGCAGAAGATCTACAAGGAAACAATGGCTTTGAATGACACACTGGACCAGATAGACTTAACAGACATATTCAGAACATTTCATCCTAAAGCAGTAGAACACATATTTTTTTTCAAGTGTACATGGAACATTCTCCAGAACAGATCACATACTGGGTCACAAATCAAGCCTCAACAAATACAAAAATATTGAGACATACCATGCATATTTTCAGACCACAACACTATGAAACTTGAAGTCAACCACAAGAAAAAAATTGGAAAGACTACAAATACATGGAGATTAAAGAACATCCTACTAAAGAATGAATTGGTCAGCAAGGAAGTAAAAGAAAAAATGAAAAATATATGGAAGCAAATGAAAATGAAAACATGACAGTACAAAACCTCTGGAATGCAGCAAAGGCAGTCATAAGAGGGACGTATATAGCAATACAGGTCTTACTCAAGAAGTAAGGAAAGTCTCAAATACACAACCTAACCTTACACCTAAAGGAACTGGAAAAAGAACAAATAAAGCCACAAACCAGCAGAAGAAGGTAAATAATATAGATTAAAGCAGAAATAAGTGATATCGAAATTTAAAAAAAACAGTAGAACAGATCAAAAAAGTAGGCACTGATTCTTTGAAAGAATTAACAAAAATGATAAACCTCTAGACAGACTTATCAAAAAGAAAAGAGAAAGGACCCAAACAGATAAAATCACAAAGGAAAGAGGAGAGATCACAACCAACACCATAGAATTACAATTAGAAGAGGATAGTATGAGCATTTATATGCCAACAAATTAGGCAATCTGGAAAAAAAATGGATAAATTCCTAGAATCATATACACTACCAAAACTGAAACAGAAATAAATAGAAAATTTGAATAGAACCATAACCAGCAAAGAAATTGAATCTGTGTTCAAAAATCTCCCAATGAACAAATGTCCAGGGCTAAGTGGCTTCCCAGGGGAATTATACCAGACATTTAAATCAGAGTTAATACCTATTCTTCAGAAAGTGTTCAAAAAAAAGAGAGAAATGGAAGGAAAATTTCCAAACCCATTCTATGAGGCCAGAATTATCTTGATTCCAAAACCAGACCAAGATCACACTAAAAAGGAAAATTACAGACCAATATCCCTGGGGAATATGGATGCAAAAATTCTCAATAAGACATTAACATATAGAATCCAATAGTACATTAAGAGAATTATTCACCACGATCAAGTGGGATTTATTCCTGGGCTGCAAGCATGATTCAATATCCACAAATCAATCAACAAGATACACCACATTAATATAAGAAAGGATAAGAACCATATGATCCTCTCAATAGATGCAGAAAAAGCATTTGACAAAATACAGAATCCTTTTTTGGTAAAAACCCTCAAGAAAGTAGGGATAGAAGTAACATACCTCAACATCATAAAGGCCATACATGAAACACCCACAGCTAAGATCATCCTCAATGGGGAAAAATAGAGGGCTTTCCCCCTGAGATCAGAAACACAACAAGGAGGTCCACTCTCACCACTATTGTTCAACATAGTACTGGAAGTCCTAGCCTCAGCAATCAGAAAACAAAAAGAAAGAAAAGGCTTCCAAATCTGCAAGGAAGAAGTCAAACTTTCACTCTCCACAAACATGATACTCTATGTAGAAAATCCAAAAGACTCCACCAAAACATTGCTAGAACTTGTACATGAATTCAGCAATGCAATAGGGTATAAAATCAATATACAGAAATCTGTTGAATTTATATACACTAATAATGAAGCAGCAGAGAGAGATATCAAGGAATCAATCCCATCTAGAATTGCACCAAAAACCATAAGATACCTAGGAATAAAACTAACCAAAGACATAAGAAAAATCTGGACTCTGAAAACTACTGAACACTAGTGAAAGAAACTGAAGAGGACACAAAGAAGTAGAAAAATATTCCATGCTCATGGGTTGGAAAAACAAACATTTAAAATGTCTATACTAGGGGCGCCTGGGTGGCGCAGTCGGTTAAGCGTCCGACTTCAGCCAGGTCACGATCTCGCGGTCCGTGAGTTCGAGCCCCGCGTCGGGCTCTGGGCTGATGGCTCAGAGCCTGGAGCCTGTTTCCGATTCTGTGTCTCCCTCTCTCTCTGCCCCTCTCCCGTTCATGCTCTGTCTCTCTCTGTCCCCAAAATAAATAAATGTTAAAAAAAAAATTTTTTTAATGTCTATACTACCCAAAGCAATCTACGCATTCAATACACTCCCTATCAAAATAACACCAGCACTTTCACAGAACTGGAACAAACAATTCTAAAATGTGTATGGAACCAGAAAAGACCTCGAATAGCCAAAGTAATGTTGAAAAAGAAAAGCAAAGCAGGAGACATCTTCAGGCTGTATTACAAAGCTGTAATCATCAAGACAGTATGGTACTGGCACAAAAACAGAGGCGTAGATCAGTGGAACAGAATAGAGAGCCCAGAAATGGACCCACAACTATATGGTCAACTCATCTTTGACAAAGCAGGAAGGAATATTCAATGGAAAAAACGACAGTCTTTTCAACCAATGCTGTTGGAAAAACAGGATAGCGACATGCAGAAGAATGAAACTGAACCACTTTCTTTTCTTACATCACACACAAAAACAAATTCAAAATGTATGAAAGACCTAAATGTGAGAGAGGAAACCATCAAACTCCTAGATGAGAACACAGGCAGCAACTCTTTGACCTTGGCCGTAGCAACTTCTTACTAGACATGTCCCCAGATGCAAGGGAAACAAAAGCAAAAATGAACTATTAGGACTTCACTCAGATAAAAAGCTTCTGCACAGGGAAGGAAACAATCAATAAATCTAAAAGGCAACCTACAGGGGGCACCTGGGTGGCTCAGTTGGTTATGTGTCTGACTCTTGATTTAGGCTCAGTTCATGATCTCATGGTTCATGGGGTTGAGCTCTGTACCAACAGCACAGAGCCTTCTTAGGATTCTCTCTCTCTCTCTCTCTCTCTCTCTCTCTCTCCCTCCCTCCCTCCCTCCCTCCCTCCCTCCCTCTCTCTGCCACCCCATTCACATGCATTCTATCTCTCTCTCAAAATAAATAAATAAATAAACATTAGAAACAATAAATAAATTAATTAATTAATTAAAGGCAACCTATGGAATGGGAGAAGATATTTGCAAATGACATATCAGATAAGGGGTTAGTATTCAAACCTATAAAGAACTTATCAAACTCAATACCCAAAAAATAAATAATCCAGTTAAGAAATGGGCAAAAAACATGAACAGAAATTTCTCCAAAGAAGACATACAAATGGCTAAAAGATACGTGAAAAAACGCTCAACATCATTCATCATCAGGGTAGTATAAATCAAAACCATGATGAAATACCACCTTACACCTGTTAGAATAGCTAAAATTAACAACTCAAGAAACAACAGATGCTAGCAAGGATGCAGAGAAAGGGGAACCTCTTATACTATTGATGGGAATGCAAACTGGTACAGCCACTCTGGAAAACAGTATGGAGGTTCCTCAAAAAGTTAAAAATACAACTACCCTATGACTCATCAATTGCACCACTAGTATCCAAAGGATACAAAAGTACTGATTTGAAGGGGTACACGTACCCCAGTGTTTATAGCAGCATTAGCAACAATAGCCAAATTATGGAAAGAGCCCAAATGTCCATCAACTGACAAATAAATAAAGATTATGTGGGGGAGACACACACACACACACACACACACACACACACACACACATACATATATATACAGAATATTACTCAGCCATCAAAAAGAATGAAATCTTGCCATTTGCAATGACATAGATGGAACTAGAGTGTATTATGTTAAGCAAAATAACTCACTCAGAGACAAATACCATATGACTTCACACATGTGTGGAATTTGAGAAACAAAACAGATGAACAAAGGGGAAGGGAAGGAAAAATAAAATAAGATAAAAACAGACAGTGAGGCGAACCATAAGATACTTTAGCTCAACAGAGAAAAGGAGCAAATTCATAGTCCTGCCCAACTACTGAGTATAACCTCCAGTCCCATCCCTCTGGGAAGCATGAGCATAGACATCTGGCAGCCATGAGCACATCCTATGGCCTGCCCAGGTGGGGAGCCAAGCCAGAAGCCCTGTCCAGTTGTTGAGTGTAGTTTCTGGCCCTGCACAACCAGGGAACCTGAACAGTAACCCTGAGCAGCCTCAGAGCCCAGCCTACAGCATTGCCCAACCATAGAGCCCCAGCCTACAACCCCACCTAGCAGAAGAGTCCAGCATAAAGGCCTACCTGACTGCTAAACACAGCCTGTGTCCTTGACCAGGCAGGGATCCAGCCCAATCACAGATCATAGCCTGCAGCCCCAGCCAACCAGCAAACTCACGTGACCATGGAGCACAGTCTCTAGCCCCACCCAGTTGCAGGAGGCAGCCTGAGGCCCAAACCAAACACAAGCACGGTCAGTGCCACCCTCCAACTGGAGAGCACAGCCTGAAGACACATCTGACCAGGAGCTATTAGATGATATGTTCCAAATGTTGAAAGAACAAAACTGTCAACCAAGAATACTAACCCCAGCAAATGTGCCCTTCACAAACAAAGCAGAGAAAGACTTTCCCAAATGAGAAGAATTGAGGGAGTTCATCACTACTAGAGATGCCTCACAAGAAATGCTAAAGAGAATTCTACAAGCTAAAATGTAAAGATGCTAATTAACAGAATAAAAACATATGACTGTATAAAGTTCATTGGTAAAGATAAATATAGTCCAAGTCAGATTCTCTAATATTATAATTGTGGTACATAAATCAATTACAAGTCCAGTTTAAAAGTTAAAAAATAAATGTATGAAAACAACTGTAACTGCAATACAGTCAAAAGAGCTGGCTCCCGAGAGTAAAGACCTAAAAATAGTCATCCACAGATCTGTCAGGGTCCTGGGGCCCAGGAGCAATCTTGCCCCTGATCTGGAGAAATAGCCACAAGTTTGCAGCAGAAGTGTGTGGACCCATGATATCCAATTAGGTAGCCACCAGCAACATGGAGCTATTTAAATTTAAGCCAGTTAAAATTAAATAGAATTAGAAATTCAATTCTTCAGCATGTTATGCATACTCAAATACTAATTATGCACATGGCTAGGGACTACCATATATCAGCAGAGATCTAGAATACTTCCATCATCACAGAAAATTCTATTGGCAATGCTGATCCAGACCACAGCAGTTTCAGAAAACAGAATGTTGTTTTAATGTTCGTTTATTTATTTTGAGAGGGGGGAGGGGCAGAGAGAAAGGGGGAGAGAGAGAATCCCAAGCAAGTTCCACACTGTCAACACAGAGCCCAATGCAGGGCTCGATCCCACAAACCGTGGGATCATGACCTGAGCAGAAATTAAGAGTAAGACACTTAACCAACTGACCACCCAGGCACCCCCAGAAAACAGAATGTTCACCTCCATGTAGGCAGAAATATCTCCATCTGATATATCGCTGTATATCCCTCACACTTAGAACAATGCATAGCACATAGTACATGCTCATTAAATCTTACTGAATAAGTTATTAAGTAAACCTAATAGGCCTGAAATAGGTGAATAATTAAGTAAACTATGCTACAATCAGACTGTTGATATTATCAAGCCATTATAAACAACTTTTGTGGGGGCGCCTGGGTGGCTCAGTTGGTTGGGCGTCTGACTTCGGCTCAGGTCATGATCTCACGGTCCGTGAGTTCGAGCCCCGCATCGGGCTCTGTGCTGACAGCTCAGAGCCTGGAGCCTGTTTTGGATTCTGTGTCTCCCTCTCTCTCTGACCCTCCCCCATTCATGCTCTGTCTCTCTCTGTCTCAAAAATAAATAAAACGTTAAAAAAAATTAAAAAAAAAACTTTTGTGAAAACTTTTAATTGCTCAGGAAATTGGTATGTAATATACTGCCTGAGAATATATGCTATTACATCCATTCTCCCCTTTCTCTTTAAGTCTTTAATTTCTGGTTAGTTAACATACAGTGTAGTATTACGTACAATGTAGTGATTCAACACTTCCATACAATAGCTGGTTCTCATCACGAGTGCACTCTTCAATCCCCATCACCGATTTAACCCATCCCCCACCCCCCTCCATTCTGGTAACCATCAGATTGTTCTTAATAGTAGAGTCTGTTCCTTGGTTTGCTTCTCTCTTTTTTTCCCCCTTTGCTCATTTGTTTTGTTTCTTAAATTCTGCACATGAGTGAAATGATATGGTATCTGTCTTCCTCTGATTGACTTATTTTGCTTAGTGTAATACTCTCTAGCTCCATCCATGTTGTTGCAAATGGCAAGATTTCATTCTTTCTTATGGGTGAGTAATAGTCCATTGTATATACAGAACACATCTTCCTTATCTATTCACTAGTTAATGGGCCCATGGGCTGTTTCCAAACTCATCTCCTTAGAAACAGAACAGAACCCTGATCTTAGCTAAACATAATTCCACCTAGAATAAAATATTACAGTTTCTGGTCTCCCTTGCAATTAAGGATAACCATGTGATTAATTTCAGTCAAATAAGATGAGAGCAAAATCGCCATGTGGCACTTTTGGATAATCTTCTAAATTAGAAAGTGATTAGCTTATCTTTCCTTTTTCCCATTTCCTGCCTCCTGGGATATAGAGGAAATGCTAAGAGTGGCATTGTCCAATAGGGCATCCATTAGCCACATGTAGTTTTTTAAATTGAAACGTATTATAATTTAAAAATTTTTAAATTTTAGTTCCTTGGTCTCACTAGCCCATTTCACTGCTCAACAGCCACTCCCAATTTGTTCAGCACAGACACAGAACATCTCCGGTGTGGCATAGAGCCTGCCTGGACAGCAGTGGTATAGAGCTCTAGCAGCCCTTTGAGGTCTTGAGGTTGAAGCTGGGTGCTGAAGACAGCACAGTCTGGAATTCTGATAATATGTCAGGCTTCCACAGCCATACTGGACTTTCACCCTCTGTACTTTTGTACTTCCGTTTCATTGACATTTTTTCTGCTACATACAAACCTATACCTAAAAATATTAAATAATAAATGAGGAAAGACTTCAAAATTCTGTATACAGAGAAGCTCGTGACACTAATTTTTCTTTTGACTTCCAGTGGCATGATAAATAGTCCTCCATCCCCTCACTTTACATCTGAAAGTGTCCTCAGGTCAAAATGAGTCTCTTGTAGACAGCAAATAGATGGGTCTTGTTTTTTTATCCATTCTGATACCCTATGTCTTTTGGTTGGCGCATTTAGTCCATTTACATTCAGTGTTATTATAGAAAGATATAGGTTTAGAGTCATTGTGATGTCCGTAGGTTTCATGCTTATAGCGATGTCTCTGGTACTTTGTCTCACAGGATCCCCCTTAGGATCTCTTGTAGGGCTGGTTTAGTGGTGACAAATTCCTTCAGTTTTTGTTTGTTTGGGAAGACCTTTATCTCTCCTTCTATTCTAAATGACAGACTTGCTGGATAAAGGATTCTCAGCTGTACATTTTTTCTGTTCATCACATTGAAGATCTCCTGCCATTCCTTTCTGGCCTGCCAAGTTTCAGTAGAGAGATCGGTCACGAGTCTTATAGGTCTCCCTTTATATGTTAGAGCACGTTTATCCCTAGCTGCTTTCAGAATTTTCTCTTTATCCTTGTATTTTGCCAGTTTCACTATGATATGTCGTGCAGAAGATCGATTCAAGTTACCTCTGAAGGGAGTTCTCTGTGCCTCTTGGATTTCAGTGCCTTTTTCCTTCCCCAGATCAGGGAAGTTCTCAGCTATTATTTCTTCAAGTGCACCTTTCCCTCTCTCTTCCTCCTCTGGAATACCAATTATGCATAGATTATTTCTCTTTAATGCATTACTTAGTTCTCTAATTTTCCCCTCATACTCCTGGATTTTTTTTATCTTTTTCCTCAGCTTCTTCTTTTTCCATAATTTTATCTTCTAGTTCACCTATTCTCTCCTCTGCCTCTTCAATCCGAGCCGTGGTTGTCTCCATTTTATTTTGCAGCTCATTAATAGCATTTTTTAGCTCCTCCTGGCTATTCCTTAGTCCCTTAATCTCTGTAGCAATAGATTCTCTGCTGTCCTTCATACTGTTTTCAAGCCTAGCGATTAATTTTATGACTATTATTCTAAATTCACTTTCTGTTATATTGTTTAAATCGTTTTTGATCAGTTTGTTAGCTGTCGTTATTTCCTGGACGTTTTTTTGAGGGGAATTCTTCTGTTTCGTCATTTTGGATAGTCCCTGGAGTAGTGCAGGACTGCGGGGCACTTCCCCTGTGCTGTCTTGAATAACTTGCGTTGGTGGGCGGGGCCACAGTCAGACCTGATGTCTGCCCCCAGCCCACCTCTGGGGCCACAGTCAGACTGGTGTGTGCCTTCTCTTTCCCTCTCCTAGGGGTGGGATTCACTGTGGGGTGGCGTGGCCTGTCTGGGCTACTTGCACACTGCCAGGCTTGTGGTGCTGGGGATCTGGCAAATTAGCTGGGGTGGATCGGCAAGGTGCACAGGGGTGGGAGGGGCAGGCTCAGCTCGCTTTTCCTTTGGAGATCTGCTTCGGGAAGGGCCCCTCTTCCGTGGACCTCTCGTCTACACTTGGCTCCGGAGAATCTTCTGCTAGTCTTCTGGCGATTTTCTGGGTTATTTAGGCAGGTGTGGGTGGAATCTAAGTGATCCGCAGGATGTGGTGAGCTCAGCGTCCTCCTACACCGCCATCTTCCCAGAAGCCCTGGGTTTTTTTTCTAATTTTTCTTTAATGAGATGATGTTATATTTATTCTCTGAAAAATACATGTTTCAATGCTCAGAATCAACAATTGAGAACTAACTACATGGTCTCCAGTGCTAAATGGCATAATTAGACTTACACTTCTGTGAACTGAGAAGTTGTTTTTAACATTTCACAACATTCTCTGGCTCTTAAACAATGGGGAAAAAATGTATTCCTTTGATTCCTATGTTTTTTCCAGTGAGACCAGAACAAAGCGAGTAATTAACTCTCAATAGACCCACTAAGTCTCACTAGGGTAAGGGAATCCCTGAGAATTTTGACAATTCAGTTACTGTAGATGTTTTCTGCCCCTGCAGTATTCAATGACTCAGAGTTTGTTGATGATGTTCTTTTTCAAAGCTCTCAGTGAAGAACCCAAACATGCACACTGAGTAAGTGGCTCCTATCACAGCCTGCATCCTAACACCCCAGCCTCTGCAATACAAGTTCAGTTCTGGACCATATGCTTTAAAATATACATTAACAAAGTACAAGCACATTCAGCATAAAAGACAATGGGGAGGCTACATTATGGTCTATTCCTTTTTTTTTTTTTAATTGAAATATAGTTGACCTACAATACAGTCAACATCGATTTAACAAACATTTATTGAGCACCTACAATGTGCCAGGTACTGTGCTAGGCTTTCAAAGCAATTAAGTGACAGAGAATGTTTAGCCCAAAGAAGTCTCAAAACCAAAGAATTGAACTGCCTTTAAACTTTTTGGTATGCAATCGAGGCCTATTCTGAGTAGCTCAAAAGGATGAAAAGAAGACCTACACGTGGACAGACATGTAATTACCAACAGCAACAATAACAACGATGATGGCTAATATTTATTGGGTCCATGGTACAACTCCATACCCTGTTATTTTCTAAAAGCTTTATGTATGTTATTGTATTTAATATTCAGAATAATCTTATGAAGTGCATGCTATTATTAATCTTATTTTAATTATGCAGAAACTCATGTTTAGAGAAATGAAGTAGTTAGATCTTGGGTTGTGGCTGAGAGGCAACTGAAACATCCTACTGAATTTCAGAGCCTGAGCTCTTAAAATTTTTAACAGGCAGAGATGTGCTCTTCACCATGAAAGTGTTCAGAAAGAATCAGTGAGAATTGATATACAAAGGACAGTACATGGGCATCAAGGGTTAATTCAACAAGCACCAGCTACATGCATTCACCCAGCCACAAAGAAGGGTGAACAGTCTTGCCTTTGAAAGAAACATGTATAAAATAATTACAATCAGAATAAGGGCAATGATAAATATAACCTTGGACAGGAGACATAAATCCAACTCAAGGAGGAGGGAAGTCCGAGAAGGCCTCATAAGTGAGATGACTTTAACCCACAGCTTAAAAGGATGTATACGATTTTGCCATATAGAAAAGGCTGGTAAAGTTATTCTGGGCAGAAGTATTTTCTCAGGGTTTAGTGATGGTCATCTATGACCATGATTACTGGAGAAGTGGGGAAGATTTCCTGCTGCCTTGAAAACCACTATTCACCTACATGTTCAGTCAGCACCTAAGGAGAAAGAGAGAAGCCTCTAAGTCCCAGAGCACACCTGCAATGCTTCATCCCTCTGCAAGGAAACTGCCTGAATTACTTCATCTGATCCTCAAGGAGAGGTGGAAGGACAGAGCGCAAATGCAAAGCCAGTCTTTGTAATTCCAAAGCCAAAGGGGCAAATTTTTTTTTTCAACGTTTATTTATTTTTGGGACAGAGAGAGACAGAGCATGAAGGGGGGAGGGGCAGAGAGAGGGAGACACAGAATCGGAAACAGGCTCCAGGCTCTGAGCCATCAGCCCAGAGCCCGACGCGGGGCTCGAACTCACAGACTGCGAGATCGTGACCTGGCTGAAGTCGGACGCTTAACCGACTGCGCCACCCAGGCGCCCCAAAAGGGGCAAATTTTATTATAACCTCTAAATTGTCCACAATGATATGAGTCGGTTGGGTGAGGTGGAGTTTGGAGAGGTGAAAGAATCTACGAGGTCACCAAAATGAGGAAGGAGTACATGACAATGAAGCTACTGTTGGCCAATACAATAACCCTCTCCACAAAAGTGTCAGTGCAGGCAAGCCTGGATAATAGCTGGAGACCACAGGAGTCATGGCCAGTCACAGCAGGATCACAATAACAGAGACATAGACTGTCTCATCCTACTTCACCAGGAAACACTAATAGGCATGATAAGAAACGGACTTGGCATGGTCACCTAGAATAAAGGACAGAAGTCTGGGGTAGAAACATGCATGGGTAGTATTTCCCTTCCTTTCATTCTTCAAGTTAGGCCTAATAATTTTCTACATTCTGGGGGTGCCTGGGTGGCTCAGTCAGTTAACCATTCAACTCTTGATTTTGGCTTAGGTCATGATCTCACAGTCTTGAGGGCGTGGAGCCTGCTTGGGATTCTCTCTCCCCCTCTCCCTCTGCCCCCACCCTGCTCACATTTCCTCTCTAAAAAATACATATATATTAAATAAAAATAAATTTAAAAAAATAAAAAATTTCCTACATTCTGTATTTACATTTGGATAAGGCTAAAAGTGATCTTTTCGTTAAAATGTTTGACTTGATCTTTCCCTATTGATAGCTAGAACCTATGCCTTTTTGATATATTTTTTTTAACTTATGGATACTGGACATTGTGAAAAGGCCTGTGGAGACTGAAGACCTACCTTTTGTACCAACATGTCACAAGAATCGAAATGGCCCCAGGGACTTTTTCGGTACTTGTAATCAGACAGTCCATGGTACAAGACACCAAGAACCAATCAGAAAACAGAAAAATTCATGGACACAATTTTCTTTTTTTTTTTTATGTTTATTTATTTTTGAGAGACAGAGTGTGAGCAGGGGAGGGACAGAGAGAGAGGGAGACACAGAACCCAAAGCAGGCTCCAGGCTCGGAGCTGTCAGCACAGAGCCCCACATGGGGCTCCAACCCACAAAATTCAAGACCATGATCTGGGCCAAAGTCAGGCACTTAACCGACTGAGCCACCCAGGTGCCCCCAGACACAATTTTCAAAGATACATTTCTCCACAGTGGAAGAGAAGATCATATTGGCACTCTCCTCAAATATCCCATGATAGTTCCTCTGTTTGGTTCCCCTTCTTAATGAAATATAAGCTGTTGTCATTAGGAGGCTGAACACAGAAGGGAGAAGGAAGGAAGGGAGGGAGGAAGGGAGGGAGGAAGGGAGGGAGGGAAGAAGGGAGGGAAGGAGAGAGGAAGTATGTCATAGAAGAAGTACTTTAACTTACAAAACATCTGTCAAAATATTCTCCTTGGCATTTGCCATTTAGTTTGAGTCTCAATGTTACCCAATCTCATGATATTCTTGGATATCATAGAGGCAATCGGATCTCTTCCCTTGGGACATTATACCAAGATACAAGCAAGTGTTTGGTTATTAAAGTCCTTACATTTGTTTTTGCCATTCCTGAATGTCCCACTGAAATCAAAATTCATTTCAAAAACAAAGAATAATTAGATGTTTTTCTTTATCACTTTCCCATTTTTATTCCATCCCTAAGTTCTTTTTGCCCCACAACCTCCTCATGGCAATTTTCACCTCTGCATTTCTGAGTGTGTAGATGATGGGGTTCAGCATGGGGGTGACAACTGTGTAGAACACGGCCACCAGTTTGTCCTCAGTGAAGGTGGAGGAGGGTCGCATGTAGAGGAAGATGGCAGGTCCAAAGAACAAGAGGACCACTGTGATGTGAGAGGCACAGGTAGAGAGGGCTTTGCGCCTCCCCTCTGCAGAATGGTTCCTCAAGTTGACAAGGATGATAATATAGGAGGACACCAAAATGAGGAAGGAGCACAGAGCAATTAAGCCACTGTTGGCCAACACAATAACCCCCTCCACAAAGGTGTCAGTGCAGGCAAGCTTGAATAATGGCTGAAGATCACAGAAGTAGTGGTCAATCACATTGGGACCACAGAAGGGCAACTGGACGGTGATGAGAATCTGTATAATGGAGTGGAAAAAGCCCCCAAGCCAGGAGCCAGCCACCAGTACATGACATAGTTGGCGGCTCATAATGTTCATATACTGAAGAGGCTTGCAGATGGCCACATAGCGGTCATAGGCCATCACCACAAGCAAAAGGATCTCAGTGACCCCAAAGAAGTGGAAGAAGAATATCTGAGCCACACAGCCCTCCAGAGAGATGGTTTTAATCTTGGCAAGTAAGTCTGTGATGAATTTAGGGACAACAGTAGAGGAGTAAGCGATCTCCACCAGGGACAAGTAGCTAAGGAAGAAGTACATGGGGGAACACAGACTCTTACTGACATTGACTGTCAGAACAATGAGACCATTGCCCACCACTGTGGCCAGGTACACAGGAAGAAACACCACAAAGCATGCTCTCTGAACCTCTGGATCCTGAAACAGGCCAGTGAAAATTAACTCAGTCACATTATTTGTAATGGCCATGGACTCCATTTGGAGAAAATGTATCTCAGAGAAGAGCCCTGTGACAAAACAAACACATCATAACAACAATCCTTCATGTTTATTTAGCACTTGCCTGTTAATAGAGCCCTTTTGCACATATTATCTTATTGGTTTATTTTACTTATTTATCTGTTAATATCACAAACGTTTATCCATTCACTGCCCAACAGTCCACTCTATACAAGACACTATGCAATCTATCTTGCAAAAAAACTCCATGATCTCCTTATCACAAGGGAGAAAACCAAAGCTCAAAGGGGTTGGGAATTAGCGAAGCCTCCCAGTAAGAAGTGGATCCAGAACAAGAACCAGATCATTTTATTCCAACTGGTATGTTATTTCAAGTATACCACACTGGAAATAATAATCAACATTTTCAGCATTAATAAGTTCCATATTATCAACAATTCTCCCATTCTCAACATTTTTCATCATGCCTTTGCATGAGAAATTCTCAAGTAAACGTCTCGTGAATCCCTGGTTTCCTCCATTTACTTCCCAGAAATGCCAATTTCATTAACAGTTCTCCCTTTCTAAAGAATATCTTCAATATTTTCCTTACATGAATTAGCTAAGTTTCTGGGTTCTTTCAGGTCCTGTGGTTTTGCTCAATCCCACATCTTCATGAATTTTTACAAACATTTCGAGAAAATTTTGACACCTGGGGTCCAAGTGGACATCTGGAAGTTGTTGAGAATATAGGTCAGTATCAAACAACAGTTCGAATGTAATATATGGGGATTCACCAGTTTGCTTGTTTCTGTCTTTCAGTTTTCCCACCATTGGTATTTTTTGTCAGCAGGAGGTGAGGATTTATTTTAATTCAGTTCTTTAACCAAATGTTTTATTAAGTACCTACCATGTGCCCAGGCAATTTGGGACATACAAGAGAAGAATGAAAGATGGCTCTCACTTTCAGGAAGCTTGTAACTACATGCGATTCAGCAGCACGTTCATGACACGAGGCAGAGGAATCTCTCAAAGATTTTCTCTGCTTTTGAAATTAGGTTGAAGGTGTCAAATCACTATGTTGTACACCTGAAACTGATGTAACGTTGTGTGTCAGCTATACCTCAGTTTAAAAAAGAAAAACAAATAAGACTACCCTGAAGTATTTCTTATTCCTTTTATTTTTTTCTTCTTTCACTTGGGCTTCCACACTGAAATAAACTAAATACCTCCCTCATCACTAATCTTTCTCATAGTAAAAATTAGAAGATATACAGAAGGTGAAAATACGCTGAGAGAATCCTCAGTGAGTCACCTGGCTAACACTGGAGAAGAAATGGGGGATTGCGTGGCATGAAAGAAGGGCACTGAAGAAGAACAACTGAACAGGAGAGGCGAAGCAAGGGGAGGTTCCCTTTCTGTTCCAGAGGAAGGGAAACAGGGAAACACCAAAGACAACCCACAGACTCAGGGAGCCTGGGTGGCTCAGTCAGCTAAGCGACGGACTCTGGATATCAGCTCAAGTCATGATCTCGCTGTCGTAAGATCGAGCCCCTTGTGGGGCTCCATCCTGGGTGGGGCCTGCTTGGGATTCTCTGTCTCCCTCCCTCTCTGCTCCTCCCCTCTGTGTGTGCTCTCTCTCAAAATAAATAAACTTTAAAAATCTTAAACAAAAACAACCCAGCCTCTGGTGGCCGGAGGAAACCTCAAGCATGTGGTGACCTGATTTCACCATTGTCACTGTCATTGTCACCCCGACAGCCACAGTGGCAGATACTGTTGTCCTTTAGTCAGTAGCTACTGCGTGCTGGACTGTGATAACTGTTGTCCCCTCAATTAATTCTTTCTGTACCACTTTGAGGTCGCTAATTGATAGGTGAGTCAATTGTGACTCAGAGAGGTTAAGTAGCCTGCCCAAATACAGCTTGTGAATGATTGAGCCAAGGCTGAAACCCAGGCCTTTCTAGAAAGGGAGAGAGGGCCACCACTCCTCAGCCAGATGAGAAAGCGGTTGGCCACTCCAGCACCTTACAGAAATGACATCAAAACCCATGGTTGATATAAAACTTGTCCAAATCCATTTATTATGCCTTCCCTGTGAATAGCAGGAACATGGCAGGCAACTGCAAGTTATCGGGAACATTTCATGCCACCATCTCTGGAATAAGAGAGACGAAGAAGCTATGTGGGACACTGAGCAGAGTGTGAGACTTGGGAATGTCCCCTCCTCCTCTGCCCCTCATGGCACGGCTTTAGCCAGGGGTTAGAGCTGCAACTGGTGACTCTGACCTGTGGAGTGGGTATCTCCCAGCAGGCGTGCTCTGACAGACCCCTCTTCTCAGGGGGTCTTACAGCAGCACCGTCATTCTGCTCAGCCCTCAGACTTGAATCTTTGCAGTCACCTCTGACTCCTGCCTCTCCTACTTTTCCCACATGTACACTCTCTCCACACCCACTGATTTCACCAATTTCCTCCTCCATCTTCCTGAAGTCTCGGTCTTCAGGCAGGATAGAAGCCCATGTGAGGATCACCGCAGCTCCTCCATGCACCAACCATCTCCAGGTGTCACAGGTCTTCCCCCCACCCACACCCCCCAACCTCCCGCCAGCCTGCATGCTGAAGTCAGCATTCTCCCTGAGTCCCTGTGCTCGGTTCACTCAGAAACCACCCTGTTGCCTGGATACAGGCCTCAACTCCTCCACTGACTTTTAGAAGCTCTAAAGTATTTCCCCATGCCCTTTTAAGCCAACTTCACTCACCTCTAAATACATATTCTTGCTCTACTTAGAAGTCCCCTCACCTTCACAAAACAGATGAACATAAGGTAAGGGAAACAAAAATAATATAAAAACAGGGAGGGGGGCAAAACAGAAGAGACTCATAAATATGCAGAACAAACTGAGGGTTTCTGGAGGGGTTGTGGGAGAAGGATGGGCTAAATGGGTAAGGGGCATTAAGGAATCTACTCCTGAAATCATTGTTGCACTACATGCTAACTAATTTGGATGTAAATTTTCAAAAATAAGAAATAAAACAAGTTTAAAAAATTAATTAATTTTTTTAAAAAGTCCCCTCACCTTCTCATGAAGGCAAGCTGATAACCACCACAGGAGCATCTTACTTTTCACATTACACGCCATGCCTGCCCCTCCACCTCCCGATCCAAGTCCCACCCACTCTACAGTGTCCGCTGCCTAGGAAGCCACCCCGGTCACTTCCACACTTGTGCGTTCGTCTCAGCTCTCGACTCTGGAAATGAGTTTAAGCAATCTGTCTGTTCAGTGCAATAAGGCATGTGGCACCTAGTTCATAGCAAGCCCTCAATAAATATAAGCTATCTTTATTATTGTTGTTACACTTCTAAATGCAAATCTGAACACATCATGCAGTGCCCTGAAATCTATCAATGGTCCCCCTGCCTACAAGGCTAAGTCCAGTAGTATTTGCATGGCATGTACGAACTGGAGCCCGTTCTCTAGTTTCCCTGCTGCCACTGCTCCCAGAGCCCGCTTTCCACCCAGTCAGAAATAGACATCTTTCTCCCAAACTTGCTCTTTGCACGTATGCTCTTTACATTTTGTGTGGCATGCACACCTCAGCTTTCTAACTGTTTACTCTCATTTTATTTTTTTTTTTTAAGATTTCATTTTTAAGTAATCTCTACAATCTCTACTTGGCATTGAGTTGGGGCTTGAACCCAACCATGCTCCAATGACTGAGCCAACCAGGCGCCCCCAGGTTATTCTTGCTTTAATGCTCAGATCAAAACCATTCATCATTCCCCTCTAGCTAACACTTCTGTGTTTGTTTGTTTGTTTGTTTGTTTGCTTGTTTGTTTTTTACATCTTTCTGCTGGAATATTTACCAATTTTTATCATAATTACTGTTTCAGTAGCTGTCTCCCTTAATAAGCGGAGCTTGTTCATGTCTGAATCTTCAGAACCAAGTACACAGTAAGTACTCAGTAAATGTTCACGGAGTTGAATTTAAAAATGAAGAGATTCTCAAGGCACCTGGGTGGTTCAGTCAGTTAAGCATCCAACGCAATCTCAGCTCAGGTCTTGATCTCAGGGTGGTGAGATCAAGCCCCACATTGGGTTCTGCGCTGGGCATGAAGCACACTTTAAAAAAAAAAAAAGGAAGAAGGAAAAGAAGAAGAAATTCTCTACCACCTACAGTTAGAACCATACAATTTATTACATTTGATTTTTATAGAGACTTTTATTGCTTATTGTGGTTTCATGTTGCCTATTTGTCTTCAATTTATTACTCCTCAAACCCACACGGCACCTAAGTGTCAACCTTACAGATGGTGCTCACTATATATGTAGAGTTTTGATTGGTAAGTTGATTAACCAATAGAATTGATAAGAAAGAGTAGGTTATTTAATGCTGTCTACATTTTCCTTTCAGTCTATCTTGACCTCATACAACACAGGTGTGACTCTTTTTCATCAAACATATAAAGTTGTGAATAATGTAGATCATTTCTATTTTGGAAACAGACATTTACATTTTACTGCACAAGATCAAAGACACACATATCACAACTTTGCTATTAAAATATTACTGGGGCACCTGGGTGCCTCAGTCAGTTAAGCATCTGACTTCAGCTCAGGTCATGATCTCACAGTTCATGAGTTCGAGCCCCACATCAGGCTCTGCATGGACATCCCAGAGCCTGGAGCTTGCTTCAGATACTGTGTCTCCCCCTCTCTCTGCCCCTTCCCTGCTCAAACTCTGTCTCTGTCTCTCAACAATAAATAAATGTTAAAAAAAATTTTAAAAGTTATTACTTCTACCTCATAGATTATTTTCCATGAATTACATTCCATAGAAGGCATTAGTTGCTCTTTGTTTTATGCAGTGTTGCTTGGACATGAATTGCCCAATTCTCACTTAAGAGACCAAATCTCTGACACACTCCTGTACATATAACATCTGAGTCTATATGTTGAGGAGATTACCATTTAGGACCACATGATATATATTTTAAAATACAAACAAAAAATTCATTAGGGAAATGTAAGACAATTGTATCAGATGAGCTCATGGCATCATTGTGAGGCATGGAAGTGATGAATCACAGGTCAGAAGTGACCCGCCTTTTTAGTGGAGGGAACATTTCCAGGTTCACGGACCTCTAAGGGACTGGAGAAAACAAAACGAGAACACCTGCTGAGCCGCCCTTCTCTCTCCTCTGGGGCTGGTCTTAGGTAGGGATTGTGGGAACAAGCACTGCAGGTGGCTGCCGATGCTGAGCTTGATCACATCATGTGTCTCTGGGAACAGATTTTTTTATTTTCTTGGAATAGGGTAACAATTCATATCTGACACGGTTGTTGCAAGAGGGCTGCCTGGCAAACAGGAAGCTCTCAATAAGTAGTAGCTATTATCAGCTCGCCCTTCCTGGTATTTATTTACATTTCTCTCTGCTTTCTCATTCCCCTTGCCCGAAAGAAAGACAGTTGGCAACAAATTACCTCCTCCAGCACTTCCCCAGATAAAACCCTCACCCTAGGATCATGGATTAGAAGGTAACCCATGGATTACATGTAAACCTAGGTAGGTAAATGATGTTCTAGACCCTAACTAGGTACAACTTTATCCTCCCAAATACAGTCTGAATGACGAGGACAAAATAACAAGTGATAGAGAGCCTGGAAGACCTACTGCAATGAACTCAAAGTCACATCACAAGGGCCTCCTTCCCACAACTCACTCCAGACCCCAAGTGGTACTTGATGGAATCCCAGAATGTGAACGTCAAGGAGAACTTTAGGGCACATTCTGTTCAGCCCCCTCCTTTATACAGGGGCAGAAACTGAGGCTCAGGGAGGAAAAGTGACTCATTCTACATCACACTGTGATCTGGAGCCTATCAAAGTCTCCACATTCAGTCAACCTGAGACATCCTCCTGGGTATGGCATTACCTACCTTGTTTGAGTAATGTTCAGTTTTACAGCAAGGACTTGAACATAAAGGTTCTCCTCCTTAGAATCAGGAGCATTTCTCCATCTGTTGCAAGAGCCCATCACTCAAAGGGATGTCACTTAAAGGGCTGAGGAGACTGACGCGGTGTGCCCTGGAACACAGGAAGCTCTCTTCACAACAAAACTGTTCCACAGGTTCCTTCCTCCACATCGAAGGCCCCCAGTGGGCTGAGCCACTTCATCACAGCTAAGACATTAGGCGAAACTGAGGAAACTTTAGAGCTGAAAGGCAATTTAAAGACTATGAATCCCATCTCCTTAGTTGACAGATGAGGCAGCGAAGAGTCAGAGAGTTTAACTGACTTCTGAGTCACTCAGCTAGTGACTGGTCAAGTTGCTGAGGCACTGTTTCCATGACAATGAATTCCCTTCTAGTGACTTTGATTTTGTGATTGCGATTGCCAATTAACAGTGCCAATCTTGCTTCCACACAACAAAATTCCACGGGTTCTATGATCTTTTAGAAAATGAACAGCCTGTGGTGATGCAGGTAAATCACAAAGGGAAGGATTCAGGGAATCATCCCCATAGTCGGTCTTTAGATCATCTATTTAGAAACTATAAACTAGAAAAAAAAACAGGTACAGAAAAGAGCTAGCCCATGAGTTTTAGGTGCTATTTTTTAGTTTAGAAAACCCACTCACACTCACTAGAAGACCAAAGATTGTTTTTCAATATTGAGATGCTTAAACTATTTAAAATAAATTGAGCCTCACAGTGTGATCAAGAGCCACATTCCCCACGGAATTTATTGTCTCTAGTGTAAAACTTTACCAAAAATTTGTGAGCTAGGAAAAGGTTCAAGATATTTTTCAATTAATTCAGCTGGAGAACTTTGAGAAGTTATAAACACCGAGCAATTATGCTCTGAGAGAGGAAAGCTAAAGACATAACAAACATTTAAGTATATGAAAATAAAATGCTGAATTCGAAATATAAAATCTAAGAACAAAAAAAAAGTTTTTAAAATGAGGAAGGGGTTGGGGCGCCTGGGTGGCACAGTCGGTTAAGCGTCCGACTTCAGCCAGGTCACGATCTCGTGGTCCGTGAGTTCGAGCCCCGCGTCAGCCTCTGGGCGGATGGCTCGGAGCCTGGAGCCTGTTTCCGATTCTGTGTCTCCCTCTCTCTCTGCCCCTCCCCCGTTCATGCTCTGTCTCTCTCTGTCCCAAAAATAAAAACGTTGAAAAAAAAATTAAACAAAAAAAAATGAGGAAGGGGTGAAATGAGAGTTGATTAAACTCAAGAAAAAAGAAAAGCCAAAAAACTTTTGTCAGCAATGAAAATTAAAGTACCAAAGGGAGAATATTCAAATTAGAATATAATAAACAGCATGAAAGTAAATCAGATAATCAAAGGAAATAAAATGACATTTAAAAGGGCGAAAAGAAAGAGGTGGAAATAGAAGTTAGAACAAGGAGACCTAATATAATTGATGTCCTTAAAAAAAATCAAAACAATAGAATAGAGCCAATATTTAAAACTATCATCCAAAAAATATTTCCTCAATTTAAAAATACCTAAATCTTGAGGCACCTGAGTGGCTCAGTCGGTTAAGCATCTGACTCTTGACTGCAGCTCAGCTCATGATCTCACAGTTTGTGGGTTTGAGTCCCACAGCAGGCTCTGTGCTGACAGTGCTTGGGATTCTCTCCCTCTTTCTCTGCCACTCCCCTGCTCACATGCTCTGTCTCCTCTCTTTCAAAATAAACAAATAAACTTAAAAAAAAAAATCCTGAATCCACACATTTAAAGGATCCACTGGGTACCAGGAAAGATTAACACAGAACAATCAACCCTGATATGTATTCTAATAAAACTATTAGACATTAAAGATAAAGAAAGGGGGCACCTGGGTGGCTCAGTCAATTGAGTGTCCGACTTCGGCTCAGGTCATGATCTCGCAGTCCGTGAGTTCGAGCCCTACGTCAGGCTTTGTGCCTGGAGCCTGTTTCAGATTCTGTGTCTCCCTCTCTCTCTGACCCTCCCCTATTCATGCTCTGCCTCTCTCTGTCTCAAAAAATAAATAAACGTTAAAAAAATTTTTTTTTCAGAAAGAAATCCTGAGGAACTCTAGGAAAAATTATAAAATAACTTACAAAAACAGAAGAATTCTTGTGGCATGCAAATTCCCAAAAACACTATAAAGCAAGACAACTGTGTGGCAGCATTTTCAAGAACGTTAAGAAAGTATAAACTAGAATATTATACCTAGCCAAGCTGTCCTTTAATAAACTAAAGTTTTGATCATATAGTAACTCAGTAAATACTGTATGTACACAAGCACCCTTTCTGAAAAATCTACTACATAAGGAGTTTCATCCAACCAAAAGATGACTGAGAGAACTTCAATAGAAGGACAGTCAGGGGGCGTCTGGATGGCTCAGTGGGTTAAAGCATCGACTTCAGTTCAGATCATAATCTCAAAGTTCATGGGTTCAAGCCTCACATCAGTCTCTGTGCTGACAGCTCAGAGCCTGGAGCCTACTTCGGATTCTTTGTCTCCCTCTCTCTCTGACCCTCCCCCACTTGTGCTGTGTCTCTGTCTCTCAAAAATAAGTAAATGTTTAAAAAAAAAAAAAAAAGAACAGTCAGTTCTGTTAGGTGTTTCTTTTTCATGTAGTTTCAAGACTTTGTTGTTAGATGCAAATACTATTAGGATTATTATGTCTTTTTGGCAAATTGATCCATCTGTCACCTCTTTATCTCTGGTAATATTCCTTGTACTAAAGTCTACTTTGTCTGATATCAATAGAGTTGCTCTAGCTTTCATTGCTTAGTGCATTTATTATATATCTTGTTCCATTTTACTCCTAATCTATGTATGTCTTCATATTTAAATAATGCCTTACAGGTAGGATAAATTTGGGCTTGGTATTTTATATAATTTGAATCTTTTTAAATTAGTGTTTAGCTAATTTACATTTAATGTAAGTATTGATTGGTTTGACTTCTTTTTTTTAATTTTTTAAGTTTATTTATTTATTTTGAGAGACAGAGGGAGCACAGCTGGGGAGGGGCAGAGAGAAGGAGAGACAGACTCTTAAGCAGCCTCCACACCATCAGCATAGAGCTCGATGTGGGGCTCAAACTCACAAACTGTGAGATCATGACCTAAGCTGAGATTCAGTCGGCCGCTTAACTGACTGCACCACCCAGGCGCCTGCCCCTTGGTTTGATTCAATCCAAACACCTTTCCAATTCTTTACGTTCCATTGTTTTTGTTCCCTTTTTCCTCATTCTCTGCCTAATTTTGAATTAGTTTATTTTTTGTTATTCCATTTTACCTCACTATAGATTTGTACTTCTTTTTAAAATATTTTAGTATATACATATATACATATTTTAGTATATACATATATACATATATGTATATATAATAAACTATATTATATAACATATTATATCTTCCGTTCATCATCTAACTTGAAATACTTTTATGCAACTTCATAGAGTCTAAGAACCAAAAACAGTATACTTCCAATTCCTGCCTCCCACTTCTTATGATGTTTTCATATAATTTACTTCTACATATACTACAAACCCAGAATGTATTGCTACTACTTTTGCTTTAAAAATCACTTATTAGGGCATCTGGATGACTCAGTCAGTTAAGTGATCAACTTTGATTCAGGTCATGATCTGATGGTTTTGTGAGTTCGAGCCCTGTGTCGGGCTCTGTACACTGACTGTGTGGGGCCCAGGATTCTCATTCTCATTCTCTCTCTCTCTCTCTCTGCCCCTCCCCTGCTCACACTCTCTCTGTCTCTCTCAAAATAAATTTTTTTTAAATTTTTAAATAACTTATTTTGGTATGCTGGGTGGCTCAAGCGTCTGACTCTAGATTTCGGTTCAGGTTATGATCTCATGGTTCATGGGATTGAGCCCCACACTGTCAGTGCAGAGCCTACTTGGGATTCTCTCTCTCCCTCTCTCTCTCTGCCCCTCCCCTGCTTGTGCCTGCATGCATTCTCTCTCTCTCTCAAAATAAATAAACTTGAAAAAATAAAAAAATAAAAATCACTGATTTTAAGAGCAAATAAAATAAGAAAAACATACTCCTTTATATTTACCCTTTAACCATTCTGAAGTTCTTCACTTCTGTGTATATATCCAACTTTCAATCAAATATAATGTTCTTATCTGCCTAAAAAACTAATATTCTTGTAGTACAGGTCTTCTAGTATGAATTCAGTTTTGGATTGGCAATAAAAATCTTTTTTTTACTTCCATTTTGAAAAATATTTTCATTTGTATAAAATTATGAGTTGACAGAGGTTTTTTTCCAAATACTTAAAGACACCACTCTATTAAAGATGTTACTCTATTGTCTCCTATCATATATAGTTCCTGATGAGAAGTCTGCTGTAATTCATATCTTCTTTTTTATATTTCTTCTTTCCACTGTATGCCTTCAAGATTTTATCATTGTCTTTTATTTTCAGCAGATGGAATATGATGTGTCAGCATAGGGTTGTTTTCATTTCTTTTGTTGTTGTTGTTTTTCCTGCTCAACTTTTCCAAGACTTTTAGATATATAGTTTGATATATTTCATTATTTTTGGAAATTCTCAGTCACTGTTTCTTCAAATATTTCTTTTGCCCCGTTTTCTTTTTAGGATTCCAGTTATGCCAATGTTAAATTTTTTATATTGTCCCAGAGATCCTACATACTCTGTACTTGGTGGGGACGGGTTCCTGCTCTTTTTTTCTGCTTATGTTTCAGTTTGGTAATTTATAGTAACCTATTTTTTTTTATTTTTTTAATGTTTATTTATTTTTGAGAGAGAGAAGGAGAGAGCATAAGTAGGGGAGGTGCAGAGAGAGACACAGAATCTGAAGCAGGCTCCACGCTCTGAGCTTGTCAGCACAGAGCCCAAAGTAGGGTTTGAACTCACAAACCATGAGATCATGGCCTGAGCCAAAGGCAGGCACTCAACTGACTGAGCCACCCAGGCTCCCCTATTTTAACCTATCTTTAAGGTCACTATTCTTTTCTTTGCTGTGTCAAGTCTACTGATCAGCTCACCTAAAGCATTTATCATTTGTTACCATGTTTGTTATGGCAGCAGAATTTCGACTTACATCTTTGGTGGGTCTAGTTTGGCAGACTTATTGCCCTACCCGCAGGCAGAACAGACCTTAAATCATATTGGCGTAGGATCTGGGTCCAGGCCTCTCTCCTGTTCCTCCTCAAGGATAGAGTATTCCTTTCTTTTATGCTTCACCCTGCCCTAGTGGATCTTCACATGAACCCCGGGGGCAAGAAGGTTCTTCCCCCAAGACCTAAGGCTTTTGTTCTGTAAGAAAGGTCTGAGTGAGGCTTTATGCTTTTCCCACAGTGGCAGCTGCTATCCTCAAACAAGCTTGTATCACCAATATAGATTTCCTCAATCTACTGCCTTGTCCTCAGTGTTTCTCATGAGCATTCAGCGAAGGCCCCTATAGAGAATATCATACAAGTGTGCTTCATTGAACTCCTTTGTGTCTGTGGCATTCTGTAGTCTCATGCTAGCCTACATTTCTTACCCACTTATATGGCTCTTGACATTTCTTCCTTCAATGCTCCCCAGTGAAACAGTGCTGTGTTTCATCTCTGCTTGGAGGGGTTTATATTTCAGGATATTTAGTTGTTCTAAAACCTCAACTCTTTAATACATTCCCCCAAAAGTTATGAATTCGTAATTTATCTAGATTTTTCCTGTTCACAGGCTATAAACAACACCCTTTAAAGTTTTCTACATCCGAGGCAAAAGTAGAAAATCTAAATAAATCTTCAAAATGTTTGTAAGACCCTAACACTGAAAATTAGAAAACATTTAGAAAGCATTTAGAAAAATTAACAAAGACCTAGATAAATTAAAGGATATACCACTTAACATTCAAGATCATTAAAGTGCCAAATACACCCAACTTTATAAACAGATTCATTGCAATCTCAAATAAAATCCTAGAAGATATTTTTGTGCTAATTTACAAGCATATTTTTAATGTACATGAAAATGCAAAAGGCCAAAGATATCTAACCTACCTTCAAATAATCAGAGTTGGTGGACTTCCACTACTGATGGCCAAGAATTATTACAAGATTACAGTTATAAAGACAGATATTGATGCAAATATAGACGAACGGACCAATAATGCAGTGGCGGACAACCAGAGGCAGACATGCATATGTGGACATCTGGTTTATTACAAAGGTGCACAGAAGAGCCATGGATAAAAGACAAGCTTTATAATAAAAGGTGTTAGTTCAGTTCAGTTAGATTTTCACATTAAAAATCTGTCTTGGCCCCTCTCTCACAGAATAGCCCAAAATTAATTCCAGATGGATTTTAGATCTAAATATGAAAAGTAAAACAATAAAGCATCTAGAAATTAATGGGAAATAATTTCATGAACTTGCAATAGGGAGGATTTCTTAAAAGAAGACCCAAAAAGTATTATCTTACTTCATTTGGGCTGCTATAACAAAATACCACAAACTGGGTAGGTTATAAACAACAGAAACTTATTTCTCACAGTTCTGGAGGCTACGAAATCCAAAACCAAGTCTCAGATTCAGTATCTAGTAAGAACTCACTTCCTGGTTCAGAGAAAGCATTTTTTTGTTGTCTTCGCGTGGCGGAAGGGATGAGTGGCTTTCTGGGGGTCTCTTCCATGAGGGTACTGCCCACATGACCTCATCATCTCCTAATGCCATCACCTTGCGAATTAGGATTTCAACATATGAATTTTGGAAGACACAAACATTCAGTCCACAGCAACTGTCATAATAGAAAATACCAATAAATTAGATTACATTAAATTAAGAACTTCTATTCATTAAAAAATATCATTTAAAGAGAAAAAGGAAGTTACAAAATTGGGAGGGGAGATGACAGAGATATAGAGATAGAGAAAGAAAGAGATGACAAGGGGCTTTAACCCAGATTACAAAAAAAATCCAGATTATATAAAATGAACCTCTACAAATAAATTAAAGATAGATAATCCAAAAATGGACCAAAAAACAGGCACTTAATATAAAAAACTATCCAACTATCACTAAAGTCATGAAAAAATGTTCAACCTTCTCAAAATTCAAATTTAAAACACACTAACATACACATAATTTACAATATATTTAACTTTTTGGCATTCAGGAACAGGCAATGGGATGCACTAGAGAAGGGCATGCACAGGTAGATTCTATTTATCCATAATGTTTAATACTTGGATTATATATTGGCTTACAGATATTTTAGTCATTAAATTAATTAACAGTGAAGTATGAAGTCATATATTAAAAAATGGAGATAGTGAACCTCAAACAACAGTCATGATTATTTCATTTCAACTCAACTGAGGCTCTAAATATAAAATAAAAAATTTCTAAAAACTGTGGAATGTGTATAAAGTGCTTATCATAATGGAAGACACATACTAAGTGCTTAATCAATGGAATCCACTGTTGTTAGATTAAAGGATGAGTATCAGACAGGAAATCCAGGATGATCCACCTCCAGTGGCCATAAAAACAGGGGAATTCATTCTAAAAAGTCCTCTCCCAAGTGGGCCCCACACCTGGATGATGAAGTGGGTAAAGTTATTTGTATCTTTGGTAAGAACTTTCAACAGGGGAAGCCAATTAAAGGCTCATGGGAGCTCATAGCTTAAAACAGTGATGCAGAACACAGTATCCTCTGAGTATCATGGGGCTTTTCTTTCTCCTTCCCAAGCCATAGAATTCAGATATGAAAAAGCCTTTGCCTGAATTTACACCAAGCTGGAAGACAACTCTGGATGTCAGGAAGAGAGTAAGTTAACCTTCAGGATGGTCCCCAAAGTCACACGTTTCTATCGTACTTCCTCCGTCCTTGTTGTTTACCAAACACCTGCCAAGAACTTAACGTAAACTTAGGTTTGCTTCAGGCTCCAAGACAAATAACTTTGCTTTATGACCCAGACAGAAATTTTAAGCAATAAATGGGAGACAGACTACTTTTTTCATATATGTTATGAAATACATATATGTTATTCGTATATGTTATGCACTGACCACAGAAATATGAGACTACTGGAATAGGAATGGTGTTTGGAGGGGTAACAGCTAGGTAGAGGATTCATAGGACTCAGAAGTAGGAAATGATGGGAAGGAAGAGTTTCATACTCTCCAGGTAAGTGAAATCATTTTTATCACCTTTCTTCTTTGCTTCATATTTCCCATATTAATAATGTACAGGATAAAAATGACAATAACTAAAATTTCGTAAGTACTTCTAATGGACCAGACACTATGCTAAGCTTTACATGCATTAGCTATTTTAATTCTCACACCAACTCTATGAGGCAGGAACTATTTATCCCTACTTTAGAGATGAGGACAATAATAGCTAACCTTACATGGTTAAAGCAACACAGTTGGTATTGGCGTGCCCAGGGGTTGAAAATCCAGCTCCATCCGATAAGAGTTTGTGTTTTTAAGCAGTATTCTATGCTGGACAATAGCTAGACCATCTAGAAGGATTCATAAACTAGTAACTCTCATCTTCTTTCTCCCTCTCCCTCTCTTCCTCCTACAAAGTTTACTGAATACCTAACATATGTCCCTGGCCTAGGGTCAAGTTCTGAAAACCTATACAAATAGGAAAGAACTCTGCATTTAAGTGACACACAGTCCACTGGGGGAGACACACAAGTAGTCTAAAAGACAGTGATTTTATTTTTTATTTTATTAATGTTTATTTTTTTTATTTTGGAAAGACAGCACAAGCAAGGGAGGGGCAGAGAGAGAAGGAGACATGGAATTTGAAGCAAGCTCCAGGCTCTGAGCTGTCAGCACAGAGCCCGACATGGGGCTCGAACTCAACGAACCATGAGATCATGACCTGAGCCAAAGTCAGACGCTTAACCAACTGAGCCACCCAGGTACCCCAAAGACAGTGATTTTAAATATTATGATAGAAAGAAACAGAGGACATCTGAAGGGGTCAGCAAATGCCTTTACTGCAGACTTTTAGAAAGCTACCTCTTTCAAGAAATGTCTGTGGACAAATGTTTTCAGTGAGTCAGCATTTAGTCAAGGCACTAAAATTTAGCATTTGGTGAAGCCTAACCCTCATCTATTTGCTTCTGTCCTTATCCTACTACGGGTTAAAAGATAGTGATGCATTCTAGGGGCACCCGGGTGGCTCGGTCAGTTAAGTAGCCAACTTCAGCTCAGGTCATGATCTCACAGTTCATGAGTTCCAGCCCCGACTCGGGTTCTGTGCTGACAGCTCAGAGCCTGGAGCCTGCTTCGGATTCTGTGTCTCCCTCTCTCACTGTTCCTCCCCTGCTCACACTCTGTCTCTCTCTCAAAAATAAATTAATATAAAAAAAAATTTTTTTAAGGTAGTGAGGCATTCCAGACTGTGGAATAATCTATGTCTAGGCCCAGCACCACATGGCAGGTGACAGTGGCAGGGGAGGGAAGGTGAGACAGAGGATCTTACTGAGTCCTAGACTCTGGCAGGAGAAATGGCAGAGTTTGAATATGCTTTTCCACAATCTGCGCCATTTTCTGAGACTGTGCCTATGCTGTAGCAGAAACTACTGTTTGGCGGTAAGGCCTATGGGTCTTCCCAGAACACAGACATCAGGACTCCACTAATTTATCAGAGTACTGGTGTCTATCTTGGTTAAGTTTTGTTTGGAGTTAATTAAAGTAGCAATACATATCCCAGAAATATTAAAATAATAAAGAAGATCCCAAAAGAATTATCAGTATTTTTTAAATAATGCCAATGGAAATTGTACATTTATGACATAATGTGGCACAGACTAAGAGAATTTATCAAGGTTGAATCTGTGTTCCACCAATGACTAGCTACACGACTATAAATAAAGTTAGTTTACTTTTCTGGGTTTTATTCCTTTTGTGAATAATGGGAATAATTCTACGTACTTCATATAATTACAAGAAACAAATTAGATAGTACGATTAAGCACTTAGACCAGAGCCTAACCCCTAGTACAGCACTGTGTGATAGAAACACAATACAAGCCACATTGTCATTTTACATGTTTCGGTAGCCACATAAAAAAGCAAAACAAATCGGTGGAATTAATTTTAACAATATTTTGTTTAACGCATCTTATCCAAAATTTTATTACATGAAAATACTTTACATTGCTTTATGTTTTTTTTAATTTAAATTTAAACAAAATTGGAACATCGGTTTCTTAGTCACACTATCCACATCGCAGGTGCACAGCAGCCACAGTGAACTACCCTGGCCTATGGAGCACGCATGGTGAGCACTCAACTAAGCACTATAAAGGAGCGATGAGAACAAAACATGGCTCCAGCAGACCATGAATGATTTCAGGCAACTACTGGTTATTTTGTTAGATGTGATCATGGCGTTTGTGCTCACATAAGAAAGCTCCTGAGATACGGATAATGAACCAGGTAGAGGTTGAAATGGCATGACGACTGGGAATTGCATTAAGATACCTGGCAAACAAGTGAAAAAGAGGGATGGGTGATCCAAATGTAGTAAAACATGAATCATTTTTTTAATCTGAGTGGTCAATGGATGAGAGCTTATAATACAACTATCTCCATTTTGTGTACGTTTGAAATTTTTCATTATAAGGTGTCTTAAGTACTGGCAACCTGGCTGGAAAATGAAAGGGCATAATTCTGCGAGTGCTTACTATATGCAGGGCTAGCTTTGGTACTGAAAATAATTCTCTGAAGTGGATAGTAGCATTTCTATTTGAAGGATGAAGCAAGTGAGGCTTAAATGGTCAAACTAAGGAAAGGAACATTTGCATTCAGGCTGCACAAAAATAAAGACACACCTTGTCCCGACCTTCACACGTCTTTTGGTTCAAAGGAAAACATAGATAATGAAACAAAGAAACTACATTCAGTGACAGTGATTCATTGTATTAAAAGGATCATCCCAGCGGCATCTGGGTGGCTCAGCTGGTTTAGCCGCTGACTTTGGCTCCGGTCATGATCTCTCAGTCCATGAGTTCCAGCCTTGTATCAGGCTCCGTGCTGACACCTCAGAGCCTGGAGTCTGCTTTAAATTCTGTGTCTTTCTCTCTCTCTGCCCCTCTCCTGCTCATGTGTTCTCTCTCTCTCTCTCAAAAATAAACATTTTTTAATGTAAAAACAACACAACACAACACAATGAAAGGATGACCCCAAACTCCATGACATAAGGCTAAAGCAGAGGAGACCCTGGTGTTTATGTAGAGGCTACACCAATGACCAGAGAAACTGGGTCTCTATCATTGTTAAGTAACTTGCCCCAGAACTCACAGTTGGTTATTATTAAGATCTAAAAGATCTAAACCTACTCAAGAGTTATTTCCTCTCCATACTTTATAACAACTAATGTCAACTGGGATCTGAAGTCTTGAGGATCTTGCAGGTGGCAGTCCCTTTCTGTGAAGCCTCTATGCATTTTTCCTCACTTTCAGACATATAAGAAATGACAAAGAGTGAAGTCCTAGAATAATCTAAAATACAACAAAGCTAATCAAGCTATCAGGAATTTGGGAAGCCAAGGGGTCTCATAAAAAGGCTAGTTAGGGGGCTCCTTGGTGGCTGAGCCAGTTGAGCGTCTGACTTTGGCTCAGGTCATGATCTCACGATTTGTAAATTCAAGCCCCACATCAGGCTCGCTGCTGTCAGCGTGGGGCCTGCTTCTGGATCCTCTGTCCCCGTCTCTCTCTGCCCCTCCCCTGCTCGTGCTCTTTCTCTCTCTCTCAAAAATAAACATAAAAAAAAGCTAGTTACATCCTAGATTTGACTCAAAGTGTACATTTTAAGACTTACTTATGATCGCAAATGTGTGTGTGTTTGTGTGTGTGTGTGTGTGTGTGTGTGTGTGTGTGTGTATTTTTGTAAATTCCATACATCAACTAAAACAAGGATGAAAAGCATCCTGGAGTAAAGAGACTGAGGGTTACCACTCGGAGGCTTAATTTAACAGAGAGATTTAATTTAAATTCTGGAGCAACAATAATTTGGACTACTGACACAGGAGGAGAGCCTAGACTGTATTCCTAAATCTGTTTAAAGCCTGTCAAACTTTTCTTTTTTCCTTTCTCTTTCTCTCTTTCTCCTCCCACACAGTCCCCCATCTCTGATAATTTCAAGAAACATACTTTACCCAAACCAATACCTTAAGTGACAAATTTTGAGAATATTTTTTTTAATTTTTTTAATGTTTATTTATTTTTGACAAAGAGACAGAGCATGAGTGGGGGAGGGGCAGAGAGAGAGGGAGACACAGAATCTGAAGCAGGCTCCAGGCTCCGAGCTGTCAGCACAGAGCCTGATGCGGGGCTCGAACTCACAGACTGCAAGATCGTGACCTGACCTGAAGTCAGACGCTCAACCAACTGAGCCACCCAGGCGCCCCAGAGAATAATTTTTTAAAAAAATAACAGTGTTATGGTACCATGTGCCCAAATCTAATTGTGTTTCATACTTTTTTCCTATAGGTAAAGTCACACTGTATTTCCCTCTTGTGAGCTTCCTAGTTTCCATGGAAAATAATGTTACAGAATTTATCTTCATGGGTCTTTCCCAAAATGAGAAAGTGCAGCAACTATGCTTCTTTCTGTTCTTACTCTTTTACATGACACTCATGACTGGAAATTTTCTCATTATAATGACTATTCAAAGGAGTCCCAATCTCAACTCTCCAATGTACTTCTTCCTCAGCTTCCTATCCTTTGTCGACATCTGCTACTCCTCTGTTACAGCCCCCAAGCTGATTATTGATTCCCAAGCTAAAGTCAAGAGCATCTCCTTTGTTGGTTGTATGGTCCAGCTCTTTTTCTCCCATCTGTTTGGCTGCACAGAGATCTTTATTCTCACAGTGATGGCCTATGACAGGTACGTGGCTATCTGTAAGCCTCTGCGCTATATGACCATCATGGACCGGAAGGTCTGCTCTATACTGGTGGTAACCTGTTGGTTAGGAGGGTTTGTGCATTCCTTCATCCAGACCATCCTCACTGTACAACTGCCGTTCTGTGGCCCCAACCTGATTGACCACTACTTCTGTGATGTCCACCCTTTACTGAAGCTGGCTTGCACAGAGACATACATGGTGGGGCTCACTGTGATAGCTAACAGTGGCATGATTTCACTGAGCTGCTTTGTCATTCTTATGGGCTCTTACATTGTCATCTTGCTTTCCTTTAAGACCCGCTCGTCAGAGGGGAGGCGCAAGGCCCTGTCTACGTGTGCTTCCCACATCACAGTGGTGATCTTGTTCTTTGTCCCCTGCCTCTTCATCTACCTAAGGCCTTCCACCACTTTTACTGAGGACAAGATGGTGGCTGTGTTTTACACCATCATCACACCCATGTTAAACCCTCTGATCTACACCCTGAGAAACACAGAGGTGAAAAATGCCATGAAAAGACTGTGGGTCGGGAGGTTGCTGGACAGAAATAAGAGGGACTCTGGTGTGAAGCTTAGTGGGACTGGTATAGCCTGCATTGTACCAGTTTCCAAAAGGGTTGCTGGAAACAAGTCAGTCATCACCTCTTAAACTTCATCCCATGAGAAACAGTGCAATATAGCACAGCCTTGGATTTGAAATCTAAAGACCTACTTCGAAGGACCCATTCTACCAGTCACTAGTAGTTGACTTTAGGCAAAGAGACAGTCTCATGGCCCTGAGTGCACTCAATGTTTATGCAGAGAAATCTGACACCTAAACACAGTCCATTTCATAACACATAGTACGGTTGCCTCTAATAGCCTCCAAGCGATGTGGAATGTCAGGCATGTATATTCTAATAAAGGAATATGAAGAAATATTACCAAAATATTAGAATAATATTAAAATATACAGGATTGGTACCAAAAACAAATGCTGACATTGATCTTGCTAACCTTTGGTCTTTTATCTCATTTTAAAATGGAGGTAAACTACATTTCCTACTACTTCCCAGGGTTGTATAGAGAACTGAATGGCGTGGAAGTGAAGGTGAAAGCATTCTGCCAATGGTATGGAGCTCTGAAAGCCAACACGGCTTGCATCCA
This sequence comes from Felis catus, assembly GCF_018350175.1. Classification (NCBI taxonomy): domain Eukaryota; kingdom Metazoa; phylum Chordata; class Mammalia; order Carnivora; family Felidae; genus Felis; species Felis catus. The sequence goes on along the minus strand of NC_058377.1, from coordinate 99,987,355 downwards.
TGAGACCCACAAAATTATAGCAAAGAAACAGTTCTTAACGGGCTCAAGAGGACACACTGTGGGTGGTCCCCCAAGGCTCAGCCAGAGGAAGCAGGCAGAAATGCCTCTCTCCAAGTCTTCTTCTCAAAGAGGCTTATTTACATACTTTAAACGCCAACGCCTAAGATTCAGGCTTCTAATTTAGCACACATCTAGGGGCTGACTGCAATCCTCGCTAAAGACCAAGAAGGCCAGTGGACACTATCTCCACCTTCTCTCCCTGGCCCATTCCAGGTCATCAGTGTCCCCCTGGCAGGAGCTTATCTGGTGCCCCAGGTTTTGTGGCTGCTCCCAGAGTATGCCCCCCTCAATCACCTGACTCTTGTGGGCAGTGGGGCTTGCATTCACGGGTCCCATAGGACTGCAGCAAAAAAAGAAACACTCCTTAACCAGGTCCTAGCACAAAGGAAACAGACAGAAATGCCCATTTCCCAGTCTTTCCTGTAAGAGGCTTATTTATATACTTTAAAAGCTGCTGCCTAAGGGTCTGGCTTTCAATCAGCCTGTTTCTTGATGAGATCCTCCCCTTTGGGACACTTACAGGTCGTGGCTCACCCTCATCTACTGAAAGCCACTAAACACAAAGAAAGCATCTTGCACATAGGTTTGAGAGAAAACCAAAAGCTCAGGCCAGGCTGAATAATTAGGTTCATTTCTTATAAGACACCGCTCCATCAAGACTAGGAGACATGGCTCTTTTATCTAATGCACAGAAACCAACAGAGAGTCAAGGAAAACAGACAAACAGAGGAATATGTGCCAAACAAAAGAGCAAGATAAAATTCCAGAAATAGGCCTTAATGAAATAAAGTGATTTATCTGATAAAGAGTTCAAAATAATGGTCATAAATATGCTCACCAAGGTTAGGAGAACAATGCATGAACAAAGTGAGAATTTCAACAAAAAGAAAATATAAGAAAGTACCAGAGAAATCACAGACCTAAAGAATACAAAAACTGAACTGAAAAATTCAATAGAGGTTCAATACCAGACTACATGAAGCAAAAGAAAGGATCAATAAACTCAAAGACACGTCAGTAGAATTCATCCAAAAAGAAAAAAGTATGAAAAAGAGAAGATAACATGAGGGGGCTATAGGATATCATCAAGCAGAGCAATATTCACATTACAGGGGTCCCAGAAGGAGAAGAGAGAAAGAAAGGGGCAGAAAGCTTTTTCAAAGAAATCATGAAAATTACCCTAACCTAGAGAAGGAAAATAGATGATCCAGACCCAGGAAACTCAGACAGTTCCAAATAAGATGAATCAAAAGAGACCCACACTGAGACACTTTGTAACTAAATTGTCAAAAGTTAAAGACAAACTTTAAAGCACCTAGAGAAAAACGACATGTTACATATAAAAGAACCCCCATAAGATGATCCACACATTTTTCACAGAAACTATGCAGGCCAGGAGGGAGTGGCATGGTATATTCAAAGTGCTGAAAGAAAAAAAACTACCAACCAAGAATACTCGACCTGGTAAAGCTATCTTTCAGAATTGAAGGAGAGAGAAAGAGTTTTTTGGACAAGCAAAAGGAATCACCACCACTAGACCAGCCTTAGAAGAAATATTAAAGGGAGTTCTTCAAGCTAAACTGGAAGGATGCTAATTAGTAACATGAAAACATATGAAGGTATAAATCTCACTGCTAAAGGTAAAATACAATTAAATTCAGAATATTCCAGTGCTGTAATGGCAGTAGGTAATAAATCACTTACAACTCTAGTATAAAGGTAAAAGACAGAAGTACTAAAAATAACCATAACCCCAATAATTTGTTAATGGATACACAGGTAATTGTGACACCAAAAACATAAAATGAGGGGAGGAGTAAAAATGTAGCTTTAGTATATAATTGAACTTAAGTCGTTATGAGCTTAAAATAGACTATTATAAACACAAGATATTTTATGTAAACTTCATGGTAACCAGAAAGCAAAAACCTGTAGTGAATACACAAAAGAGAAAGGAACATCACTACAGAAAATCATCACAAGGGAGCAAGACAAGAAGAAAGGAAGAAAAGAATTACAAAGAGCCAAAAAACAATTAATGGCAGTAGTTAGTCCATACCTAACAATAATTACTCTAAATGTAAATGGACTAAGTTACCCAATCAAAGATACAGAGTGGCGGAATGGATTAAAAAACAACACCCAACTATAAGCTGCTTACAAAATTCTCCCTTCAGCTTAATGATACACACATTGAAAGTGAAGGAATGAAAAAAAATATTCCATGCAAATGGAAACCAAAAGAAAACAAGAGTAGCTATACTTATATTAAGTAAAACAGACTTTAAGCCCAAGACTATAATAAAAGACAAAGAAGGTCATTATATAATGATAAAGGAGTCATTGCAACAAAAAGATATAACATTTGTAAATATCTATGTATCCAACATAGGAAGACCTAAATACATAAAGCAAATATTAAAAGACCTGAAAGGAGAAAGAGATGGCAATAAAATAATAGTAGAGGACTTCAACACCCCACTTTCATCAATAGATAGATCATCCAGACAGAAAATCAACTAGGAAACATTGGAGTTAAACTACATGTTAGACCAAATGGATGTAACATTTACAGAACATTCCATCCCAAAGCAAAAGAATACACATGCTTCTCATGGACACATAAAACTTTCCCTAGGAGAGATCACATGTGAGACCACAAAACAAGTTGTAATAAATTTAAGAATACTGAAATCATATCAAGCATCTTTCCAACCACAATGGTATGAAACTAAAAATCAATTACAAGGGGCACCTGGGTGGCTCAATCAGTTAAGTGTCCGACTCTTGATTTTGGCTCATAATCAATCATGAGATCTAGCCCTGCATCAGGCTCCATGATGTCAGCACAGAGCTTGCTTGGGATTCTCTCTCTTTCTCTCTCTGCCCTTCAGAGAATAATTAATTTATTATTATAAGTTTATAATAAATAAACTTAAAAATTATATAAAATAAAAGAAAAAATAAAAATCAATTACAAGAAGAGAACTGAAAAATTCATAAATACACAGAGATCAAACAATATGCTACTGAATAACCCATGGGTCAAAAAAGAAATTAAAAGAGAAATTTTAAAAATACCTTGAGTCGATAAAACAGAAACACAACATACCAAAACTTATGGGATGCAGCAAAAACAGTTCTGAGAGACGTTTATAGCAATAAATATCTACTTAAGAAAACAGAACAATCTCAACCTAACTTTATATCTCAAAAAACTAGAAAGAAGAAACAACACCCCAAATCAGTAGAAGGAAGGAAGCAACAAAGATCAGAGCAGAAACAAATGAAATAGATACCTAAAAAACAATTGGAAAGATCAATGAAATTAAGAAGTAGTTTTCTGAAAAAAAAAAAAAAGTAAGTCATAAGGCTTCAGCAAGACTTACGAAATAAAATAAAAGATGGGACTCAAATAAAAAATTAGAAATTGCAAATGATATCACACAAATACAAAAGATGATGAGAGTACTATGAACAATTACATGCCAACAAATTGGACAATCTAAAAGTAATGGATAAATTCCTAGAAACATACAACCTTCCAACCTTCCAATACATAAAGAAATAGAAAATCTGAACACACCAATTACTAATAAGGAGATTGAATCAGTAATCAAAAACCTCCCAACAGGGGCACCTGGGTAGCTCGGTCAGTTGAGTGTCGGGCTCTGGATTTTGGCTCAGGTCATAATCCCAGGGTCATGGGATCGAGCCCCTGGTCAGACTCCATGCCTGGCATGTAGCCTGCTTGGGATTCTCTCTCACAATCTCTCTGCCCCTCTCCCCTGCTCACTCGCTCTTTCTAATAAAAGAATAATAAAAAATAAAAAAGGGGTGCCTGGGTGGCTCAGTTGGTTAAACATCTGACCTCAGCTCAGGTCATGATCTCACAATCCAAGAGTTCAAGTCCTGCATCGGGTGAGCTCAAGCCCCACTTCAGGTGAGCACAAGCCCCACTTTGGGTGAGCCCCAGTTTTCTCCCTCCCTCTCTCTCTCTCTGCCTCTCATGGGATTCTCTCTCCCTCTGTCTCTGCCCTTGCTCACTTGTACCCTCTCTCTCAAAAACAAAAAAAAAAAAAACAAAAAAAAACCTCTCCCAACAAAGAAATAACCTAAGCATCCATCCACAGTTGAATGGATAAAGAAGATGGGGTACACAAATATACAATGGAATATTAAGTCATAAAAAGGAACGGAATCCTGCCATTTGCAACAACATGGGTGGGCCTTGAGGTATTATGCCAAATGAGATGAGTCAGACAAATACTGCATAGTATCACTTATATGTGGAACCAAAAAAAAAAAAAAAAGAAAAGAAAAGAAAAAAAAATTAAGTCAAATTCATGGAAACAGTAGAAACCTGGAAACAGTAGGAGGTGGTTACCAGAGACTGGTCAAGGGGAAGGAGGGGTTATGGAGAGGTTGATAAAAGGAAACAAACTTTCACCTATAAGAAGGTAAGAAGAATAAGGTCTGGGGTTCTCAGGTAAATCATGGTGACTGAATTTGGTAACATTGTTTAGTGTAAGTGAAATTTGCTGAGAGTAAAACTTGAATGCTCTCACACACACACAACCAAAAAAGATAACTGTGTGAGATGATGGATTTATCAATTAACTACATGGGGGAATCCTTTCAAAATGTACATGTATATGTATATCAAATCACCATAATGTACACTTTAAATATCCTACAATTTTATTTGTCAATTATACCTCAATAAAGCTGAAATTTAAAAATAATTTAAAGAAATTAAAAAAAAAAAATGAATGGTGCTATGGACAGAACTGTCTCCCAGAAATTCATATGTTGAAGCCCTAATCTTCATCGTGACCGTGATGGTATTTGGAGATGGGGCCCCTGGAAGGTAATTAGGGTTAGATGAGATCATGAGGGTAGGATCCTCTTGACAGGATTAGCAGCTTCTAAGAAGAGGAAGAGAGAGAAGGCACTGGGTCCCCCTCCATCCCCACCCCCCAACCCCCCCCCCCCCCCCCCCCCGCCCCGGGGCCTTGTGAAGACACAGCTAGAAAGCAATTCTGCAAGCCAGGAAGAGAACCCTCACCAGGGAACCAACCCCACCAGCACCCTGATCTTGTACTTCTGGTCTGCAGACCTATGAAAAATAAATGCATGTTGTTTAAACCACTCAGTATGGTATTTGTTATGGCAGCCCAAGGTGACTAATAGATACAGACTATGTATACTGCTATTAAAAGAGCTTCAAAATATATCAAGCATTAAAGAAAAAAAAAAGCACATTAAAAACCATTGTGCAAACATGATACTATAGATGTAAAAAAAATAATACTAGCTTGTTGTTCAAATCCATGTATTCTCAATTGTTTCCATTAACTCTCCACAACTCAGATATCCGGCCTCTTCTTATTTAGCAGAAAAAGTTCTCTGCTGCTACAATCATCATCAAGGGAAGGAAAAGAGCCAATTAGTTCCCTGTTCTGTGAGATCTATGCTCTATCTTCTGTGGCCCGCACCCAGCTTTGTGGCATGATGACAGTCTTCGGCAACTAATTATACTCCAAGGAGCTGAGGCAAAGAGTTAGGAAAAGTTTGCAAAGAAGCAAATTAATGTCATCCCTTGGGGGGATTTCAGAGCTGGGAATTCTCTGACCTCCTTGAGATCCCCAGGAGCTACAGGTAAGTAATTAAAGGCATGATTGGAGGCCACGAGGACACGGAGGAACCAGACTCCTCCTATAACCACACTGTACACCCAAACCAGGACTCAGCACGCCCCAGTCCCCCTGTTAGAGCCACAAAACAAGACATTTAGAAGCAGTTGGGTCACCATGCCCAAGCAGAAGCACAGAGGCCATTTCTTTCCCATCTACTCCTTCCCCACACAGGTGTCTCTGGAAAGAGGGAAGATGCCACCACTTACGGAATCCCTGCTAGGCGCCAGGCACTATGCTAAGCACTGTATCTATGGCTTGCCCAATATGGCACAGAACACCAGCACTCACCAACACCCTCAGTTCTCCTCTGCTTCCTGGGTACCCAGCTAAACGCTGTTTCCCTGTCAATGGAATGTGGCTGAAAACGATATATGTCATTTCTGACCTTGACCCATAGAAACCTCCCAAGGGCGCCTGGGCGGCTCAGTTGGTTGAACCTCTGACTTCAGCTCAGGTCATGATCTCACGGTTTGTGAGTTCAAGCCCCATGTCAGGCTTTTGCTGACTGCTTGAAGCCTGGAGCCGGCTTCAGATTCTGTGTCTCCGTCTCTCTCTGACCTTCCCCTACTTGCACTCTGTCTCCTCTCTCAAAAATAAATAAACATTAGGAAAAAAATATTAAAAAAAAAAAAAAAAAACCTCCCACACACTGTTTTCCACGTTCTCTTCCTCACCTGCCAGCTAGAAAGTTAACACTCTGAATGACCTTCATAGGTTTGGGTGAGATGGAATGGAACCTATACCAGCCTGGGTCCTTGAATGGTGCCAGCTACTTTAAATTGTGACATGGTTATTAAGCCATTGAGATTCTGGGACTTGTTGGTTATAACAGCAGTTAGTTTACCCAAGTCATACACTCTAGCTCACCATCTGGAAAATACAAATGAAATCACATTTTTTATCTACACAACTAATAGCTCAAGGCCACACTTGCCTTATTAACAGAAGTCCACTATCTCCCCCACATAATGCTGGACCCCTTCTCCATCCCAAATTGTCCAAGAACTGAGGAATTCTCAACCCAAAGGACTGCTGCTGCCAAAGGCCATGTAGGAAGAGAGGAATTAAAAATCTGACCAGGCACTGTCTTTGGTCATTGCCGTGTAATTGGTCCTGGGTCATCTGATGGATGTGGGTCTACCGCCCAGGTCTAGACCTCACCATGGCAGGGTCAGACTCCATACTTGAGTCCCAAGGTCATGGGGTCCAGTATGGCTGGTACAGCCAGCACATGCTGTACAAATCAAGCCCCCACACAAACCCTGGTGCTGAACCTACATCACCAACACTGGCCCCTCTTTCCTTCATGGAGGGCTCCCTCTTGCAGCTTTTAATATTCATTCATGTTGATGGATCATGGTCAATGTTACCAGGAACCACCAAAGCAGGTTTCCTTAATTGCAAATCTCAGAGACCAAAAGTTAGGGGCTTCAGTCCTTCCCTCCCAGAAAGCCCCTTGCTCTGTATGCAAAATTGTGCATACCAAGGGGAGAGGTACTTTGTGCTCCGCCTCAGGAAAGACATCGTAACAAAAGGTTCCTACACTTACTATATCTGCATAACTAAGCAGGGCGCTCAATTAACTTCTCAGAACAAAGACATCTACTCCAAGGAAACTTCCTGCCTCTGCCTATACAGAAAAGCAGCTAGCAGTTAAACTTGAGTTTTGTACAAATTATCTCATTTAAAGCTATGAGTAAACGCTAGTATGTTCCACGCATTATCAGTAAATGCTATTATTCTCACAAAGACCTAGAGGTTCCAAGAAGCGAAGTGACTTGTGTATAGAACCGCAGGCAAATCGGGTCCGTCTGACTCCAAAGCAGTTTCTGAGGATCAGGAATCTTGGAGTGGCTTAGCTGGCAGGTCTGGCTCAAGGTCTCCCAGGAGGCTACAGTCAGCCTGTAAGCCGGGGCTGCAATCATCTGAAGGCCTGACTGGAGTTGGAGACTCTACTTCCAAGACCACCTGGCTGCCGGCAAGAGGTTCAGTTCCTCGCCACGTGGGCCGCTCCCTGGGTTGCTCGCGAGAGTGAGCTGCAGAGATGTTTACAACCTAAACATCTGAGATGTTTACGACCTAATCTCAGAAGCAACACACCATCACTTCTGCTACATTCTGCTGGTCACACAGACCAACCCTGGTACAAGGCCCAAGGGGACCACCTGGCTATGAGGACCAGAGAGTAAGTATCATTGGAGGCCATCTTGTTGCTTGGAGGCCACACGGGGTTTTCCCCCTTCTTTTTATCTAAATTTTTTGTATACTAAATTATAAGGGGGAAAGCTGCAGAGTGCTGGCAAGGGCACTTCCTCAACCCTGTTGATTTTTAGGCATCCCCTCTCTGCCTTCTAGTTACTTTAAGGATCCTATTTTCTTCCATCGCCCTCCCAAGTTGAACCAAGAATGGCTTCCTCCGCCCAGTCCTCTGGCGCCATCTAGTGGCCACATCCGAAATGGCTGCCCCAGCCAACGCTTCTCCGTTTTGGGGTCCAAGGATTTACCTGCCTTCAGGAAAGTGACTAGGATGATTTTCCTCAGAAGTCCCAGAGATCGACATCCAGCTCCAGAAAGGAGCTGTGGAACCCCGGAAGGGATGGATGAGCTGTCAGAATTTTTGAGACCAGGGACTAAACTTGCCTCCTCCTTCTGCTCCGCAGATGTCAACCAGCCCTGCTCCCTGGCAGGGCAACACTCAGCCAGAAGCACGAAGGTGCTCCCTTGTTTCCTCCAGCTTTACTGCTCAGAACCTAACGTCCAAAAACTTAACGTTTTTTAACAAACTGCTAGCAGCAAGAGGGGCTCAAAACCGGCCTCAGGTTCACGCTCATTTTAAAGAACTTTGTAAAACTTGACAAATATATTTAAAACTCTGTTGTAGCTACTTTTTTTCATCAAGGAGAAAAAAAATTAGGTTTTAACTAATTGGGTAGTCATTGAGAGAAAGTAAAAAATTTAGGCTGATAGATACCTCCGGGTTCTGTTTATAAATGCCTGGTTAAGAAATGGACCATTTTAAGGTGATGGGTATTAAGAAGGGCACTTGTGATGAGCACAGGGTGATGCATGTAACTGTTGAATTACTATATTGTACACCTGAAACTAATATAACACTGCATGCTAACTAACTGGAATTAAAATTGAAACTTAAAAAAAAAAAAAAAGACTATTTTAAATGAAATCTACTCTTGAAAGAGATGACTAAGAACCAAGCCTCGGAGTTGATTCAAATCCCAGCTCCACCAAATACTAGCTGTGAGGCTGTTTTAGTTATTGCCACAAAAATGCAACATAATAAGAGATCCCAAAGTCATAGATTCTCCTGGAGTAAATCATTCTCATGGAATCGTAGGTCAGCCAGGGACCAGCTAACTAGGCAGGGCTGGACCCAGGTGGCTCTGTTCCAAGGCACAGCCCAGCTCAGCTGGGCTTGGGTGGGGCAACTCTGCTACTCAAGTGTTCATTCCAGGGCTCAGGTTCACAGGGCAGCAGCTGCCCAGTGGGGGTATTTTTCATAGCAATGGTTGAACCACAAGAGGGTGAACAAAATCAACCGAAGTGTCTTATGATCTAGGCTCGGGACCAGTACAGTCACTTCTGCTCACATTGACGGACCAAAACAAATCGCCTGACCTCATGCTGATTCAGAGACAAGGGAGGGGGAAGGTACTAGCCCATCGTCATCCTCCACGAAGTCGGACCCGATCACCCGCCTACCTCTCTGGCTTCATATTGTGCTCTTAGGTCCCCTCTCAGCTAAGCTCCAGAGACTGCAGTCTCCTGGATCCCTCTTCAAAGTGCCAAATTCATTCCTGCCTCAGGGCCTTGGCACACTCTGCCACTCCCTTCCAATCCTTTCTCAGTCTAGCTGCAATGTGTCAGCGGGTAGGTTTAATCCCTTTTAAACTTCCTGACTCTTCAGTAGGCCCTAAAATTCTACAGGGGCAGCGATCACGCCTGCTTTGTTCTCAACTGTACATACCCAGGGCCCACTGCCAGCCCATAGATGATCAATAAAATTTAAGTTGATAAATGAATAGCTACCATCTACTGGACGTTTCATGCATCCCAGGCAATATGCTGAGTGTTACAGCATCAAAATTTTAACCACATTCGTATTTGCAAAAATCTGAACCGTCATCTCTATTCTTTCTGAACTTACCTTCAAGCCTCCTCTTTGCTGAGAGGCAGAGTCTGAGACATGAGGGTAAGTAAGCCCAGAAACTTCCCAGTTGAAGGTGTGATGGCCAGATGACATCGGGGCTCAAAACACCCTTGGGAAGATGCCCTCGTAGGGGCTGGGGTCTTTAAACTTCCCCAGCTTCAACAAGACATCAACCCACACCCACCTCTGCTTAGGCACAAGGGTTGTGTATTCAACAAGGCCCACAGACTCCACTCCTGACACTCGGGGAGAACTTCAGCTTTCGGCCACCTAACGCTTATCAAAAGCAGGAAAGTTTGTGATTTCCACTCCGTCCATTCGGGCAGGGGAAGAACAAAAGCTCAGGCCTCCAAACGCGGACCTGTCTACCACCATACATCCATCAGGAAGCATCGCTTGTAAAGCAAAATACTTTCTATCCTCAACCAGGAATAATTAAACGGTAATATGCTCCAGATCTGTGCTTTCTTGCCTAAGGAGAAAAGTCATTACAGTCGTGGCCTCAGGCAGACCTGGACATACCAGCAGTAAGTAGCCTTCCTGGAAAACTGACCTTCCTTCAACACAGCATTTCACAGTCAACAGCTCAGGCATGTGCTAGAACTGTTACCAGTTATTTTGCACTTGGCAAGCAGGCCAGCATGTAGCCGCAGTCTCCAGATGGTTGGGAGAGGCAAGGAGGATGGGGGGGGGGGGGGGGGTTAGGAGGGAAAGACAGCAGGAGCCAGCTATGAGCAAGGTCCTGGAGGAACCTGGAGGAACCCCCAACCACTGCGGAGGACCTAGTGGGGCCTGGCGGCGGGGAACCCTGTCTCCCCACTGGAAGGGCTGTACGCGCCCTGTTCTGTGTGGTAAATTCTACCCCTGGCTCCCATTAACAGGGATCCATTCCCCTCCACCAGCCCAGCGTCTGGTAGGAGCCCTTCCTTCCAGCCCGTGTGACACCACGTGACCACCATGCAGCTTCCATCCAGAGAAAATAGTGAAGGTAAAGTGTGTGTGTGTGTGTGTGTGTGTGTGTGTGTGTGTGTGCACGCGGTTACTTACGTATCATGTACACGCACACCTGGAGAAGAGTGTCAGGCGTGAGACTGCTTCAGGCGACCACACACAGTCCCGGAGCTTCTTCCCTTCCAGACTCGTCCGCCGCCCGCGCGCTCACCCTCCGGTGCTCCCACTCCGGCCTCCCCGACACGCGCAGGGTCCCCGCCGGCGCAAGGCCTGGGCTTTCACGCCCCCAACCGCCCCCCCTTCTCCTCCTGCGAACAGTCCGCTTAAGACTCGGCTCAAAAACCACCACCCGTAATTCCGGATTCCGGTTACCTGTGCCTTTAAACTTCCCCTGGTACCTCATGCATTCCTTTTGGGTTTGAGGCACCTGGGGCGGCTTCTTACGCGAGGACCTCTGCTGTATACATCTTCGTTCCCTGGCCGGCCTGCGGCGTGTGCACCGCGGCTCTGGGAACGGCCTCTAGTCTCCCCGCAAGCAGGCATGCGCGCCGAGCACGCGCCGAGCACGCGCCGGAAAGCTTTCTCTCGTTGGCATGGGGGTGCGCACCGCCTGCCGTGTGACAGCCACGAGTTCGTGCCTCCGAGGGTGAAATGCTGGTTTTCCTTACACCTGCATGACCCAACATACTAAAGCTTTTATTTACATAAAATAATTCACATAAAAGAGGGGGATCTGTTTCCCCCTCTGTTTTTGCTCCATGAGGGCAAAGGTTTTTGTCCTTTTTGTTTGTGGTTGAACCCGGTATTTTGCTTTACCAGCCACAGAGGCAGAGTGGCTGGTGCATCACAGGCACTAAGGGATAGTGGCTGGTGCATAGTTGGCGCTCAAAAACTGTCCAGATTGCTACAGTGTCCCAGAAATTCTGGGATTCCCCAAATCCATCACTGGAAAAAAAAAAAAAAAAAAAAAACAAACCTCTGAAAATCCTGGGGACTTGCCTAAGGTATGTGTGCTGAGACCAAATGGCACAAATGGAGTGTCTGTCCATCTGTAGACCCATGTGTCTGACCCTGTGAAAGCACACGCAGCCACATCTCAGATGCACATTCACTTCTTCTTCCAAGTCTCCTCTTCACTTAGTCTCCCTGGATGTGTGTTTTGGGCTGGATTATGTCTCCCCAAATTCATAGCTTAAAGTCCTAACCCCAGTACCTCGGAATGTATTTGGAGGTACTGTCTTTAAAGAGGTGATGATGGTAAAATTTAAGTCGTTAGGGTGGGCCTTAATCCTTTATGACTGGTTTCCTGATAAAAAGGGGAGATCAGGTCACAGACAGACACAGAGGGAAGACCAAGTGAAGACACAGGGAAGATGGCGGCCATCTGCATCAAAGAGAGAAGCTTCCGAGGAAACCAACCTGCCAGCGCCTTGATCTTGGACTTCTGGCCTCCGGAACTGAGAGAGATTAAATTCCTGTTGTTTAAGCTTCCTGGCCTGTGGCACTTTGTTGTGGCCCCAGCAAACTAACACAGTGTACAAAATCCAAAAGGGACACATGTTTTTGTTAAGAACGCCCCAATTAAACACAGGCCCATACACTGCTCAGGAAACGAAATGGTGGGGACCTAAAGTAAAAAGTGGGACAAAAAAGAAACAAAAGGCACCATGTGTTGACACTTTTTATATTTGGTATTTGTGAGTCTTTTAAAAAAATTTTTTTTTCAGGCCATTTTTTCCTTAAAAAAAAAAAAAAAAAGCAACCAACAGCAATACTCTGTACAAGTATAACAAACATTAGAAATATGCATCATTCCAAAATAGTTACAAGAAAATTACAGTTTTAGAGTCCATATCAACACATCCTGTTCATACGTGCCCCCGAGGGAAAAATGCTACAGTATGTCGAACACTTGGCTGCTATACAGTCTGAAAACGCAGAACTTGGACTTTTGAGGCAAACCAACATAGTCACCAAGCCTTGTTTAGCACAGTAAGTGCAACCCAGCACTGCAAAAGAAAACCAGCCTTTTTCATCTCTGATGAAAAGCAAACATGAATCAGATGCAAAGGTGGCCCCCACCCCCAACGAGCCTCAGCTCGACGAAGCCCTACTCCAGTGCAGTCAAATCTGCCAAAGTCCACCGGAGGTCACTAGGTGCCCACAGGGAACAGACTCCCAAATGTCATTTCCCACCGGTGCCAAACGTCACTAGGTTTACCTTTGGAGGCAAACGTCCTCACTCTTGGGAGAAGGTACCGATGCCCCAAATCCCCCAGACCAACTGACCACCAACCTTCAGGCCTTTCACTGATAACTAATCCCACCCTGGCCATTTTTCTGTGTGCAACCGGCAAATAGGAAAGCAGGGGTGATCACACCATCTCCGCGATTCCGCTGGACTCCTCAGATTTTAGTTCATCGTTCCTGGGAGGCTTTGGGGCAGGAACTCGAAAGCACCTTCTCTTTTCTATGGCCAATCCCCAGCCCGTGTGTCCTTTATATTTACACAATTATCTTCCCTTTTCAATCACTGTGCTATAAATACCCTCACCACCCCCACCGGTCCCCAAACCCAGCCCTCTTCAGGATGCAGAGAAGCATCGTGACCTTCACATGACCTGCCATGTGGAATCCAGACCTCTCTACCACGAGCCTTCCTCCCAGGACTGGGAATGACATCTGAGAGTGGCTTAGCTGGGGCTCCTGCCCATTTCCCAAACCCATACCAGGCGGAAGGAAGGAGAGTTTCTGGGGTTTTGTGTGATTTTACACAATATGTTTACAATTATTGTTGCTTTAGCCTTCTAAAGGAATTTTTGGAGCCAAGTCCTTCCCTCCGATTTCTCTGTGGCAGGGAATGTAGGCAGGGCCGGGCAGAGCATCTTTGTCAGAAGTGACTTCTACACCCCCATTCCAGTGGCTTCCTGACAAGTAAAGTGGAGAGGGGCATGACCCACAGAACTGCGGCCCCGGGCAGGGACCTCCGAATGCCATCACGGAACTCTGAGAGCTGCACGCGTGGAGGGGCAGACCAGTGTGAAGGTTTGGAAGCAATCTGCCCAAAGCCAGCCTCACTCAACAGCCCGGGACGGCGTGGCTTCCCTGATGCAGGCCTAAAGAGCCGAAGGCCCCTCTGAAGGGGAGTCAAGATGGCCCAACCGGGCCCGTACAACCCATTCCTCGCAGGGCCTGATGCTGAATGAACTGCTTGCCACAAGAGAGAGCAAAGGATTCGGCGAAAAGTGCAATTTCTGTGTGGGAAGTAAGTCCTCCCCAGACACTGACACGACCACCTCCTCTCCTTTTAATCCTTTTAGTACCTCAAAGGGAAAAGGGGGACAAAAGACGTACAAGCGCTAAGACTCTGAACCGAATCAAGGGCTTTCAGTACGTTGTGGTTCACCCTCCATAACCCACTAGCATGTCCAGTCAGTTCTCAAGGTGCTAGCAAGTTGAGGAACACGGCAGCGTCGGGAGACGGGCTCCCCCAGGTCAAGAGTGACCGGGGCACCCGGAGAAGACCCCGCTCCCATTTTCACTAGGACACAGTTGTCCTGAATTTACAGCAGGATTTATTACTGTGGAAAACGGCCACAGGAATCCGGGGACTTGGTAATTCCTTCATAAGACCTTCTCTACTTCATTGCCTATAGGAGGATAAATTCAAAACCTCTTCAAAATATAACCTGAGCCACAATATAAAATAAAAAGAAACAAACCCTTTCATGTTAATGCCTTGAGAAGTTTACAGATTATGTACCAATAAAATAAATCCTCATAAATTCTGAAATTCTTGGTGGATACACACCTGAAGCAAAAAAAAAACAAAAAAAAATTAATCTACATTAAAAAAATCAAAAGTAATTACAGCAGCAGTATAGTGAAAAGAGGTTTTAAAAATAATTACATCTTTGATACAAATTCAAACTCTGTACACCTCAATTCAAAGGAATGACTGTTTTAAGAGTTTAGTATATATATATACAGTAGATACCGATATGTGTCACTGCAGATAGACTAAAGCCAGTGGACTTTGAGGGAGGAGGGATTAATCAGACACTGTTTTCACGCTGAAGTGTTCACAGATTGCCACGCTTTTAAACACACACACACAGACACACAGACACGGACACACAGACGCACATAAAATGCCAACCTGAGTAAAACGTTACTAAAAACCTAGAGCATCATGAATCACTAAGTCACATATTGCACCTTTAAATAATCCTTCTTACCAAATACAGAAATGAGAAAAAAGGATGAAACAGGGACAAGAGAAGGAGATTTTATCACTGTAGGGTTCCTCTGCTTTCCCCCACCCCCAGAAATTCTCAAGGTGATACTTGGTTTCCACTCTCACTCAACCAATGGGCTGAAAATGTGGCCAACAGAAATGTCTTTGGGGAAAACCGGGAGAGAAAGGGGAAAAAAAGAATAGAGCACGAAACATGGGGGACGGGGAGGCCTCCTCTAGTCAAATGAGAACAGGAATGTTACCGAGAAGGCTGAACCTCAGATACTAAACTACTGTTTAAATATTCCTTATATTCCAATTATGAGATTCAATACAAAAATAGAGATATCTACTGAGTTTTGCCTGTGGAAGCATAATTCAGAAAAGGCACATGTTCAAATAGAAAACCCAGGCAGAAGAGGTACCACGTACCCCTCCCGACATGATAATCATCCACAATCACGTATTTTCCATCAGCTAGATTCCAAGATACAGTAGGTAAAAATAGATCTCTGATACTTAAAATATATTCAACCCAACACAATCCTGGCTTTAGCATGTGAATCATATAAAATAGTCTTTTTTAAAAAGAATCTGTTTTGAAAAAGAAAAAAAAAATCATAGCTCACTTTTCCTGGTGTTCCATAATTCTCAAGGAAAAAAAAAAAAAGTGAACTCATCCCATTGGTATTCAGGAATGTAGTTGATTAACTCAACACCCATCCACAGCCCCTGACAGCCCCAACTTCTCATTTGTCATGTTCTACATGTGCAGCTTCACACCCTCAAATTAGTTCTAACAAAACAGAACAAAGAATAAGATATTAGACATATAAAAACATGTCGACATCGGGGCATTTTCCTTCGCTGTGGGTGTGACGGTCCGGTTCACTCCAGAAAGGTTTTACTTTGGAACTAGGCGATGTAACCATTTGTCTTTCCAAACGCAGTCACTGGTGCAAGGTTTTCATAGATTGTCATTGCAGTTGTGTTCTGGTAGATAAGATCTACTTTTGAGTCCTTCTGGGATCTGATGATATCCAAAACACACTGGTTGAGGAAAACATACTGGTCCTGTTAGAAAAGTAAAAAGAGAAAGCAAATGAGCAGAGGTCCCAGAGATTAGCACCCAAGGTTACTTTCAGATGACCACCACTCCCCCAAACCCATCGGCCCCACAATGAACAAAGCCAACAAGATTTTCTTGGTTAGTGAGCATGGGCGGTGTAAGGAGTCAATTGTGATTCTCAACAGAGGGGACAGGTTAAGGGGGATAATCTGGGTAGAGTTGGGTGGGGACCACCCTCTGGCAAGCTCGTCAGAATATGCAGGTAGCCATTAAAAAAGGAAGAGGAAAAAGGTATATGCTGAAAGATATCCAGGGTGCTATAAGAGAAAAAAAAAAATCACAGGGCAGAATTAGATATAACATAAAATCCAATGAAAAAAAAATATTCCATGTGTCAATATCCAAGATATACAAAAAAAACCTACACAACTCGACAGCCAAAAAACAATCTGATTAGAAAACGGGCAGAGGAACTTAATAGACACTTCTCCAAAGAAGACATATAGATGGTCCACAGACACACGAAAAGATGCTCAACATCACTCATCATCAGGGAAATGCAAATCAAAACCACCGTGAGATATTACCTCACACCTGTCAGAAGGGCTAGTATCAAAAAGACAAAAAACAACAAGGATTGGAGAGGATGTGGAGAAAAGGGGACCCTTGTGCACTATTGGTGAGAATGTAAATTGGTACAGCCACTATGGAAAACAATATGAAAGTTCCTCAAAAAATTAAAAACAGAAATACAATTGTGATCCAGTAAGTCCACTACTGGGTATTTACCCAAAGAAAACAAAACACTAATTGAAAAAGATATGTGAACCCCTATGTTTGTTGCAGTATTTTTTACAGTAGCCAAGATAGGAAAGCAACCCAAGCAGCCATCAATAGATGATAAATAAAGACGTGGTATAAATATGCAGTGGAATATTACTCAGCCATAATAAAGAATGAGATCTTGCCATTTGTGACAACATGGATGGATCTAAAGGGTATTATGCTGAGTGAAATAAGTCAGACAGAGAAAGACAAATACCATACGCTTTCACTTATGCATAGACTCTAAAACTCAAAACAATCACACAAAAAAGCAGAAACAGACCCATAAATACAGAGAATTGGTGGTTACTAGAGGGGAGGGGAGGGGGGAGATGGGCAAAATGGGAAAAGGGGAGTAGGAGGAACAGGCTTCTGGTTATGGAATGAATTAAGTCACGGGGATGAAAGGCACAGCATATGGAATACAGTCAATGGTACTGTAATAACCTTGTGTGGTGACAGATGGTAGTTACACTTATGATGAGCAGAACATATAGACTTGTTGAATCACTCTGTTGTGAACCTGAAACGAATGTAACATTGTGTGTGTGTCATCTGTACTCAGTTTTTTTAAAGAGCACCAGCCATAACAGAAAAAAAAAAAAAAGTACTGTGTGTGTGCGTGTGTACATGTGTTTTTCTACAGATGTACATAAAGAAACCTATAGTGATATACACAAACTGTAAGCACTGGCTACCTCTAGGGAAGAAAAAGTAAAAGAGAAAAATACATTCTATATAATCCTGTTTCGTTAGATGTCTTAATATGAACAAGTTTACATTATCTTAAAACTACAAAAAAAAAGGACCAAGAAAAGAATTTGTGGGCAGGTATAAGATTTCTGTGTTTCTTCAAAGGAGATGAAAGACTGAGTTCTACTCTACATAATTATAGCAGGAAAAAAAAAAATCTCTTCTGACCAACACAGGGGGTGAATTCTACACTTTCTTCCACAACCATGCTGCTCGCCCAAAAGCACACGATGTACCCAGGCCTCCAGAACATTCCCTGCTAGACTCAAAAACACAGCACATATTCATGGAGTTCTAAATTGGTACAGGGCGACAGCCTGATACAAAATTAGTATTCTGCTCTCATCCCAGTCAAGACACATTCCTTCCTACAGCGTTGAAGAAGGCGATTTCCCAATATATTTGCTAAGAACATGACTTGAAAACAATGTTTGTCAGGAACATTTCAGGGAAAGCCGAATCCAATGGGTCTTACCCAACTGACATTGTAGATACTAAGCATGAAGTTTCCCAGCTGGCCAGCCATCCCCCGGGGACTATGATAATTGATGTTCTTTTACATTCACAGGGCTAGGTGAGGATACACTGCTATATGAACATTACGCGTATTTCATTCACATTGCTAACATTTGAGAAGTCCGTTTCATCAGCTTGTTTTAAGGATGGTCAGACCTTCTCAGAAACAAAGCATGAAGATACCAGTTTTAAGAGTTTACAACCCGGAAGCCAAAGTTCAGAGAACTGCTAAGATTATTTGATGAGTTAGTGGCTGCAAGGTAAGGAATCCAGGTATGATCTTGGTGTGTACTGTTCCATTGCTGGTATCACTACCACCGTATCACCATATCGGATAATTCAATCGCAGTTAAGGATCTAAAAGAAGTCCAGTGTTACCTCACAGCCCAGAACCAGAAAGACCTAGAAAGGTGAAGTGTTTCAACACAAGTATGTGACATGATGCAACCTTTTGAAAACAGGATTGAAAAAGCGTACTGCCAAACACAGCTCAGCCTCACCTCTGTTTGCACCATTAAAGGCCTGTGCATTCGAAGGTCATACACAATCCCATACACATCCACAGTGTTCTCATTCTCTATCTGGTAGATAAGACGATCGATGGCAATGAACGTACCTGTCCTTCCAACCCCAGCACTGAAGAAAAAAAGACATGAACACATCACCATGGGTTACCTCTAATCTAAAATGCTCAAATGTGCATTTGTGCATGTATCTTGCTCCCCTCCACTATCAATGCCCAGGATCATGAAACATTTGCTCAACTAAAACCTCAGCAAATTGGATTACACTAGCTTGGGACTGGGACCCAAACCCTAAAGTTCATTTTGCGTCAAATATCACAAAACCTCTTGCTAGAGCGGCTTGAATCTCAGTCCCATTCAAGTTATTAACCATAACCCAGGATGGCAAGTTTCATCAATTTGTTCCCCATAGGGCAACAAAGCCCCTCTTCATCTTTCCTAAATTAATTGCTTTAGCCTAAAAGCTAGCTAGTTGTCTTATTGGGCTAGAGCAGGAAGTGGGGACAAACTTTTTCTGTAAAGGACCAGATAGTAAATATCTTTGGCTTTGCACACTAAATGATCTCTTTCTGCCATTTTAGCATGAAAGTAACTAGAGGCAATATGTAAGCAAACAGGCATGGCTCTGTTCCAATACAACTTTATTCGTAAAGGGATTGTGGTAATAGTTTCACAGGTGTATACTTGCCTCCAAACTCATGCAGTTGTATACATTAATTTATGTACAGTTTTGTATGCCAAAAAAAAAATGTTTTAAATAAACCAATAAAATGAACTAAAACTATGCATTTCAACTTCACTAAATAACAAACTAAAATGCTGAATGAAGAAAGCAGGTTGCAGAATGATGTCTACATCATAAAATCTGGCAAAAGCTTAAAGCTATATAAAACCACAGATATACATACATATGTAATAAAATATAAAAGCATACAAGGGAATGATTCAGATCAACTTTAGAACCACGTTTAACTGTGTAAGGACACTGATAAGTAGCAACTTTATATCTGGAACATATTATTAACAAAAAGAAACATGGCCTCATGCCATAGTTTATTAGATTATTACTCTATATTTTTGTAAGGTTGAAATATCTTTTTTTAAATTTTTTTTAATGTTTATTTATTTTTGAAACAGAGGGAGACAGAGCGCAAGAGGGGGAGGGGCAGAGAGAGAGGGGGACACAGAATCTGAAACAGGCTCTAGGCCCTGAGCAGTCAGCACAGAGCCCGACGCGGGGCTCGAACTCACGGACCGCGAGATCATGATCTGAGCCGAAGTCAGATGCTCAACCGACTGAGTCACCCAGACGCCCCTAGGTTGAAATACTTTATAAGAAAATGTCATAGGGGCACTTGGGTGGCTCCGTTGGTTCAGCATCTGACTCTTGATCTCGGCTCAGGTCATGATCTCACTGTATGTGAGTTCAAGCCCCGTGTCAGGCTCTAAGCTGACAGTGCAGAACCTTCCTGGAATTCTGTCTCTCCCTCTCTCTGCCCCTCCCCAACTTGTTCTCTCTCTCTCTCTCTCTCAAAATAAATAAACTTAATAAAATGTTATAAGTAAGATATAAATTAGAATATATTATAGTCTTAAAAAAAACACAGGCAACCTACCAGATCTGGCCCATGGTTATAGTTTGCCAACCCCTGTTCTAAAAGCCTCAGGGCTTAGGGAATAAGTCCATGGTCCCTTATCCAAATCTTTGTTAAATTTCCAAATGCCTGTTGCATTCCCTCTCACGCCTTGCTTTTCTAAAGTGTCCGCATTTATAATGGCGTTTGAAATCGGTCCTACGTGGAGCGCCATCTGCATACCTGCAATGCACCAGAATGGGAGACTCAGGAGGACTCTGCTTCATGTAGTCACGGACAAGGTACCGAAAATTGATGAGCAGGTCGGTGGTGTCGGGAACGCCGTGGTCCGGCCAGGAGGTGAAATGAAACTGTCGCAGAGGGTGACTCTCACTTGTCTGGAGCTAAGAACCCAGGAAAGAGAAAAGGGCACGTGAAATGGAGCAGCACCCGAAGGCTGAGCCGCATGGGATAGCTGACAGATAGCTACAGAGGAGTGGTTACAACTAACAACTGCAATGTTACATTGGTACAGCAACTGAGAAAGTGCTTGCTCACCAAATCCCCACAATGTGCCCAAGAGGGAGGGTTTATCATCCCCTTTAAAGATTCTGAAAAGTGAATCAACTCCCCCCACTCAGCCTAGATGCGGTACAAGTGCATCATCCTCTGATCCTGAGTTCAGATCTTCCTTTCCCACTACAGGTGCCTGCCAGTAATGCACTCACAGTCTCACAGTCCTATATCTACACCTTCTTAGAACTTCATGAGGCCCGTCCCTGAGCCCACATGGGAAGGTCATCAACCAAAACACCAAGAATGAACTATACTGATGCAACTCTGATAATCAGAACCTTTGGGGTGAGAGCTGCCTCACAATCTGTGAGCCTTCCGGAGAGTCTCACGAAGCGACAGGCAACTGGCGAGCACCAAGGAAGTATTTAGAATTGGAAGAGTTTGAGAAAAGACCATCCCTCTTCAAAGAAAAAAAAAAGAAAGAAAGAAAAAGAAAAAGAAAAAAGCATCTATTTCAACATCAGACAACAGAAAGTGGATCTCGTTATAACAGTTAGTTATGACACAGGCTAGTTTCCTACCGCAGACTGAAGCATGTACCTTTTGTCATCAGAACTCCACCCAGGCTGGGCCATTCCTACCCTGGATTCAAGTGTTCTCACTACGTCCATCCCCGGCACTGACCTCACCCACGTACCTACATCTGGACTGCAGGCATTTCCATGTCGTTTATGACAGCTACCTTTTGAAGCTTTTTTTTTTTTTTTGTATATATGTTATAAAAGCAGTGTACTCACATTGTTCAAAACATGGAAAAGAGTAGAGAAAGGGGCACAGTGAGGGACAAGGTACTGGGAAGTCTCATACACACAAAGGTGATATTCACAAATTTAACCGAAAGTACTGATCCAAAGAAGGAAAGCAGTTATGTGAGATAAGGAGAGGAAGGGGTGGGGGAAGTTCAGACCTTTCAGTATTTATCTCTGTAGAGGGGCAAGGGGGCTCAGGTTAGGGGTGGCAGTCAAAGGAAACTTTTAGTTCTATCTGTTGCCTTCCCGCTTTTAAAAAAGAAAATAGATCTGGGGCGCCTGGGTGGCTCAGTTGGCTAAGCGTCCAACTTCGGCTCAGGTAATGATCCCACAGTTCATGGGTTTGGGCCCCACGTCAGGCTCTTATGCTGACAGCTCGGAGCCTGGAGTCTGCTTTGGATTCTGTGTCTCCCTCTCTCTGCTCCTCCCTTGCTTGCACTCTGTCTCTGTCTCTGTCTCTCTCTCTCTCTCAAAAATAAACATTAAAAAAAAAAAAGGAATGGATTCATGCATTTTGTGTAATCAAAAATTACTATTTTACTAAATGCTATGTGGTATCCTGGATTTGATCCACAGGATCGGGCTTTAGCGGAAACAGGAACCGGAAAGGGCTTTAGCAGAAAAAATGTGAAACCCAAATGAAGTCTGGAGTTTAGTTAACAAAAATGGTAACAGTCACGGTAATTTTCTTTAAATAATGTGGACAATTCCACCCGTGATTCCCCTCCACAAGGGTGAACCCCTAGCACTGAAAGCAACAAAGGATAATCCAATCTGTTTTAAATGGATGAAATCTATAGAAATAAGTATATTTTAAGGGCTTCTCAACCACTATTATCAGTGTGTGATAACAGCTTGGACAGCACTTCCAGAGGAGGAATTGAAATGTTAACTGAAACCAGGACATCTGAGGCACAGCCAATCAGTAAAGAATTAATACTTCTGTATCCGTGACTTATGGAATCTTCAACCTAACCTACCAGCACCCCCATAAAAGTCAACACCACTGAATCTACTCCCAGGCTTTCCTTTTGTGCACTATTCACAATATGCATAAAATTTTGTCTGCTGGTATGTTTCACTTAATTGCATTCTCACATCTCCTCATGGTAATTATGCAGTCTACACAGCCATCATTTCTAATAGCTAAATAATGATACACTGCGAGATAACCTATAGTTTAGTTATCCATCCTCCAAAAGCTAGAAATTTGCACGGGTTCTAAATTTTCCTCCATTATAAATAGTGCTGAGACTCCTCTTTGTGAATAATAAGACTTGTCCTATATTTCAGATTATTTCTTTAAGACAGAGTCTCAAACTTGGAACCACCAGATCAAAGGAGAGTGGTCATTTTTATGCTTCCTATATAAACTGCAGAAGGGTTATACCAATTTACACGCCCACCAAAAGATATCAATGTTGCTTCATTGTCCCTAACCACCCTTAAGAAAAAAGGCAGGGGCACCTGGGTGACTCAGTGGGTTAAGCGTCTGATTCTTGATTTCCCCTCAGGTCATGATCTCACGGTTCATGAATTCGAGCCTCGCATCGGGCTCTGTGCTGACAGCGTAGATGGAGCCTGCTGGGGATTCTCTCTCTCCCTCTCGCTCTCTGCCCCTCCCCCACTGATGCTCACTCACTCTCTCTCTCAATATAAATATATAAACTTTAAAAGAAAGAAAAAAAGGACACATAATCTGCCTACACAATGTAACTGGATTTTTCAAATAACCTTTGGGGGTTAAGGCCATGTGCATACGCCCTGAAATCCAATTAATGTAACTGCTCTCATAAACTGCTCCCAAGGCACACTGCCATTCCTGGTAACACATCTGCAAGTAAATAATCCAAAAGGGCCTTGATTTGTAGCAAAAACTCTATGAGCAAGTCACCTGAAGATAGAAGGAACAGTTACTGCTGCTGATCCATTCTCTTACAATCCATTTTGTTTAGGAATAATTTATGGGGGGGGGGGGGGGGAGGAAGGAAGGGGGAAGGGAAAAGGGAAAGGGGAAGGAAGGAAAGGAGGAAAGGAGGGAGGGAGGGAGGGAGGGAGGGAGGGAGGAAGGAAGGGAGGGAGGAAGGAAGGAAGGAGGAAGGGGGAAGGGGAAAGGGAAGGGGGAAGGAAGGAAGGGAGGAAGGAAGGAAGGAAGGAGAGGGAGGAAGGAAGGAAGGAAGGGGGAAGGGGGAAGGGAAGGGAGGAAAGAAGGAAGGAAGGGAGGGAGGAAGGAAGGGAGGGAGGGAGGGAGGGAGGGAGGGAGAGGGAGGGAGGGAGGGAGGAAGGAAGGAAGGAAGGAAGGAAGGAAGGAAGGAAGGAAGGGAGGGAGGGAGGAAGGGAGGGAGGGAGGGAGGGAGGAAGGAAGGAAGGAAGGAAGGAAGGAAGGGGAAGGAAGGAAGGGAGGAGAAAAAGAAACAGACTGACAAATAGAACAAACTGGTGGTTGCCATATGGAAAGTAGGTCAGGGGATGGGTGAAATAGGTGAAGGGGACTAAAAGGTACAAACTTCCAGTTATAAAATAAATAAGTCACAGGGATGAAAAGTACAGTGTAGGGAATATAAATGCTATATGGTGACAGATGGTGACTACACTTATTACAGTGAGCGCTGTGTAACATGTATAATTGTTGGGTCACTGTGCTGTACCCCTGAAACTAATATAATATTATACGTCATCTATACTTCAGTGAGAAGAAAAAAATAACTTACGAAATTTCTCAATACAGTAAAGCTAAAGAGTTGCCTTAGAGTGTATGTAGATAGTTTTATTCCGTAAAAAGAGAGCAAAAGTATTTTTCTGATGCATAAAAAAAACATATTGGTTAACATCAACCTAAAAAGTATCACCCCAAAACTAATATATAGTCATCTTTTCTGAGACCTAACCATCTCGGCCTCTTACTTACATTTTTCACTGTGAAGTCTCTGATGGTCCACTGTGGAAGAACAATTTCTGAGGTCATTGCCACAGTTATGTCCCCATAGTCCTGAGCTTGCTTGGAGGGCCAGTATTCCTCACATTTGGTCTAGAATAAAATTGCATTAAAAAAAAAAAATTGGGTCACATCGTCTGTCATCACTAAAGCCTCAAAAGGGAGACCAGATATTGAAAACTGGCATCAGAGGCTGGGAGTTCTGTTTGACTCCCAAAACTGTTTTTTCATTTACAATTATTGCCAACTCTTTTAAAATTGGGAGGTTTCTCATAAAAATGCAGACTTCTGGCTTCTCTTGAGAAATCAGAAGATCCGGCCAACACTGAGCCCCAATTTCTGCATGAAAATGGACTTAGAGCAGAACAGACATTGTCCCTTGTCTGGGGACATAGTGTCAGCCAGTTCCACTTGGCCCCTAGAGCAGCCAGTCCATAACTATTCACTGGACTAAATTCAGAATGACCCATAACCCCTTGCAGCTAGAAGAAACGAGGACTTCGCCCAATACTTTTAGATCCACGCTAATTATAATACAAATACAGACACCAATAAAGAGAATCAAATCAAATCACTCTGGGCCTTTGATTTTCATAAGCTGGTGGGCAGATGTGAACAGAAATAAAAACCAGGAGGGGCGCCTGGGTGGCTCAGTGGGTTAAGCGGCCGACTTCAGCTCAGGTCATGATCTCGCGGTCTGTGAGTTCAAGCCCCGAGTCGGGCTCTGTGCTGACCCCTCAGAGCCTGGAGCCTGTTTCGGATTCTGTGTCTCCCTCTCTCTCTGACCCTCCCCCGTTAATGCTCTCTCTCTGTCTCAAAAATAAATAAACGTTAAAAAAAAAAAAGAAATAAAAATCAGGAAACATCGGTTCTCCACGAATATCCAAATCCCCAGATTTGGTAAATGATTACACACACACACACACACACACACACACACACAGTCTCCCACTCTCTCTCTCTCCCTCCCCACCCCCTCTGAGGCATACTCTACTGCAGGTGGCTTCCAATTATCTAACTTCTGTAGGTGGCTTCTATTATCTAACTCACCTGGGAGGTCTGTTTTGCTTTAAAAACAGATGCCCAGGCCCCACCTCCAGAGCTGCAGACTCTGGTTGGGGACCTGTATTTTCAAGAAGATCCCAGTTTCTAGATCACTGCTCCCAGAAAGAACACACGTCTTGGACACTCAATGACATAGACCTGATGCTCAGCTCAGCCTCTTCCCAGCTGGGTTTCTGTTGCCACCCTGTAGGCAAGTTCTTAAACTCTCTGAGCCTCAGTTTCCCCATCGATACAGTAATTATACAGGAGGGTTGTTATAGGAAAGAAATAACATAAATGGAGTATCTAGTGCAGAAAGCTCACTGCCTCCCTTCCCTTTTCATCCAGAGTCAGTAAATCTACTTCCCTCCTGACTTTCGATACACAAGGGCACACCTAGGTTCATTCTCTTCATGTTCTCCATTAATTTAACTATGTCATGTTCATTTGTCTAACAGATATTTAACAGAATGTTCCATGTACCAGGCCTGAGCTCCACAACACCATAAAGTTTATCTGCATTCACAAACAAAGTTCTTTTGTTTGCACAACAGCCTATTCTCCGGATGCAAGGAGGTGGTGGAACCCAAGCTTCTATATCGCAAGCCCCGTGAAGGTGGGAACCAGTTCTTACCGTGTTTTGTGATCTTTCCCTCCCCCAGCCCCAGCCCCTAGCGGAGCACCTTACACATACTTGGGGCAGGATAAACATTCAAGTTAAATAAAGAACATTAAAAGAGGTTTCGGGGCACCTGGGTGGCTCAGTCGGTGAAGCATCCAACTCTTGATTTTGGCTCAGGTCACGATCTCACACTTCATGAGACTGAGCCCCATGTTGGGCTCTGCGCTGACAGCGTGGAGCCTGCTTGGGATTCTCTCTCTCTGCCCTTCCCCTGCTCACACACACTCTCTCTCAAAGTAAATAAACTTAAAAAAAATTTTTTTAAAGGGGCTTCAATGGGTTCCCACAACCACCCAGGGCAGAGCCGCTCCAAGTGCGCACTCCAGAGCAGCAGAAGCAGCCGCACCGAGAACTCTCCAAAATGCAGTTCTGGGATCCCAGCCCAGACTGCCCGAACCAGAAGCTCTGGAGGCAGAACCACCCTCCAGGGGATTCTGATGGACTTTCACGTCTGAGAAGCACTGGCCTAGGGAGTGAATTCCTATTCCTCAAGTAACAAACCCACAGGAAAACATTCCCAGAGCAACGTTAGGTCCTATTCCTTGGGTACAGAATTTCTGAAGTCAGCCTGTGTCTTTCAGGTCTTCTTAGATGCATTTATGGAGACATGGGATTTTATTACAAGAAGAAATCTTATCTTTGGTGGAAGCAGCCGGGGGGTTTCAGGCCATCACAGGGGAGAGGGGACTGCTGAGGTTTATCTGGGGAGAAGTCTGAGATTTGGGGTAAAGTAAGGGTTCCAAGGCTAAAAACTGGGTTTGATCACTGAGTTGGTCGAATCTATCATCTCACAGATGAACAAGCTGGATGCTTAGAGACACAGAGCTGAGACAGCCGGAGCCGTTTCTGCTCCGGACTGGGAGCTTTGCGCTGAGCGACCCCAACTCCTGTTCCTTGTAACTCTAGCTGCAGCAGCCTCATGAACAGAGAACACTGATATTCATCCACAAAAGAAGGCAACACTAAAACTCTTCTTTGTTTAAACTGATTTTTAAGCGTTTCTCTTAGAAAAGAAAAATACAGAAAACGAGTTTCTAAGACTAGAGGTGATGTTTGGGGGAGTGTTTTCTTTAAAAAACAAAAATGCTTCTTAAGATATACTTTCACGGGGGCGCCTGGGTGGCTCAGTCGGTTGAGCATCCAACTTCAGCTCAGGTTCATGATCTCATGGTTCGTGAGTTCGAGCCCCGTGTTAGGCTCTGTGCTGACAACTCAGAGCCCGGACCCTGCGTCAGATTCTGTGTCTCCCTCTCTCTCTGCCCCTGCCCCGCTCGTGCTCTCTCTCTCTGTCTCAAAAAATAAATAAACATTAAAAAAAATGTTTTAAAGATATCCTTTAACCACAGCCAAAATGAATTAATTAATTTAATTTAATAATTTAAATCAAAGATACTTACCCTTCCCTGTTCGACACATTTGGTCAACATAACAATGGCATATACATTTTTCTCCCAAACCATACGCCAAAAATCTTTCAGAGTGTTGGGTAAAGGCCCTTGGGTGGCAATAAATTCTTTCTTGGAATGGTAGCCCTAAAACACGGAAAGTGACAGAAATTCAGCGTCACAGAAACAAAGAGGAGCCCTGAAGATTTCATCCTTACAAGCCGTGCCATGGGAACGTCCCCCCACTTACAGGCATGTAGTTGGCATTGATGTAGTCGTCAGTTGAATGGGCCTGGACAGAAAGCTTGACACGGGAAATATCATCTATGACATTAACAGAAAAAAGGTCCCCATTAGAAGCAAATGTTTGAGGAGAATTACATATAAGAGAGAAAAGTACAAAATGGCAACACATCGCGAGGGTGTGCTGCGTGGCATTTTACAGAAAATGAGATGACCTTAATTTGACCCTCACAGTCAGCCTATGTGACTGGCACAGAGAAGTTAGGCAATTACCCGGCAAAGCTAGTAACTGGCAGAACCAGGGTTCGAACTCAGGCAGCCTGACGCTGGGGTGCAAGCTCCTAACCACACCAGACCACCTTCTGAAACAACACAAACCTACTACTGTTAACATCCTTGGGTGTGTGCCGTGAGCCAGGGAGTGCACTGGGCAATCTTATTTATTCCTCAAAACCACCCTACCGGCCTGTGTGCCCATTTTACAAACGAGGAAACTGAGGGTCAGGAAGATTAAGTGACTTCTCCCAGCACCGATGTCTGGTCAAGGGCAGTCAGAATTCAACTCTAGTGCCCTTTCCACCACGGCAGGGTAAACACCCAAATTTGCATACTTTATTTCCATAGAAATGTTATTACAAGACAGTACCAAATTCCAGAATAAACTCAATGTGTAAGACTATTATAGGTGGAAAGATCTAAAACACAAAAATTCTCATGTCTTCTAAATACTATCATCTCAAAACCACACAAATGTGTCCAACTCAAGAAATGAAATAATAACTTGAGAATTTCAAATGTCAGGCAGAATAATCAGCAGCACCACGTGTTTCCCTGTCTTTGACTATATACCATCTCATCCTCCTCTTGGACAAAACAATATGACAGTTCCAAGCTCGGTTACCAACATGACTCGTAGTCTAGAACTTTCCCAATGAAAACAGTACCCGAGGGGCACCTGGGTAGCTCAGTCGATTACATGTCCGACTTCAGCTCAAGTCATGACCTCGCAGTTCGTGAGTTCCAGCCCCGTGTCGGGCTCTGTGCTGACAGCTCAGAGCCTAGAGCTGCTTCAGATTCTGTGTCTCCCCCTCTCTCTCTGCCGCTCCCCCACTCTCACACTGTCTCTCTTTCTCAAAAAATAAATAATAAACGTTAAAAAAAAATTAAAAAAAAAAAAAAAAAAAAACAGTACCCGAACTCTGGATCTGAAAACCTCTGCAGCAACTGTAAGATCAGGCCAGTGATCCTGGGTTAACCCTAGAAGGGCAGGATGGGGGCGTATCCCACTAGCCTGATTTTCAAAACATTTTTCCTGGAACAAGGTTCAACGCCTGCTGTCAATACAAAGGGGATGGGGGGGAGGGGACACAGGGAGGAGATGAAGAGAAAGCACACAAGCTAAAAAATCCTGAATCTAAACAGAAGTTAATGTTTTAGGCCAGGAAAGAAAAACACAGCCTCAAATATAAAACGACAATGTCTCTAAATGTCCTGGTGTAAAAAGTATCAGCAGAACCTAGAAATTATGCCTAAATCAGAACACAGCTGCAATCGACTGATACGTCTTTGGACCCTAATTCTCATCCGCAAGAAAGACCGCAAAGAACTTTTCTGTGGAGGAAGGTTCACATTTCATCTGAATGGATGATGTAACAAATAATTCTTATTTTAAACCCAATTTGTCGTTAGCCCCATGCATTCGGCAGATATTGTTAATTCTCAAAATGTGAATCCAGATACAATTCATAATTAGCAGTGGGATGCATTCAGCCAACCAGAGATGTATCCGGACAAGCAGAAAGCATTACTCCCTGCCTGTCCTCCTCTTACCCACTTCCGTTCTAGAACTATGTTAGCTGAAATAAAGGGGCTTTGAGATAGAGGGGATAAGAGCACAGACTCTAGCCCTTACCCTGAAAGAAATGACAGACCTAATCCAGAGCCCGGCCTGTCTGCCACGGGCCTCTGTGTGACTTGGGACAAATCACCTAGCTACCCTGTGCCTCGTTTCCTCATCTGCAAAATGAATATGCTGCCACCTACTGCATAAGGTTCTCATGAGGCCTGGATTCAAAGGAATATGCCTAAATACAAGGCTAAATTAGCACACCGCAGGTGACTCCTGAATAATTGTGGAGGTGGTTAGTAACTATCTTGACCCCACTTCCCTCCACTGTGAGAGGGGTGATGGCCAGGGACAGACAAAAGGGAAGATCTTGTGGAAAAAACAACTCACACGGCAGAACGTTATTATAGCGATTCTTTCCTCTGTTCTCAGCCAGTTCCGCTGTATATTTAGGTAGACTAATTCCAACAAGCTTCAGATCCTGAAAACAAAACAAATGAGTCGTCCATTTAGTTAGTGTCCAGATATTATTTATACTGAGCATCGCATAGGACAAAGTGTGAAGGCAGAGGTGTTTTGAGTTAAAGGTCTGTTGGAGTTCTAACCCTCAGGACCAGGGAATGCAGCCGTATTTGTCATCAAAATAAGATGAGGTCATAGTGGATTAGGGACGGGAGCCTTAACCCAACAGGACTGACGTCTTTACAGAAGAAGAGGCGCTGAGATAGACACTCAAGGGGAGGCGGCCATGCTGAGGTGAAGGCAGGCACAGGACTTAGGTTGTTACAAGCTGGCTGAAGCCAGGCGGGAGCTTCTTTTAGAGGCTTCGGAGGCACCACAGCCCTAGAAACAGCTTGATTTAGGTCCACTGGCCTCCAGAACTGTGAGAGAAGGATTTGCTGTTGTTCTAGTGCTTTGTGACCACAGCCCTTGGAAACTAATGCAGAGGTTAAGATAAAAGAAAAAGGATAATCCTTGCCTTCCAGGTGCTTACACCCCGGGAGAGAGGCACAGGCAGAAATAACTAACGTCAGGGTGCCTGGGGGTCTCAGTCAGTTAAGCATCTGACTTCGGCCAGGCCATGATCTCGTGGTTCGTGAGTTCCAGCTCCCCATCAGGCTCAGTGCTGACAGCTCAGGGCCTGGAGCCTGCTTCTGATTCTGGGTCTCCCTCTCTCTCTGCCCCTCCCCCACTCATGCTGTCCGTCTCTCTCTCTCTCTCTCTCTCTCTCCCTCTCAAAAGTAAATAAACATTGGGGCGCCTGGGTGGCTCAGTCGGTTGAGCGTCCGACTTCAGCTCAGGTCACGATCGCGCGGTTCGTGAGTTCGAGCCCCACGTCGGGCTCTGGGCTGA
Organism: Felis catus; assembly: GCF_018350175.1. Lineage (NCBI taxonomy): Eukaryota > Metazoa > Chordata > Mammalia > Carnivora > Felidae > Felis > Felis catus. The sequence goes on along the minus strand of NC_058377.1, from coordinate 99,956,169 downwards.
TGGCTCAGAGCCTGGAGCCTGCTTCCAATTCTGTGTCTCCCTCTCTTTCTGCCCCTCCCCTGTTCATGCTCTGTCTCTCTCTGTCCCAAAAATAAATAAACGTTAAAAAAATTTTAAAAAAAGTAAATAAACATTAAATTTTTTTTTTAATTTAGAAATAACTGATGTTACAACGAGGCAGAATTAAATAAACACCACATGTCACAGATGAAACAGGTAGAAAGAGAATTTAAGTCCTCCTGGGCTGTGCTTTGAGTTGCACAGTAGGTTCAATGGCAGGCCCAAAAAAGCCAAGCCCCCTTCCTAACTCCTACAACCTGTGGATGTGACCTCATTTTGGAAAAGAGTCTTTGCAGATGTATTTAGGTTGACAACCTTGAGGTGAGAACATCTTGGATTATGTGGGTGGGTCTTAAATCCAATAAGTGTCCTTATACAAAAGACACCCAGAGGGGAACCATGGGGAGGGGGAGGAGGAGACCATAGAGAGTGGAGTGACTGAGCCCTAAGCCACAGAATGCGTGGAGCCACCGGAATCTGGAAAGGCAAGCAAGAGGTTCTCCCCCAGAGATTTGGAGGAACCACTGCCTTGCTGACACCCTGACTTTGGACTTACTATAGCCTCCAGAACTGCAAGAGAATAAATTTCTGTTGTTTCAAGCCACCAGTTTGTGGTGATTTGTTATTGCAGCCGCAGGAAACCAATGCAAAGAGGGAGTAGATTCAATAAAGGCAGAGACCACAGCAGGGCAGCCCAGGGAGGGTGAGTGTGCTTGGCCAAGCTGCTGTGGGGGGTAGAGCACATGGGGACTGACAGGCAAGAACTCTTTCCGCAGGACTTCACAGAATGCTCGGGAATCAATGTCGGCCACACAGCCATCAAGCCCCAGCCCGGAAATGCCAGCCAGAAGAGCTTCCTAATTACCCCAGTTAACAGCCCTCAGACTTGAACTTGAACGCCTAGTTTCTCTACCTTTCGCTCTCTCTCCCTCTCCGCATAATCATTTATCAACAAGATTGAACACACAAACCACTAGAAGCGAGGGTACACCTAAGTGCTTGCAGCCCACAGGGCCACTAGGACCCCTGAGGTCTACCTGACAGTTCCTCTCCCCTCTAAGAGGGCTGCCTCTTATCCAGCGCTCCCCCACGCAATAAAAACAGGCGGTTTTCCAACTTGCAGGAGAAACATAAAGCAATTAAGAAGACATTATTTACAACCACGTACTTCATATTCTTCCGCAAACCCACAGTTGGAGTCCGCTTGTTGTTTCTTAAAGTAGGCTTCAAAATTCTCCACTTTGATTAACTTGGATCTAAGAAAATAAAAACAGCTTATGAGGACTTTTTTTTACATCCAGTGAAGTTCATGCTCAAAACAGAAAAAGACAAGTTATTTAAAAATTAAAGAGGCTACTCACTTTTTAGGTCTTCATCATAGAAAGGGAAAGAAAAGAGTAAGAATTAGAAACACCCAGTGGATCAAGACTCTAGAAATGATAGTAAACATCTTCCCAAAGGAACAAAAACCAGACTATAATGGGGGGAGGGTGTGTCAATAGAATGTTATTTACAAAACAATGAAACGTGTGAATCAGGAAATCTCCCTTCTAGAGCCTGTCACGTAACTGATGGGCTTTGTGACTTTACACAAGGTCTCCCACCTATTGATAACCCGTTTATTTGTTCTCAAAAATCACAAAATATGAGTGGCACCTGGGTGGCTCAGTCGGTTAAGGGTCTGAATCTTGATTTCGGCTCAGGTCATGATCTCAAGGTTGTGAGATAGAGTCCTGGCATCAGGCTCCGCTCTAGGCATGAGCCTGCTTAAGACATTCCCTCCCTCCCTCTCTCTCCCTCTCTCTCTCTCTCTTCCTCCCTCCCTTCCTCTCTCTCTGCCCCTCCCCCCACCCTCACTCATGCTCTCAAAAAAACAAAAAGTCAGAAAATACATATTTATTGGTAGAATATAGAAGTAAGGTTCTACTTTGCCATAGTAGAACACAACAAGGAAGCAGGCAGCTTCAGGAGACTAATAAACAGAGAGTCCTTGCAGAAAAACAAAGTTAGCAAGAACTCCTGCATGATCAAGGCCAAATGTGTCAATCAGGAAAAATGACAGCAAGTTCCATCAAAAATTCACTAGAGGGGCACCGGGGTGGCTCAGTCGGTTAAGCATCCCACTCCTGGTTTCAAATCAGGTCATGATCTCACAGTTCGTGAGTTCAAGCCCCCCAACATCGGGCTCCTCTCTGACAGCACTGAACCTGCCTGAGATTCTCTATCACTCTTTCTCTGCCCCTCCCCACTAGGCTGCTCTCTCAAAATAAATAAACTTCAAAAAAATTTTTAAACGATAAAAAATAAAGTAAAACAAAAATTCTCAATAACTATCTAACTCCAGAGACTTACTTAATTTGAGAAAAGGATACTTCATTATTCTTTGCTTCTTTCCTGTTTTGAAAGAAACAAAGACCCATTAGACCAAGAAAGGGTAATTCTGTGTTTTTTTTCCCCTTCAACGTATCTACAAAAGGACTTTTCCCCCGGCATTAGTTCACATATGGCACTAAATCCCATTCACTAATACTAAGCTTCATGGTCTAAGCAGCAAACACTGATTACAAATCTGTGAAGTAACTCTCTTTCATACCATCCAAAAGTATGGAAGAATTTTGCTCGGGCAACTTTTAGGAATATCTTTGGGTAAAAATACATTAGCAGCTGACCCTTTGGTAAAGCCAGACTCATTTTTTCATGCTGTTTCTTGAGAAAGGCCTTTCTGATGAGTTAATGAAATAAATCAGAAAATATAGCCACTGTAGATATGGAGGCGGGGCATCTGGCATTCTCCTGCATTGCTGGCCAAACCCCATACTGGTGTTAAAAAACAATAATAATAAAATAAAAAAATAAAAATAACCCTCTGGAGGGCACCCTAGCAGTGTGTATCAAACTGAAAACATGCATCATACCCACTGTCCCAGCAACTGCCCACCTTGGAATTTAGCCTAAGGAAATAATCAGGAATGTGCTCAAAGATTACTGTGGCAAAAACAAAAAACCAAAGAACAAACCTGAAAACATCAGGAAAATTGGTTGAATAATTTCTGTACAATTGAATACTCCGCAGCCACTTAAAATGAAGATTTAAAGCTGTACACAATGTCTTAAATAATAACGCAGACTAGAAAATAATACACATAATAGGATTCCACTTGTGTGTGAGTTTCACGATCCTATCAACGTTCAGAGTCGTTTTGGGCTGTGATTATGAATCATCCAGTGTCTTTGCTCTTCTGTATTTGTTTTTTTGGGGGGCCACAAGCATGTATAACTTTTATTTTAACAAGAAACAATAAAGCTGCTTTGACCCCTCCCTCAGAAGACGTTTTTTTTACTCTGCCTGTCAGCCCTACAGGGCAAGATGGCGGCAGAGGGACCGGGCAGAGTTACATCAAGGAACTCTGAGCCAGGATGAAATTCTCCAACTGGCAGCAGTTGACAACCAGGAATGAATCCCAGCTGATACGCAGGCTTCAACAGCCACACAGTCAGACAGGAGACTGAGCAATGAAGTGCAAACACCAAGTTCAAGTTCATTTCCACGCTTCCCACACTCAGCTTGTGCCTCCTTGCAAGGCGGCTTTCAAGACCTTCCTCCTAGAGCCCCGGTGAGCATGAGATTTGACAGAAGACACAAATCCAGGTGCAGAGTGAGCTAGCAAAACAGAGCTGTGATTTTTTTTTACTATTTAACTACCTCGAAGGGTAGTTGTACAGATAACAATAGTAGCATACAGGGTCCAAGGCACTGTTGAAGCCTTGTATTTTTTTACGCTCCCCCGTGTCACAAGTTAGGTCCCATTATTATCCCTACATCACAGACTATGTGGACATTACAGCGAAGCTCCCTAACCGCTAGTCAGTCAGAGCATGTGTTCAAACTTAGCTAACTCTCGAATGAAATCTCTTGGGGCTCCCGGGCGACTCGGTCGGTTAAGAGTCCGACTCTTGGGTTCAGCTCAGGTTATGATCTCACGGTTCGTGAGTTCAAGCCCCGCATCGGGCTCCGCACTGACAGCATGGAGCCCGCCTGGGATTCTTTCTCTGCCCTTCCTCCACTCTCTCTGTCTCTCAAAATAAATAAACTTAAAAAAAATTTTTTTAATGAAATCTCTTAACACCTCAACACTGACTTGTGGACCAGAGGGCACTGTTCGAAAGGAGCACTGCACACTGCAGCGTTTGCCCCGACCTGATGCCATAGGGGCTGAGACGAAGTACAACTGGTCAGATAGTGAAGAGCCTGGGTGACGGAGACATGGGAACTTGTGACACGAGTCCTTCCAACTGTGAGAATGTCTGAAATTTTCCAGAGTAAAAAGCTCCTTTAAAAACTAGGGTATTGGGGCGCCTGGGTGGCGCAGTCGGTTAGGCGTCCGACTTCAGCCAGGTCACGATCTCGCGGTCCGGAAGTTCGAGCCCCGCGTCAGGCTCTGGGCTGATGGCTCAGAGCCTGGAGCCTGTTTCCGATTCTATGTCTCCCTCTCTCTCTGCCCCTCCCCCGTTCATGCTCTGTCTCTCTCTGTCCCAAAAATAAATAAACGTTGAAAAAAAAAAAATTTAAAAAAAAAAAAAAAAACTAGGGTATTATCGGGGCGCCTGGGTGGCTCAGTCAGTTAAGCATCTGACTTTGGCTCAGGTCATCATCTCGCAGTCTGTGGGTTCGAGCCCCACATCAGCCTCTGTGCTGACAGCTTAGAGCCTGGAGCCTGCTTCAGATTCTGGGTCTCCCTCTCTCTCTGCTCCTCTCCTGCTCATGCTCTGTCTCTCTCTCTCTCTTCCTCTCAAAAATAAAAATAAAACATAGAAAAAAAGTTTTTAATTTAAAAAATAAAAAGTAGGGTATTATCGGGGTGCCTAGGTGGCTCAAAGTCAGTTAAGCATCCAACTTCAGCTCAGTTCATGATCTCACGGTCATGAGTTCCAGCCCCACTTCGGGCTCTGTGCTGACAGCTCAGAGCCTGGAGCCTGCTTTAGATTCTGTGTCTCCCTCTCTCTGCCCCTCCCCCGTTCGTGCTCGGTCTCTCTCTCCTCTCTCAAAAATAAAAAAACATTAAAAAAAAAAAAGTAGGGTATTATTAACATGAGCAACAGTCACCTTTTCTTCCTCCAGAAGATGAAGCCTCCCACAGCCACAATTACCAGCGCACCAAAGATACACCCAAAAACTGCTCCACAGATGACACCTGAGAAAAGTCCAAATGGAAAGCACTTCAGAAGATGTTCACGAACAAACAACTGACCCAGGGTCCTCAAACCAGAGTGTGACTGTGTGTGTGTGTGTGTGTGTGTGTGTGTGTGTGTGTGTGTTAAATGCCTTTGGACATAAAGTTAGCCTGGGCATTTGGGACCCGGGTTCCCTATCCCCAGTCCACCATAACAGGCTGGTCTTGAGAAAGTCAGTGCTCCTCTCTTCTGAGTATCCTCAACTGCAAACTTAAAGAACTGGGCCATCTGCGATTTTCAAGTTGTTCTTACCGCTGATGCCTTTCTTCACATGAAATTGCATGCAGCAGCCCAATATATAAAATAGAAAACCAGGGGTGCCTGGGTGGCTCAGTCGGTTGAGCGGCCGACTTCGGCTCAGGTCATGATCTCGAGGTCCCTGAGTTCGAGCCCCGCATCGGGCTCTGTGCTGACAGGTCAGAGCCTGGAGCCTGTGTCAGATTCTGTGTCTCCCTCTCTCTGACCCTCCCCCGTTCATGCTCTGTCTCTCTCTGTCTCAAAAATAAATAAACGTTAAAAAAAAATAAAAATAAAATAAAATAAAATAAAATAGAAAACCAGGGGGTGCCTGGGTGGCTCAGTCGGTTGAGCATCTGACTTCGGCTCAGCTCAGGATCTCAAGGTTCATGAGTTTGAACCCCGCATCGGACCCTTTGCTGTTAGCACAGAGCCTGCTTGAGATCCTCTGTCCCCGCTCCTGACCCTTCCCCCATTTGTGCTCTCTCTCTCTCAAAAATAAACATTTGGGGCACCTGGGTGGCTCGGTCAGTTAAGCGTCCGACTTTGGCTCAGGTCATGATCTTGCAGTTCAAGCCCCATGTCGGGTTCTGTGCTAACCGCTCAGAGCCTGGATTTCGCTTTGAATTCTGTGCCTCCCTCTCTCTCTGTTCCTCCCCCACTCACACTCTGCCTCACTGTCTCTCTCTCTCAAAAATAAATAAAGAATAAAAAAAAAATTTTTAACAATAAATAAATAAACCATTTAAAAAATAAATAAATAAAATAGGAAGCCAGGCAGAAACGCTCTCGTGGAGGTTGGGTGGCAGCAGACAAGATCTCCGGACTGGCTCTTGTTTGGTGGAGTGACCAGTGTTTAAAGGCTACAAGCCAAGGGGCACCTGGGTGGCTCAGTCGGTTAAGCGTCCAACTTTGACTCAGGTCACGATCTCGCGGTCCGTGAGTTCGAGCCCCGCATTGGGCTCTGGGCTGATGGCTCGGAGCCTGGAGCCTGCTTCCAATTCTGTGTCTCCCTCTCTCTCTGTCCCTCCCCCATTCAAAAATAAATAAACGTTAAAAAAAAAATTTAAAAATAAATAAATAAATAAATAAATAAATAAATAAATAATAAATAAAATAAAATAAAAGACTACAAGCCAAAATGTTCCACATGGTTCCCGCCACCTCTGACGTTGTGAGACTAACACCCACGTGTGAGCAGAAATACCGACAGCTCTGTACTCATGGGACATAACACCCTTTTGTTTATTGGGGAAGGCTGCAGGGACTCCCTGCACTTTGCTTCTGGGGCTTCTTTCCCAAAGCCAACAACTATCGAGTACAAAAGCCAGACCAACTAACAAACCAGTTAGTCACGTTGTCTCTGGCCTGAAGGCAGAGTATGTACCCCGCTTGGGTCCTTGAAGCTCCTAAATGATTCTGTGTGACAAAACACGTCTCTGCTTGACAAGGAGTCTGAGGCAAGACTGTCAGGCCTTCCTCTGAGCCACTGTGTAACTTTGGGCAAGTCACTGCCCCTCTCTGGGCCTTAACAGCCTCATTTCTAAAAGAGGAACAGGACAAGACGATTTCTGTGACTCCCTCCAACCCTCACATTCGAAGGCTCTATGTACCGAAAGTGAAATTGTGTGCCTGGCACATGGTCACACAAATACACCACACTGACAACAAAGGCCTAAGCAGTGTTTGCAGAGTGGAAGTGTAGCTGGCACTCGGAGAAGGGAGAGTGTGGGGTGGGGGCTCGTGGGGACCTCAGTCGAGGGAACAGACATGGGTCCTGGTGACATCTCAACTTCTAGGAGGAGAGCCCAGCCCTCCCAGGCGGCCAAGACCTGCTTCCTGGAGCCACGTGACTATGAGAATTGATGGAAGACACAAATCCAGGCTTCCTGTGGACACCAGAAGCAAAAACCCACTGAAATGTTAACAGCACCGCTGTTCTTTCTCTACCTGGATCCTGGGGCAAGAAAACAGCATCCGAATAGTGACTGAAGGACACATAGCTCTCGGGCCCATCTATGAGTCCGTCATTGTGAGGGTTAAAGGTGATGTTGGTGAAGCCGGCCACACAAGCCCTGTAGGATGACAAGAAGGAAAGAGGCTGCTGAGACACGGCCACCACCCCAGGCACGTAGGGCTTTGCGCTCGGAAGGCTCAGCCCCAAAGGGCAAGAACCACCAGGCATTACCGATAGGAGCCCAGGGGTTCCAGCTTGCCGTTGTAATAGCCGTGCGTGGTCGACTCGTTCCCAACGTCAATTTCGTATTTCAAGACTTCAGACAAGTCCTGAGAACGTCTCTTTTCTTCTGTTGTTATGAGGTATGTCACGTAAGTATTTGAGGCCCCCTTTTTGAAATCTTCATATGTATATCTCAAAACATCTGCAGATGGGCGAACAGCTAAGAAAGACACACGGAAGGAAAGTCCTGAGAAAGGGATTCCAGACAAAGGTTTACGTCTCGCCCACGTCTACCTAATGACATTGACACTGGGCGATAACGATGACAATGATGACAGAGCACAAGGGTGCTCTCGGTCCAGGCTTTACCTCTGTTGAGTTCTAACTGTTCGACTTACATAATCTCTCTGCACTAAACGATAGCAACTAACAAGAGTCTCATCACATACGTTGACTAGTCCCATCTTACAGATGGGAAAATGAAGGCCGGGAAAGCTAGCAGGACCTGGGCCCAAGGCCACACCGCCCACACAGTGGGGTTGATTTCTAACCCAGACCATCAACTTGGAGCGTGTGGTCTCATCCACCACAGGCTGGTACTGGTCATTGTGGTCACTAGGAAATACTGCCTCCTTCATTCGGCGAAGGTATAAGCTTGGACGTTGCTGAAAACCTTTCCAACACAATGACTTGAAACAGACCCCAAACAAAAAGCCAGAGAGACTGAGAGATCTTAGCATTAGTTGTTGAAACTCTGCTGTGCGTTTATGACACCAGCAAAGTCCTTGTCTTTCAGGATCCCCACTCCCCTTACAAGGTGCTTGATTTCTACGTCCTTGAGGAGGTGAGGGCAGTTATCATGGGCTGAGAGAACGGACAGAGGTGCCCCTGCGTGATTCATATTTAAAGAATCAACAAAAACAACAGAACTGGGTCCTGAAAGCCCAGCCTTGTGCAAAGCACCCACACACAGCTAACAAAGACACCCTCTAGTCGTGCCCTCCTTCCCACCAAAGAATGTAAAGGAGCCCTGTCAGGAAAGGGGGTTTGGGGGCCTCCTCCACTCTCAGCTGTGAGGATGGCTCTTTGCAAGTTCCCACCACAAATGCAAATCACTTTCTGTTTTCCTTCAAGAGACAGCCACCCTTTGAGTATGGTGGGGGGGGGTATGTGAGTGTGTGGGTGAGAGAGGGAAAGAGAGAGAGTTGCTTAAGACTAATATTCTGCCACCTCGAGGACCCTGTGTTGTAAAAGAGAAGAAAAACCTAGATCAGAGGTCAGCAAGGTAGGATCCAGAGGCCAAATCCAGCCAGCCACCCCTTCCGGTAGACAACATTTTATGGGAACAGCCGCACTCATTCTTCACACATCTTCCGTGGTGGCTCTCGTGCCACAACGGCAGAGTCAGGTGGCTGCAACAGAGACTGCATGGCCTGCAAAGCTTAAACTCTTTGCAATCCAGCTTTTTACAGAAGGTCTGTCAATCCTGACCTAGACCGTCGGGCAAATAGCTCACCCACCCGCTTCTCAGTGCCAAAGCGCGGGCTACAGTGTAAAAACAGACACATATTTGTATCTCTAATGTGCCTCAGTGGGCACAGGAATGGCACCCAGTCACGACACAGCTCACCGGCTGTTTAACCCGTAACTGACCCCTCCTTACCGTCCCCAGTGGTGAGAATGAGCGCATAAGCTTTGATGGGTCCGTGGCTGGCTTCAAACCCACTGAACTCAACCTTTACCGAATTGTGACTGATGGATGTAATATTCGGGGATCCGTCTGGAGAAGGAGGATCTGAAACAGAACGAAACAAAACATGATCACACACCATTTAAAATCAAAGAAGAGGGGTGCCTGGGTGGGTCAGTTGGTTAAGCATCTGACTTCGGCTCAGGTCATGAACTCGTGGTTCATGGGTTCGAGCCCCGCGTCGGGCTCTGTGCTGACAGCCTGGAGCCTGCTTCGGATTCTGTGTCTCCCTCTCTCTCTGCCACTCCCCTGTTCGTGCTCATTCTCGATCTCTCTCTCTCTCTCTCTCTCTCTCAAAATAAGAAATATATATAAAAAAAAGAAAAGAACAAAATGATTAAGGAGACATTTGCTACCATGCCCTCAAGTCCTGCCCTTGCTGTGGGAGTGGTGTGCTGGGGCTCATCCAGAGCAAGGGGCAGGGAAGGGCAGTGGAAGGCAGAGCTGGCAGATCCCCCAGCTCACAATGGCACCTCCAGCGTGCCCCGCCACATGCCTGGAGAAAGCTCCCGGCAAACTTGCTAGTTGAAAACAACCTCCCTCTCCTATGTTTCCCCAGCCCCTTCTGACCCAGAGGCGGCAGGTGCCGTATCCTGAAAAGCAGGGCAGGAGGAGAGCGACAGATAAAAGGCCTGTGTGGCTGGAACTCAAGGAGGGAGCTGTCCGCAGCACCTGCCCACTGCGTGGACACGGCACCAGATGGCTTGGTCGCTGAGGACCATGATGGAACAGAACAGATACCCAGAGGGAAGCAAAGCTGCAATGGAGAGAAGGCACTTTCTCCTGAGACCTGGCTGTGTTCCTGTTCCACATCCTTCACACTGAAGTCCTCATTTTTGCCTGAGTTGGTTTAAAATGCCAACCAGAGGGGGCGCCTGGGTGGCGCAGTCGGTTAAGCGTCCGACTTCAGCCAGGTCACGATCTCGCGGTCCGTGAGTTCGAGCCCCACGTCAGGCTCTGGGCTGATGGCTCGGAGCCTGGAGTCTGTTTCCGATTCTGTGTCTCCCTCTCTCTCTGACCCTCCCCCGTTCATGCTCTGTCTCTCTCTGTCCCAAAAATAAATAAACGTTGAAAAAAAAAATTTAAAAAAATAAAATAAAATGCCAACCAGAGAAACCCGACCAACCCTCTTCCTAGAAACCAGAAAAGCACACACAGAAACGTCCCACGCGTGACCCTCATGATGACGTGCCTCCCCTTTCTGAGCTGAGCTTGTGCGGTCACCCTCCAGATGAACACAAAAGAAGAAAATGCTAAATTAAAGATGATCCTTCTACACACAGACACACACACACACACACACACACACCATACACACATGCACTCTACCTAAATTTGTCTCCCACGTACAGTTTGAGTGTTTTCATTAGCGTGTCAAGATTCCAGGAGGCTGAGAAAGCTGAACAAAAACACCACCGCAAGACTCCCACACGTGCGCCGGCCAGCACGGCAGCCGCCAGCCACCCAGAACAGTTGAGCTCTGAAAATATGACCAGCCCAAACTCGGATGAGCCACACACATGAAACACGGACTGGACGTCAAAGACTTAGCACGAAAAAAGAATGCAAAGTATCTCATCAGTAATCGACTTCACAGAGATCACACAAATTACTTCACCCAGTGAAATGATAATGTTTTCAACATAGTTCAATAAAATGTGATTGAAATCAATGCCAGCTGTTCCTTCTTACCTTTTTTTAACGCAGCTCCTAAAAAAAGGTTAAATTCTGCAGGAGACTCACATTTTCTACCGGGCCGTGCAGCTCCGAACCAGGCTTCGGCAACCACTCAAGTAACTGACAGCAGTGACCGCTTGGAGGCGCCGTTCCCAGGTCTAATCGTCAACCGCCTGGCCAGACTTCCTAACACAGGCTCCCAGGATTCCCCCCAGCGCTCTGCCTTTGAGCTGCCCAGAGAGGACTAGACTGTGGGTGGCAGGCTAACTCATCTACCTGCAAGACTGGAAACGCTTTCCCTCTCTCTGCTTATCTGAATCCTATGCTCCAGGGGCCCCGTCTGCCTTACTCACCGGTGTCCCTTAACCCCAGGCACACACGGTGCAACTAACAAATATTGCTTAAAAGACCATCACTTCAATTCCCCCAGATTTACCCATCCCACCAACGCTTCCTACCTCTCCTGGGGAAATTGCAGCTCCGCTCTTCCAGTAAATAAAAGACGTGTTAAATTTGTATATGAAAATTCATCTGAGGAAAGGGAGAGCTACAGAATAAAAAGTAAGAGAATCCCTGGACTAAGTAAGTGGTCATTATCCAACCCTACCATACTGTTCAGGCTCAGAAACTACTTCTGACAAGTTCCTACTCTTCACCAGGCACTGAGCGTAGCCCTAGAGATACCAAATCAGATGTGGCTGATGTTCCTCAGCAGCTCAAGAAATGACGTGATAAAAGAGAACTACAAAAAGGTTCATTATTTCCATTACGTTCTAGAGTGCTGCAGAAACCCAAAGGAGTGTGACCCAGGGCCACCCTCTACAGTGTGGACTACACAACTCCAAGGAGCCCCGTGCACACTGTAGTCCATATGAATGGTATCCCCTGGAATTGTGTGCTGCACAACCTGAGCAGCCATACATGGCCGCTGTCAAGTGGCCTTCGATACAAATTACCTCATCTAATTTGTTTAACAGTCCTGAAAGCTAGTCTTACTTCCCCTTTTTATAACGAAGAAAAACAAGGCTCATAGGGGTTACGCAGCTTCTCTGAGATCGCACAGCTAGTAAAAGGCAGAACTTAGAATCAAACCCAGGTTGGCCTGTCTAAATCCAACACTCTGTCCACAGAACCCCTCCACCACTTTTCAAGTCAGTGTCCCTGTAATAAGAGGCCTTTTTCTCTTACTATGTCAACCATGAATTCTTTGGAAATTGTCCAGAAACATTCTGATACCCTAAAGGAAACACATCCAGGGGTTGAAAAGCACAAAGCAAAACCAACCCACCAGGCTGATCTAAGACATAACATTGGCAAAGACATGGCGAGCAAGACAGATAAAAACGAAGCAAAGATATAAGAAGCAACTTTCTTCCAAAGAAGTAAGAACGATGAGCCTGAAAAGTCTGACTAGGGGGAATCCCCTGTGCAATGAGTGGCCACCCACTCTCCAAAACAGCCAGAGAGCTTATCAATATGGATTCCAAGGAAATAAGAATCTTGACCGAATATATGCTAATAGTGAATAAAAGTACTGTTCAATTTTTCAGCGTGATGGTAATGGCAATATGGTTATGTCTGAAAGAAAGGGGAAAGGAGCCCCTATCTTGGAGAAATACTTCTTAAAGTATTTATAAATAAAATTATAGAATGATGAGGACTGGTTTCAAAGTAATCCAATCAGGGAGGAGGGGGGTATAAATGAAAGAAGACTGGTCAAACTCCGACAAATATTTAACTGGGCGATGATGGATATGTGGGTTTCTTTATGCTTGCCTCTACTTCTGTGTACATTTGAATATTATGAAAATGCTTTTCTCATGTAATATAATAAAGGAACTCACTACCTAAAAGAAAATGTGGCAGCGAATTATTCTGTAAAGCAAAGGAAACTTTCGGGATGTTAAAAATGAGTCTCTCTTACCCTGCTCTTCAAGACTTGATTTCTACAGATTTGGGTTAACGGTCTATGCCAGCAGAAACAAATATTTTAGGGGCGCCTGGGTGGCTCAGTCGGTGAAGTGCCCAACTCTTGGTTTCAACTCAGGTCATGATCTCACGGTTTCATGGGTTCGAGCCCTATGTCTGGCTCTGTACTGGTGGGGCAGAGCCTACTTCGGATTCTCTCTCTCCCCCTCTCTGCTTGCCCCTCCCCCTCTCATGCTGTCTCTGTCTCTCAAAATAAATAAATAAAGTTAAAAAAATATATTTTAGCAGAAATTTCAAAAGAAATATGGATTTCTAGGCCACACGTGCAGACCCGCTGGGTCAGCGTTCTCCAGGGGTGGACCACAAAGCCCACCTGTGATGCCAGTGAGGCAGGTGTTTTGGGTGGGAGATGCCGTCTTGTTACAGGACAAGGCAGTGATGCTGATGTTGTAGGAGGTAGAAAAATTCAAATATGTGACATTCGTCCAGTACTCTGTGCCGTTCTCCGAGGAGCAGCTCTCCAGGTCTGTCACATTTTTCCAAGCCCCTCTGCTGATCTCCAGCCCGAAGCCTGTGTTGGTGCCGGGAGGGCAGGCCCACTTGAGAATCAAGGTTGGCTCTTTGGGGACCACCTCGCAGCGGAAGGAGGCTACTGGTGCAGGATCTGCAAGGGAAGCACAGCACATCATCAGAGTCCGGGACGGGTGCCTTTGCAAACGCCGGCACTTAGAGGGCAGTCGAATCCCGGCTCATCTGTGATGAGGAGACTGCCGTGCAGAATGGTAGAAGACGCAGAGGCTGACGTTGAACCAGGCATTACTGAACTGTGTGACCCTGGGCCGGTTACCCAACCGAGCCTCAGCAGCAGGACTGTATGAGGATTCTGTGAAAGTGGCTGTCAATCACCACCCTGGAAGAGAACGGGGCTCTGCGAGAGCTAGCGATATCATAACAGTATGGAGGCAGCAACTCCTTCATTCTGGGGCCCTCCTGACAATCCTTCTGGAAGAGGTAGGGTTAATACTGCCCCACTCTGCCGATGAAGCAACTGAGGCTTCGAGAGGTTGCGTAAGTTGCTGAAGATGACCTGGTTGCTAGGCAACAAAGCCAAAATTGGACCCTGGGTTTCCTGAATCCAAGTCCAGGGCATTTTGTATACACACAACATGCGGAATAATCAATAGTAAATGGGATCAGTTTCTTCATCTTTCAAATGGTGTGTTGTCTGTCTCTACCTGTCTGAGGACCAACAGAGTTTTGTTGACGGCCGACCCTAAACTGCTGTAAATAGAGAGCTCTGTACTAAGGTGCTGGGGGCAGAATACTATCACTGCTTCAGTGCTGCAGTATTTTAAGGCAGGAAAAGCATTAACGAACCACCCATTAACAGCTCCCACATGCTCCGCCAGAGGCCTAGGAAAGTAACCCGCCCAACGCACCGCTACCCCCACAGCCCCTGTTCCAGCCACCCCCAGGCATAAAAGCTCGTATGTATTTTTCTCTTGCTCTAGACTACAATAATTACAGCGAGGGTGAGTCTCGGCAGCAGAAGCCACCCAAATCCCAAAGATCAGCTTCTAGACCAGGTGGACGGGGCCCGAGGAGCAGGGGTGACTCGGAGCTACAGGGATTTCTGTAGCAGCTCCACCTGAAAGGTCAGAGGTCATCAAAGTGCCAGCTCCTACGCTACCAGGGAGGCTGATCCGATGACGGCCCTCAGCTTCCAAATCAGCCTGAACACACCTGAGCAGCTTGGTCTAAGCAAGGAAAGAGGTAGGTACAAAGAGGGGGAAGAATAAGGTGGTGCACGGGCGCCGGGGTGACAAAGGTGCCCCCATCAGACCCGTGAGTCCAAGTACTCACAGCCATCTGTAGAACACTCCCTGGGTTGCTCTCTGAAAGCTCCTTAGGTTAAACACAGGGCTACCTTTCTCTTTATAGCACTTTTTACACTGAGAGATAAGGATGAGAAAGGCAAAAAGGCTGAGCATCCATTTTAACAATATCCTTTTCAATCTTCTTCAGTGGGAAAGCCAAATCATGAACCACAAGCCTGAATGGCATCCCTCTCCTAGCCCGTCACCTCCCGGGGCCTCACCACCTACCCATCACCCTCTTGCTCCCATTGGTCCACTCCTGCCATCCTGGCCTCCTGCTCTTCCTTCAACACAGCAGGCATACTCCAGCCTCAGGGCCTTTGCACTGGCCTTTCCTCTGCCTATGATGCTCTACACCCTGACAGCCATCTGGCCGGCTCCTTCACTTCCTTCAGGTCTCTGCTCAACAGTCACTTTTTCACTGAGGCCTTCCCAGGGCATCCTACATAAACATCTCCTCTCCCCCTTCTCTGTTCTTTTCCCTCTTCCTAGCAGTAATCATCATCTAATGACTTATTATCTGTCTGTCTTCTCCACCAGAATCGAAGTTCCAGGAAGGCAGAGACTTGGGGGTGTCACTTAACAGTGCCCGGCGTATAGTAAGTGTTGCATAAATATCTGCTGGATGAATAAATGAGGAGGACAAGACAGCCCTACTAAGCTAATGGGCTTTCTGGGAGAGTCCAGGGTCTGTTACCACACACGACCCGAAACCTAATAAACTAAAGCCCGCAGAGGACCTATCTGCAAGGTCAGCACCACACAGGAAAGAGTGCAGGAGGCACCTGAGGCTACTCACCTGTACAGAATGACTGCCTGCCAGATGCCAGTGGCGTGGTGACATTTCCCACTTGGGTGAAGATCTCCACTGTGTATGATGAGCCAGGTATCAACTCAGTGACGGTAGCATAGGTGACGCCAATGTCTGTGACTAGTCGTATTGCTTGGCTGAAATTTCCATCCTTCCCAATATAAAGGTAGTAGGTATACCTGGGAGAAGCTTCATCAAAGTTCTGCCAGTTTAAGGTTGCTTCCGTGGTGCTGGTATTTACTTCAATGTTGGCTACATTGCTGGGCCCTTAGTTAAAAAAAAAAAAAAAAAAAAAAAGGCACGGATAAGCCTTGAATTCCAGGACTATTTTATTTACTGCATCTAAAACTAGCCTGGCTCCTGGGTGCCTGGGTGGCTCAGTCGGTTAAGTGTCCGACTTTGGCTCAGGTCAGGATATCACGGTTCGTGGGTTCGAGCCCCACGTCGGGCTCTGTGCTGACAACTTGGAGCCTGGACCCTGCTTCAGATTCTGTGTGTCCCTCTCTCTCTGCCCCTCCCCCACTTGTGCTTGCTCTCTCTCTCTCTCTCTCTCTCTCTCTCAAAAATAAACAATAAAAAAAATTTTAACAATTAAAAATTTAAAAAATAAATAAATAAATAATTTTAAAAAATTAAAAAAATAAAATAAATAAAAAACAATTAAAAATAGCCTGGCTCCTTTGAGGAAAGAATAAATAAAGCTAACATTTGCTGACTCAAAATACAGAAGGCTTCCCAAAAAGACATTCAGAAAATAATTATACAGATTAAATCTCAAAAGAATTCATTTTCCAGGCTTCTTTTTTAAGTTTATCTGAAATATATTTTCCAGATATAATTTCCTATCTGTTTTGGAAATCTGATTAATGAAAGAGAAAATATATGCGAAAAAGATAATACAAACTACCATCTATCTCTACCATATAGTTAGATCAAACGTCAGCAAGACGCCTTCCTTACTACTCTGCAAGCAAAGCTCCCCATTTGAGCAGTATCTTCTAGTGTCACCAAGACAAGGTGACTCTCCTCTAGTCCGTATTCCCAAGGAATGAATGGAATAATTATGTTGTCCATCTTTATCGGATCTTTCTGCTTCTAAGGACAATTCCTTAGAAGCTCAGCACCAATGCCCCACGAGAACACCAGAACCTTTGCGGAGGCCAATGTTTTCAGCTTAAGCAGCTTCAGATTCTACCTGGAGCCCCGAGACACAATGGCCACTTACCTCACCGTGTAACCAATGCTTGCTTCCCACCCTCCAGGAGAATCAGAAAGAACACCACTTACCAGGGTGTCCTTAAGAGACTTACATGTGTACTGTGCCGTGGAGCTGGGCTCCCCCTGGATGTGGTTCACCTCTGGAAAGATCGTGATGTTATATAAGGTGCCTGGAACCAAACCCCTGAGAGTGATCTCTTTGCGAGAAGTGTTTATCTTGTCAGAGCCGCGCTCGGACTGTATAACTAGGTGGTAGGTGTATTCGGAAGCATTGTCCGTACTCTGCCACTCCAACTCCATCCCGGTTGTGGTGACGTTGAACACGCGGATGTCAAAGACGGCACTGGGATCTGGTGGGAGGAAAGGAGGTACAAAGGAAGTGTCAAGGACCATCTTAACACCCAGCTTTATTGCAAAGTGTCCAGAGAACTTGCTCTTTTGCCAGCAAAGTCTCAGACGAGTTCACAGAGGGCAAACTCCAAAGCAAGCGAGAAACACGCACACTCCTGTCTTTCGAGAATTTTGGCTCTTCCGTGACACAGATGAGCAAGCTTACCAATCTGTCCTGTGGGTTCTCTGGTCTTTCGCTTTTGTCATAAAAACGCCCCCTTTGGGGGTCTTCTGGGGTGGAGGTCTTATTCAGATTCCTGATCTGAGTGCTGATGACCAGATGGGTTCAGTTGGTGAAAATGCATCAAACTATGCACTTATGACGTGTGTGTTTTCAATATGTATATTACAGCTCAATAAATAGTCTGGTGTGTGTGGGGGTGTGTATGTGTGTGTGGGTGGGTGGGCGTGTGTGTGAATGTGTGTTTAATCTAACTCCCTGAAAAGAAAACGTTTTCCTGTAACACAGGCATATACCAAAAAGAAAAACTGAAATGGACAGCTGACGTTTGCTAGGTTGAGAGTATTCGAGGCCAGGGTGGAGAAGGGAAAACACACGTACGCACACACACACCCCAACCACCCTCCCAGCTGGGGTCAGAAGAGAACTCTCCCACAGGGGTACTCGGGGTACCCTGCTCCCCCGCATCTCACCTCTACACACCGAACCAGCTGTAATGTGCATGCACAGATCGAGGCCCAGAAATAACCATATAAGCTACTACTTTTCTGCCCTTGCTTTCAAAACATTTCTCTTTACCTGGGAACCCAAGTCCCCTCTCGTGAGAGGAACTGAGTGAGGGGACAAAGGAGGGAAATATTTTCACTGTAAAACCCTGTGTGTATGTGTGTGTGTGTGTGTGTGTGTGTGTGTGTGTGTTTTACATACATGTACCACACGCACGTACTCTCTTCCAAAAAAAAATTTTAAGTGGCTCCTCTTAAAGGTAGGTAGCTTTGAGAGTCTTCCTTCCCTACCACCAGATTCCTGATGTCACAGGGATTCCACAGACAAAAGGCCATAAAAGGACGCCATTATCTGGGTGGCTCAGTCAGTTGAGCATCCAAATCTTGATTTTAGTTCAGGTCATGATCTCAGGGTTCAAGGGTTCAAGCCCCGTGTCAGGCTCCATGCTCGCCACATGGAGCCTGCTTGAGATTCTCTACCCCTCCCACATGCATTCTCTCTCTCTCTCTCTCTCTCTCTCTCCCTCTCAAAATAAACTTCAAAAAAAGAAAAAAGTACATCATTATCTATAAATGTAAAAAAAAATAGAAATAACCTAAATATTCCATAAAAGGAGAAGGGCTCTATAAACTGTGATCTGGCTATATAATGAAACATCCTGCAGCCACTAAAAACATAAAGACCATACATACTATGGGAGGGAGGCTACAATATACACTGAGTTAAAAAAAAATAGTTGAAATACAAAATACAATTATTTCTATAATAATTACAACGATGTAAACAAAACCTATGATTGTGGACACAGATGTGAAAGGAATTCAGCGGGGTTAGAAGGCAGAGTGCTTCTTGTTTCCCTTCCTTTCTATGGTGGTAAAATATCCATATCTATAATTTTAACCATTTGTAAATGTACAACTCAGAGGCATTAAATACATTCACAATTTTGTGACACTATCATCACTATCTATACCCAAAATATTTCATCACCCCCAACACAGATGCTGTTCCACTTAAGCAGCAACTCCCCACACTTCCCTCCCTGGTAGCCTCTGTTCTCCTTTGGTCGCTATGAACTTGCCTATTCCAAGAACCTCAGGTAAGTAGAATCATACAATATTTGTCCTTCTGTGTCTAGCTTCTTTCACGTAGCATAATGTTTTGAGGTTCATCCATGCAGTGGGTATCAGAATTTCATTCATTTTTATGGCTGAATAATATTCTATTGTGTGGATATACCACGTTTTGCCTATCCACTGCTCTCTGGACACTTGACTGCTTCTACTCTTGGCTGATGTAAATCGTGCTACCATGAACACTGGTATACAGATAACTGTTCGAGTCTCTGCTTTCAATCCTTTGGGAAATATAAATATCATATAAATACATATACATACATATACACATATAAACATATGTATACAAACATACGCACACACACACACACGTAGAATTGGAACTGCTGAATCATATAGCATTTGTTTCCCTTCCTCAAAATTGCCTTTAATGCTGTTATACTGACTTTAATAATAATGGAAGTTGTTCAACCATAGAATGATAATCCCCGAAGAGATTAGTGCCTTATCACAACTCTTCATGATTCCCATTCAATGGGACTCAATTAGAGGTTACAGTACAAGAGATGTAACTTCTCCTCAACGAATAGGCCTAAATGGCTTTGCAGCTGACCATCAGTCCACACTCTGCTTGAGACCTCATTCTTCAAAGCCAGAGATCAGTTCACTCCTTTGTCACTCTGGGCCCAGTTATAAAGCTCACAGAACTCCCATTTCCTGCTCTGGAAAACAGAGATGCTAACAGTGCCTACCTCGTGAAGTTATGACAAAAATTTTTAAATAAAAGATGAGAGCCCAGCACTTTGTAGACCCCCAATATATTAAGCTATTATCACATTAAGTTCTGGGCATTGGCAAGTCACACAATATCAAGTGTCCCCCACCACGGTAATCCTCATGGTAGCAACATTCTCAAAAGAAAAACAGAAATATACGTTGACGTCAAGACGCCATCGCAACAGTCTAATCTAAAATTCAGACTTGAGGGGCGCCTGGGTGGCTCAGTCAGCGAAGCATCTGACTTCGGCTCAAGTCACGACCTCAGAGTTCACGGGTTCAAGCCCCACGTCAAGCTCTGTGCTGACAGCTCAGAGCCTGAAGCCTGCTTCAGATTCTGTGTCTCCCTCTCTCTCTGCCCTTCCACCACTCATGCTCTGTCTCTCTCAAAGATAAATAAACATTAAAAACATTTTTTAATAAAAAAATAAAATTCAGACTTGAAATGGAATTACTGCATTTCATCTAAGGAATGTACTTTAGCAGTCCGTTATTTTGGAAACAAACCTTTCAAGGAACTATCAATTCCTTCACCCAACCAACAGAGTTGAAGAAACCTACACAAGGAGAATCTCAAAAGCCCAAATGATTTCATGTGTGCCTAAAGGAATTAGGCCTCATTTTTTTCTTCTTCCCTTCTATATAAAAGATTAATTCTCTTGCAATCAAAGCTCAAGGAATAGTGTATGTTTTCCAAGCTTTCCCAAAAAACGTGTTTCAAATTTTAAAAACAACAGTAATGAACATTAAATTGTTTTGATGAAATAATTTTATCAAGATCACTTAGCCTCAAAGAATAATGCTGTTTATGAGAGACTGTATATAATCTACAATCTACTTTTCCAACAATAGGGGAGTACTTGAATAATTTACAATACATCCATATCATTGGTTCTTAAACTTTTGAATCTCAGGACCCCTTTACCTCCTTAAGAGAGAATTTTTATTTATGTAGGCTATATTTATATTTACTGTATTAGAAATAAAAAATGAAGGGGCGTCTGGGTGGCTCAGTTGGTTAAGCTTCCGACTTGGGCTCAGGTCATGATCTCACGGTTCATGAGTTGGAGCCCCACATCTAGCTCAGAGCCTAGAGCCTACTTCGAATTCTGTGTCTCCATCCCTCTCTGCCCCTCCCCTGCTCATGCTTGCTCACTCTCTCTCTCTCTCTGTCTCTCTCTCAAAAGTAAATAAACACCAAAAAAAAATTTTAAAGAAATAAAAAATGAAGAATTTTTAAAACATAAGAATACACAAGCATACATTCCATTAGCCATGAGAGTGACGATGTCATCCCTTGTCATATAGCATCTGGAAAGCTCCATTATACACTCATCATGAGAGAATAAGATTAAAAAAGCTAAATAACACTTTAGAAGCAGTATGATAATAATAATAACAACTCATCAACTCCTTGAAAGAATCTAGGGGACTCTCAGAGATCCCTGGATCACACTTTGGGTAACAATGATCTAGCCCACAAGTCAACTAAGTTTTCCTTTAAGGGACACAGAATAAATATTTTACATATTGTGGGCCATATATTTTCTATTGCAACTGCTCATTTCTAGCACAAAAGCAGTTTTATTTTTTTTTTTTAATTTTTTTTTTCCAACGTTTATTTATTTTTGGGACAGAGAGAGACAGAGCATGAACGGGGGAGGGGCAGAGAGAGAGGGAGACACAGAATCGGAAACAGGCTCCAGGCTCTGAGCCATCAGCCCAGAGCCCGACGCAGGGCTCGAACTCACGGACCGTGAGATCGTGACCTGGCTGAAGTCGGACGCTTAACCAACTGTGCCACCCAGGCGCCCCGCAAAAGCAGTTTTAGATAGTATATAAACACATAAGCATGGTTGTGTTCTAATAAAACTTTATTTATAAAAACAGGCAATGGCCAGATGTGGCCCATAGGCCATTATTATCTGTTGACCTGATTTAGACAATGGAATGCCAGGATGATATTAAAATTATCCTGTAGAAATATTTATACTGGCAGGGAAGAACACTCATAATAAGCTGCTATGTGGTAAGAAGCAGATTATAAAACCACATGAATAAGATGACTTCAATGTTTGTAAAAGAAAAAATATATAGGGGTGCCTGAGTGGCTCAGTCAGTTGAGCATCTGACTCTTGATTTCGGCTCAGGTCATTATCTCATGATTCATGTGATGGAACCCCACAACTTCTCTCTCCCTCTGCCCCTTCCCCACTATAAATAAATAAATAAATAAATAAATAAATAAATAAATAAATAAAATATAGGCACATATTTAAAATTAGAAAAGTTATCATTGATTATCTCATACATCAAAAATACACCAAAAGTTACCAGTGATTATTTCTGGTTGATAGTTTACTATGTGATTTTCTTTTGCTTGTCTATGTATTTTACATAATGAATATGCATTACTGTCATTATAAATGTTTTTAAGATTTTCATTAGATAATTAAAAGCAGTATTTGGAAAACCTGGCATTATAAATTATACTGATTTCCTTTAAGAAACACCACTGTTTTACAGAAAACACAGCCTATTTGCTTACCAGTTCTATTGTAAACCGTCTGGGACTCCCCTTCAGTCCCATTTGGTCCTTGTGGAAATATTTCAAAACGATACTTGGTTCCAGGGTATAAGCCACCAATGACAATACTTTGGTTTTGGGTGGCTGTTTCCAGCGGAGATTTTCCAGCTCCTTCCTCTGTGGTAAGTATCTTGAAGAAATCTGCGTCACTGCTGCTCCAAGCTAAGCCAATTTCCCTTGTGCTGACACTCGTCACTCGAAAGTCGGAAACTGGACGGGGGGCTATGGGAAGAGAGTAAACAACTAGATATAGAGCCTGGTTCTACAGAAGACAGGGTGATTGAACCTCACAAAATATTTACACTGAGATTATATGCACACTTGGGACATCCGACCTTTCTCTCTTCTTTGTATTATCACCTACAATGCCCTTAGCAATGGGTATTTTTGGCTACTGAGAAAACAGTTGGCTACAAGAGCATAGAAACTGCATGCTTAGGTTGTACAAAGTCATTCACCGGAAATGAGAGGAGGGGTAAACCCACGTGGGCACGGGCTAACACTCTGGGGTAGGACCTTGGCTGTTGCTGACTGCTTTATCTCAAATACATTATTAGGCCTCCCAGAACCTCTGTTTAGAAACATGCAGTGCAGGCTGCTGTTGACCCCTAAAACCCATTCCTTACCTGGCTTTTCCCTTACTCATACAACCCCAGATTTTTAGCTGTATACCTGGCTGTCGGAAGTAAAGACTATATTTCCCAGCCTCCTTTGCTGCTAGATTAGCCATGTGGCTGAGTTCTGGTCAATAGGACGTGAGCAGAAGTACCGTATGACTTTTAGGAAGTATCATGAACGCATGGAGCACTACCTTCTGCCCTTCCTCCTCCTTGTAGCTGGAATGTAGATGCAATACCCAGAGCTCAGGCCGCCTAGCTCCAGAACGAGTACGGTGGCTGTGGTGGCACCTATGGCTTCCTGATCCCCAGATTACAGCTCAGAACATATATTTCTGGAGCCAACACCTACAGTGGGGGTTGCAGACTGTGACAAAACTGCACCCCTTAGTGTGGGAGCCATTCCTGGGTCCCAGCCTAAAGCCTGATCCCCCAGCTGTTAAGAGTTGAATCATGTCCCCTCAAAATTCATATGTTGGAGCCCTAACACCCAGTACCTCAGAAGGTGGTATATTTGGAGACAGGGCCTTTAAAGAGGTGATTACGGTAAAACAAGGTCATTAGAGTAGGTCCTAATCCAGTATATGACTGGTGTCCTGGTAAGAAGAGGAGATTAGGACACAGTCATGCACAGACCAAAGGACAACCACGCGAAGACACGGGGAGAAGACAGCCACCTTCCAGCCAAGGAGAGAGGCCTCAGAGGAACCCAACCGTTCATCACCTTGATCTCAAACTTCTTGCCTCCAGAACCGTGAGAAAATAAATTTCTGCTGTTTAAGCCCTGCAGTCTGTGGTACTTGTAACAGCCGCCCTGGCAAAATAACACACCAGCCCTCCCAATAACTCTGCAAACCCTCGGCTCCCAGGATCGAGTTCCTTTGGGCTGAAAAAAGCTCGTAAAAAGCTTCTGTTTCCTGCCACGGAGCCCTGGCTAACACTCCTCCATCCCGTCCTGCCTAGCACTGGTGCTGCTTCTACAAGGACAAAGAAACAAACTCCTGTTTTGTTTACGCCGTGCATACTCGGGAAGTTTTTTTGTTACTCACAGCCAAACCTAATCTGAACTAATAAAGGGACTGAAGAGTAAAAGTGTAGAAGGTGAGGAAGGGAAACTAGATTCCACTTACCCCAAAGAGCCAGTCCAGAAGACATTTGTAAAGGTGCCTAAGGTGCGCTTCCTAGCAAGCAACAGACACCCAAGTGAAGCAGTCTGTGAAACGAGCCCTGGGTCCAGAGCCAGGCATCCCTGGGACCCACGTCTCTGCTCTGCCACTTTGCGCCCTTGGGCAAATCATTCGGCTGGGTGGGGCTGCAGCCTCCTTATTTGTCAAACAGGGATCCTAATACCTACCATGGAGGCCATCGCAATACCCATAAAGCGCCTAGTACGGTACGATACTGATACTGTTACACTATGTACTACTGGTATACCATTATTGCTTTACTTTAATTCTCGGACCTTCTTTAGAACAGAAAGCATCTTTTTTTAATGTTTATTTTTGAGAGACAGAGAGAGAGAGAGAGAGAGAGAGAGAGAGAGAGCGCAAGTGGGGGAGGGGCAGAGAGAGGAAGGCAGAGAATCCAAAGCAGGCTCCAGGCTCAGCACAAACCCCAGTGCAGGGCTCGAACCCACAAACTGTGAGATCATGACCTGAGCCGAAGTCAGACACTTAACTGACCGAGCCACCCCGGTGCCCTGGAACAGGAAGCTTTTTATTTGCTGCCTGTCATCTTCTCTTTAAAGCACAGGTAAGCAAAGAAAGGGTGAGATACATCTGTGCCCTGCTTCATTATAATGTCAGTATCCAAAGGACAGAGGGACATGAATAACCAGGTTCTTTTTGTCTCCGTGCATCATTTTGCCTCTACCATGCTAGAATGAGTGGTCATTACAAGCACAGGCTGGAGTCAGCCCAGCTGTTGGATCCTACCTCTGCCACGTGTGTAACACCTCCCTACAGCACCTCTCTCAGCCACGGCTCCCTGATTCATAAAATAAGGCTAATTCCAACCATGTCACAGGTCTGTGAACACCACATAAGACAGTGCAAGGAGGGGCTCCTGGGCGGCTCAGTCGGTTCAGCGACCAACTCTTGATTTAGGCTCAGGTCATGATCTCATGGTTCATGGGATCAAGCCCTACATTGGGCTCTGCGCTGACAGCATGGAGCCTGTTTGGGATTCTTTCTCCCCCCTCTTTCTGTTCTTCCCACGCTCACATGCTCGCTTTCTCTCTCTCTCTCTCTCTCTCTCTCTCTCTCTCTCACACACACACACACACACACACACACACACACACACACAATAAAATTTAAAAGTGTAAAAAAGTAAAATAAAAAGAAGACAGTGCCAGGAAAGCATGTACACCATGTTCAGCACGTGGGGTGGGTCAGTCAACGATCATCGTTACGACGGCACACATCTGGAAGGAGGTTAGAATCCCTGTGGGCTCACACACTGAGCTGTGTTTTCCTCGAGGGTAGGGACAAAGCTTTGTCTCGTACCTGGGCCTGGCACAGAGCAGGCAGGTGAGAGAGGTCAGCAAAACAATGAGTGAACTCACGGGTGTACACTTGGAGAAAACCCGGTACGCCCTCGGAACTGTTGCCAAGGAGAGGATGCACCGTGATGTTGTACAAGGTACTCGAGCTGAGCGAAGTAATGGCGACCTGAGTCTCATTGACATGGAGGGTGAAGGAATCCGTCTCCCCAGTGACTTGTATCTTGTAGGTATAGACAGAGGACGACTCGTTATCATTGATTTTCCAGGTCAGGGTCATGGTTGTTGCGTTGATGTCCACAACTTCAACGTCAAACACTTGACTGGCGACTGTGAAGACAGAAGAGGCGTTAACAGTAAGCAGAATGGCCAAGCCAGAGAGAGAGACAGAGACAAACCATCATCAGGGCCTGTCATCCATTATAAGAAAGATTCTCAGCAATCATGCCTTCCTCTCCTACACATTGTCACCACAACATACATCAATGTATGGGGGTCCCAGCAAGTGTCAGACATCATCTTCAGTGAAGAGACAACCTGGCCAATTGCAACTGCATAGCTACCGCTTTGTTCTTCTTGTGAGTTTACTCTTAGAGATATGACAGGCTCTTCAAACAACAACATGGACTCTACTCATGTCCTGCCCAGGTCCTGGGGTGACCCAGAAACACTCTCAAGCATATATGCTTCCAGAATGAACTATACAGGACCCATTAAAGATCACACACTTTAGCACAAGGCAGGTCCGGGTTCCAAGGTTAGTTCTGCATTAACGGCCAGGTAGTTCCGAGGAAAATCATGTGAGCTCAGTCTCCTCATCTGCAAAATGGGGGTAATATTCCTAACCTCGAGAAAAGATAACACAGAGCTCTAATAATCTGCCACTGGCCCATCCTACCCTCCCAGTCCATGCTGTCCATCCCCTGCCTGCTCTGTGCCCTGGAAGGCTGACCCCTACGTGCTGCATCACTGCGGCTGGCAGGAAGGAGGGGCCCTGCCAGAGGCCCTGGGACTGGGTTCCACCTGCAAGCAATGTGAGCAGGCGACCTGGAAGCAGAGGAGTAAGCAGTGAAGTGTTTCTCCCACAGGCCTCTGCTCGGGCTGCCTCTTCTGACAAGGCTGCCTCTTCCACTGCCCCAGCCCCCACCAGGTTCCAGAAGCACCCCTTCTTCCCCTTGCTCATCAGCCTTAGAGGTGACTTCCTAGCACGACTAATCTCAGGTGTCTCAACGTGCTCTGATGATTTCCTTAACCCCATCCCACCTAACGAGATGCTTGAAAAATGCTTGGTGCGAGACATGTATTGTGTGCATGTATATACATCTAGATACGCACATATACACACACACATGCCACACAGAAAGGGTTAAAGTTACTATGATTATTACTTATCAAGTGCTAGGACAGTTCACACAAACCAGGCCATGTGTATCCATATATCTGAGAGCCTAAGATGCAATCACTATTTTTTTTAATGTTTATTTATTTTTGAGAGAGAGAGAGAGAGAGAGAGACAGCGTGAGCAGGGGAGGGGTAGAGAGAGAGGGAGACACAGAAACTGAAGCAAGCTCCAGGCTCCAAGCTGTCAGCACAGAACCCGATGCAGGACTCGAACTCAGGAACCACAAGATCATGACCTGAGCCGAAGTCAGATGCTTAACCGACTGAGCCACCCAGGTGCCCCTGCAATCACTATTTCGTTCTGTTCAGACAGCTTTAAAAGCAGGGAACCCGAGGCCCACGCTAACCCACAAGACCCCTTTTAGCAAGTCAGGCAAAGGGCTCATCCTCTGGATGGAGCCAGCCCTGGGGTACATTGCTCAGCGAGGGGCCCATTCACCCTCTTGCACAAGCATCTTGTGTGTAGGATGGCCCCACCGCTGTCAAAGGCACCCCTGGAGGGCCCCTTCTTCCTCCTCCTCCTGCCCCACCCTCTAGACACCGAGCCCTCTCACCTGCCAACCTGCTGGGTCACTGAGGGTCCCCAGAAGCCAAGCAGCCTTTCCTATAGCCACATCCTCCCCTCCTCACCCACACACTGGCATCACCAGTAGAACGGGAAAGAAGAAAGGAGGGCATAAGTGGACCCTCCTTCAAGGTGGACACAGGGAAAAGCAATAATTCTTTACATACACAACCTGTCATAGGCGTCCAGCCCCTGCAAGTAACATGGCCCGGCTAGTAACTGCCTCTGACAGAGACACCCAACTCACGAGCATACGATCACAACTCTCTAGGAACAAAGTCGACCCCCTCCAGAATTACCAGGGTCCTCGAGCTGTCACCCGCTCCTCGTACCCCTCTACCTTCGCACCTCGGGGTCCACCACCTGCACTTTCACTCATAATGTTTCCTCGGTGGACATGTCTTCCTCCCTCTCTCCCTTTATCCAAATCCTAGTCTCTCTTCAAAGCAAGTTCAAATCCTGCCTATAGAAGAGGCCTTCCCTTGGGATTTGATGCTAAGATCGTGCTCCAGCCTTCCACTGTTTAGAGCACTCAGGGGGCAGCTGTAGTGGACGGTGGCCACGTGTCACCTGTACGGCACCCAAGAGCACCAAATCCCCCCTGGGGGGAGGAAGTGCTCGTCATCCACGTAGAAGCCGAAGGACCACACTCCCTTCCCCAACGCAGCCATCCAGAAATCACAAATGTGACAGCGTCTCCATCTTGGGACTCAGACTCCTGAGGGTGTTACCAGGTCCCAGCTAGTAACCAGGTGTTACTAGCCTCCCAGAGATTCCTGGATCCTAGTCTTATTTTCTGCCCTGTATCCCCCAGCCCGCACCCCTTCTCCCTCCATTCTATGGGTCTCCGACAGCCTTTGAGAACAGATATATTTTTGGGTCAGGTAACCAGAGTGGGAGTTCGTGTTGCCTCAACCAAGTCCCTGAGGGTGACACTGGTGCAGCATTTATTCCTGAGCCCACGGGGCCTGACCATGGACTTGTCAATGCGTGGATGTCTCTCGACTCCCCATCTATCCTGAACTCCCCTTAGGAAGGAACCATGCATTTCTTTGCCCCCTCGTCAGCACCAATCCGACACACCTCCAAATATTGGTCAGTTTACAGAGCGGAAATACCATTAAATTATAGGTAGGAAGAGCAATGCACATATCAACAAGCTTCCACAGAAAGATCAGCATGCATTGGAGGGGAGGTCAAAAAACAAAACAAAACAAAACAAAAAAACCCCAAAACAAGCAACAGCAACAACAACAAAAAACACCTCATTTTCTTACCTGAAGGGGAAAATACTTAACCAACAAATGACAAGAAGAATAGCTAATTATAAGAGAAAAATATCACACCAGCTTGTCCCACTGCCCTGGGTGCAGAGACACGAAAGGAAGACACGAGGTAGCACCTCGCGTCTGCACGTAGCAGCTGCCCGATACGCGTTAGTGAGCTTTTGAAAGAAAGAAGCGTCTTGGCCACGGAGTTAAGAAGAAACTCACTGGATTTGCTCTGTCGGAAATCTCTTCCAGAAAACTCCCTCTGACAACACAAGTACTTGTGAAGCAAGAGATAACGGAGAGACGAGAATCACAGAAGACCAAAGTGGGTGCTGGCAAACGCGGGCTGAAGACTTTCTACAAAATTCAACATACCCGTCCTGAACGTTATGCACTGGGGCCCTCCTTCTGCGCCACCTGCTGCTTGAGAATAGACAGCGGCACAGTACTGCGTGTCGGGCACCAACCCCGTAATCAGGACTTCCGTGTCTCCGGTCAGAAGATGGTCCGAAGACAGGTCCACACGTTTGAGCTGGTATCCAGACACGGGGGCCGTGTGGTTCCGGGGTTGCTGGGAGAAGCTCTCCGTGGCGTTGGCATCTACTTCCATCACAAAAGTCAAATACATTAACTGCAACGGAAGCACATGCCTGTCCGCCCACAGCACCTTCCCCGTAAGAGGACACGTCAGGCAGCACCCACAGTTACTACACCACAAATTCTTCCCTTCCTCCCCCACAGAGAGACACATCCTCCTAGAAGGACCCTGATTTTCAGCAGCTCTTTCGCTCTCTACTTGTATCCCACGTACCACCCCCCTTCTCTTTCCAACTCGGCTGCTTTCAGCTCTTCCCCTTCTTTCAAGAAAATCGTCTCCCACCCAGCTCCAAAGGTGGTCATCTAGGGACGGCCATTGGACTCAAACCTGGCTCATCTGATCTCACTCCAGGAATTTCTCCCCTGGGCCAGACCCCTTCTGATAGGAGGTGAACTGGGGGACCTGCTGATGGCCATTTCTCCCTGAGCTTTGGGGCAGGAGCCACTCTGAAGTCAAGGCCGATACGGAAGGAGGCAGGCGGAGGAGACGGGAGTCCCCTCATCTCTTGCTTCAGGGCCTTACTGCCCACAGCAGGAAAACAGACATGAGCCAACGAGTTGCTTTTCTAGCCCAGGCTATTTAAAGTCTGGTTTCTGTCAGTTGTGGTCAACAATCCTAACACCCCCGTCGTAGTACTATTCCCTGATGTGTAAATGGGGATTAAGCACTTGTTCTTCTCAATTCACAGGGCTGCCTCTGAAAATGCTTCAACCCTGTAAATGGCTACTCCACCGCCAACGCAGAAGACATCTGCTAGCCTCGCTTGCTAAGTTTCGCTGTTCGCAACAGATGTGACAAGTTCATCCGATGGCCCTACTTGGGTTAATGCATCTAGTATTTGTTGAACTGAAAGTTTAAAGAGCTAAAGGGGCCAGCTCCTTTCCGGGATGCCAGACTCAGAAGGCTCCAGCCCCTGTTACCATTCTGAACCCCAATGATCTGACCTGTAAAATAAGAACATTTCCCTCCTTCCTCATACAGATGTGGGGTAAAACTAACAGTGTGGAGCAAAGCCCTCTAGAAATTCTAAAACTCTATACAACTACAAGAACAATATTTCTTAAAACTATTAAGTTACTGAAAGTCAAAACCACTATGGCACTTTTGGAACTCACCTAAGCCACTATCTGTAACCGAGGACTCTCTCCCTTCCTCGTTTGATTCTGAAAGACACTGGGTGACCTTGTGTCGAACCCCTGGTGTCAGGTGTGATATGTTGACCACCAAGACTTGAGGCAACTCCTTACAACTTTCGACGCCTTCAAAGAGCATCCAGCAGGTGGCAGTGTCACTGCCATTCTTCCAGGTAATAGCAACTTGCGTCACACCCACGAAGGAAACACGAAGATCAGAAACTTGACTCGGCTCTATTTTAAAAAACACACAATGGGCATTGATGGAACAAGGTATTTGCAGTCACCTTTCATTGGGAATGACTGGGGTCACTGATGTTCCAATGTGACTCACTAAAAATACTTTTTTTATATCAGGATCCTGTGCAAGTCCATCATTTCACAGCAGGAAATGATACAGAAAAGAATAAACCTGTAACCAAAGATTTTTAGGATCTCTGCTCTGCTCCACAACAGTTAACTTCAACAGTGATTTGAGAGTCTTCGAAACTGTCTTCAAAATTGTCAAACTGCAGGGGTGCCTAGATGGCTGAGTTGGTTCAGTGTCTCACTTTGGCTCAAGTCATGATCTCACAGTTCACGGGCTCAAGCCCCAGGTCTGGCTCTGTGCTGACAGCTCAGAGCCTGGAGCCTGCTTTAGGGTTATCTCCCTCTCTCTCTCTCTGCCCCTCCCCTGCTCACACTCTGTCCGTGTCTCTCTCTCAAAATTGAATAAAAACATTTTTAAAAATGGGTTTTTTTTTTTATTTTAAAAAAACAACAACTAAGCACTTAGTCCACAACCAATAAATGGTAGCTGATGACGAAGGCCTTGTCCCAGGGGGGCTTTCAGGTGGAGTGAGGGGCTCAGCAACCAGGCTGGGTATTTCCCGCCACCTTCCCACCTCCTCTGGCCTGTGTCATCTCATCCCCATCACCATTGCTAAATTCTGTCTTCTTTTTCCTCCTTCATTCTCTTCCATCTTCTCCCTGCCCTCTCCACCTGTCCCCCTCTCTTTCACGATAGAGCAAACCTCTATCGTAGGGGGGTTTTTTTGCCTCTGAACTTGTGCTCTACGGAGCGACAAGAGTTTTTTGAGGGTACCGATGACACCCCACTCCTATGGGTCCTCTCTCCTCTCTCTCCAGTTCTTTTTCCTTACGGGGCTTCCAGGCAAGATTTTATTTAAAGAAATAGTTTCCTGGCTTGAAAAAATAAAAAAAAAAAGCCTGCTGAAAACCGACGGTTTCATTTGCCTGTTCCATGTACAGAAGGTGCCATGGGCTCCAAGACATCAGGCTTCC
The DNA here is from genome assembly GCF_018350175.1 of Felis catus. Lineage (NCBI taxonomy): Eukaryota > Metazoa > Chordata > Mammalia > Carnivora > Felidae > Felis > Felis catus. Next base: position 99,924,309 of record NC_058377.1, on the reverse strand, counting down.
AGGGCCTCACCAGCCAAAGAGATCACATCCCCAGATCAGAAAACCAAAAGAAGAGCTCATTTTTAAATGTTTGGTTCTTCCCAGCTTAAAAGAGCTTCTTGTCTCTTTTTTGTACTTTTGATTCTTTTCTGCTTAAAAAAAAAAAGGGAGAGAGCTAAATCTGCAGCTATAACACATGCCTCAGGGTACTGACATCTAAGCTAAATAAAAATCTAAACCTAAGCGAGTGTCACTAGGCTATCATTTCATTTGAAACACATGCTCTTCTATAAAGCACACCAAACTTCCAGGCCCGGCAAATACTCCTGAGAATATAAACAGCATTAACTTCCCTGCCGGGCTTAAGAAAAGCCTACTAATTACAGACACCATCAAGACACATGTCTAATGGGGTCACTGCTCCCAAGTCTTAGCAGAAAAGCAAATACTGGCCAATAATAGCAAAAGATTTTTAAAAGCGGACCTACTTAAAACCTCCCAAAGCACCCAAGACCTGAATACCAAATGATCCGCATTGATCAGGTAATGATTCAGGTATCACCTGAACTCCTGGGCTTGAACCAATATGGCATCTTTTCTCCTCCCCTTCCACCATTAACGAAAACCAATCTCTCCCCCACAGGCAACGTGAATGGAGAAGGCTCTAGGATACAGGGTGAAAAGGAATGTCTCACGATCATTCCTGGGAGCTCGTCTTACCTGTCACATCATTTGCGACCGTGGAATCTGCCCAAGTCTTACTGACTGTTTCTGAAGTGGTGAAGGATGTGTATGAAGCTGTTGGGCTAAAGCCTGTGGTGTTATCCCCAGCTTGACCTTCACCTTCTGTGTGCGTGTACGTAGAAGCAGCTGAGTCCGTGTTTGTCCATGCTGGGGCCACACTGGTTGGACTGATGGACACAGCTTGAACGTCAGACACAAACAAGGATTCTATTATAATATGGTTTCCCAAAAGAGGAAAGAAAAAATTATATTTAAAAAAGAAATATAAGAGTCAGGACTGCTCTGCATCTCTACTTTTCAGAAGTGAATTGCGCAATCACAGAATTTCATTTCCCTCTATTTCTCCTCCTGGATTTTCTTCCCACAAACTAACTGTAGATATATATATATATATATATATATATATATATATATATATATATATACATACATGCATGTGTGTTAGTGAAACAGAAGGCTGCAAAACAGAGACCAAAATGACAGAGATTGGCAATGTTGGCTGTCACTTGAATACAGATTAAATCTATACAGGAGCTGATACAAAAAAAGACGTTAAGATGCTAAATGAGTCTCTCGCCATTCTTAGAAAACACTGTGTGTGGAGAGGTTTTACATGGTGCAGAAGATAACTTTCTTGCCAAACCCTGATACCAGGAGGAAGCTCCGCCATTTGGGGGCACAAAGATGGCAGGAGACAGAATAACACAAGGAGAAAAGAGCTGGTCTTCGAATTCAGAACTAGACATACGGGCCCACTCTGTCCCTGACCTCTGTGACCTAGAATCAGTCCCTTAAAGCCTCCCATTCTGGAGCTCCTCTATTGGCAGCTCTAATAAACTATTTTTAACATAAAGGATTATTTTTATAATATGGTAACCAAAGTCACTGGATTTGGACATTGCAAAAAATCTGAGTTCAGAATCCCATCCTGTTGGTCATTAGCATGTGATTTTACTCAAAGCCCTGGGAGAACATTCTAATCATTTTAGAGCAATGGTTCAGACTTTTTAGTTTGCATTTCATTTTTCTTTCCAATGTTCTAGGCTTCAGCTGTGATCTGGTATCAGTCACATCTGCAGCCACTGAAATCCATCTCAGTCAGACACCAGGAAACTTTTCAGTGATAAACTGTGACTGATTTGAGCAGTCAGATACGGCGGTCACACAAACTAATAAAATGGCACCTCCCACTATATACTTGCTGTACAACAGGTTTTCATTATGATTTTTAAAACGAATCACAGTTCTCTCATCTCCCCTTTGCCCCCTTTTCTCCATGCACATAAGTTTTCTTCTTTGGCACCGATGATTCAAGGCTACACAAGGTACCTACCAGTTTATTTACCAAACTGATTAACAAGCAAGAAAAAGCAACTGCGGGGCTCTTCTCATTGTTTGTACAGACTCTGCAGAATCACTGTTATTAACTGAGATTGCCTTTATTACAAGGTTTCAGCAACATCTGTCCCCTTGGCGTGGCACTGGAAGAACATTCTAATTATTTTATCTCTATGGTTCACAAACTTTGGGATCTTACCAATCAGGAAAAAAAAAGTCCCCAAATTTTGAGGACAGGCAAGAGCTACCAATTTTTATTTATGCTAAAAGGTACATTTTTTTAACTACCAAATACGGTTATATTTATTTCTTATAGAAACAAATAATGACCAAAAAAAATAGTAAGGACATAATCCCAGAATATATGGTGCTTTCAACTAAATATGTTTAGCATCACTTAAATCTTACTATCATAGTCTTAGTTTTCTCATTCTACTCTAGACTAGGGAGAACTTCAATGGGCCAACACTAGTTAGCAACTGGAACTCAGCCCTCCACACGGAAGCAAAATATATAGGAGGTTACGTCTGGTTTTCCAAAGGTTACATACACCCTGTATATCACTTTTAAAAATCATGGAGCAATGTATCAGCCCCAAAAAATATGTATAGGAAAACAGCACATAAAATAAATATAAATCATACTGCATTGTGACAACAAAGTCTTTAAAAAATCACTCACAGATGTAGGCTAGGGAAAGTAAAAATCACAGAAAATAGAAAATTTTTGTCAAAGTTGCGCAAATGATTGAATTCTTTCTTTCTCGTGCTGTTTCCACACTCACCCCACTTCTAAAATAAAACTGGAAACCAAGAGTTTGAACAAATTTGCATTTTCTGTGATTTTCACATTGCTGTTAATGATGCTGTGTCCAGCAGGGGGCGATAACGAACAACACAAGAGAAGACAGGGAAGTGCTACTTACCGTCACCTGCGCACACCATCTGTAACAGAAAAAAAAACGGAAGTCAGTGCATTCATTCAGCCACGGAAAATGCAAATCAGGAATAAAGCAGTTGAGAATTTAATGATAGGGATGGGGTGTTAACGACTACATTAAAAAAGGCCTACTGGCAGAACTAGGGTGTGGGGACACTGAATAAGGGAACTCAGTGAAACCAGAGGTCAGTTACAAACAATGGATTAACTCAGTTATATGGAGGCTGAGCCATCCAGCACTCTTCCCCACACATACATCCAATACTGGGGCAGCTCCCAGGTCATCCCTCTCCCCTGCCACTGCATCATGAATTGATGCACAGGGACATAGACGCACAATCAAGATTCTCTAGGGAAGCAAAAAGGAAAGCAGGACCATAACACCCCTTCCCCACAGCCATTTTCAGGTCGCACGTACAGAATGTAAAGCCAGGTGCACAACCGAAGAAATCTACTGGGTTTGGGATTTTCCTTGTGCAAAAATCCACCTTCTTCCTTCTGTCGGTAGGTGGCGTAATTTTTTTTTTTTTTTTTTTTTTTTTTTTTTAATTACATGGCATGCAGCTTTGGGAAGCATGAATGTTTGAAACAGAGGAACCTTCAAGATTATTCAGTTGAGTGTCTCAATCTGCCACCTTTAGATCCCCGGAGGATCCTCAAAGATACGCATCGTGATCCATAAATTATTTCCCCATACTTTAAAAACCTAAAATAATTTGAAGTTGTACATCTATTGTTTAGTAAGCACACTTTTTTGGTTAACAGGATTTTTAAAAGTATGGCCCTTGTAAAGAGGAAAATAATCAAAAGGGATTCTAGTGGAAAAAATGTCCTCCAATTTCCCATCACACTTAAATAAAACCCCAAGTCTTAACCACAGTCTACATATCCCCCATGATCTCATCACGCCCTTCTCATTGTTCCTGAGGCTGGTTCTCTCTTACAGCCTTTACACATTGATTCCTTTCTCCAAAAATACTCTGCCCCAGACCTTCCTGTGTCATGGCCTAAAATGCCACCTCATCAGGCAGTCCTTCTCCAACCAACCAGCGGAAATTAGCACCTCTCACTCTCCATCACAACACTAGTATGTTTCCTCCTTGGCAATTTACCTCAATTATCTTCAGCCTCCTCCAACGAAAATGTATGCTCCATGAGAACAGAAACCTCGTCTGTGCCCATGCCTAGAATGGTGCATACAGTAGGCACTCAGTAAATGACACTAAAGGAAAGAATGAGCCTCTTGTTTTGGAAAGGAAGTAATCCCCTAAGGCCTACAGGTGGAAAAACACTTGCCCAAGGTCCTACAGCAAGGCCAAGGCGGGACACGGCCAGGAGCCTAAGCACTCAACCCAACCCAAAGGAAATATCCTTCGGGCTTACCAAATGGAGAAAGCAAAGACAACATTCACTTTCATCTCACAGGTTAGGCAGATGGAAAAAAAGATCTGCTCGCCACCCTATCTTCCAGGGGCCCAGGCACCAATCCCCAAAGGAAGTGGAGTCTTCCTCCTCATTCTTCACACCCCACGAAATTCAGGGCCCACACCTGTTGCTTCTCCTTTCCTACCCACCCACCGCCCCCCCCCATGCTTTCCATTTCCACCCCCACCCTACCCCCTCAAGCCCCTCTTCGTCTCAGGCCTACACTCTTTCAGCTCATCTTCCTGCCTCCAGCCCCTGCCGACCATCCATGCCAGGCATCAATCCACTAGTCCCTGGATGGACCACAGGAGAGAGAAAGACGAGGAGCAGGTTGCTAAGCAAGTCAGCACAGGCAGCAAGCTTTTTCTTTTCTTTTTTTTTCTTTTTTTCCACCCAGCAGTTGGAAAACATAAACTACCTGACCTCAAGACTCTAAAATGGCCTGTCCCAGCCCTCTGCAGTGTTATTATCTCTTCATATCTTCATATATGCCTCTACGTGTTGTATCCTGAACTGGGATTCATGCAGTCAACCATCCACCCAAACAGCGCCTACAAACATTGACGATCGGGGCCTGGTCTCTAACTGCTTTTAGGAAAGCAAGGGGAATAAGACATGTCTGTAAATAAGTCCTTCAAGGTAGAGTAGAAAGTACTGACAGGTCATTGACTAAGCAATTCTCAAGCGCCTGCAGGTGCCAAGTGCAGTGTAAAGCCCCAGAGCTAAGACAGACAGACAGACAGACAGCCTCTGTGCCCTGCAGGGCTCACGGCTGAGAGAGACCCTTGAATCAAATGACAGGACAGACGGAAGGTGCCCCTAAGGTAGGTACCATTCGCAGAAGGAAGTCAGAGGAGGGCGTACACAGAAGGCAAAGAGTGTCTGTGCCTTTCGATCTGTGTCCTATACAGACCTAGACTCAGTAAACGTTGACTGGCTGATGATCATTGCATGGGACAAACAGCTCTGAGTTCTAGAGGTGAAAGGGCAAGGGTCACCATCAATACGCACAGAGCCTGACTTGTCAGGCACTGTTCAAGTGCTTTCAGACATTAACTCACTCAATCCTCTCAATAACCCTAAATGTAGGAGCAGGTCCCTCGTGGGCCAGTGAGCTGCAGCGTCTGGATTTGAACCCAGGCAGTCTGACTCACGGTCCATGTCCTTAACCACCGGCCACCCTGCCTCCCGATGTAAAGCAACTGGTGAGAAATATACCAGGACTTAGGGAAGGTTTAAATATCAATTTCAAAAGCTATCAATGTCAAAACCTTTCTTCCTTCTACCCTCCAAAAACTCCAACAAGCGAAGTGAAGAGTGTTCTTGACAAATCGGGGTACAGTTTTTCCCGGCAGCCCCCCTCAATGTGCTGCACAAACACACCAGCCGTGTCTCTTCGCGGCTCAGCGTTAAACGATCACACGGCTTCCATCTTCCCTGGCCTCACTCCCCCTTCTTTCCTTCATCTTGACCTCACTGGGCCTGACTTCCTAAATAAAGCGTCAACACTTCAATCCTTTCCTCAGGACCCAGGGGACCTAAAAAGCCCAGACTAAAACATGAGACAAAGGGACACAAGAGAAGTCCATTAGGGGGCTTCCAAGGGAAAAGCTTGCTCACTAAGAAGAAGGAATTACATGGAAGAAAACGCCATCCTAGTTTGCCGCACTTCATCGGATCTGCCCGTGATGCCTGGAGCTGCTACAGCCTCGGTGTGACAAGGAGGGGAGAAATCGCCTACCTGCTGAGGATGGCTGATGAGGAGAAAGGGGCAAACACGGGGATCCTCGTGCTACTAAATCAACCCATCGTACACTTGTCCTACCGCAAGCCTTCTTGCCTAGGGAGATGCAACCCCCCTTTCATTTGGGGTTGTCTAATATTTAAAACCAAAAGAACACTGGTTGGCACAATAACAACAAAGGTAGCTAGTTTTCGCGTGAACCCTCATTTTTACAGATGAAGAAATTGAAAGGCCAGTGATCTGTCGTCCAGCGTCACAGAGCTGGTCAGGGAGAAGTAAAACCAGGATGTAAGCCCCGCTCTGCCGGACCCCCTAAGGAGAAAAAGACCCTTGCAAACAACCCCCACAAGACACCTGGCATGGGAGAAACTTTGTGATTAGTTTTTAAAAGAATACAATCCAGGCACCTGGGTGGCTCAGTCAGTTAAGCATCTGATTCTTGACCTTGGCTCAGGTCGTGATCTCACCATTGTGAGATTGGGCTCCACACTGAACATGGAGCCTGTTTAAGATTCTCTCTCTCCCTCTACCTCTCTCTCCTGCTCATATGTTCGCTCGCTCTCTCTAAAATAAAATAAAATAAAATAAAATAAAATAAAATAAAATAAAATAAAATAATACAATCAACAGAAAACTCATCCTTCTAAAATTAGCTCCAAGCCTACTTGTACCAGGAGGTGAAACAGGTTCACACACCAACCATGAAAATTAACTGCAGAAAAGAGGAAGCTGGGGACAACTTCCCAGCAGTGCCAGCTAAACACAATGAGAGTAACCTCTGCTCCTTCCCTTTCTAAGAGGATCTAGAAGAACTCTAGTGATTACTAATCAAGAAGGCATCCACAGAAATCATCCTGTATTCAAATGCCCTTCCACAACTGCTCCCTAACCCAGCGACCCTAAATCCTGATAGAAAAAGAAGGAAGCTTTCCATTTTACTGACTCCCCAAAACAACCCTATAAAATAGAAATTATACTCCCCACTTTACAGAAGGGGACACAAGGGCTCAGAGTACACAACCCGAGGTCACACAACTAAGTTTCCCGGCGGGTGTCACTTGCCCCAGGCACAGGAAGGAGAGATGAAAACAGGTGCTTGAGGCTGGAGATAAAACTCTCTTCTCCTCCCTACCTCCCCCAGGGGCAGAAACTGAGCTAGATTTAGCGTGCACGGCCAAGCCTGGTGCCAGCGGCACCTCAGACTCCAATGTTTGTCCCCTTCTCATCCGAGGCTCCCAGGCGTCTCCCTCCTAGCTTCAGCAGACCCATCCATAAGAGGGTTACGAGTGAGCCTGCCCTGTGGCTAGGACTCAGGGGATGCCAGAAGTCACAGCCCCTGAACCCAAGCCGAATGAGGGAGTAGAGCTTCCAAAAAAAGGAGTGGGTGTCACAGCAGCACTATTCACAATAGCCAAGGTGGAGGACAACCTAATGTCCATTGACAGATGAATGGATAAGCCACATGCTGTACAGCCATACAAGGGAATACCATTCAGCCATAAAAAGGAGTGAAATTCTGGTACATGCTACAACGTGGATAAACCTCAGAAACATTATGCTACATGAAACTGAAGCCAGACATAGAGGCCCATATGTTGATTTCACGTACAGGAAATGTCCAGAAAAGGGAAATCCATAGAAACAGGCTGTGAGAAGACCAGTAGTCTCCAGGGGCTAGCAAGAGGGAAAATGAAGCATGACTGCTAACGGGTACAGGGTCACCTTTCGGGTAATAAAAATGTTTGGAACTACATAAAGGTGGTGGTTGCACAACACGCTGAATGTACTAAGTGCCCCTGAACTATACTCTTCTAAATGGTTAATTTTATGTTACGTGAATTTCATCTCAATTTTTTTTTAAGATAGTAGGAAGGTAACTTTGTATGATCAAGTTCAGCCACTAGAAGGAAGAAGGGAAAGAAAGCTTCCTGAAGGAAGAGGCGGGAGGTGGGGGAGAAGAGGACGGTAATAAATAGGGAGGTTTTGCAAAGAAGATTTGGAAAATTAGAAAAGGGAGAAAAGGAGGCACCTGGGTGGCTCAGTCAGTTGAGCATCTGATTCTTGATTTCTGCTCAGGTCATGATCTCAGGGTTGTAGGACTGAGCCCCAAGTCGGGGTTCCCACTAAGTGTGGAGCCTGCTTAAGATTCTTTCTCTCTCCCTCTCTCTCTCAAAAAAAAGAAATGAAATGAGAAGAAAAATGAGAAGAAAAAGAAAAGAAAAGAAAAGAAAAGAAAAGAAAAGAAAAGAAAAGAAAAGAAGAAAAGGGAGAAAGCACCATGAACTGGAAATTAGAAAGCTGAGCTGGGCAAAACTGCCTGACCGAAGGCACTCTGGGCAACCTCCACTTTCGCATTCTGAGGATAAAAAGGAAGGAACTCGAGTTCCCTGGACACCTACTGTGTGCCAGGCACTGAGGTGTGCTTTCTACATCCCTTGTCTGAGCAGAGTCGTGGAATCACAGTTAAAAGCTTAGGATCTGGAATCAGATTGCCCGGGGGGAAATCATACAGTTTCACCATTTACTGGTTCTGTGACTTTGGGCAGAGACCTTAACCTCTCTGTCCCTCCGGGGCTACATCTGTAAACAGGGATGATAATAATCATGCCTGCCTTGTTGTAGTAAGGATGAAAGTAAGTGATGTCTTCAACAGCTATTGCTATCACCATCATCTTTAAATCTTCAGAGCAACTCTGCAAGGTACTTTCATCCCCATTTTACAGATGACAACACCAAGGCTCAGATCCTACTGACAAAACCAACGGGCAATCTGAAACTCGTATCTGCAAAGCATTTAAATGAATGAGAAACAGCTCAGTTACAGAGGTAGGCACTGAGGCCCAGAGGTAGAAAGCGGCTTACTCAAGGACACGTAGCCAGTGAGGAAGCACCAAAACCCGAAGGCAGGTCTTGATTTCTACCTCAACCTCAACCACTTTCACTAAGCTTCCCCAACCCCTTCTCTCCTGGGATGCAGGCACAGATGGAGTACTCATAGCTCACCCCCCTCTCTCACTACTCCTCTGCAAAATCCCCCATACAGATGACCCAAGACTTCTGCAGGCCCCCATGGCTGGGCAAATGAAGCAATCACTGAGATGAGAGATTAGGCTCACTGATTTAAGAGGAAGACATACGGACATAAAAAAAAAAAAAAAAAAAAAAAAGAGTATGATACTATCTTCAATTCTGCCACAGACTTCAAAGTCTGCTGACCTCGACACCCCAGGCTCAGTAGAAACCTACTGGTCAACCAGATGGCTGGTATTAACTGACCATCCTACACTGAATAGCAGAGTCACCTCCAGACTCTTTCCTGAGAAGCAGACCCCGGCTGTTGAGCCTTCCAGCCTTATTCATCACTCCCCTCCCCGAATGTGTTCCTGTTTCACTTTGGTTATGCCGATGTGATGAGCCAAACAAAGTTCTCGTTCTCTTTGGAAACTACCACCGGTCCTGAAACTATAGTTCCAGGCATAAGGATCCTCTTCCAGGACCCCCGGAAGACCAAACTATTAACATTGCCCTCAATGCCAACACAACGCAGCCAAAGCTGCAGCCATTACATCAGTGGTCCACTCTGAACAGTGGATTCTTTCTACTCAACACCTAAATCACAGGATGTCATTAGCTGCATTTACCTAAAACTTTGAAATTCTCCCCAGCTCCTCCACATATAAATTTTACTCTTACATTCACAGCAAAGCACACACATATGGATTCTCTTCTCTCCAAGTCTTCCTGTAAATGCCCCATTAAACCTGTCTCCCAGGCTATAACCAGCATAACCTGACCCCTCCCTCCCTTCGCCCTCCACCGGTACACTCAGTAGCCAGGTCCTAAAGATGCTTCCTCGCCCAAAGCACCTTGACTTCCCCCCTTCCATACTGTGGCCACCATAAACCAAATCCTCTTAACCCCAAGCCCTAAATAACAGAAGCAGCCTCCCCCTAGGGCTCAGAAAAACTCAGGCCATATTTATTTTTTGAAGTGCTCAGTATACACTTTCAAAAAATTTAAAAGTGCCAAAAGAGGGTAATATCTGTTGCAGTATATTTTCCCTTCAATCCTGTCAGAGCATCACTGTGACTCTACCCATAATCCCTCATTTGGAGGATAAAGGCCAACACCTAAATCAAGGCCCTTTGTGATGAACACCAGAGGTGACAGCCAGGCCCTATTTCTTCATCCACACCTCTGGCTGCCCCTCCTCTAACCTCTCCCTACAACGCACACACAGTGAAAAATAAATAGAACCACTACATTATTCTTTCTAAAACATGCTAATATTCACCGGGATCCTGAAAGGGACAAATGGGCACACTCAACCGGGGTGGGGCGGGGGGGGGGGGGGGGGGGGGACTGAAGACAGTTTAAGAGTCTCTTTACAAGAGTGGGGGTGGGGGCAAGTCGAGCCAATAAGGGATGGGCAAGAATCCTAAGGCAGCAGCAATGGGGAAAGAAAGGAAAAGGGTTGAGGGACTGCCCCTCCCCCATCTCTATCTGGGAGAAGTCAAGGGTATCCACTGACGTAGCCCATGGAGGTCAGCCTCCTCCCAGTGGCAGGGAAGGTGGAGATGAGCAGGCAAGGGTCTGCAGGGGTGCACAAAGGATCCACACCACAGGGCTCATGTCCCCTCACCTCTGAGAGCCTGTGACTATGGTAAGCACAGCCCAGCATGGTGACCAAGAGGTTTAGGTGCAACTGCCCCCAACAGTCATGAGTGGGGAGTAGGGGGGGTCTAACGGTCTCACCAAACCATCCAGTTCATCACTTTTAAATAGTGGAAGGATATACATAACACAGATCCCACATCTGAGATCTCCCTGAGGCTCAAACAAAACAAGGATTCTGGATTCCCAGACTAAGAGCTGTCTTCCACCTCACCTAACCCCTGAAGCTGCCACCTGTCAGCTCCCTTGATGACCTTCTCCCTTGATGACCTTCAGGAAAGTTCCAGCCCCCAGCTGCTTCCAGATTCTGAGCCCCTTTCAGTCCTTGCCGCCCAGGCCTTCCCCCCACCCCCAACCCACCCTGTCCCAGACCCTGCACCGCAACAAGATACCGAGGGCACTTAAGGCGGTTCCGACTCTCCAAACAAAAGAGGCAGGAAAGCACGTGACAGTGCAATGTGGAGCCACCCCACTAACCAGGCAGGGGGTGCCCGAGGACACTGTGAACCTGGGTCTGAAGGGGCTTGAGGGCAATGTGTCAGGGAAGAGTGGTAGAAACACCACCTAAAGAGGGACTCCCTGCAGGTACTTAATGCTGGTTGACTCTACTTGCTATGATACTGATTGAGCTCTCAACTAGCCTTACAGCAATCCCAGGAGGCACTAACGGTGTTCATCCCCATTTTCCAGATGGAGAAACTAAGCCCCAGAAAACTGAAGGTCCTGATCCAGCGTCTTAACAGCTAGTAAACCTAAGATTCTAGCCCAGGTCTATCTGACTTGGAAGTTCTGTTCCTTAACCCCTCCCAGGAGCACTCAGTTGGCTTGTCCCTGAGCAAGTCTCCACTGAGACTACAGAACCCAAGTGACTCCAGGGCTGCCGGCCACGAACCCCTGCCTGCCAAGGGTGTTGGGGACAGGTCCTAGCAACGCATTTAAACGGACTCCATTAAGAAGGCTTCTGCACTGCTCTCGAAAAGAGCAGAGTCTGAGGGTAAATTCACAGAGCAGCCTGGATTTTAGCAAGTGACAAATCTTCAGGTCTTCCATTATACACGTTTGGTTTTTAGGGATGGATAATAAGTGGCTGAATAACACAATGGGTAACAATAGACTCTTTATCCTTCTAAAACCAAGCCCACGCACCATATGACAATAGTTATTTTTACCCACTGACGTAATTAACTAAAATGTGAACTGCTTCAAGCAATTTTTTAAATCAAACAGCATTTTATGGGATTTGGTGCATGCAGGGATCTCAATTCTGAAAGGCCATCATTCTTCCTAACTCTCATTTATCTCCCTGGTGAAAATCACCCCCAACAGCGCACTATAAAACTGGTCCCTGAAAGGTACATCATTGATCATGAAAATGGTCGATGGGATGGGCTCTCCCTCTGAACCCAGAAGCCGGGCAGTAAACATCTTTATGGGAAACTCCCCAGAAGACAAGTGTGGCATGCTGGGCATCCGTTTCCACCCTAGAGTCCAAAAGGCAAGGGACAGGCAGCATGGCAAAGGCGAGAAGGAACTGGCTTACTCTGCCTCCTTTGCAAATAGGTGACTCTCTGAACTTGATGCTGTCATCGAAAGGGATTGCAGAGAAGGGTCAGCAAAATCCAGAACCCTGTGTCCCAGAAAAGCCAGGTGCGGTTCCGATGGAAGGGATGGGCACCAACCAGCTTGCACAGACCAGCTGGCTCATCTCTTCCCTCCTGGGACAGCTGGAGGCATGATGAACTCTTCCAATTGCACAGAACACAAAGTAACCAGAGGGGCTATTTTGGTGAGGCTATGTGAACTTTGAGATGCAGAGCTGAGGAAATCCCAGGCCAGAAGTTTCCATGGGTATTTTTAGCAGCAGAACTATTACTTCGAGAGGAATCTTCTGAAGAACTACATGTATAAAGTCTCACATTTCACACATATCTAAATATATACATGTATATGCACATATGTGTATACTTGGATGGAAGCAATGTTTTGTTATGTATTTATTTTAAAGTTCAAGGTATCTTATTTTAATGAAACACTTACGGAACCCCCTGATGGAACTCAAGGAACACGGTTTGAAAACACTAGTTTTCAAACTTTGACTTTATGAAGGGAGAAAGTAAGTCCCAGAATGGTTCAGCAACTGGACTCAGATCACCCAGCACAGAGGCTAAAGCACAAATATGTAGACTCCTTGTATCACATTGTATGATACATCTAAAGGGCCTAAGTGGGAGCGTCATTGTCCAAATCCAGCCCGCTGACGTGTTTTACTCAATCCACAGTGTTCTGTGTTGTTTTGTTTAATTTATGTCCCTTAGAACACGGCTCTATTTTTCCCCATTGGGCTTTCCAACTTTATTGATAAATAACCGACAAATAAAAATTGCATATGTAGAAGGTACAAAGTGTGAAAATTAGGAGTCCTAGCATTTTTTAAATCCTAATTTTTAGCTTCTAAAAAAAATAATAATAATAAGATCTGGCTTTCTTACCCGGTCACATTGAAGCAATTAACTGGATCTGAGTGTCAGCTTCCCCTTTTGGTGGGTTAAGCCCTACGAGTTCACCACACTCCCAACCAGCATCACCTCAATGCTGAGGGCAAATACTAGTTGCCAAGCAACACGGTACCCAATCTGTGGCTTTTTTCTATCAAACGTGAGCATATGAAAGATCAAGAAGCAGTGTGATTTTTCATTATTCGGCCCATTCCATTTATTTACCTTCCCAACTACCCCTGAAAACATGTGCGTTTCTAACTATTGATCGAAGGGCATCTTGCAAAATTCATGGGTTGCAATTATTAAAGACCTGTTTACTTTGTAAGTTTCTCTCTCAGGAAGAGATCTCTGGCCAATGCCAGATGTGAATTATGTACATGTTGTGAATGTAAAATGCACCAGTTTGCCTGCCCCTAAATTCTCTGCTCACCCCGGCTCAACCTACCTCCCAATGCCACCACCACCTCCAAAAAGACGCAAAAACCAGGGTGGAGAGTTCTGATCCTTCATTAAAGACTTTAATTTCCTACTTTTACATCTGAATAATAAAACCACTCCAAAACTCCCACCAATTCCTCCCTGCACTGCCCATCCACCTTAGGGTGTAGACAAAAATAGCTAATAGCCACCACTCACCAAGCGCTTGCGATGGTCAGGCTAGTTCCTCATGGAATCCTTCCTTCCTCACCCCACCCAGCTGGGTGTATCTATAATCTACACCTTCCTGACTCCCCAGCCTCCCACATCCCTCCCACTTCCTCCTAGAAGAGGACCAAACATCAGGACTCCAGGTTCCAGCTTCTACCTTCACAAGCCTTGCCTTCAGCTGACCACGAAAAGCTAAGGGGTCTTTCACGATCTATTCACTCTGGCCAAAAAGCCACAGGGCCAGTGGTGATTTCCACAGACCCAGATGCTTTTCACGCCCTCTCAGAACCATACTGAAGTAACTCTGTGTTCTTCCAAGGCTTTGCAAACAGAGGTTTCCATGAGCCAAACCACCACCCCACTGACCCCCCCACCGCATGGTGGCATTGAGGGGGAGAGAGAACTGGGTGTGGTCAAAAATCAACAGGACATGGCATCAGGTTCGGATGTGAAGCCTGGCAACCACCACATCTTAGCCAAGGAGCCTTAAGGCCACACTCCTTGAATTCTTTCACCTGTAAGTTACCAGCTACTCTGTAGGTTTGATGTGGAGAATGAAGGGCACTTAGTAGGTCCTCTATACACAGCAACAAACATCAGTCCTTGAGAGGTGGGACAGCACAGTGACGTGCTTCTGGAATCCAACCCTACTGACTGCGTGAACCTGAGGGAGACACTCGTCCCCTTTGGCGACAATAATAACCACACCCACCAGAAGCAAGGGTGGGGTGAATTACTGATAAGTACTGAACCTGAGCCATGGGTATATGGGAGTTCATTTGTGTATGTCTGATAAGTTTCACAAATAAAAAAGTAAATAGTAGGGCACCTAGGCGGCTCAGGTTGAGTTGGTTGAACGTCTGACTCCTGATTTCAGGGTCATGATCCCAGGGTCGTGGGATAGAACCCCACGTCAGCCTTGACACTAAGTGTGGAGCCTGGTTGGGATTCTCTCTCTCCCTTCCTCTCCAAAAAAAAAACAAAAAACAAAAAAACAAAACAAAACAAAACTCTCTCCTTCTACCCCTCTCCCTGGCTCACATTCTTTCTCTCTCTCTCTCTAACAAAAAAATTAATTGAATTAATTAATTACAAAATGAAAAATGAAAAAGTAAATGGTACAAACAGTATTTGCTGTTTACCGTGGCCAATTTGAAGTGACATAATCCACAGCAAATACTTCACCTACAGTGAGGGCACAGGCGATGTGAGCTATCATTCCAATTACTACCACTCCCAGGAGCTGGGATCAGAGGGCCCGAGAGGTGACACACAGGGAGGGGTAAGCTGGCTTGCACAGAAAAAGCGGAACCAGAAGATATTTCTGCTAACACCGAAGCAAGAACAGCAGAGACGGGCCAGCCGGCATCTTGGATTCTGTCGTGTGATGAGAGGAACTTGAGCTACAATTCTCGGACTGGCTGCCTTCTTGGTCCCTCCTGCCCACCCCAGCCAAAGCTGCACTGAGGCCACAGGTTTGCTCTCTGCAAACCCACAATCAGCCCCACTCCCCGACACTGTGGGTGGAGTCGGCCCAGTTTAGTGGATGGCACAGGACTCAGGCCCTACTTCTCCCCATGTGCCAGAACAGTCTCAGGGTGGCCTCAAAGTTCACAGGTGCTGGTGACAGATCAGTTCTTACACAGATTTTTCTGCCTACAGTATTCCCTTCTAATTCAAAAGTACATCACTGAAACAGCCAGACAACACAGGAAACTTCAATGGTTTTTTTGTTCCCCTATCAGCTTTTTTCTCTTTAATTTTTTTTTTTAATGTTTATTTATTTTTGAGAGAGACAGAGACAGAATGCGAGTGGGTTAGGGGCGGAGAGAGAGGGAGACACAGAATCTGAAGCAGGCCCCAGGCTCCGAGCTGTCAGCACAGAGCCCACCGTGGGACTCAAACTCACGAGCTGTATGTGAGATCACGACCTGAGCCGAAGTCAGTCGCTCAACCGACTGAGCCACCCAGGCGCCCCTCCCATCAGCTTTTTTATTTTAAATGTTTGTATTTATTTTTGAGAGAGAATGCAAGCAGGGGAGGGGTGGAGGGGGAAGGGGGCAAAGTTTCTGAAGCAGGCTCTGTGCGGACAGCAAGGAGCCCAATGTAGGGCTTCAACTCATGAATTGCGAGATCATGACCTGAGCCAAAGTCAGACGCTCAAGCGACTGAGCCGCCCAGGTGCCCCTCTCCAGTCAGCTTTTAACAATAAGCTAAATACAACCATCACCAACCCCCAAAAAAGGCTTCAAGGCAAAGCCATACCTTCATCCTCTCCAAGAAACTGATCTTTGATAAAATGGCATCTTGGCAAATTACCTGGGGCAGGTATTATCAAGTCAGTGATGCCACAAAGTAGACACTTGTATCTGACATCCAAGCAATGAAAAGAGAACTCTGAGTCGTAAAATACTGGATTATGGGAGAGCTGGCCCAGCAGAGCCTGTCCATGACTTGTAAAGACAGAGATGGGAAGTGACAGGTGATTTTCAACAACTCATAAAGTCTAATGAATGCCCTAAATCAGATGTCGGTGAAAGGCCGTTTTGTAAAAGGCCAGACAGTATATATTTTAGGCTTTGCAGGTCATACTACTATAGCAGTAACAAATCAGCCACAGACAACGCGTTACCTAATGACCATGGCTGTGTTCCAATCAAACTTTATTTATAAGCATTAAATTTGTGTTTCATATAATTTTCACCTGTCATAAAATATTATTCTTCTCTTGAATTTTTTTTCAACCATTTAAAAATGTAAAACCTACTCTTAGCTCACAGGCCACCCAAAACTAAGTGGTAGGTGGATTTGGCCCACGAGACCGTAGTTTGCCGACCACTGTCCTAAATCATGTATTTACCCTGGACAGAGCCGCAGGCACAGGCTTACAGCAGGACAGAACATGAGCCTGTGGTCTGGGTCTGGTTCTGTGTCCCAGTTCCAACAATTACTACCTTGAACACGAAGCTAAAGTTTCATCTTCTCATCTGAAAATAGGGATTTACAACAGTTCCCTCCTCGAACACTTAGGAGAATTCAATGAAATAATGGCTGGCACAAGACAAATGTTCAAGAGAGGATAACTCTATCATAATTGCCATTGTTTCTTTGCTTGTTTCTTTGTCTTTGGCTAGACTTCAATCAGCTCAGTGTGAAGAACACAGGATCTCTCGATGCTAGTCTGAATTTCCAATTGGAAGTCTTTGGCTGATATGACATAGGAAGGAACAAAATGTCTCTGAATGAATACAGGGTATTCAAGGGAGAAAATAACTTGCAATATGGGCCCATTGGTGACAGAGAATGGTGACTGGAGGCCAAAACACATTGGCCACAGGGGCGCCTGGCTGGCTCAGTCAGTAGAGCATGAGACTCTTGATCTCGAGGTTGTGAGTTCAAGCCCCATGTTGGGTGTAGAGATTATTTAAAAATAAAAAATCTTAAATATAAAACACACACACACACACACACACACACACACACACACACACACACTGGCCACAGAGCTGCTTCTCAGAGTAGCTCTTCTGGTTACCCTGTACATTCACATTCTGACCCTCTCTCAGCTTAAGGCAACTTATTTTTCTATGTGTTTACCTTATCTCTCTAGCTAGATGATAAACTCTCTCCTAAGGTAAGGGGGGGGGGGGGGGGGGAGGGGGACACACACTTCACATCCTCCCATGCCTAGTATATTGTCTTCCCTGACACATACTCACTCAGTGGTGGCTGATTGTGGGTTTTAACTGGTTCTCCAGGGCAGGACACAGAGCTGGCCTGAGCGTGAACAGGTGAAGCCAAACAGATGTGTGTGAACTTCAGGGCCTCAAGAGCAAGCAATTGGGATATATGTGGTCACTCGTAAGGTAGGATAAAATCTTAGAGATTATCTATAGCAATCTGCCTCCATTTTGAGTTAAGGAAACAGGCCCAGAGAGGTAAGGTGATTTGTCAAAGTAGCTGGATCTGAAACTCATTCGTTCACCCCATGTTCACTGACTGCATTCTATATGCCAGGCCCCATTAACATTCTAGGGACACAGAGACAGAAGCTCCCTGGTCTCACATTGCTTAAAGATTAGCAAAGGAGACAGAGAGATAAACAGTGGATTTTCTTCTTTGTTTCCTTAGGTGGAACCATTTAATTCGGGGAAGATATCAAATTCGTACATTCTACCTCTCTATTCTATTTTCTCCTGAGCTCTTCAACATACACGCCTTTTTTTCAACAACAGATGTAATCAATGCCTTCGGTAAGGAAACCGTGAGTCATAAAAGCAGAACTCACATTTCATGTACATTTCTCCACATTATCGACATACCTCAAATTCTCGTAAAAAGCTGTGCCGCCATCTCCTACCTTGCCTCCTGCTGGTCCTACTACCTGGAAAGCGAGAGTTATCTTGCTCCCTCCTTTTCCCAACTGATTGGGAATTCCCAATTCCTGCTCATTCTTCCACCAGGACGCCCTCGCCTAACTCTGCTTCCCAGCGTGGCAAGAGCTGTCCTCTGTGGGTCTGCTCAACCCCCAGCCTCACCTCTTGGGGCTCATGATTATACGTGTCTCCTTGACTGGCTGGAAGCCCCATGGGGGTGGGGACTCTATAACTCACACCTAGCACAGTGCCTGAGCTTGCTGAGCACTGGACAGCCGGATTGTAAGCAGTGTGACAGGCAGAAAGGATGAGGGTGGGGACAAGGTCTAGGCATGAGAACTGAATTTCATCTGGACAGCCAGAAAGAATGGAAGAGAACATACAAGCCAAGAAACAAATAAAATGGCAAGAAAGCACACGGAAGTGGTTCTCACACTTTGGCAGATATCAGAGCCATCTGGGGAACTTGGTAAAAAATACAAAAGCCCAGCCCTATTCTACTTCAACCAGCTTGGGCCTCTTCCTTATCAGTTCTCTAGGTGACTCAAATCCCCTCCAAAGTGTGAGAACCACTGGATTAAGGCATTTTTTTTTTAATTTTTTTTTCAACGTTTATTTATTTTTGGGACAGAGAGAGACAGAGCATGAACGGGGGAGGGGCAGAGAGAGAGGGAGACACAGAATCGGAAACAGGCTCCAGGCTCCGAGCCATCAGCCCAGAGCCCGACGCAGGGCTCAAACTCACAGACCGCGAGATCATGACCTGGCTGAAGTCGGACGCTTAACCGACTGCGCCACCCAGGCGCCCCTGGATTAAGGCATTTTAAAGAGATAGTAGGAGAAGATGAGTCCCCTCTGGTCTAGAGAGCCACAACCCATAAGCTCCTGGAAAGCCCTGAACAACTGGAGGGGAATGAGCTGGGAGTTACTTGGTTTGGTCTGAGGAAAACGTAACCCAACATAAACTGAAGACATCCTTTAATGGTCTTTAAACAAGGGAGGGGCCCGGTCTTCTGGAATCCAGGCGGAGTTTGCCCAGTGGGTTGTAATGGATCTAAAACCAGACTTGGAGGTACGCCTGGGTAGCTCAGTCGGTTAAGTGTCCGACTTCGGCACAGGTCATGATCTCGTGGTCCGTGGGTTCGAGCCCCGCATCGGGCTCTGTGCTAACAGCTCAGAGCCTGGCACCTGCTTCGGATTCTATGTCTCCCTCTCTCTGCCCTTCCCCCACTCACACTCTGTCTCTTTCTCCTTCAAAAATAAACATTAAAAAAATAATAATAAATTAAAAACAAACAAACAAACCGGACTGGGAAAAGGTGGGCCATAGGGAGGGTTTCCCTCAGAAACACCACAAATTTCTGAGCTTCTTCCGGTTCTCCCTTCAATGAATCCAGCAATCCAACAGATCCTAGGAAGTAATCCCACCAGCCGATGTGGGAATTCAGGCTAAGAGTGATTTTCCTCACCGACTGACAATTTGAAATGTTTCCATACGAGGGTCAGGAGGACCAATACTCTGTCACTCAGCGTTTAGTAAGTCCTTCCCCTCCCCGTTGACTGGCACCATCTGCTCACACAACACATTATTTGCTACATTCATGGATGCCTTGCTCTTCCTTGTGTGCTTTCAGGAAACAAAATTCAGCACTTAAAAAGACATGATGGATGTAAACATTCTGGAAGCTGCAGTGATGCAGGCTGGGTTCCAGCAAGACCTGAAGTGAATGAGTCAGCATTTTGCAGAAGAGGAAGAACGGATGTGGGAGTCAGACTTGGGTTCGAATCTCCATCTCACCACCTACTAGGTGAGCCACCAATTCACATATTCATCGGAAAAACAATGTGGCCTGACCTCTCATGATGGTGGCAAGCAAGAACTTCCATACGGTCTTGTACAAAGTTGGTGCTTAATAATTGCTAGCGGGTTATATCCTGAAGGTACACCCATCTCCAGAAGTAGTAACATTTGGCTTTGGACAAAAGGCTCACAACACACACACACACACACACACACACACACACACACGGGTATTTTACCCCATTGAAGATGATTTTAACTATTAACGATAATTACCACATTGTACAAATAAATTGCATTATATAAAGAGTGACTCTCTTCCTAAGTTTGCCTTAACAAAGAAAAAGCTAAAATTCTCAAAGTCTCATAAGTCCAGTCCATCTTTCTTTGCCATCTAATAAAACACTTTTTATTTCCTTTCATGGGCTTAAACTTCACTAAAAGGCAAATTGTCTGAGGGCATGCCTCTGAGACAACAGGACTCTGTGTGTGCTCAAATAATCCCCTGTTCCAGTTGACTGTTTTCTATTTTTCTGAATAGACACTGTACAGAATCAGGAATCAGAAACGGTCCTGTGATCTCCCTAATTGCTTCCACAGACAAGTCCAAAATGGGTAAATTTTTTCAAAGACACAACTGATTCAAACCCCAAATGTTCCTCAAGGAGCTCTCAGGCTTCTCTCCCACAATGGTGTGGACCCCCCTCGGGCAGCCCTCACCCCAGGGCTGGGCAAGAGCCCAATGGCAGAAAGGGCTCCCCCTCCAGACAAGACCCATCTCCACCCAATTAAGGCCGGCCCTCAGAAGAGGAAGGCCAGGAAGCCCAAGACACCGTGTTCTTGTGCATCTGTCCTCTTGTTACCCTGAGGTTGACCCCACGTCTGGTCATGTGGGGAGCCACTGGGCCACCAAGAACTTCTGCGCCCCGAAAACATCCTTGACGGCTACATAAGGACTTCAAATCACACTTGCATCACACTAGACACCACAAACCAGTCCACCCAATCTCAGATTTAACAGATCTCCAGAGAGATCGGGGTCTCAGTCCTCCCGGCATTTTACTGGGATTTGCCAAATTCCTTGTATCAGATCTGCAAGGAAATAGGCAGTTCCTATCAATTAGGAAGGCAGGGCAGACAAGCCCAAGTAGAGGCTAAGGTCATATCGGTACAGAGTGAATGGTCCAAATTCCCAACAGGTTTGACATCAGACTGGCAACACTTGATTTCAGCCATCAGCCTCTGTCAAAGTTATTTCCCCATTCAGTGAACTTAAAATGCCAGGAATATCTTATTATGGAAGTTGGTAAACTTGATAAAACGACTTCACTGCCATTTTTTTAAAAAAGAAAGATAAGAAGAAGCCCCAGGAAGGTCATTTTGGCAAAACCTTTTGGTGGCACGCTATTTGGGATCGAAGAGGGACTATTCCACTCTTAAATGTTTTAACAAATTAAATATCAGGAAAACAATTTTACTTGTTCCTCGCTGTCCAAAGAGAAATTTCCCTTCTTGTACTGTGGCTTCTGACAGCCTGCCAAGTTGCAGACACTGAAATATGAATGGGATTAAAAAGGATTAAGACAGAGTAAATGCTATTAACAGCTCTTCTATTGCATGCATCTATCTTACTCAGGAACCAATGACCCACCAGGGAGAAAGAAAGAGCGAGAGGGAGCTCAGCTCATTCGACACCTGCTCACTTGGGACGGCGAGGTCAGCAGTTAATGCTGGGCTCTCTCTAGGCACGGCCGTGCGTCTGTCAAAGGTTTGCACCATTTGTCCCGACACATCATCAAAGAACACTTCATCAAGGATCGTCAGAACTGCAGGAGCCATTAGCCATCAGCGGCTCCCCTCTGTATTATTTTACAACAGCAAAATCCTCTTGACAAATCAAATCTCATGTGAATCCCAAAGAAAGCCCGATACGATGAATAACATTATTAGTAAGCCTTAATTTTGAAAGTTCAAATTCATACCACTTACTTATTATGGAGTACCCATCTACTTTATCAAAACAGCAACCTGGGCAAACAAAAAATCTGAAGTCATGGGTTATATCCCAACCATCTCTGGGTTCCGTTCAGTTGCACAAAATCAATAAAATTCTGATTCACATAGATGTGGAGCTGTAAATGGTGAAAGTCTAACAATTCGTCACAATGAAACAGACAGCAGGGGTTTTATTCCTGAGGGATCATTTAAAAGAAAAAAAAAAAGTTAAGCTGGCAGTAGAAAAAAGAGCACATGGGTAGCAGCCTCCAGTGTTAAAACTTTTTTAAAATTTCTCCCCCAGCTTTATGGAAATATAATTGACGGTTTAAGATGTACGGGGGTGATTTCGATATACATATGAATTACAAGGTGGTTACCACAATTAGGTTAGTTAACGCCTATCACTTCACACCTTCACACAGTTCCGGGGGCAGAGGAACATTTGATAAACTATTCGCTATACACTACACACTATAAACTATACACAATTTTACACAAAAGCTACTAAAGGATTAAAATGAGGAGGGGAGGGGCGCCTGGGTGGCTCAGTCGGTTGAGCGTCCGGCTTCGGCTCAGGTCATGATCTCACGGTTTGTTGAGTTCAAGCCCCGCGTCGGGCTCTGCGCTGACAGGTCAGAGCCTGGAGCCTGCTTCTGATTCTGCCTCCCTACTCCCTTCCTCTCTCTCTGCTCCTCCCCTGTTCACTCTCTGTCTCTCTCTGTCTCAAAACTTAATAAACATTAAAAAAAAATTTAAAGGGTCCTACAAACAACAAAATCAAAGAATGTGTGAGAGAGACCATATTGAGATTACAAAGGCTGAACTGTTATCTGGCTCTTTACAGAAAAGTTTGCATACATCTAGACTAAAAGTGGTCAAAGTTACTCCCTTTAAAGAAAAATCAGGCCTGATCCCTGTTTACTGGGGACTTAAGCACCTCTGGAATTACTGAGGTTTTTTGGTTGTGGTCATAATGTTGTTTCAGTAAAACCGAATGATCAGGGCTGACATTTGACAAGTAAAACCTAGGAAGAACAATCATTTAAGTAAACATACATTTTCAGGGGCCCCTGGGTGGTTCAGTCAGTTAAGTGTAAGACCTTGGCTCAGGTCATGATCTCACGGTTCGTGAGTTCAAGTCCTGCATCAGGCTCTGTGCTGACAGCTCAAAGCCTGAAGTCTGCTTCAGAATCTGTGTCCCCCTCTCTCTCCGCCCCACCCCTGCCTGTGCTCTGTCCCTCTCTGTCTTTCAAAAATGAATAAACATTAAAAAAAATTTTTTTATATGAGTTGGGGAGGGGCGATGCTCCCTTATTCTATGAAACCAATATACTGACACTAAGACAGACAAGGACCAATGAGGAAGAAAAGTTACAGGCCAACCTGATACATTTCTTAAATGAAAAAATTCTAAACAGAATATTAGTAAAGATGAACCCAGCAACTTATAAAAATGACAGTATCATGACCAAGTTGACTTACCCAGGAAATTCAAGAATGGCTTAGAGATAGAAAATATATGTCATTATTATAGTATCAGATTAAAGGGGGGAAAAATACACAAGGTCAGATGAGGGGGTTGGTAATATTCAACACTCACACATGAAAAATTCTTAGCAAATTCAGACTAGAAAGGAACTTCCTTAACCTGATAATGGCAATCTACCAAATAGCAGGCAGCATTCTGAACCCCAGTGAAACTGGGGAGGACTCCCTCTAAAATCAAGACCAAGATGTTATTTGTCAACTAAACTTTAATAAAACTGGAGAGGTGGGGGATGGGGGAAGAATCAAGACCAAGACAAGGATGCTCAGGCACCACTTCTGTTTACATAGCAGACAAGAAAAGGAAATACTGGGAATGAGAAAGAAGGAAGTAAAACTACTTACAGAAAATGAGGTGACAAAATTGGCTGTACAGAAAAAAAATGTTAATCCACAGACACATTCTTAGAAATAATCAGAGAGGGGCGCCTGGGTGGCTCAGTCGATTAAGCATACGACTTCAGCTCAGGTCATGATCTCGCAGTCCGTGAGTTCGAGCGACGCGCTGGCAGCTTGGAGCCTGGAGCCTGCTTCGGGTTCTATGTCTCCCTCTCTCTCTGTCCCTCCCCTGCTCACACTCTGTCTCTCTCTCTCTCTCTCAAAAATAAGTAAACATTAAAAAAAAAAAAAAAACCACTTAGAAGAGAGGCACCTGGGTAGTTCAGGTGGTTAAGCATCCGACTCCGGATTTCGGATCAGGTCATGATCTCACGGTTCATGGGTTTGAGCCCCACATCAGGCTCTGTGCTGACAGCAGAGCCTGCTTGGGATTCTCTCTCTCTCTGCCACTTAGACACACTCTCTCTGTCTCAAATATAAATAAATAAACAACTTTTAAAAACTATAATAATAAAATAAAATAAATAAATAAAAGACTTAGAAGAGATATACCACGTCCCTGGACTAGAAGACTCAATATGGAAAGATGTCAATTCTTGGCAAGTTGATTATAGATTCAACGCAATCCTAACCAAAATTCAAATGAGGTTGGGTTTTTCTTCAGAAAGGTGATCCTAAGACTTAAATGGCAGAAAGCCAGGAAGTGCCAAGACCTCCTCCTGAAGAATCTGGTAGAGTCATTTCTTCTGCCACCTATAACAACTTATTATAATGCTAATAGTAACTAACATAGTGTGGTGCTAGTACAGGAACAAAGTGACCAACGAAAATGAACCCAGAACCCAGAGAGAAACCTCCTCACCCCTGGAACCCTGCTATAAGCTCCCGCGGCACAGAACCATCAGCAGCAGAGGGAAGAATTCATCAAACTGCGTTAACAGGAAAGTGCGGTATCCATGTGGAGACTGTGAAACCAGACCATGATCATCAAACCATAAACCTAAATCACTTCTAAACAAACAAAAGCCATAAATGTGAAAGGCAGTACCCTGAACCTTTCAGAATAAAATAGAAGGGAGTATCTCCATAACTTACAAAAAACCCAAATGCATAACCATAAAAAAGTGACCGATAAATTTGACCCCCTTCAAAACTAAGAACCCCAGTTCCTCAAAAGATACTTTAAAGAAAGAGAAGTTGGGGGGGGGTGGCCACCTGGGTGGCTCAGTCGGTTAAGCGGCCGACTTCAGCTCAGGTCATGATCTGTCTGTGAGTTCAAGCCCCGTGTCAGGCTCTGTGCTGACAGCTCAGAGCCTGGAGCCTGCTTTGGGTTCTGTGTCTCCCTCTCTCTCTGCCCCTCCCCTGCTCATGCTCTGTCTGTCTCTGTCTCAAAAATAAATAAAAACATTTTTAAAAAAAAATTTTTTTAAGAAAGAGAAGTCAGGGAGCACCTGGGTGGCTCAGTTGGTTGGGTGTCCAACTTCAGCTCAGGTCTCACAGTCTGTGAGTTCGAGCCCCGCGTCGGGCTCTGTGCTGACAGCTCAGAGCCTGGAGCCTGTTTCAGATTCTGTGTCTTCCTCTCTCTCTGCCCCTCCCCCACTCATGCTCTGTCTCTTTCTCTCAAAAATAAAACATTAAAAAAAATTAAAAAAAGAAAAAAAGAAAGAGAAGTCAGGCCACAAGCAGAGAGAAGATGCAATGCATACAGCCAACAGAGAATTAACCTCAGAATATAAAAAGCTTGCCAAAAAAATTATACATATATACATATACATATAAAGAGCTTGAAAAAAATCAATAAGATAAAGCAAATAATCCAACAGAAAAAAACGACCAAATGACCTGAACAACATTTCACAAAAGAAATACAAGTGACCATCAGAGATAAAAATAACTGCTCAGATGAAAGCCACAAAAATACGGATTTCCAAAACTTAACATCTCTGATAGCATCCAGTGATAGAGAACCCATGGATCGACAGGAACTCTTACACAGTGCTGAAGGGGTGGGAAACTGGGCACAATCACTCCAGAAAGCAATCTGGCAATCCTGTGAAGTTAAAACTTCATCACAGCAATCCCACTCATGAGAACGAGCCACACGGAAACCCTCACTGCGTGCGAACCAGGAGACACGCACCGGAATGGTCACAGCAACATCGTGTGCAACAAGCCAAAAAACGTGGGAAAAGCCAAATATCAACCACTCAGAAGAATGGATCAGGAAGCTGCAATGTAACATCCCAAATAACACTTTACGCCTTTACAACTGAATTCACTGCAGCAACACACGATATGAAGATTAGGAAGACAAGACTGAGAGAGAACAGCAAGGCACAGAAAACCGTGTGAGACACTCCATAATAAGCAAAACTAAACAAGAGATTGCTTCAGTATCTACACAGATATGTTCTTAAGATTTTTTTAATGCTGGTAAGCAATAAATACAATTCAAGACAGTGGTGATCTGGTTGGGGGGCTGGGTAGGCAAATGCTGGGCTTAAAAGGGAACACAGGTAGATGAAATAACTGGGTGGTGGGTTCACAGGTGTATACTTTATTCTTGCACTGGGAACACAACTATATTCTTCACATATCATCACATACATGATAAAAATGTTTAAGCCACTAACACAACGCACTATCCGCATCATCAGTGACCATGACAACAGCTAACATTTATCAGGTGATCGCTAATGGCTGGGCACTGCTTCAGTTACATAAGGAACTAGAGGGGGCGCCTGGGTGGCTCAGTCAGTTAAGCGTCCAACTTCAGCTCAGGTCATTGTCTCATGGTCCGTGGGTTCGAGCCCCGTGTCGGTCTCTGTGCTGACAGCTCAGAGACGGAGCCTGCTTCAGATTCTGTGTCTCCCTCTCTCTCTGTCCCTCCCCCACTCACGCTCTGTCTCTCACTATCTCTCAAAAATAAACAAACATAAAGAACTAGAGAAGTCGGGTGACTTGCCCGAGGTGGCACCCCAAGGTCGGGAGCAAGGGCCGAAGACAGACCCAGACCTCCTGGTTCTTGGCCAATGTCCTCTCCACTATGCCCATTGCCCCACTGCATTCTAGCCTGTGGGTGTCTGAGGTTTGCCCTCATTCCCTCACGACAGTGTAAATTACACAAACACACACACTTCATCAGCTCCTTTGTTCCCCCTCTGAGTGCCTTGCACATAGTTGGTGTTTAATACATGCCTGTAGGCTAGATGCTTGAGTGACGTGCACCAGTTCCTTAATGTGCTCTGTCATTTAATGTAGACCACTTTAAAGCGGCCCTTGTACGTTCATATCCACTTTAGAACCACTTGCTTTATTCAATTAGCTAATCATTAGCTTCTAGAAAAATGGTTCTCAGTTGACAAGGTAGGTTACCATCAGTGGTGAGAAACAGTGCCCTTAATGTATAACTAATAAGCTTGCGGACAGTTGACTTCTTATCGAAGCAGAGCAAATCCAAACTTCGCACCGAACAGCCAACACTTCCCCCTCAAGTGCCTTCTTAACTAGGGAGGGAAAGGGGTCTGGTCTACAGCCAGGCCAGGAACACAGGCCTAAGTCCAGGGTGCAGGCAGGAAGGCACTGAGAGCCCTAATTCCAGAGAGAGACGGAGGAAAAAAAGGGAAGGGAGAGGGGCCACGGAGAGGGGGGGAGGTGGGGGAGAGAACAGGAGAGAAAGGGAGAGGACTGGGAAATCGGGAGCTGGGTGGAGGCCGCTGGCGTGATCAGCTGGTTGGTTAGAAGGGCAGTTGCCTAACAAAGTCCCAGCCGGGCAGTGGAGGAGGCTGCAGGTAGCAGATCATGGCAGAAGCCACCTCCCACTTCAGGACTCAACCAAAAGACAAGTGAGACTATTCCCGTGGGTAGGGAGACCTGCATCCTGGTCCTGAATCAAAGCACCTGTTCCATCCCAGGGTCACCTCACCTTGTTTGGGCCTCTGTTCTTTTGTCCATAATATGACACTCCTGCCTCCTAACCTCACAGAACTGTGCAAAGATCCAGCGAAATGGCACACACCAGCTCTTCGCAGACTCCACTCTTGGAATATCATGCTAATAAAATCTTCCCGTCTGCAAAAATACATCTTTAAGACAGCGTTTCAGGGGCACCTGGGTGGCTCAGTCAGTTGAGCGTCCGACTTCGGCTCAGGTCATGGTCTCGCAGCTTGTGAGTTCAAGCCCCACATCGGGCTCTGTGCTGACAGCTCGGGGCCTGGAGCCTGCTTCGGATTCTGTGTCTCCCTCTCTCTCTCTGCCCCTCCCCTGCTCACACCCTATCTCTCTCTCTCTCCCTCTCAAAATAAATAAAAACATTAAATACATTAAAAAAAAATTTAAGGGGCGCCTGGGTGGCGCAGTCGGTTAAGCGTCCGACTTCAGCCAGGTCACGATCTCGCGGTCCGTGAGTTCGAGCCCCGCGTCGGGCTCTGGGGTGATGGCTCAGAGCCTGGAGCCTGTTTCCGATTCTGTGTCTCCCTCTCTCTCTGCCCCTCGCCCGTTCATGCTCTGTCTCTCTCTGTCCCAAAAATAAATAAATGTTGAAAAAAAAAATTTTTTTTTTTAAAATTTAAGACAGCTTTTCAGAAGGAAGCGGCTACCCTTCTCAGTTTGGCTTCTACCTCTCTATCCCACAGCAATGGCCAGAAGCACCTGCACTTCTGAACGGGACCCGGGGGAGTCCAGAAATAACGACATAGACTGCCAACGCTTACCACCTACAAGCTTCACAGACTCAACACTGCTCCACAGACCAGCAATGTTTCGGGCCCTGCTCGGATCTTCAGCAGGCTCTGCCCACCTCGGGCTCCAGCAAACAAGCTTGGACCTTTCTTGTGGCTGGGGAAGGGCGCACCATCCTCTGAGTGAAATAAACCCTGAGCAAAGAGTGGGGGCTCTCAGAGCCGGCCTCCTCTGGATGTCTCACCTAGACGTGCCTCGGTAGCAATCCTAAGGAAGCAGGTATCTCTGAGAAATGTTTCAATCACCTGAAGGAACAAGAAGGTGGAATCTGGAGCAGAGAGGGAAAAGAGAGTCACGTGAACACCACCGCATGTTACCCTTAGGGGAGACCAGAGAAGACCTGCCTTTAGAAAGAGAAGGGTGGTGAGAACCGCTGGTCTGTAACATGCCCCTCCGTCACCACACACCGATAAATAAATAAGGCCCATCCAGCCCCAAGGTCTGTACAAAGTTCTGTTTTGGAGCCTAACCTTTTAAACACACATACACTTAACTCCTTAAGGGGAAACAATAAAAAACTGCAAATTTATACTAACAATAATGATATGACAACACAGCCCTTTGACTGAGGTCTTCTTATATGCCAGGAAACATTTTCCCACACGTAAGGAATCCTAATAACACTCCAGGGAGATAAGGGATTTTCTTATCTCCATTTTACAATCAGGAAGTTGATGCCCAAACATAGGAAGTGAATTGCCCAAGACCAGACACCTAGCCTGGCCCCCCCCCCCCCAGGGTATTTTCTCCAGTCCCACCTGACTGGTCCACAACAAGCCTGTCCCCTCTCTCCTTTTACCAAAGAGGACTTTGCTTAATTGCAGACTGAAGAAACCCTCCAAGGCAAACAGGAAATGCCCCCGTGGATCACTGAATGTCACTCTTTGGACTGTGGTCTGATAAACAGCCTTTGGTTTAGGAACCACTTCACCTCTACCGGAGACACTCACCCTCTGGAGTTGGGTGGGCTGGGCGTCATGAGGGGAACATACTAGCAGGATGAAGACTCGGCCCGAATGATTCAAAATTACAAAGCACCAGCCACAAGCCCACAGCCACGCGGAGCCAAGGCAGGCAGCGGGGACAGCTCTAAGGTGCAGGCACTTCATAAAACCGGATGGGAAGTCCAGGGGTGGGTAACAAGTGGATGTAGGAGAGAAAAATGTGTGTGAGGAAGGAGGGACGATCCAGGTCATCTGGACATTTGTTCATTAGCTGAAGACAAACCAGGTGGCAGGGGTCACATGTCGCACGGGATACAAAGACAACGTATGCCACGCCGACCCTCGAGAACTGCTCCTACCTGCCATTCAACAGGCTGTAAATTAACGAGAGTTTCCTTGACCCACTAAGACTAGGGAGTTGGGAGAGGAGACTGAACACCTGCTTTGTTTAAAAATGTGTTTTCCCCAGGGCGCCTGGGTGGCTCAGTTGGTTACGTGTCCGACCTGAGCGACTTCGGCTCAGGTCGTGATCTCGCGGTCCGTGAGTTCGAGCCCGCGTCAGGCTCTGTGCTGATGGCTCAGAGCCTGGAGCCTGTTTCAGATTCTGTGTCTCCCTCTCTCTCTGACCACCCCCCCCCACCGTTCGTGCTGTGTCTCTCTCTGTCTCAAAAATAAATAAACGTGAAAAAAATTTTGTAAAAAGTAACGTGTTTTCCCATGTTTGTCTTGAATAAGAACAGCCAATATTTATTGTGAGCTGGCTATAACGCAGCTCCAAAGACCTCATATAGGGATATACTATAATTAGCCCCATTTTACAGATGGTGAAACAAAGGCACCATACTTCAATGGCTAGTACAGCAATACAGGGCCCTAGAAGTAGGATGTGACAGGGCCAAGCCCTGCTCTATACCCTCCACAAAAATCCCTCTCATTTCACATTTGTTTCCTCATTAAACCCTCACAACAGCCCTTTAAATTGAACGTATCATCTCCATTTAGTCATCCACACACGTACAGTATGACATTCACCAAATCTTAAGGCATTTAAGACAATACTGAAAAGAACACACATCAAACCCTTAACGATGGTCTCCTCCAGTAGTCGATTATAGGCAACGTTTTGGGTTTTTGTTTTGTTTCGTTTTGTTTTGTTTTTAAACATGTTCCTGTACTTGCCATAATTTCCACACGGGGCATGGCTTCCTTTTACAATTAAAAAGTGTCTCCTAGGACATTTGGGCATGAATAACAGCCAAAATAAAACCATTCAGAGTGGCTCTCACACAGAGCAGACAGACCCCGGCTGCCTGACACACTGACTATGGATGACAGTGCGTCTCTAACACAAAGAGATACGGCGTGTTACCTGAATAAATAATAGACGACAAGCTCTACACAGAGTTCCTAAAGCAAAGCATGTCAGCTGACTTGGCTGAAGCCAGTACAACATAAATTTTCGTAATACGACACATCAGGATGGAACCTGCATTTTTGCTCAGATCGCCCAAAGCAAAGCCAAGCACATGCGATTGGTACAGAAGCCACATGTTTAGAAGCCACATGTGACTCCCGCCCTTGTGCACAGATGGGCCTATCACGGGCATCTAATTCATCCAACCTGCAGGACACAAGAGACTTAAGGAGAAGACACTCAAATAACATGCAGAGAGAGAAGCCTTCAGGACCAGGAACGCTGGAATCCCAGCAGTGACGACCGCTACCTACAGAGGGCCTCTTGGGGGGCCAAGAACAAAGGTGGGCATTCTTCACACATCACGCTGCCCAGGTCTGTAGGATAAGCCTATGGCACCAAGCCAGAGACATTTGGGGCCATTTGCCAAGCTGCCATGCTCCCTTCATCTGTGAACATATGGAGTCACTAAACTGTCACTAGGAGAGCCCGGTACAGCTCGGCTTAGGCCAGGGCCATTCCATTCCCACAGATAATTTATGTCAGTTATTATAAGGCTTCAAGATGAAGCATGGGATGTTCTTCGGTCTTTCAATCTGACATGTCATGAGAATTTCTGCGTGCTTGCTACTCTGTGGTATGTCCGTTAAAAGGCCACCTCTCGTCGCCCCAGATGAGAAAGAAAATGCTTGCCAGTCATCTTGGGACTCCAAGAGGGAGGCAGGTCCCCCAGGAAAGGGAAGTGCCCGAGCTGTGTGCATAACATGGGACCCCGGCAAGCCCTTTTTATCCCACTCTCCCGCCTAGGACCTGTGCCTGGGACTGGCGGCAGACAGGCTCAAATCAGATCTTTAAAATCATTCAAAGTTGAAGAGAGAGATCACCAAGAAAGGACTGGGAAGCCAAGGAAAAGCTGGGGTTACTTAGAAACACAAGTAGGAAATGTGGGGACCTTCTGACGGATGTCACACACTGACCTATCATAAGAACCTATTTACTAATGAGGAAGGGGAAGCAAAGAGAAGGTTTCCTCTACCCTTGCGCCAAACTCTCTCCCAAATCAAATCATCTCATTAAATCTTCATGTTGACTCCTTTGGCGGGTACCCCAATTTCAGAGATAAGAGATCAGTTTGTAAGTGGCAGAGGCAGAATTTGAATAGAGGGGCGGTTGACTCAAAACCGAAGCTCACAGCCATCCTTTCTGGGTCTTAGCCTCGACTCACCTCAGATTTGCTGTGGGACACTGGGCAAGTCACGTGCTTTCTCGGAGTCTTAGGCCCCTGCCTGTAAAACAAGGGGCACATACTGGGCTCTTTGCTCAGGCCCCTCTAACCGTGACAGTTTATGGTTTTATCTACCAGGTTTTTGGATTTCACAGATCAATGCAGTTTCAAACATTACACACCCAAAACATTAAGGGTCAACAAAGGGTTACAACTTTTTACTTTTCCAAATAAAGGGTACTTACTACCTACTATCATTCTTGTTACACAAAAGGAAACACTTTCCCCATAAAAAGACAGGAGGGGCGCCTGGGTGGCGCAGTCGGTTAAGCGTCCGACTTCAGCCAGGTCACGATCTCGCGGTCCGGGAGTTCGAGCCCCGCTTCAGGCTCTGGGCTGATGGCTCAGAGGCTGGAGCCTGTTTCCGATTCTGTGTCTCCCTCTCTCTCTGCCCCTCCCCCGTTCATGCTCTGTCTCTCTCTGTCCCAAAAATAAATAAACGTTGAAAAAAAAAAATTAAAAAAAAAAAAAAAGACAGGAAGGATATATTCCTATGAAACGATGGTCCTTTGAACTGAATTAGTGTCATGAGAATCTCAGGGGGTTATCCTTATTTTTCTCTTTTTATTTTTAAGTTTGTTTTTTCAGAGAGAGAGAGAGAGAGAGCACAAGTGGAGGAGGGGGAGAGAGTTTCTCTTTTTAACATGGACAGTTAGGAACTTTTCACAAGCTCTGCACCCGTCTGTGGGCCAATGTTTGGGAACTTAAGTCCTATGCATTTCTAACCACATTCATCACAGGACAGAAAATTCATCACTTTGCCTGGCACACTAGAATTCAACGCATTTTAGTTGCAGAATAAACTGGCAGAATGGGATGTACAAATCAATTATCAAAATTGCTAAGGGGGCGCCTGGTTGGCTCAGTCGGTTGAGCACTCAACTTCAGCTCAGCTAGTGATCTCATGGTTTGTGGGTTCGAGCCCCGTGTCGGGCTCTGTGCTGACAGTTCAGAGCCTGGAGCCTGCTTCAGATTCTGTGTCTCCCTCTCTCTCTGCCCCTCCCCCACTCGCGCTCTGTCTCTCTCAAAAAATAAACATTAAAAAAAAAAAAAACTTTTTTAGTTGTTAAAGAGAAACAGCACTGACCATGATAATAATGTATGACTTTAATTTTATTACTGCTCTTGCTCTGCAGGCAACAAGGTAATCAGTGCTTGGGGTGCACTGGTTCATGTAATTCTCCATACCCAACTTCTGCCCCTTTTCTATAAGGTGTATAATTCTCTGGGGGCATCATGATAGGGAAATATTTTCAGACTGGAGGGGGAAAAAACCAGATTTCAATGTATTTCATGGCTCAACATGGGGAAATACAGAGTCTTTTTCTGAAAGCGTTGTTGCACTGAGAAGACAGCAGGAAGTCATACGGGAGCAATGAAAACAAACACACACGCACAGTGTCTTCCTGCAGAGTCACTGGCTGGTCAGGAAGGACAGGTGGCCCCAGGCCACTGACCTCAGTTGCTCAATAAATCCCAGGAAAGGCCCCATGTGAGGTCAGTGCCGTCATCACAGACCATGAGGTAAGGCTAGAGGCTGGAGACAGTCTGGGACCCAGACCCAAGATAACTGAACCTCCACCAATGTCACTTGCCTTGGGTCCAAGCCTCAGCTTGCCACCTGTAAGACGCAGTAGTCCCCGCTCCCTCACAGGCTGACCCCGCCCAGCTTCAAGCCCCATCACTTCCCTGGAACCCATCACTGTGTCGCGTCTCACCCACCTCTTTCAGAAGGGGGAACAGAGTTGACACGCGGAGAAGGGTTCAAAAATTAAACATAAATATGTCAGGAAGACATATTTCAGACCCAGTCCCCAGGCCCAATTCTTTTTTATTTTATTTTTTTTCAGTTTACCTATTTAGACAGAGAGAGAGAGAGAGAGAGAGAGAGAGAGAGAGAGAGAGCGCACATGAGCAGGGGAGGGGCAGAGAGAGAGGTTGAGAGAGAGAATCCCAAGCAGGCTCCGCACAGTCAGCACAGAGGCCGATGCGGGGCTCAAGCTCACAAACCGTGAGATCACGACCTGAGCTGAAACTAAGAGTAGGATCTTTGACTGACTGAGGCACCCTCAGGTGGGGTGGGGACTGAGCATCCCTCCCAAGCCCAATTTTAAGAAATGAGAAGAGCAAGGCCCAGGGGATACAACGCGCCCAGAGCCATGCAACTAGAAGGCAAGCACGTCATTCTGACAGGCAGCTCCTGACACAGGGATGCTCTGTAAACAGCAGACACCTGCCTGAAAAGGAATCCTGGTGTGAGCTGCAGGGTCGACACAGCCCCTTCTATGGCCTGCGGGGCTCCGGCCTAAACCGGGCCTCCTAAACCATTTGGGCTCAAGACTCCTGACGGTCTTAAAACTTACTGAGGACCCCAAAGAACTTTTGTTCATAATAAACCCATTATCTGTTAACAAAACAACATTTATGGAACATATCTGGAAAGGAACTGGTGAGAGGAGTGGCATCATTTGAGATTTTTGCCAAGCTCTTTAACGTCTGGCCGAGTAAGACACAGCTAATTTCTCACTGTGCTTCCTCATTCGCTCTACGATAAGATGGTCTCGGGGCCTGCAGTCTTTGAAGAAATCCTGGCCTCGCACACACGTGTGGTCGGAAAAGGGAATATTTTCATAGACTTTTCAGTAATCTGTCTAGTTTTCTTTGACACCACACCAAAACTGGACAAATGGTAGGTCGTCTTTTGAAAAGCTGGCTGCACTGTAGAATCTGAAACTGCGTCCGTGATTTTTCACGTTCTGTCGTGTGAAAAGCTAGGGGCCTTTCCATCCATCGCACTTGGAACAGTTCTTTTTCCCCCTGCATGGCTCTGTGCCACCCATCATGCATTGCTTCCTTGGAAAATACTGGTTCACTAGGACTTGCACTCATGAGAGAATGAAAAGGAAAAGACAGATAACAGTCTCATATTATTAGGACAGTAGTTCTGACCGCACAGACCCCTGGAAGGGTCTCAGGAACCCCCAGAGGTCCTAGGAACACTCTTTGAGAAACACCGGCTGAGACTAAAGTCAAAGAAGTTCACATCTGCTGAACGTGAGGATTCATTCACTCATTTATTCACCCAGATATTTACTGGGCGCCCACTATGTGCCAGAAACTGCTCCAGGTGCTGGGAATTTCACAGTGCACAAAACAGAGCCCTGCCCTCGTGTGGCTCACATTCTCTTGGGGGCGGGAGGCCACGGCCACACTCACGCACACACACACACACACACACACACACACACACACACACACAAGTAAACCTAAACGTACACTAGAATGTCAGGGCCTGCCAAGCACTAGGGGAAAGACGAAGCCCTGTGCAGACATGTGCACAGGGGCATGTGGTTTCCCTGGCAAGCCTAATTCAGCCAGCCTGGGAGTCACTAATTTAAGGGTTTCACAATAAAATAAGGGGTGTTTTCTTAATACCAAAATACTTGCGGACACGGGCAGGGGCGGGGGAGGGGTGACCTGCCGTAGAAGAGTCGAGAGCTCACCACTGAGGCTAGATTCCTTTCACCCAGAGGCTTCCACCCCTCCCTGTTTACACGCACGATCACTTCGGCAGCCCCCTCCCCCTGCAACTACGGCACATTCCCATACACTGTCTTGCATGAGCCTCACGCGGGTCCTTGAGAGGTGGCCTGGGTGGGTATCAGCCGTCTCTTTGACGGATGAGGACACGGAGCCTGGGAGAGGTTAATAAGCGACGTGCCGAGGAAGTGATAACTCACAACTTGAACCCCAGTCCCCTGACTCCTTAGTATGGTTCGTTCCATCATAAAGATTTGTGCCATTTCCTTCACCTCTGATAGTCCTACATGGAAGGAAGAGGAAAGAGGTAAAATGGTGAAAACAGAGGTATGAGCTTGGCTTCTTCCTTCAAAAACGTCCTGCTCATCATGTCCCCCTTCTGAAACAGCCCATCGTTGAAGAAGTCAAGAGAGATATGGGGCCTGATGCCTAGTAGGCACCAAGTGTTTGTGGCTATTAGCTCTATAAATATTTATGGAGGCTTACTGTGTGCCAAGCCCAGGGCTCAGCGGCGGGGACCCAGAGATGAAGAAGAAAGAAAGACCATGTCCCTGCCTTCTGCCTCCGGGAGCTGATACTCCAGTGGTCTGTCATCACAGAAAACCAGGAGACCTGACACCATTCGACTCTCGTACCCTAAAAGAGTTAACACCAAAATTCGAGCTTCCTGCGCCTCCATCAGTAGCTTCAGACCCACAACAGAGTCCCTGTGTTCAATCCTGGCCTCGAAACACCCTTTCAGGAGAAGAAACAAGCTTTATTACTCTGCCCCATCACCCCCCACCTCATTCTACAGATGGAAAAGCCAGCCTAAGGCCCCAGAGCCACTCCCTCTGAATCTTACAATGAGTCAGAGGTGTGACAGGGGCAAAGCCAGCTCTCTTGTCTTCCAGAGAAAGCCCTGGCCGAAGCCCAGCCCCGTTCTCTCTTTTTAACATCCCAGGAGGCCTCCTTGAACAACGGCCATGTATTTGTGGCGGCCAAGCAACACACACCCCAGCCGGGGAAGTGACTATTTCAAGAGGAAAGGGGCATATATAGCAATGGCCCTTGGTGGCCACCCAAAGTACAGCCAGCCCTCCGACGTCGGCCAACCCCAAACCCCCATCGTGCTTCCTCTCCTCCTGGTTTGCCTTGCCAACACAGTTCCCACCAAGGTTTAAAAAAGAAGTAGAAGTTCCCTTCTGCCTGACTGGCCGGCACATTCCACTGACTCAGACTGTTCTGGACGCCACGGAGAAGACACTGTTCATTTTCCCTGGGCTGAGAACTGGCCCACATCCGGACCTGTCACCAGCAGGAGGGGGCACTTGGCGTCTCAGCACAAGCAGATGAATGGAGTGCTATTTTTAAGGTCTGGTTCCTGTCTCTAGTCCAGAAAGCTTGGCACCTGTGCCAGAGTTGCTCCAAGTGTGGCTTGTAGACCACCTGCATCACAAACACCTGGGTGCCGGAGGGAACTTCAGAATCTGGGGTCCTCTCGCAAACCTAGGGGTAATCGCCAAGGGGTAGAACTCGGGAGTTTGAATCTTTAACTAGTGCCTCCAGTGATTCATTTGCAAAGTAAAGTCAGAGCACCACTGACAGTTGAGTTTGCATTCATTCATTTATTCATTCATTCACTCAGCACTTGTCAAGTGCCCCAAGATGCTGAGCACTGTGCTCGTGGACGGCGGGACGAAGATAAATACACACGCTCTTAGCCTGAGAGTCCCCGGAAGACACAGTACACTGTGAGTGCTAAAAGACAGAGCATGGGGCACTGTGGGAGCCCCAAAGTGGGAGAAATCAACCTGCCTGAGGGGTCAGGGGCGGCTTCGCAGACAAGGGGATCTTGGAGCTGAGGCCAGGAGGGTGGGAAGGGGGACGCCATGCAACAATCATTCCCTACCCTGGCTGGCTTTGGCATTCCCCTTGGCTTGGCCAAAACCAAGATGGTATATCCTGCGTGTCCTCACCTAACCCGGTACCCTCCTGACATCTCACAAGTACTCGGTACACATTTAGTGGATGAACAGAAACAGACAATGGAGCAGACGCTCTGGGAACAGGAGCTAGGAAGCAGCTCAGATGTATGCTATACGTACACCTATTGCTTAAGAACACAGGGCCTGGAGTGAGGCTGACAAAGGTCTAATTGCCATTTGCCATTATTGGGTCATGGGCAAATCAGCCTTTCCAAGCCTCACCTTCCCGATCTATAAAATAGGGACAGTAGCTACTTCCCAACGTCGTCAGGAAGGCTAAAGATGCATATAAAGCTCTGGCACGTGACACACGTTCAAAAAAGTTAGGAATTGCTCAGCAATAATCCTAAAAGGCCTGAAATTAAACCCCACTTCCATCAGCAACCAGCTCTGGTAAATCCATGCATCTGGGGCCTCAGGTTTCTCACCGATAAAACAAGAGGCTTAGACCAGACCCTCCCAAAGTTTCCTCTGACAACAA
Source organism: Felis catus (assembly GCF_018350175.1). Classification (NCBI taxonomy): domain Eukaryota; kingdom Metazoa; phylum Chordata; class Mammalia; order Carnivora; family Felidae; genus Felis; species Felis catus. Next base: position 99,885,890 of record NC_058377.1, on the reverse strand, counting down.
ACATTTTTCCAGAAGTGGTAATGGTCGGTCAGTCCCCAGGATCTGTCCTGGACCGATGGGCATGTTGTCTCTGACTCATGGCGCCTGAGATGCCCATCTGGCATTCCTAAGGCTGGGTGAAAGTCATGCCTTTTCCCTCACTGGGGACATGCCTCAGGCTATTTTGTTTTCGCTTGGACCTCCCTCTCACCCCACGCTCCTTCTTTGTATCTGTTCATCCTCAAAGAGCTCCGTGGGTGACACTTGCCCCCAGGCAGACACAGGACAGCAGGGAAGTTGGCCTACCAGCCTTCTCCTCACTTAGGCTAAAGGGAGTCATCAGCTTCCTCTCTGGGCCCCAAAGGCAGGGAAACGATGTGTCAACACCAGCCACAAAGAGCTCCCAACTGCTCAGGTCACGCACAAACACACCCTTGGGAAGCTGCAGGGGGTAGAAGGCGGCCTCCTTGAAAGCCCCTCCACCACTCCTGTCCTCTCTGTAGAACACAGTCGCCCCCAAAAGCTCTCAGTCAGTCAGATGTGGACCCTTTGGCCTCACCCCCACCTTGTCCCGCCCCTAGGAGCCGGCAAGCTGTCCCTGGCCAAGGCACGAGGAGCCCACATTGGACTTGGAGCCACCCAGATGGGCCCAGGACGTGTGCATCATGAAAGCACAACCCTTTTGCCCTTCCACACCCCGCTGCCCTAACGATGCCCCATCTAGAGCACCACCCCCAAGACATGGAATTACACAGAAGAAGGGAAGAGCAATGACTTGGAAAAACTCTCCTCCACTGCTTCTTCCTCTGAACTGTCCCTTGACCCTGCCTGTCCCTTCCTCCCCATTCACATCCTTACTCACCCTGGTTGGCCCAACCCCAGGGTCAGCAACCTTACTCTGTAAAGGGCCAGAGAGTAAATACTTTCACCTCTGCAGGCCACACAGTCTCTGTTGCAACTCCTCAAGGCTGATGAGAGTGTGTGAAAGCAGCCACGGACAATATGTAAATGAATAAGCATGGCTGTGTTCCAACAAAACCTTATTCATGGACACTGACATCTGAATCGCATATAATTTCCACACGTCACAACATATTTTCTTAGCTCTCTGACTGTACAGAAACAGGTGGCAGAACATAGTCGGGTGACGCCAGGTTCTGCACCCTTGTTGCCTCATTCCCAGACCTCAGCAATCTTCTCCTACCTGGCCTTCCTGGCCCCCCCTTACTACCCCTTAAATCCGTCTTGCTCACTACTACCCAGGCAGAGCTTCCTAAGAATTCTGCTTTAATCATCTCATTCCCCCTGGTAAAAATGGCCGAACATCTTGGCTGCCATTTGAGGCCTGTCTCCATTGGACTCAAAGATGTTTTCCCACCCTTGTCTCTTCACAGCCTGAACTGCCTCAGCCCATCCCCTTACATTTTGCGAACAAACTGTATCAAATCTCTACAGATTTGAGTCAGATCTCTCCCGGATAACCTAACCTCCACCTAGTTTCAATTCCTACAGCACTTGTTTATTCCATTCATTGAACCCTCAAAAGACTTGCAATTTGCAAAGAGAGAAGTGTAAATAGATAATTACCGAAGAATAAAATAAACGTCCTAATTGATGTTCCCAGGTCATATTTGAGAACAAAGCAGCCAGCTGAGGGGAAATTGGGGGAAGGTTCTATAAAGGATTAACCCTTAAACCAGGAGAGTGAGGATTCATCAGGCCAATAAGACATAAGGGTTTGGGAGCACGCTGGAAAGATTCGCACAAAGTCTTGGGCTGGAGCAGAGGGGGTATGACTAGTCGGGTGGCAGAAGTGAAATCATGAAGAGCTTGGCTCAGGAGCCTGCGCACTAAGGCTGTCAGGGAGGTTTGGCAAGGTGCTGAAACACAGTAGGCCTTCAGTAAATATATCTGGGGACTACCATAGAAAGCAGGAGGGTTCCACTTCCCATTCCTGGAAGAGTCCCTCACTCCAAGCCTCAAAAAGTCAACAAACAAGAGCATCAAAGTGTCCATGGCGGGACATCACTGCTCTGTAATCTCTGCCCTCTCCTTCGGCCCACACGCACGGCTCAAAGGAGAGCTGAGTGTGAGGTCTCGCTAGGCCCAAACCCTGTTTTCGGCTACGTAACCTGCAACTGTCCTGGAGCCATCTTGGAAAACGTTGCACAGGAGTTAAGACTATATTTCCGTCCCAAGCCCTTGTAACTAGGACAAAACGGCAAAAGTAACTTTTTTGAGAAAAAAGACTTACTCATTTCCACCAATTAGAAAATCACTTTTTTTTTTCTTTTAAGAGATCTCAACTTTTTTTGGACTCACGCTGGCTTATGTTTGATTTTTTTTTTTTTTAAGAAGCAGATGTTTCTGTAACCCTCCCCCCTTTCCCCTTTAAAAGGATTATAAAAATAGAAGTCCCAAAAAACTTTTAAATGCAACCAACACAAGGTCTTCCATTGACGCCAACTCCTATAGGCTTCTGCGGCGAGCAATTCTCGGCCAAAGGGGCTTTGAAGTCAACTCTTTGAAGTGAGCTTGGCTCTTTCTCAGTACTAAAGGAAGTAAAAATGGAAGCTAAAAGATAGGGAGAAGACAGAAATACAAGGATGAAAAAGGGGAAGTAGGCCCTTTGAACACAAGAGCTCTCCAATACTATCCCCTAACCAGAAAGACTCCAGAACCACTTGAATCTACGGAGATCAGCAAAACACCCATTTCTGTGAATGCACTGTGCTAGGCACTCTTTGAGAAACAAAGAAAAGATACAGTCTTCCTCCATAAGATTATAATTTATTAAAACAAGACATGATAAAAAAAAAATACTCTAACGCAAGAGCAAATGTAAAAACCATTAGGGAAAGAAAAAGTAAGACACCAATGCTGGGCGAGAACCTAAGTCCAGGCCCTGTGTGAAGCACTCCGGCTGTCCTGTTTCATGGAATTTGGGTGTTTTAAGGCTGTAAGCACGTGAACTGACCCACCCGAGATCATTACTCAGGGAAACTCACGGGTCGAAATTTGAATCCAGGTCAAGCCACCATGCTCTTCCCACAGAGTAGTCCCAAGAAGAGAAAAAGCATGCCTGCTTGGGATTGAGGAAAGACCATGAAAGGTTTCAGGAACAAACCAGATGACCAAGACTTTAGTAGATACAGCTGGGAAGAAAGAGTATTCCATGCAGACGGCCCCAACCCCCGGCACTCGCAGAGGAAACGGTAGGCTGGAAAACAGTAAGTAGAACACGACCTATGTGTAGAGGAGTGAGGCTGGGAAAGGAGCCACAGTAAGGAACTTGGAGGCCAAAGTAAAACGTACAGAAAGCAGCAGCCACCAAGGGCTTCGGAGCAGGTAAGGGACATCACCATACATCAAAATATTCGAGTATTCTGGAAAAGGCTTAAGGGGCTAAAAGACAGCTGCGAGTTCTAAACAAGGACCAGAGAATCTTGGAGATTCAAGAAGTCGCCAGTATCCTTTTTTTTGTTCTCCTCCTTAAGCTAACACCTCATCTGATATGATATGCTCTCACAAACTTCCCTATCAGCAAAGAAAATCCAGTCTGATAGCAATCCCTGAGCAATCCCTCGCTGAGAGCACTGACTCCTAGGCCTAATATGGTGACATTCCACAGACTCGTCAATTATTTTGGCAAGTGCTTTAGAATTCTCAAAAATACCTAAAAACTACTACACCACAGTGCACTTCAAAGAACATCAAACAAGAGGGTCAAAAAACCTTTGAAGCACTAACCTAAGACCTAAGGTTCAAAGCCTCCAGGATGGGGACGTTCATACCAAACATGGTTTTGCCCGAACTGCATTGGTACAATGACAGATTCTTTTCACATTACCTTGACTAACACCCTAGTAAGTTACAAGGAGAAAGGGTCTAATTATTCCATTCGATGCATGAGGAGACTAAGGTTCAGAAAAGTTAGCACACTTTGCTCAAATTCAGAGACCCTACAACAATTAAAGGATGCCAGCTTACCCAATGCATTGTTGCCTAGACTCTAAACACTGTATATTAATTTGGGCCCATGCTGGATAATTACAAATCCAAACATGATATGAGTAATTCTAATTGAGTAAAAGGCTCTAGGGCATCTGGGTAGCTCAGTCGGTTACGGATCAGGCTTTGGCTCAAGTCATGGTCTGGCAGTTCGTGAGTTCGAGCCCCACACGGGGCGCTCTCTACTGTCAGTGAGGAGCCTGCTTCACATCTTCCCTCTCTCTCTGCCCCACTCCTGCTCTCGCAGGCATGCACACGTGCTCTCTCTCTCTCAAAAATAAGCATTAAAAAAAAACTGTTAATTAAAAAAAAGGCTCTAAATATACTTCTGCACAAATTAGTCCCACGTTCCAACATGTTAGCTGAAATCGTTACCACTACTAATATAAACTGATAACACAGAACACATGAAGATACTTCAAGTTCTCAAATTTAAAGTACTTTAAACACTTTTTTCCCTAGTTTTTAAAATTTGGATAACATTTCACTCTATAGTTTAAAAAAAATTTAATATGCTGTTAAGTATCATTTTGCTGTGTAAAACATACATAAAATGCTGCAAGTGTCTTAACTATAATGTCCTAATGACTTATAAAGTGAACAGGTCAACTAAAAATACGAGGAAAACCTTTTAGACACATTCAGCTACGTAGGTTTAGGTTATAGCACATGCACATAAAATTTTTTTTCAAGTAACTTTAATCATCACCCCAAAAAAAGCAGAAGAGAGAAACTGAACTCGAAAGTGAAAAGATGTAAAACATCTTTTTTTTTTTTTTTTGAGAGGAAAAACTGATAAAGGGAATTGGGAAGGGGTCCTTTCGCTATGAGGCCCAAAGTCCTAATCTGTCCATTTTCAAGTCACAGTTGACTATTTCCTATCGAACAAGCCATAATCAGAGAATATGACCCACGAGCCGCAAAGTGACTTGCCAGCAGCAACAGTGGTCTGTGTACTATAAACACTTTGTGAAGCGCTTTCCAGACAGGCTATCGCTCCATCTTACAGATGAGAAAACAGAGGTGAGTGGCTCATGAGAAAAACAGCAAGAGATGGGGAAACGGGAGGGAGGTCATATGGCCCAAGATCGCAGGAGGAAATACGACCTCGTGTGGGATGCCCACTTTAGGACAGATACTGTCAGTAAGGAAGGACTAGGGCAGGACTGACCGAAGCACGCGGGGAATGGTGGAGATGGCTGGGGATATTTAACCTGCAGAAGAAAATACCAGAGAGAACGAGAAAGACGCATGCAGGTTCCCAGCGTGTGACTCCAGGAGGACCAAACAGAATGTGCAGGCAAAAGGAGACACCCCCCGCCGGCTGTAAGGGCCCTGATCAGCAGCACACATCAACAAAACACTGGCATCTGCGAACAGATCCATCCCTGAAATTACTTGGGCGTTCAGGTAGCACCACCACTGTGTTGGCCACAGTCACAAACCACCCACATTTTATCAGTTTAATATTTTTCTTACACATTTCACTGAAATGAATTTAGCTTCACCCTATGTGATACGATCCAAAAAACCATGAGGTTCGCTGCTCTATGGTTTTTCCCTAATACATATTAAGACAAGTGACTATAAAAATGCATACTCGGGGCGCCTGGGTGGCTCAGTCGGTTGAGCATCCGACTTCGGCTCAGGTCATGATCTCACGGTGCGTGAGTTCGGGCCCCGCGTCGGGCTCTGTGCTGACAGCTCGGAGCCTGGAGCCTGCTTCGGGTTCTGTGTCTCCCTCTCTCTCTGCCCCTCCCCCACTTGTGCTCTGTCTCTCTCTGCCTCTCAAAAATAAAGAAAACTAATTTTTAAAAAAGTTTTTTAATAAATAAATAAATACTCATCAGGGTTGCATCTATAATCATCTCACACACCAGGAGTCACAGGACACCATGTTTAGAAGGCCAGATCAGAAAAAGTCACATAAAACATTTGGCTGTTGAATTAGACCCCTCTAGGTTAAAACTGCCAACCTTCTCTGTGTGTTTCCTCACCTGCAAATGGGTATGATATAGCGTTCTCTATTCGGGTGGTTGTCAGGATTATTTTTAAAAGTCACCCCAGTACTAAGCACAGTGCCAAGGACCTAGTGGTTTGATGCTTCACTGCCACCTCCGCTGGTATTTCTCACACTGTTTTGTACAAAGAGCTCAATTGAGCTCTAGCCCTCGTTATTATGACCTGGTACATCCATACAGAACCTTGTAGAAGACTCTCCATACTGGAAGAAAGGTGAATGGCAAATTCTCTAACTGTTCTATTAATTTGTCTGCAGTGCTAGTGAACTAAGAATTATGAAATCTCAGGGAAACCAAGCCCCCCTACCCTCCCCCGAAAACAGGTAATAATACACATTATTGCTATGGCAATTAGCACAATCACGTGACATTCAGACCAGCTATCCTATGACACTAACTCATCAAATTTCCCTCTGCGGTTGAAAACGTCAAAGCCACTTTTAATTGAAAAATATAAAAATAGTCTGCTCCTCCAAACAATAACAACGAATGAGATTTGCTGCTATTGGTGAATTGCCAGGGGGTAAATAATGAGGTATACATCAAGAAATTTTCCACAAAGAGTAACACATAAAAACAAAAACTCTGAGCAATGACATATTCCTGTTTAAAATCAGATTACCAGCAGTGGCAAAATCAAAACGGCGTGGAGGTCCCATCATATAAGCTTCTTACTTGAGTGAATTAAACTCTACCTGCCAAAGGGAGGGAAGAAGTGAGAGAAAAATAATTTAAATAGCGCCACTGCTCCACATTATGAGAGAGTGAGCCTGAGCTGGGAGACCCAAATCTGCTGTTCCCTCAGTAAGTCCCAAGTCCCATGCACCGTTTCTCACCGCCCTTCTAGTGATACATTTCAGGACGTAGACTTTCCATTCCGTGGAGCCCCTAAATATAATATTTTCCCTGATGCTCAGTAACAGACGGTACCTTTTTCAACCACGGAAGAGTAACTAGCTGAGGGAGGCTTACTGAGAAATGGAGGTATTCCCCAACGTGACAGGTAAGTACCACTTTGTGCCCCATATTTCGGGATGACTCCAGGAATAATCTCCACTCATGATTCCAACTAAACAGCATTTCTCCCACAGCACCGATTTCCCATCAAGAATCTATGCTCCAACTGACTGTGTTCCCAACTTGGCACCATTAATGGCGACCTGGGTCCAACATCAAAGTACTACACAGTCAAGTTGCATTTTCCCACCGTCCTCAGGCCATATGGCATTCCACAAAGACAAATTAACTGTCAACACACTTTTCATCACAGCCCTTTGGAATTATTCTCACCTGGTGGCACCTCTTTTGCACCTACTAAGATGACTTCCCCATTGGGCTCAAAGATCCCTTCCTCTCGAGAAAGCGTCCTGGAGTTCCCTATGGGGCAGATTGGGAATGTGAAGGAGAATAAAAATAAGAAGACAGCCAGCGGCTATCTGCTATCGGGATATGCCAGGCTGTGTGCAAAGGCAGTTTCCTTGCCTTTCCTTGCTGAATCTTCCTGGGAGAGCTCCACGGGGAGGAACTTTCATGGTCTTCATTTCACACATGAGCAAAGTGCAGAGTAGGGAGGAGAGGGACCCAGCCAGCACCCCTTGCTCAGGCAAATGGTGGAATCAGCTTCAAGGCACAACTCATCCTGGCTCTGGGCTCTCCTGCCTCAGCTCTCCCTCTCACCCCTGCACCAATGACATCGTTCTCACCTCCACTAAAGCGCAAACTCCCTGCGGACAGACCTTGTCTGTCCCACCCATCCTCAGCAACTTGACCGCTTCTCGACCTGTGCCAGCTGACTAAGAAATGCGTATGCAGTGCCTGCTGTCTGGAAGAGGCCAGCTATCCAATCAATAATCAATCAACCTGGCACTGCCTCTCCAAATGAGAAATAAATGATGGAAATCCGTATGTATCACACACCCTCTTGTCTTCTTAAACGGAGTACAGCTGACCCTTGAACAACACAGGTTTGATCAGTGCAGGTCCACTTACACAGGGGTTTATTTTTTTTCAATAAACACAGTACGGCACTGTAAATGTATCTTCTCTCCCCTGTGCTTTTTGTGGATGGGAGAGGGGCAGAGGGAGAGGGAAGAGAGAGAACCCCAAGCAGGCTCCATCTCACAACCATGAGATCATGACCTGAGCCCAAATCAAGAGTCGGGCGCTTAACAGACTGAGCCACCCAAGCACCCCTGCCCTGTGATTTTCTTGGTAACATTTTTTCTCTAGCTTACTTTGTTGTACGAAGACAATATACAATACATATAACAGACAAAATATGTCCTGATCGGCTGTTTCTGTCATCAGTAAGGCTTGCAGTCAACAGTAGGCTATTAGTAGTTCAGTTTATAGGCATGTTTTCAACTAAAAGAGGGGAGAGGGTCAGTGCCTCTATTACCCTGCCTTGTTCAAGGGTCCACTGTACTCTAAGTTTAATAATATTACCCTCACAGGGGCGCCTGGGTGGCTCGGTCGGTTAAGCGTCCAACTTCAGCTCAGGTCACGATCTCACAGTACATGAGTTCGAGCCCCACATCAGGCTCTGTGCTATCAGCTCAGAGCCTGGAGCCTGCTTCAGGTTCTGTGTCTCCCTCTCTCTCTGCCTCTTCCCTGCTTGTGCGCTCGCTCGCTCTCTCTCTCTCTCTCTTGCTCTCAAAAATAAACATTAAAAAAATTTTAATAACAATAATATTACCCTTATCATCACTGAATCTTGTGGCCATGCCCACTCATATTACTAGCAGCCACTCATATTACATACCGGGCTGAATTACATTTCCCAGGCCTTCTGCACTCTTGTTAGAAACCGGGCACCTAAGTCTCCCTGGGGGGGGGGGTGGGGGGTGGGGGGGGTACAGAGGTGTTTAAACACGTGCTTCTTCTTTTTCCAGGGTCTCTGATCTCCACCCTGACTGCCCCATTCCCTCCAACTTTCTGCTTCTCTGCTGCAGCATGGGAAGCCAGAAGAGCTATATTTACTGGACCAAAGTCTTTAAAACACGAATAAGGAGACTCTCCTCTGAGAAAAACATTGAAGCATGCTTTGCGGGACCTCTATTTTCTTGACTTGTTCAGATTTCTTTTTCCTGTGGTTTGCCTCTTGGTACAGAGCTGTGGTTTGGATAATTACTGTTTCCTGATCAGTCAAATCCAGAAAAAGAGAAAGGCTCCCTAGACTTAAGATTCCTTTGCTTTCAAACTTCCATATGAATTCAGAGTCAGAGGGCCCATCCATAGTCTGAAATTTTCTGCCCTGGACAATAGGACGCAGAGAGTGAAAGCAAATCCTATCTGCACGTCCTACCAGGGGGACCTCAGAGCAGGGATTTTCTAAGTACAGCCTGAGCCTTGCATTTGAGGAAGTCATCGGCACCATTGGCAAACGCATTGCCTTCCTTTCCTTCCCCCCATTGTTTGCAGAATGGTGTCTCCTCAGACTGGTGAGGACGGTTCCAGGCCCCAGGCTCTGTAATTACCCTGGGGGAGGGGGAGGGGCTGGTTTTATCACAGGAAAGGACTCTCCTGGACTGTTTTCCAGGAGGCCTCCTAAACCCCTTCTCTCTCTGGAAGAAGAGGGAGAAAGACAATCATTCTACTTCCTTTTTTTCTATATCCCCACCGCAAGTTTCGGATTTTCTAAACCGAAACTCAAGATTTGCATTATTCAGCTCTTGCCTGAAGCCTATTCCCTTTTTAATGACGACCCTGGAAGGTGCCCACAACTGTGTCAAAGACCATCTGGCAACAATACAGCGGGACAGTTCTTAGGAAACCAGCCTCTGGCTAGTTCCCCATGAGGCTGGTCACAGTAAGAGATGAGATCTGGGTTCAAGTCCAGATTCTCCTTCTACGTCACCGTGTGCCCTTGAGTAGACTTAACACCTGCACTTCCCTCCCACCACCTGTAGGTCTATGGCGAGGTCCCGTTAGTGTAATCGTGTATGTTCTCATACTTAACGTATAAAGTACATAATGATTCTAGATGGATGGTCTGCAAGGACCTCCCCTGTTAACACTCTGGTCTGTCTGAGAGCAGCGGGAGCACAGGCACGGGCTGGGGCGAGGGGGGGGGGCAGGGGGGGCATTCTCACTCTCGGCTTTTACGCACCTACATCATTTAAGCTTTTCCTGCGGTGATTACTTCCGAAGTTTTTCAAGAGAAGGTTTTTGGGTTTTTGTTTTGTTTTGGTTTTTATTGGGTTTTTGATTTTGAGAACGAAGAGCGGCAAATCCTGATCCTGTTTTGCTACTACGAAGGGTCAGTATGGTATCGTGGCTAAAAACATCAAGATTCTGGAGCTCATCTGCCCGGGTGGAAATCCCAGCTTTCCATCTGGCAGATATGTGGCATCGGGAGTATCCTTTAGCCATCGTGCCTCAGCTCTCCCCGCTTTGTAACAGGGGCGAGAGCAGCACAGGGGGCGGCAAGAGTACAAGGCAGCACTCTACGGTTCTCGGACACAGTCCATCCCCCCGGTGAGTGCTACCTGGGTGTCTGCCCTTGGCACCGCTCCTCAGTAACACAAGGCAGGAAAGCGCTTTGTAATCTGTAATGCACTATACAAATAGGTCACAGCATCACAGAAAGACATTCGCTTGGAAAAGGTTTAAACTCTACCAGAAGATAAACAGTTTACCAACAGGAAAAACACGTGCAGCTGTAGGAGAACTTGAAATGCAAATCTGTGTCATGGAGAAAAAACTGGAGGGTTCCACAGGGAGGGAGAACGAAGACGAGAAGCATGCAGAGTAGGACCAGGGGTCCTGGGAGGGACCCCTCCTCCCTGAGGGGCCAGGAGGCCTGCAAAGGCCTAAGGAACCAAGCCTGCTGGGAGAACAGGTCTAAGCCCTGCTGGGGCTGGGGAGAACCCCTGTGCCCAGCAACTCCTTTTTTTTTTTTTTTTTTAATTTTTTAATGTTTATTTATTTTTTAGAGCAGAGGGGGCAGAGAGAGAGGGAGACACAGAATCCGAAACAGGCTCCAGGCTCTGAGCTCTCAGCACAGAGCCTGATGTGGGGCTCGAACCCACAAACCATGACATCATGAGCTAAGCTGAAGTCGGATGCTCAACCGACTGAGCCACCCAGGTGCCCCTCACCTCCTCCTTTAAACTGGCTGACTGGTAGGGTTTATCCTCCACCCCTTGAGGTAAAGGAAAACATTCTGAGGATCCCAGTGAAGCAGGAAGGGCTCGAGCCACCTTGCCCGACCAGGCAAAGCCCGGGTAGCCGCCTGGGCCGCAGTGGACTGACCCTGCAGCCAAAAATGTCTCTGGGCCGCAGCCCAGTCTCCACCTCGTGTTCAGCCCCTTCGTACCTGCCCCCCAGAGTTCCAACCCTTCCCACTTTCTGAATGAACCTAGCCCTTAGGGAAAGAGACCTCCAGTTCCCCAGGGGAGGGGCCCGCAACAATGCCAGGGGTCAGGGCCTTCTCCACCCTCCTCCCCACAAAAGAATTACACATGAAGGACCAAGGGGGACTCAATCTCACACCACAAATGGGGTGGAGGGGTAGGCGGAGGGCCCCATGTATTTTGAGAGACCCTGCCCCCCGTATCAACTAAAAACAGAAGGAAACACAAGCTGGAGAGGCACTTAAAAGGCCTAGGGAAATGGTTTTTAAGTTCCCTCTAAAACTGAAAGTGAACTTCGGGCTCCCACTTTAAGAGCCGGCCTTTCAAGGAGCAGAAAATCAACTCTTAGGCAGCAGAAAAATCACTGAGAATCACAACCAAAGCTAAACACATGAGCTCTTTTTAAAAAAAAAAACAAAAAAAAAAACAAAAAAAACACATAAGCTGAGAAACTTTCTACAACAAATGCCAGATTTTAGCTTGGGAGAAAAACAGAAGCGTTTGGGTAAAATAAACAGAAGGGGGGAAAAGTCCCCCCTCGCATAAACCAAGGGGAACCTCCTTCCTGCAGATCAAGTTCTGACCTTTATATGAACTCTAAATAACTGGCTCACGATTTCGCAAAGCAAGAAGAATGGCAAGCATTTTGAATGATGCTAAAAATTTTAGTTCTCCTCTGGCTTTTTGTTAGGCAGCCAAGTGTATCAGTCAGAGCAAAAGTAGCTTAAAAATGTGTACTTCGCCCTGTCAGGAGAGACTGGTAAGGGAACCATGAAGAGCCGCCCTCCGGCAGCCTATGCAGCACACTGCCCCTTGTGTGGAAACCAGAATTTTCAGTGACAACACAGCAAGGAAGGCCAACTTCCTTTCATTACTCGGTCAGCAAGTATTTCCTGAGCACCTACTATGTTCCAGTCACAATTTTAGAAATAAACAAAAATAGACAAAACCTCTCTCCTTGCGGCTTAACTTCTCCAAAGCCAGATTTTTAAATAAAGGCATCCGTTCTCTGGTTTTCACAATGCAAATGACACCAAAGACATTCTCCTACCCCCTCATTCATGCCTGTCAATCTGCTCATTCTGCCCAGCTAGTAGCCCGGAATTCGTGCCAACCCGCTGCCCCGGCATCCGTCCGGGCACACACATGGACAACCGGTCCAGGCACAAATATCAGCCCCAGGCTGGTAAGGAATAGTTCTGCCTAGGGATGTGCTTGTTAGCAAATCCGGCTGGGAGGAGGTGACTAAATTGGGACACATGTATGCAAAAGTGCTTCAGAAACAAAGCTGTCCAAGGACGAAAGGTCTTACTATTCAATACTTCTCTCTTTGGAAGTTCCTTTCCCCCAGGACCCTGCCCATCGCTCCCAGGCAATTTCTGTCTCCATATTCATTGAGGTTGGTACCAAGTAGGAGATCAGTACATGAATTCCCTGCCAGTGTTGCCGATAACATGCTAGGACAGTAACAACAGAGCTTTTCTAAACAACCCGTTCGTTGGTTGGTGCCATTATTATCCCCATTTGACAGATGAAAAGACCAAAATAAAGAAAAGTTAAGGGGCGCCTGGGTGGCTCAGTCAGTTAAGCATCTGACTTTGGCTCAGGTCATGAACTCACGGTTCATGGGTTCAAGCCCCGCATCCGGCTCTGTGCTGACAGCTCGGAGCCTGGAGCCTGTTTCGGATTCTGTGTCTCCCTCTCTCTCTGCTCCTCCCCCGCTTGCACTCCATCTCTCCCTCATAAGTAAATAAGTGTTAAAAAAAAAATTAAAGAAAAGTTCAGGAACATGTCCAAAGTCACACAACACGGAATGCTTCCATCAATTTGTGTAAAGCCGCTGGTAACAAATAAGGGATTCGTTGTTCTCGAATAACAAGTACTCCAGAAGCAGGCAGCCCAGGACACTCAGAGCTGCTCAAGGCTACTTCCTGCTCCCATTTTTCGGGACAGGACCTGCACTCTCGTGAGAGGCGGCATGACGGCATGACAGAGAGGTGACGGATACAAATTCTGGTGCCAGGGTCCTGTCGCTCCCTCAGTGCGGGGCCCTGGGAGGGTCCACTCTCCTTCCTCTGCCTCGGTTTCCTCATCCATCCGATGGAGATCATCATATTACGTATCTTAAATGCATTAATAAAAGGGGCTCGGAGGAGCCCTGGACACACAGACGCAGTGTCGCGGTCGTTATTACTGTGATTAGCAGCAGCAGCAGCTGTGGATGTCACACCTCCAAGCACAGCATCCACACTGGGGTCAGAAGGGCACACGGCCCTGAGAGCAGAGCAGAGTCTATCCCCCCCCATCCCGCCAACACACACACACACACACACACACACACACACACACAGGGCTTTCCCTGGAGCTCCCCCCAGTGATGACGACGTGCAACCATTTGCCAGGACAGGGTCACGTGGCCACCCCTACGAGGAGTGAGACTTCCATCAGGAAGGACACAGGAGACGGGAATTGAGAACGACACTGGCAGTGACCATGCGAGGGAGGAGCCAGGACAGGGCCTGGCACACGCACACACCTCCAGGGAGGAAGACACCTGGGGGGCACGCGGAGCACTGAGCAGCCTCTGCCCCTCCTGAGACTCCCTGAGAAGCCACTAGGTGCACAGGACACAAGAGCCCTTCTGCAAAAGTGGGGATGAGGAAGAGAGGCAGGGGCAGAAGCTCTCTTCCCTTGTTAAGGGGCTGGGGCTCCCGGCTGCCCAAGAGATAAAGTGCCCAGTGAATCTCTACAATCATACTTTTCCTAACAAGTTTGTTGAGCCGGTTGTTCCTTTTTTTTTTTTTTTTTAATGTTTATTTTTAACAGACAGAGAGACAGCGTGAGCCGGGGAGGACCAGAGAGAGAGGGAGACACAGAATCTCAAGCAGGCTCCAGGCTCCGAGCTGTCAGCACAGAGCCCGACGTGGGGCTCAAACTCACAAACTGTGAGATCATCACCTGAGCCGAAGTCAGACGCTCAACTGACTGAGCCACCTGGGCACCCCGAGCTGGTGGTTCTAATGAAAACATTAAAAGGTTTATGAGCTTCTTCCAGGCTTACTGAAATTAATAGCAGCCGCTAAAATACTCTGGCGTTACCTCCCTGGCTCCCGATTTCTCCTTCCACCCTGCGTCTTTCCAAGTTGTGGGTGGGTAAAGCAAATGTTTGTTCTTGGAACATACCGGCTTATTTTGTTGTTTGTGTGGCAACATGAACTTGGATCCTTTAAAAAAAAAAAATAGCTCCTATAAGTTATGAGAAAGCAGCTCACAGGAACTCGATCTTTGTTTACAGTAGACCATACATACTTTAATGGGAAAGAGAGTTTTCATGAACCAGGAAGCTTCCTGGTTAGAAACAGGACTTCTCAAAAATGTTTTTCAAAGGATAAAATTGCATTCAAATGTTGTCTCGTTAACCCACCTCTTGAATTCTTGGTAACCCCAGTCATTTTGAATTTTACCAATATCAAAAATCTACTTCTTAGACTTAGAAACACACACACACACACACACACACACACACACACACACACACCTCTACTTTTGAAAGCCTGATGTATCATAGTCAGCCCAAAAAACAAGCTAATTTGGGGGGCAATCATCCATTTACCAGGCATCTTCACTTTATAAAACTTTCCTTCCACAGAGAAGGCTTCCCAGAACCCTCCATTAACCAGCCACAAAGCTCCTTTACAGCCTCAACCGAAATTGGGCTCGTGTTCCTTGCCGTGATTCGGGTTTGTGTTAGTGGGGGCAGAAGGAAGGTGCAGTGGCTAAGGGCAGGCTCTTGGAGTGGTCACCTACAGCTGAAGTCACATGTGTCACCTAGGGTCCATTACTCCTCCTTCCTTTGCCTCAGTTTCCTCACCTGGAAAAGGAAGATGGTAACAGGAGCTGCCTGGTCAGGCGGCCATGAGGAAGCACTCGGTGCAGTGCCTGGCACCGCGAGGGCTACAGAAGTTGTACGCTGTCGTTTCACCCACGAGACCTCAGCCCCGTGAGCCTAGGGCAGCACGCGTCTTGCTCCTGCTCTGGCCCAAGTGCACATGGCACAGTCTCCCATTACAAGGCCATCTTCTGAAACTTCTTTGCTCTAGAGGCACTGCCTTAGAAGCTGGAGAGGCATCAGTCAACAAAACAGGTCGGACTCCTCAGGGAGCCCACATTTTAAGTCCGGGAAGGGCAATACAGTCTATTGGAGGTGATGTGTGCTTCGGGCAAAAAGTAGAGCGGAGGAGGGAACATCAGGAGCACCGGCACGCTGCTGTACATGTGTGGGGAAGTCAGGGCAGGCTTCTCGGAGGCTGGAGGAAGTGAGGACTTGGGGAGGCTGTTCTGAGCAAAACTGCAGTGAAAAGCCGTGAGCCAGGAGTATGTGACTGTGCAGAGACAGCAGGGCTGAGGGTAGAGGGAGAGGAGGTAAGGAGGTCAGGGGGCTGTGGGGCCAGACGGACAGGCCCTTGGGAGAACCCAGCCTTTTCGTCTGGATGAAACAAGGAATCACGGCAGCGTTTGGAGCAGAGGAAGGAGGTGGTCTTTCAATTTTTAAAGCATTTCGCTTTTCTTTTTTAATGTTTATTTATGCTTTGAGAGAGAAAGAGAGAGAGAGCACGAGCAGAGGAGGGACAGAGAGGGAGACACAGAATCCGAAGCAGTCTCCAGGCTCTGAGCCATCAGCACAGAGCCCGACACGGGGCTCGAACTCCCGAACCGCGAGATCATGATCTGAGCTACATCGGAGGCCTAACTGACTGAGCCACCCAGGGGCCCCTAAAGCACTTCAGTTTTCAAAAGGGTCCTTCTGGCTGCCTCATTGAGAACAGACTGAGAAAACACCGAGGTAGAAGTGAAGAGAGCAGCAAGGAGGACCCAAGAGACGCAAGAGAACGGCGTCTTGCCCCAGTGGGTTAGTCAGTTGGCCAGGCAGAAGAAGTCGTTGGATTCTGGATCTGCTTTGAGGGTCGAGCCCACAGACTAGCAGATGGACGGATACGGGGCTTGAGGGAACAAAGATGACTCAAAGGCTTTGGGTGTGAGCAAGTGGAAAGATGCAACAGCCATGGAAGGCGCAGGGGGGAACGTGGGTAGCATCATGAGCTGGTAGTGGCTGTTTGGTTCTTGGGGGCTTTATGGGGAGGGGGGATATTTCTTTAAACAGTAATTGTAGCTGGTAAGCTTCTTCCCGACTTCTGGTCTCCAAAAAAGGATTTTTCCTTCAAAACTCCTGCCTCGCCGCCCAGCACTTCCTCCATGCAGAGGTGATTCATCTCGCTCTGGCGGTCCGCTCCTGCACCCAGAAGCTTCCTGGAGGCGGTGCGGGGGGGCGCCATGGCTATAGGCCAACTCACCATGCCGTGTGAGGTGGCCTCTGGGTGCTCAAGGCGGCCCGAGACTGGGTGGGTACATCTGGCTAATAACAGTCCTATCAGGAAGCCCGTGCCACCCCACACCTAAGCCACATCCTCCAACCGAGCTTTTATCAGTAACAAAGGTGACATTTTGATCTGTGCCTTCTTAACTTGTATCTCTCTCTTAAGTGGTTCAGAAATCTAAAAAACACGCCCTGTGTTTAAACCCCAACAGTAAGTACCTCGGGGCATTTAAAATAACAACTACCTTTTGTCCAGAGATTCACAACTCATTGGGCCCTCATAACACTCTCCTGGCATCATCAGTCAATCAGCGCCTGAGTCCTACACACCCACCATCAAGCACCACACTAGGCAATGAAGGGGGGGATCAGGGAGCGAGGACTGGGTCACCGGCACCATTTCACAGTTGAGAAGGCAACGCTGAGACTTCAGTAGTTTGCAACAAGCCACACCGTCAGGAGGTGACGTGCAAACATGCCACTCAGTCCACGCTTCTCCAGTCCATCATCTTTTCATATGTGGGAGCTGGGTGACTTTGGGTAAGTTACTTAACCTCTCTGTGCCTGAGTTTTATCATCTATAAAACAGAGATTATGACAGCACCTACCTTGGTGGGTTATTGTGAGGATGAAAGGAGTCAACTGACAGAAAGTACTTGGAAGAATAAGTGACAAATAGTAAGCCTCCAATAACTGTCATCACCACCATTATTACTATTACTAAGCTGCCTCTCTAATAATTAGGATAATAACTACCATTACTAAATACTTACGCTGTGCCAAGAACCGTACACAAAGTGCTTTACGTGCAATAACTCAGTAAACGCTTACAACGATCCATGAATTTTGTCCCTTCCCCCTTTGACCCTCCGGAATCCGAGCCCTGGAGAGCAAGGTTCAGTGTCCTGGCTAGAGCTCACACAACTACTAAGTGTCAAACCCAGGTCTTACTGAGCAAGTCACTTGCCAGAAACATACTTGGTGCATAAAACAAGGCAATCAGAATGCTCTACGTTCTACACAAATGTTTAAAATACATGCAGAATCTCTGATACACAAGCTCCTTTGAAGGAGCCTCAGCCCAAAAGTACAAAAGGAAAAAAACCTCCATGATTCTTGTTAACTTCATCCACAGTGTGTGATACTAATCACTCCAGACCACATCCTATACCCACCACAACCTAAAAACCCACTTCCTCCCAGAACACATCCCAGGAAGCAAAAGTCAACATCCAGCTCCAGTTTCTCCAAGAACACCTTGTATGTTGACCTATGCATGCCAGCAAGTAACCGAGCTGGAAAAACATTCTCCCGACGCCCGGAAAGGGAGCAGAGCGCCTTGGACTGAAATGCATTGTGTCTTCAATGCTGCAAGGCTGAGCCAAGCTAGCCAGCAGCATCCTGCTGGATTGTGAGATCAGTGTCCCAGGGCAGAGACAGGCTGGCCCCAGTGGCCTTTTTCTGGACCTGACTTCAGGGACCTACCTCTGTCACCTGACCCCGAGACCTACCGGTGGAATGGAACCCTCGTACCCCCAAAGGCCTGTGCGAGCAACCACAGAAGGATGTGTCAGCAGGCCTTGGAAGCTAATTTGCCTTGAAGTACGGAGCCCAGGGGCCCTTTCAGTGGCTGGGGGTGGGGGACAACTGTACTTCACACGTTGATCACAAGACCAGCCCTCAAGCTTCCCAAGGTCAGAATTCACCAGAAACATTCTAAAGAGGATGTAGCTGTCATACTAGGGGGAGGGAGGGACCCAGAGGCTGAGAAAGCAGAGCAAGAAGTTGAGTATATGTTAAACCCAGAGATCCGGCAGGAGAATGTGGGGCCTCCTGGACTCTGAGAATCACTGTTGTATCAAAAGGCAATCAGCCGGGCAAAAAATGCAGCCCACCGCCACCGGAGAATCCCTAATCCACACAGAGCAAGTCCTGATCATTCTGGAGGGATACCTGTTGAGTGCCCGTCATATGCCAGGTACCACGCTACGGCCTTCCTGAAAGAGGTTTCCCATAAAAGTAGAATTTCTGCTTTTCTGCGGGGGGAAAAACAAATCAGAAGATCTGCAACACGGGGCCAAGTTCTCGCTTAACAACAAGGGCCAGGGCTGCAGGAATGGCTGACTTCTGGGGGACCTGACCTCTCCGACTCATCCCCAGTGCCCCCAGCCTACTTCCCTCATGTGTGTGGCTGCCAGACCCCTGTGGACTGGTGGCCCAGGCCCCGTATAAAGGAAGCACCGCATCAAGTGAGGCGATGTGAGATGGTACAGCAGGTCAACCATCACTAGTTTCTACAGGGCCGCCAGGTCTTTGTTATGTTGTAAGATTTTCGGTCGCACTTCCCTGTTACCTGGGAGACTCGTGAAGGGTGTGTCATTGACAGCCAGCAATGTGGAGCCAGCCCCCTCGGGCAAGTGCACTTGACACACACTCCCCAAGGCTCTTCCCCACTGCCCGCATCCATCTGTCCCGCTCCTTCAGAGGTGGGCTCTTGCTCCTCCTGCCAGCGAAGGGAGGCAGACACGTGAGATCGCCAGCCTCACCCGGCCTCAGAGGCCCTTCCACCACCCAGAGAGCACAAGTCTTTGTCGAACGGCAGGGTAGGCAAGGTGCCGAGGGATTTGCCATCACAGCTATGGCACTGACGTATGGGCTGGGGTGACGAGTGCCGACATTCCAGGCTGAAGCCAGGAATGGCGAGTGCCTGCCCTGAGGGAACCATATTCCCACATTTCAAGAACCTGAAAATTGCCCATCTCTGCTCCCAACACCAACTCACAGTTGAATCGTGACTCCATTACATCACAGACCAGGAATAAACGCCAAGCTTTGCATCACTATAGATGTGCTATTTCACATCGTTCTGTACTCAGTCCCACCTTGATGGATCCAGGGGCAAACTACAGGCAACTGTAGACACTAGAGAGAGAGCCCAAGACAAGACAAAACTCTGCCCTTAGGAAGCATAGACACTTGACCTTCTTACTTGGCTAAGCACCCCCACCGTCACTCCTTTTCTCAAGGCACTAAGATTCATCAAGTGCTCACCATGTCTCAGCTCATATGGTACACATTTGACTCTCATTACGCATTTTAGTACGACTGTCACTGGCCTGTTTAACTGATGAGGCAACTGAAGCTTGGCAAAGTTAAAGTAACTTGCTCAAACTCATAGAGGGAACTAGAATCCAAACCCAAGGAGTCTGACTCCTGAATCCATGCTGAAAATAAATGCCAGAGAGGCATCATTTCCTGATTTTCAGATGAGGAAGCAGAGCCTCACAAAGTTCATGTTGTCTTGCAAGACGACGAAACTAAGGAGAGGTCTCACTCACAAGCACCTCTTTCTTCCACTCCTTCCCAGGTGCCTCTCTAGGAGCTCGCATCTTCTTTGTTTTCTTGGCTGTCTCGCCTAACGGCACCTCTCAGCCTCCACACTGCTGGGATCTGGGGTTGGAGGGTTCACTGTGGTGAGCTGTCCTTGCACGGTGGGGGCTCTTACCAGCAATCCTAGCCTCTACCCATTAGATGCCAATAACACCCTCAGAATCCTCCGCACCCCCCCCCCAGTCATGACACCAAAACCGTCTCCTGATGTTGGCAAATGCCCCGTGGGTGGCAAAACCATCCCCCGCTATGAATCACATGGAATACCATGGCCAGGGCCCAGGACTGTGTGGCAGAAAAGACACAAACTCATGGTGGGGCCCTGGGTATAAGCTCGGCCTCAAATCCCAGCCCTGCTCTTGGCCCGTGCCTCGGTCCCCTCCTTTACGAGATGGGGGTGATACGGCATCTGCTTCCCAGGGCCCATGTGAGGAGTAAATGAAACTAGTTATCCAAAGCAGTTAGGTCAGTGGCTGGTTCGGTCAGTGCCCAACCGCTGTCGGTTACTGTTAGCATAATGTCCAGTTGAGACCCACCTCACATGACCTGGAAACCCTCTCTGAAAACCAGCAGCAGGTTTTCCCACATTCACATATAAGCACTATCATCAGAAGCACCATTTTCCTTATGCCATGAAAGAGAGGAAAATATGATCAAGCGAATTTCTAGAAAAAAGAAAAGAAGGAAGGAAGGAAGGAAGGAAGGAAGGAAGGAAGGAAGGAAGGAAGGAAGGAAAGAAGGAAGGAAGGAAGGAAGGAAGGAAGGAAGGAAGGAAGGAAGGAAGGAAGGAAAGAAGGAAAGAAGGAAAGGAAAGGAAAGGAAAGGAAAGGAAAGGAAAGGAAAGGAAAGGAAAGGAAAGGAAAGGAAAGGAAAGGAAAGGAAAGGAAAGGAAAGGAAGGGAGGGGAGGGAGAGAGGGAGGAAGGAAGGAAGGGAAAGAAAGAAATGAAATGAAAAGGAAGAAAACTACAACTTAGCCTAGAAGTCACATATAAGAACCTTCCAGCTCAAGCCTGGATCCCAATGGCCCAGCACACAGCCTTGATGCTGTGACTGAGTTTGCACACACAGGCACACACACACACACACACATAAACACACACATGCTCACACACAAATGTCACAAGCAGAGCAGCACTGAAGTGACAGCCACTTATAATACTGAAATAGCACAAATAACTAGGGGTGCCTGGGTGGCTCAGTCGGTTAAGCATCCGACTTGATTTCAGCTGAGGTCATGATGTCACAGTTGTGAGCTCAAGCCCTACATGGGGTTCCACGCTGACAGTGCAGAGCCTGCTTGGGATTCTCTCTCCCTCTCTCTCTGCCACTCCCCTGCTCGTGCTCTCTCTCTCGGAATAAAAAAAGATTAAAAAAAAAAAACAGAGGGACACCTGGGTGGCTCAGTTGCTTCAGCGTCCAACTTCAGCTCAGGTCATGATCTCACTGTTCGTGGGTTCGAGCCCCGCATCGGGCTCTGTACTGACAGCTCAGAATCTGGAGCCTGCTTTGGATTCTGTGTCTCCCTCTCTCTCTGCCCCTCCTCTGCTTGTGCATGCATGCTCTCTCTCTCTCTCTCTCAGAAATAAACATTAAAAAATGTTTAAAAAAATAAAGAATTAAATGCTCAGCAATATAAAAATGTTAAAAAGGTTAGAACAGATGCTGAATATTATACAATTCACAATGCTTTAAAAGAATAGGGGCCCCTGGGTAGCTCAGTCGGTGGAGCGTCTGACTTTGGCTCAGGTCATGATTTCATGGTTCGTGAGTTGGAGCCCAGCATCCGGCTTTCTGCTGTGAGCGTAGAGCCTGCTTCAGATCCTCTGTCTCCCTCTCCCTCTGCCCCTTCCCTGCTCACGCTTGCGCTCTCTCTCTCTCTCTCTCTCTCTCATAAATAAAATGGAATGAAATGAAATGAAATGAATAAAAGTCCAGAGGCCTCAGATACAGCCTGGCACACTGGAGACACTGAAGCACTTTTGAGGGAGAAAAGTGTGAACAAACAGAAGCTATACACGGAGGAAAAGAAATCAGATTTGACGAAACATGGCAGGTTTGCCAGCCATGAGTGTGAAAACAAACTCATGCAGGCTTGTGTACACACACCACAAAACACACATTTCTCAAATCATCTGACCCAGGGGAATGGCGAGGAAACCTGAAAAGCGGGTTCCCCAAGGGCTCTACCAAAGGCACAGGAATGTGCCCCTTGTTGTAAGCGCTCCAAGCGTCCAAAGTGACTCAAAGGAGGCCCTTCTCCGTTTCACCTGGTTCTTTCCAACAAAAAGTGCTGTTAACCACAAAACTGCAATAAATGTTAAGACCGATTCTTCCCCAAGACAAAGTATGTTCAGGAGGCTCTGTAGTGAGGCTTCCAAAAGGCAGGTGGTGTAATTTAAATTTCACTGTGAAAGGTTGTCCCCACATAAAGGCCATTGTCAGTCTGTCCTCCCACACAGAGGGCTGTACCTAAAAGCCCCAGTTTTGGGTTTTCTAAGACAGGCCTGATTTTAAATGTTCTACCTTCCTGTCTCCCCACACTGTACGTACATCTGGGCTTAGGGTTTGAAATGGTCACCAGAACTCGGTGGTTCTCCTTCGGGTGCAGTTTTGTCTCCTCGGGAGACATCTGGCAACGTCTAGAGACATTTTTGGTGGTCCCCACGGCGCAGGGGAGGCAGGGGAGGGGGCAGGGGAGGGGTGCTGCTGGCATTTAGTGGGCACAAGCCAGAGTTGCTGCCCCATCGCCTACAAGGCACAGGTCAGCTCCCACAACAAAGACTTACCCGGCCCCCCACGTCAGCAGTGCCCAGGCTGAGAGGCCCTAACACAACTCGAAAGCTTAGCAGGGGAAGCCGAGGGAGCCTCAAAATAAAACTCCTGCCTCAGGACCAGAAAGTTAATTCCAGAGCAGAACTGTGCTCCTTTGGGAAGGGCTGTCCTGCATCGGCAGCCGTGTGAGCTAACACAGCGATGGACTCTCTCCTCGGGCCTCCGTTTCCTCGGTTGTAAAATAGGGACCCTAAAAATACCTGCCTCCCAAGATCTGGGTGAAAATGGAGTGAGGTTACACGCATAAAAGGCTCGGAGTCCTCCAGCGCCCTGCGCATCACAAACACAAAATGCACGAGAGACTAATCGGCAAAACTGAAACAGCTTCTGGACTGTGACAGCCGTTGCTGCCATAAAATGGGGAGCCGCCGGCCTGAGGAAGCATCGGGCAAGCAGATGAGTCTTCTAGAAGCAGAGAAGAGCCACTGGGAGGCTGAAGTCTGGGGCAGCTCAGGATTCTTTGAGAAGAGACACCAGCAACTGAGCAGAGTTTCTTGGAGTCACCTGCACCCCCAACGGTGCTCTGGGTGGGGACAATGATTCACCACGTAAAGATAGTGGGAGAAGGACCCAGGTGCCAGACCACTCGCAGGTCAGCGTCTGGTGGCAAAGAGCAAATAACTATCAAAGATGTTCAGCCTGGGTTCTTCCAGACCTCAAAGGAACGAGCCGAAGACTAAACCACAGCCCCCTTCACTTTGTCCTTTAACTAATGTGACAAAAGCAACTGAGAATGCAGTGGTCAGGGCCTCCAACAGGTCCCCCCAAATGCCCACTCGCTGCAAGGCATCCCCCCAAGAAGGCCACTAATGGCCAGAACCAAGTAACTAGAGAGGCTCAGAGCCCCCACAAAAGCTCTGTGAGGGATGAGGAAGGACTCTGCGTGCCGTGGACTTGTGTTTTTAAAGAAAACTACAAAGGCATCTGCCCTGGGGCCACGTCACCCTCCCTGATCCCGTGTCATACTCATGCTCATGTGTACCAGGAGGTCGGTCACCCGTGGCTCAACTCAGAATTTCCAGACTTCTGCTTTCTAAAGTTTGAGCAAGGGTCAAAAATTACTATCGGTTAATGTTGGCAACAAATGTGAGGGCTCTCTTTTAAGAGCTTTTCCCCCAAACTCTCAGTGGCACACGACCACGACGTGGCCAACCCCAGGTCGCAGAGAGCCAAACCCCCTAGCTTTCAGACCACAGATGTGCCACCCTGCTGGATCCGGATTACAAAATGAGGTGCAGGGCTTCCCCTCTGCTTATTAACAACTTCGAATTTTTTTTTTTAATGTGTCTGAGAGGTCACCAAAATGCTAGCAGGAGGACTGAATATTCTTCCGCAAACTGCTTATTTTTTTATTTTGATAAAAACACGTTACTGTTGTACGCCTAAAAATAATACGATGCTCTGTGTTGATTGTATCTCAATTTTTTTTTTTTAGTTGCAGTAAGAAGAAGAAAGCAGGACCACATTATTCGCAGGCAGGCATGGGATGACAGGGCTCAATCTAGAGTCTATTCCAGCTCATCTACTGTGCAACCTTAGACAAGTCACTCAGCCTCTCTGAGCCTATATTTAACCATATATAAACTGCGCTAATAATCCCCATCAGGGGAGAGGGAGGCACACAAGGTCAAGGGTGGTAACAGGGTACAATATAAAGCATTTGAGTACAACGGGCTAAAACCCTAACCCTCTCTTGCGGCCCCTAACCCCTGCTCCCACAAGCCACCTCACCCACACTACCACCAGGGGCTCTCAGCTGTTTGAGAACAGGGACCTTGCCAATCTTATCCACCAAGGCCAAGTTGAGGGTGGGGCCCAGGACACAGCAGATGTTCAGTAACTACCTACTGAATGAACAAAGTAACCCTTGGCAAAAGGCTCTAAGTCTCGTGTCCTCATCTGTAAGACAGAGAGATCATCCCCTCACATGTTGTGAAGTTTACATGAGCTCATGTAGAAGAAGGCGCCCTGTGTGGGACTTTTCATACACAGATGCTAAAGACCAATCCACAGCTTGTCCGGCTCCAGCAAAACCACAAAGAAAACTAAGCTTTGAAATGGTCACAAGCCATAGGCACACCATCGGGTGGCGTTTTTATTTTCTCCTCCGGTCACAGGAACAGATGTAGAACTCCACACGGGAGTGCCAGGTGGCCGACCCCCCACCCCTGGGGAGAGGCCGGGGCAGGGTGTGGCCTGCAGACCTCAGACCACAAGGCCGAGCAACCTGGGCCACAAACCACCAGCACCGACCCAAAGAGGGTCTGAGAAGCCAGCTCCACACTCAAATAAATACTCCACCACTTCCCCTCCACTCATCCCTGCCAGGGCAGCCATGAGGGACTCGAAACACAAGGTGGGGAGAGACACGGGAGGCAGAGGAAAGGGGAGAAAACCAAACTCAAGAGAAAAAACCCTTGGGGGTCCTAAGCTGAGAGCTGCAAGAGTCCTGAGCAAAGAGCCCCAAGTTTTAGCTTGGACAGAGACACCCCCACGATCATTCTGCACTGACGAGAAGGTCTCCTGCTGAGCTCCTGCGTGGCAGAAACCAGAGAGACTTAAATCTCAAAAGATGTGCGAGGTCCCCCACTGGGATTTGGGGCGGAAGTGGGTACTGCAGAGAAAGCACCAGAGTGAAAGGGGCAGGTTCAGGCCCAGCTCTGCCACCACTGGCTGGAGGCCCCGGGCAGCTCCCGAAACCTCTCTGGGCCCCACTCTCACCAGCTGTCAAAATAAAGAGGTTACAGGACACTCTTCCAGATCAAAGGTGGTCTATCTGCATGAGAAGCAAGCTACAAAATCCAGATCTCATGTTAATGCACTGAGTCTAATAGCTACCTGTTTCTCCCAGAGAGCAATCCCAAATCCCATAATTTATGGGGGAGAGGAAGAGCTGGATGGGTGTCCCAGAGAGCATCCCACTCCCAGGGTAAGAAGTGATACCCAGGGGAAAAGAAGAGGGAGTTGGAAAGAGAAGGGGGAAATTCTGGAAGGCGCTGAGCAAGTGAGCCAGATTATTCCCCACACCTAAGAAATTCTTTCATGTTCTCAGCAAATACTTACTTGAGAAGCTACTGTGGCCAGGTCCTGTCAGGAGCTAGAGACACAGTCGTGAGCAAGACAAACCCCAGATATGAGGGCATCTACTTGGTCTTTGGTCACTGTTGAGTCCAGCTGGCGCTCTCCTCCCCTGTAGCTTTGGTCACCAAAGGCCCGACGTGGGTTTTTTACAGGGTAGTGGAGGGAGTAGCAGACTTGGGAACCGTAGCTGATTTCCAGCTACTTCATGATCTTAAACAAGTCTCCATCTTCTCAGGTATGAAATGGGATAGACTTATCTACCTTCCCAGTGTCTTCTGAGAACCAAAATCTAGTTCATGCATATGAAAGAATTATGCAAATTGGTTATTCCTTTGTCCAGTGTCACCAGCAAGCCAACCAGTTTTGGAGAGCCCACATAGAGTGGTGCTGGTAATCAGGAGCAACCATCCTGGGCCCCAGCCTGGCCCCTGGGTGATCCGATTCCCTCAAGGCCCTCGCCGCCCATCAGGCCTGACCTCAGAGCAGCTGTGAATCCTTCCAACCATGCCGTGGCCCTCACTAGAGATCGCACTTCCCACCGCCCAGGTGGGACCCCTAAGGAAGTCAACCCCACGTTCAGCGGGGCAAAAGATTCAGTTCAACCCCACTCGAACAAGAAGCACATATGCCTCAAAATAAACACAAGTGCGAAGCCCAAGTGTGGACCTCCCCACCCCAGAGAAGGTCACGTGGGCCACGGCCAATGCCTCCCACAGCCCAGCACATCAGATTCCCCCAACCTTCCCACATGGTCAGTCTCCCCCTGCCACCACCCTCCCCCTCAGGAGGAAATGAGTCCAGCACCAGGAGCCCTTGGAGTAAACTGATCACCTGGGTCTGGAACCTTCCAGGGCAGCAAAGCAACACCAAAAGATTAAGCTTCCCTTCACAGGGTGGGGAGAGGGGCTGTTCAATGGCCCTTTTGAATACGTCACCTGCCCACCAGAATGGATTTCAACTGCACCTGCTAGCTCAGAGACACCAGGTCCCCGCCCTCTCTGCCTCTACTTCCTCAACCCGTAGGATGTTTTGGGGAGTAAGCATGGTGCTGGCACAGGGCAGCATTCCATCAACAGCAGTCAACTGGCCAAGCCCCTTCAGCAATCCCACCCCCACGAATCCCAAGAGCTATTTCACTGAACCTTGCCAATTTCGAGATAGGCCTCTTGATAGGAGGGGAAGGAAAAAAATTTCAAGAAAAAAAATTTATTCAGCCATTTCCTTCCCCATTCTGTCTGACCTTCCATAGTGTCCTACAGGTGGTACTTGTTCCAGTCAAGTGAACACTGAACTTTTTCTAAAGACGAGAATCTGCTGCTTTCCTGCACTTGACTATCCTCAGCTCTCCAGCCCTCTAGCCAAGAGGTGCAAGCCTCCCGGAGCTCCACCTAGGTCCCTTGGTCCCAAGGGTGTGGTTCTGTTCCTATCGGAAAAGAAGAACTCAGACTCAGTGTGACCCTGTTTATGAATATCAGGCTAGAAGAGAAGGTACCACCCAAAACAGAGTTGATAAAGACTAAGAAAACCATTGTGCGCCCTCGTACCAGGTTCCAGATCTCACAGGT
Source organism: Felis catus (assembly GCF_018350175.1). Classification (NCBI taxonomy): domain Eukaryota; kingdom Metazoa; phylum Chordata; class Mammalia; order Carnivora; family Felidae; genus Felis; species Felis catus. The sequence continues at coordinate 99,858,282 of NC_058377.1, read as the reverse complement.
CAATGCCCGCTCTGTAGGGCTTTATTCTTTTTCATAAGGCAGTCTACCAGCCTCATTTTTACAGTAAAGCTTTATAAGGCTTCTCATATTAACAGATTCACAAATCATAAGAAAACCTTCTATAGGCCTTAAGCCTAATTCAAAGACTGGAAAACATGATTATCTATGATGTCTCTTTGGCATCTCTTTGGGTCCCAGGTTTCAGAAAGCCCTATTCTTCTCTATGCAACAGCCTTCTCCAATCAATCAGTCAATCCGTGTGTGTGTGTGTGTGTGTGTGTGTGTGTGTGTCCGGCTCTCTATCTCTCTGTCACACACACACACACACACACACACACACACACACACACACACGCGACAAAAGAGAGTCAGAGCCCAGGGCGACAAATTTATTCTTGCAAATGTCTCCAATGTGCTGAACTGCTGTCCTCCAGTTCTAAATACCCCCTCATCCCAATCCACAGAGCCGTTTTGATTTGGCAGAAAGGAAGAGAGGAAAGAATTTCTGTTCATTGGCAGAACATTAATTTCTAGTAAATATGCTAAAATTAGTCATGCAACTCAGAGTATACTTTTTCAAACTCAGGGACAGTAGGGAGAGGGAGAAAAGGAGAGAAGACAGGCTTTCCTCGCCACACGGGAGCACCAGAAACCCTTTACCTGGATTGCCCCAAAATGAAAAAGCCTACTGGTTCAAACATTAGGAAAATACACCACGTGCTGGCCCCTGTGGGGCAACAATTCAGGACACAGAGTGTTCTATTCATGAGGAAAACATAAGAGAGATGCTTTCTTTGACTATTCAGAGCCTCGGTGATGTTCCACTGGGCAAATAAAATTCATATGACCAACAAGACACTGAAGACACCCTTATAACTCCCCAGCTCTGCAATGCAGCAGCCCAGTGTCCCTCAAAAAAGGTGACCTGACTCTAATAGGGATATTAGATTCTGAATTATTCAAGGACATAGTATCTTTAGGGGATCAATAAACAAGTCCAACTTGGTCTTCACTTCAATGTAAACGATTTGAGAAAGAAAGCCCGCGCTCTTGCTCTCTCTCCCTCTTTGCACTCAAGGATTTGGCAACTGGCAACCTCTCAGGCCCCAAGCACCTAAAATTCTGTTTGAAGTACTGTCACGATATTTCCCTGAGTCTCAGTGGTGATGCCTTTCAGCTTTAAATCCGGAAAATACCCTGAAATGCGGAAGCCATTGTCTGTTCTGGAGCAAAGACTTCTTAACTGAGAAACAAAGAGAAACAGAACCCTAGTTCCGTCCTTCTCATGATGACATTAGTAATAACACCATGTACACGGGAGCACTACAAGGACAGCACTAAACTATAGAGAGCACACAGAATGCAGTCGAAAAATGACGGTGTGTATTATCGTTATTATGCAAACCTGTCGTTATTACGCACAAGGAACAAGAGAAGCTCAGATTTTCCACCACCCTGCGTTTCCACAGGAAATGAACACCTGTGACTAATCTTTCATTTAACAGTTACTGAGCTCCTACTGTATGCCAGGCACTGAGTTGGGAGGTACAGAGACGATTAGAAGGCAAGATGTAAACAGTCTGGTTGAGGGAGACACAGAGACACGAAACAGAGCACAGTGAGCAGAAGAGATGCTATCGAAGGGCGGACCCAGGATGGATGGGACCCAACAGAGATTTCCAGCGGCGGCCAGCAGGAATTAGCCAGGTGGAGGAGAAAGGCGACACGGACAGAGGGGGCCACCAGCCTGGAATGCCTAGAGAAGAGAGAGAAGAGAGAGAAAACCACACACACACACACAGGAACCATGTGGAGTCCACCATGGCGGACGCAAATACAGATAAAGAACACAAGAAGCTGGAGAGGTGAGCGGCCAAGAGGCCAATCACCCTAAGGGCCCCAAGGGCCAAAGAAGGACTTTTAGCCACGGAATAACATGCATTTTGGAAACATGCTGTCAGTGGGAGCAGCATGGAAAATAAATTTGTAGAGGCTGCAAAAAAAGCAAAGATGAACGAAACATATGGAATCACTGTCAAAGCTGCGTACATAAGGAGATTATCCAAGTTTTGGCTCTGGGGAAGGAATTTCTTTTATTCCCTGTAAATGTTTACATCTCACTAGGCATGCACACGCACGCACCCAGCATCTTGGGGGTCCAGTGATAGAGTCCCTGGCACTGTGCTGTTTAGCAAAGCCTGTGCTATCTGGGAAGCAACATGTACCTGCAGTGGTTTTCCAAAGAACACAAATCCCTTGGAAAGTCTCAGGGACCAGATGCATCAGCGATGCCAAGAAGGGGCAAACAGCAGACCAAGGGAGACACTTAACTTTGAATGTCAAACTTGACACTGGAAGCCCGTTAGCCTCCCGTCAGCCAGTTTCTCAGCAAAGCTTCAAAGATGAGAGGGGTGAGGGAAAGCAGCCGAATGAAGAGAGCTTGTAAAGCTGGGCAAACTAGCCACATTTAAAACTCCACAAATACCACGTCCAGGACAGAAAAAGAAATGGTATTACACAGTGTTATTCAGAAAGAGACAGAGGGGCACCTGCGTGGTTCAGTCCGTTAAGCATCAGACTTCGGCTCAGGTCATGATCTCACAGCTCGTGAGTTCGAGCCCCACATGGGGCTCTGTGCTGACAGGTCGGAGCCCGGAGCCTGCTTCTGATTCTGTGTCTCCCCCTCTCTCTACCCCTCCCCCCGCTTGTGCATGCGCTCTCTCTCTCGCTCTCTCTCACCCTCTCTCAAAAATGAATCAACATTAAAAAAATATTTTAAAAAAAAAGACAGAGAGGAAGAGAGCGGGGAAGTGGGGAGGGAGGGCTCCAGCATCAATTCAATAAATCAATCAAAGCCACACACAGGAGCGCGCACACACATGCCACACACACGCGCAAAGGGCAACACAGTTATGTGATGTTGTGGCTCCAGAGTCAGACCTGAACTTCATTCCCAGCACTGCCATCTACTACGTGACCTTGCTTGAGCCGGTTTTCCAACGTCTCTGGGCCACAGTTTTTGACACCGCCTGAACAACAAAACCCAACTCACCCGGTCGATGAGGGTAAAAGAGAAAATGTGCATAAGGCAGTTGGCACCTAGTAAGTGCTCAGAAAAGCAAAGGCCATCGCCACCCATCTTACAGATGAGACGTTCGTGCAATGGAGCAGAAAGAATTCAGAAGCAGAGCTGCCCGCCCCAGAGATGCCGAGTGGGCCAAAGGCGAATTCGGTGTCTCACGCCGTGACCTGGTTGAGGTCAGTCTGGAAGCTGCTGTGGGAACAAGGCCACTGTCAATGCTGTTGCCAGGCCCTCCTTCCACTGAGATATTTACTGACACCACGAACCCCCATCTGCCGAGAGCTTGCTATGCACAAGCCAACACGACAGTCAATACCGCAGCAACGCCAGGAAGACTGGTCTTGTTTTCAAGGAGGTGAATCCATCAAAAGGACACGGACACAAGTATCTGTGATCCTACACAGGAAGTCGTGCCGTAAGGCAGGTACAGAGAGCAGTTGTCAGAATACAGGAGGCCGAGGGCCAATCACATGGAGAATGTGTAACGATATAGCACAGAAAGAAGATACCTGGGCTGAGCCCCGCACACAGGGTCGAGTTTAGTCACGTGGAGATCAGGAGAAGAGTGCTCCAGGCAGAGACAATGCTCTATGCAAACTCACAGAGGCCAGAAATAGGAAACCAAAAGAGGACAGCAGGGAGGGGGGCCGTCATGGAGGTTTTTTAAAAGCTAGGAGTCTGGACTTTCATCCTTAGCTCAGCATCATTTCACAAGCTGCTTGTTCCGCAAGACATCAACAGGGGCGCCTGGGTGGCACAGTCGGTTAAGGGTCCGACTTCAGCCAGGTCACGATCTCGCGGTCTGTGAGTTCGAGCCCCGCGTCAGGCTCTGGGCTGATGGCTCGGAGCCTGGAGCCTGTTTCCAATTCTGTGTCTCCGTCTCTCTCTGCCCCTCCCCCGTTCATGCTCTGTCTCTCTCTGTCCCAAAAATAAATAAAAAACGTTGAAAAAAAAAATTAAAAAAAAAAAAAAAAAAAGACATCAACAGGTATCCTGTGGGACAGACCAGCTTCCACAGAATCAAACAGGCTTCCTGACCGCAGCATGGATCTGAGCCCTTAGGACCTCGAAGGGCTTCGGGAATCTCCTTAGAATGAAGCTTTTCCTAGCCTGTTTAACCAAAGGGCCCTTTCTCTCCCCTCACAGTCTGTCCTGATTCTGAGAGAACGCAGAGTATGGAAAAGACTATTGTGTTGATCAGGGCTCTACTTCAGGAAGACTATTTAGGAGAACCTGGGTGGCTCAGTTGTTAGAGCGTCTGACTTCAGCTCAGGTCGTGATCTCGTGGTTCATGAGTTCAAGCCCCGCATCAGGCCCGCTGCTGTCAGCCTGTCAGCCCAGACCCTGACTCAGATCCTCTGTCCTCCTCTTTCCGCCCCTCCCCTGCGTGCACTCTCCCAAAAATAAATATTTTCTTAAAAGTCTATTTTATAGGGGCGCCTGGGTGGCTCAGCCAGTCGAGCATCTGACTTCGGCTTGGGTCATGATCTTGCAGTTGACGAGTTCGAGCCCCATGTCGGGCTCTGTGCTGACAGCTCAGGGCCTGGAGCCTGCTTTGGATTCTGTGTCTCCCTCTCTCTCTCTCTGCCCCTCCCCGCTCATGCTCTGTCTCTCTCTGTCTCAAAAATAAACATTAAAAAAAATTTTTTTAAGTCTATTTTATATATTACAAATATAGAAAATATGTTTCTATCCCGACTGAGAAGGATACCTCATATTGAGGCCCTCTGCAAGAGGCCTGAATTTGGAAGAATTGAATTGCATTCACCATGGTCACCAAACGTTACCTACTCTTTTAAGTGGAATTTTTTAAACAGCATGCTATTTCTTAACATGTGCTTTTTGCATGTGCTGTGCTCACACCACGTAAAGGACACGGCTCTGCGATACGAGTGGGCTTACCCAGTGCCGCTCCAGGGCACTGTCAGTTTACCACTGACAAATCAAGGGAGGACGATGAAGAAGGAGAAAGAGGAGCCACATCACCCTGGACTGGCAGGCGGGAAGCCGTTTGCTCGCGGAGGGCAGCGCATGCCTGGCTTCTCACAGAGGACGCTGGAGTTCTGCCGGGTCAGAGAACAAATCAGAGAAACAGCAGCCCTGGATTTGAAGGCAGACAGATCTGGGTTTAAATCCCGTCTCTGCTTTTGACTTCATATTCTCAGTAGCCTCATTTCTAGGAATCTGTCCTAGGCTAGCTGCCAATATAATGGCAATGACTTACGATCGCAAAAAAAAAAAAAAGAAAAAAAAAATCAACCTACACATCCCCAAAGGATGAAGTGGTTAACTAAGTAATGATAAGCATATATGATAAACTATGAGGCCACCACTAAAAATAACTTTTTGAAGATTTTTTTGATAATAATTATAGTCACAGCCCGTGTAACAGTAAAGGGGGGTGGGGGGGGGGGAGATGTGGCTTTAGACCCTATGCAAGTGACATGAAATTTATAGACAGATGAATGAGCAAAAGGAATGCAGGAAGTTTACAATCGGGGATGACTCAAAAAGAGCCAAGCTCTGTGCTTAAACCAAGGCAGAGCAGTCAATGGCATGAAACCCGAGAGGGCCTGCCTCAGCCCTCAGACACATTCCCTCGTAGGTCGTGTGGGGAACACCAAGCTGGGGCAGAGCAGAGATAGACTCCTCTATCAGTTTCAGCCGAGATGTAGGTCAGTGTGTCATTTCTTCAAAGAGGTGAGTCAGGATCACAGCAGCAGATAATTCAAAGGCAGAAGAGACCAGAAGAGCTCAATTAAAAGAGGCCCCTCCAGAGAGTCCGGCACTCCCCAAAGACTTAAATCTTCATGCTAGTTTTTACCCAGCTATTGACTAAGAAGAATGCACTATTAAGTAGACCATCTCTCCCCTCTCCAACTGTCCTATAAATTGGCCCTGTGTTTCCCAACGCCAAAAGGGGCAGTAACTCATGCAGAGCAAAATGCCAGTAAGTACAAATTTAGAACGTGGGTTAAACGGTACTCTGATCAAACCCCCAGCAACAACCCTGAAAAGACAGAGGGGGAGAAAGCAAGAGCCCTGCTCTCCCTACAACTTAATTCTATGCTCTAATTCAGAGCAGTATAATTAACCCCGAGTTTCGCTGCTAACACTGAGCTTTTTCAGCCTGATGAGAATATCATTTAGTATCCTGCAATCGCCAATAATAGCAATATGACACAATGGCACCTATTGAGGCTCTAATCAGGGCACACAGTCATTTACATAGAACATTCTCTGTGACTCTCTGTAATACAACGCCACAAAGACTCAATTGAGACACAAGTCTCCCTTTCCCATAAACTAAAGAAGGGGGGAAAGAAGAAGAAGAAGAAGAAAAGGAAAGAAAGAAGCCACAATTTCCTTTACAGGACAGCACAGATGGTCCCCACCCTTCCCAGGGGTTCGCCAGGCCCAGGCACTTCACTCGAAACTGCTCATCCTGATGGTGACCAGAAACTGGATGCTTGCACATGACCACACTGGCCTAATCTCCTTGCACAGGAAAAGCAGATCTGGGTGCTCTGGGAATACCCTGGACTTAATAAAATGGAGTAAGGGATGTGGAGGGGCCCCGCTGCATTAACAGCTCTCAGATCCAAGCTCTGACGGCAGGCCTCCGTGGAATGGCTCATGTGGCCTTGGATCCAGGCCTGGAGAAACATGGGCCACTGTCCCGTCCTGTGCCACGGGCCACAAAGTGAGTGTGAAAGAAGGTAACCAGGTACCATGAGTCACCAGGGAAGGGGAGCGTTGCGGCCCTGCAGGGAGGCCGCTGTGCTGAGAAAACAGCAGAATTCGGAAGCCAGACAGACCAGACTACATCCTGGCTCCAGTCCTTAGACTTTGAGCAGTTCCTCAAATGCTCAAAGCCTTCATTTCCTCCTCAGGCTAGGATGAGGATTTTTGCTCAACATCTGAAATGCATGACACGGTGCACAACATATAAAGAGCCACAATCGTTGGCAAGGCCATCATCGTTATTCTTTAGTAAAGGTTTGTGGGAAAACCAATAGGCCTTGGGGTACAATGTGTAAGAGCCTAGACCCTGAGGCCGGGCTCCCCAGATTCAATTCCTAGCTTTACCACTTGCTGCTTAGTTGATCTTCCTTAACCTCTATACCTAGTTCCTTACCTGTAAAATGGGCGAAATAATAGTACCTACCTTCTAGGGCTGCTATGAGGATTAAATGAGCTAGTATGTGTAAAGCATTTTCACCGTATGAGTGTGTGTGTGTGTGTGTGTGTGTGTGTACATATATACATATACATATGTGCCAGGCATTACTCTAATGATTTGTTATATAAAAATAAGAAGGGGCGCCTGGGTGGCTCAGTCGGTTAAGCGTCCGACTTCGGCTCAGGTCATGATCTCGCGGTCCGTGAGTTCGAGCCCCGAGTCGGGCTCTGTGCTAACAGCCCGGAGACTGGATTCTGTTTCAGATTCTGTATCTCCCTCTCTCTCTGACCCTCCCCTGTTCATGCTCTGTCTCTCTCTGTCTCAAAAATAAATAAATGTTAAAAAAAAAATTTAATAAAAATAGTAAATAAATAAATAGAAATAAAAACAAAAATAAGAAGAATGGGGCACCTGGGTGTCCAACTCTTGATTCTGGCTCAGGCCATAATCTCACAGTTCAGGAGAACGAGCCCCGAGTCAGGCTCTGCACAGGCAGTGAGGAGCCTGCTCGGAATTCTCTTTCTCTCCCTCTTTCTCTGTCCCTCCCCTGCCTGCTCTCTCTCTCTCAAAATAAATAAATAAACATGTTTTAAAAGTTCAAAAATAAAATGAACCAATAGGAATCTGAAGAACAGAGGTGTCTTTTAATGCAATTATAGCAATGGTTGCTATCATCTATATTATGCTTTCATATCCACTATGTTATTTAAGCCCTTCATCGAAACCCAAGAAAAACAATCCTATGATGTGAAATTGGGATCTAAATTCTAAGGAAGGCCTGGGAATCTTCCTTTCTTAAAGGTTTTCTACAAAGAAAGTAGAAAAAAGGGGGAGGGAGCCTAGCTAATGGGAAGCACCATATGAATGACCTTCTGTTCTTTTTCTAGAACAAGTCTTTGCCTGTACAACCAAGTTCTTCCCAACAGAGCACATCCCTCTCACATGCCATCTTGAGGGGAAGGCCAACAGGAAGGTCCAAGTCAATGCCTAGCACCAGACACGATGGGCTGAAGGAGAGGAAAAGTAAACCTGGGGCCAAGTTTATAGTTGCTCTCCGACCAAGCGAGAAGGGCTCCACTCAGCCACTGTCAACAGCGTCAGCACCTTGGAGCTCAAACTGAGAAATCGTCCCAAGTCCCTGCTTCACACATGCCCCAGTTGGCCTTGGAGACAAGCCCTTTAGTAAGTGAAGCGTTCGTTGAATGCTCAGCTGGCTGGTAGAGGCAAATGCTCTGTATCTGCTGACCAACCACAACTGGGCCACCATCAGCGATAACCACCCACCACACAGCTATCAAGGGCAGATCTCACATACAGACCCACCGGTGATGATCTCCTTCTCAGCCTCCATGTGGCATTCTGAGAGATTTCCACACAAGGTTTGGAGCAGCTCAGTGACTGGTCCTTGGTCACGCTGCCCAGATGTACATCCAAGGCCAATGAGGAGGGCAGGCATTATAGGCCTTGAACATCTGCCAAGACTGGACATATGCACCACCTGGCCAGCGCCATGGACCCAACATGATGGTGATCTCCCATCCAGTCCCTGACCACCATATGTAAAAACAGCACCGGGCCCCATCACACTGTATCCCCTTATCCTACTTCACTTCTCTTCACAGCCCTGATGTCTACCCGTCTTCTCATGACATGTAAGCTCCACGAGATGGGGATTTGGTCTGTTTGCGTTTTATCAACATCCTCCACACATAAATAGCGTTTGGCACAGAGTAGGTATTGAATGATCAGTTAACTGGCTAATTAGCCAGAGGCCAAGGTAATCAAAGAGAAGGTCAAAACCAAAATCACATCTGGGACCTAACTTAAAAGGAAGTTTTAAAAAGCACTTGAGGCCAAGCCAAAGAGTCTCTGTAGCTGCTTAGCAGCCAGAGCTAGACTGGGCATCTCAGTTTCTTTTTTCTCCCTTCCCCACCTCCCCTCCCCACCCCTCCCGCTAATATATTTTTTCACAATGTTTTGAAACTGATGGCATAGGAAAGTTCGGAGCCAAGGGATGAGAATTTCATAAAAAAAGGACCCAGCCCTGGGGCACACAGAACAGGAATTTGCTGGGGACTAAATCACCCTCTGCCACCTGGCCTGATCTGGCCAGCTGGCCACAGCAGCAACAGCAGTCGCTTGACCCAGCACCAGGCACCTGAGCTGGACACTCAGCCTTATGACAATCCTATGACACAGTCACAGGGATGTTGCCCCTAACATGAGACTGGGTCCTAAGTCTCATGGGTAGGGAGCAGAATCAGGCATCAGCATGATAACTCTTGAAGCGTGCCAACACAGCGAAGGACACGCCGTCCCCTTGAGCTCCAGCGCTGGAACAGGAGAAGCAACGGGCTTGTCTTCAGGAACCGCACTGTACAAAAATGGTGTATCCTTAATCCCTGGAACCATACTCACCATGGCAAGATAACCGCCATATGAGAGGCATCGGGACACTAACAAGGAAGATCAGGTGCGCGTTTCCAATCCCACATTCTGCCCAGGCCAAGTCTGCCCATTGAGCTAGAAGGAGCGGAGCCAGAATCTGACCCCACCCCACCAGCATGTTAAGCCAGACTCAGATCCATCCTTACAGGCCTTTCGATTCAAGGACAGTACTCAGAGATGTAATCCTAGCCCCACAGAAAGAGACCCCCATCTTTTACATCTTCCTTCCATACTGTCAGTGCTTCCCACATGCCTGCTGAGTATTAATCGTCTGCATCATGCTTTAGAGTCCACTAGGGACTTCCACAGGCTCCGGGGGGGGGGGGGGGGTTAGCCCTGTGCTGGTGGTTCCCCCCACCTCACTGCTATGCAAAGCTCAGAGACATAAGAGATGACAGAGTCCCAGAGGAGGACCGGAGTTGACCCAAATCTCCTGAGGCCAGGGCCCGAGCTCATTCTACATCTCAACGCAGGTTACCTCTGTTCCTGTGATAGTTTACATTCAGCACCCTCCCCCCCACACACACACACACCTTTTCAGGCTCCCCGCATCCTCATTCTACCATGTATTAAAAAAAAGCAAGCAACTAGGAGTCTGTACACCGAGACTCCAACAGGCAATGGTCACTGTGCAGAAGGATCAGATGGTTCTTCTGGTCAGAGACAAGCCGAGAAGTAGGACGGAAGTCAGTTTGCAAATGTCTACAATCCGTTCAAGTCCTTTAAAACGGTGGGCGTCATCCACATCCACAGCCCCCAGTCTCCTCTTCCTCCTTAGTAAAAGACTTCTGTTTTATATAATGCATCCAGGACTAAAAGACCACATTTCTCAGCCTCTCTTGCAGCAAGGTGCGTGCGTGAAAGTAAGTCACAAGCAGTGAGGCATAAGCAGGCATGTTCCAGGGAGGTTCCAGGGAACAGCTTAGAGAGAGCTGATTCCACAAAGAAGGATCCTTCCACCAGGGTACAGCTCAGACATGAAAACTGGAGTCCTGGGAGCCACTCTGCACCGTGGAGCATCGGTAGAAGCCCGTGCGGGAAGAAGGGAGCCTGGGTCCCAGATGACACCCTAGGGCTCTCGCAGCCCTGGGCTGCTACCTCCAACTTACTTTTATGTGGAAGAGAAATTATCCTTTACATCACTTAAGCCTCTGTTAAATTACCAAGCGGTTTTCCATTGTTGTTGTTATATACAGCAAGAGCTAATCTTAACTAACTATAAGCCCAAAGCAAAAATAAAACACCAACAAAGCTCTGCTCCCATCTTTACTCCCAACCAGCTCCATGAAAAGGAAAACATCTGTCCAGATAAAAATCCAACATTCCTACAAATTAATCTGTTTTACATTTGAATGTCCAGAACTTCTTATACTATCATCTCCATCACTAGCTCCAAAGAACATACAAGACTCTATTTCCTTTCTAATTAAGAGAGAAATTTCCCCTAGTCTTACCATGAGGCACTCATCAGAAGTCTTCCATGGGTCCAGGGGACAAGACGGTGCAGAAAGCAATTTTAGGCTCCCACGTGGAAGCAAGAAGGACAGAACAGGACTTCAAGTTGAAAACAGTATGTTCGCCTTTAATATTTTTATTATTTCCCCTTAGGCAGCTAAATATGAATGTTCAGCAAGTATGCATGGTACAAACTGTGCAATAATTACAAAGGGGATTGCCAAAGAAATCCTGAATACACAAAAGAGAAGAAGAAAGTTCTATGAATACCTCTAACATGTACATAGGATTTGGGGGATTTTGTATCACCTCACTTAATCTACACTGAAGAAATAATAACATGTTAGGTTTTACTATTATCCCATAACATACAGGAAACTTGTATATGGAGCAGTTAGAGGATTTGTCTGAAGTCATAACTAGTTAGACATTTCTTCTTGTAAAAATAATTGGGAAGGGAAGAAAGAGCAAAGAGTAGTGACCCCTCTTCATATCTTCCTATATAACCTAAATTTTATGCAACTATGTACATGCAATGTTTCACAATTTTCCTCCATTTAAAAACTAATAGGGGCTCCTGGGTGGCTCAGTCAGTTAAGCTTCCAACTTCAGCTCAGATCGTGATCTCGCGGTTCCCGAGTTTGAGCCCTGCTTCGGGCTCTCTGCTGTCAGCACAGAGCCTGCTTCAGATCCTCTGTCCACCCCGTCTCTGACCCTCCCCTGCTTGCTCTCTCTCTCTCTCTCTCTCTCTCTCAGAAATAAACATTACAAAATTGAAAAAAAAATTTTTTTTTAATTTTTTTTTTCAACGTTTATTTATTTTTGGGACAGAGAGAGACAGAGCATGAACGGGGGAGGGGCAGAGAGAGAGGGAGACACAGAATCGGAAACAGGCTCCAGGCTCTGAGCCATCAGCCCAGAGCCCGACGCGGGGCTCGAACTTCATGGACCGCAAGATCGTGACCTGGCTGAAGTTGGACGCTTAACCGACTGCGCCACCCAGGCGCCCCGAAAAATTTTTTTAAATAATAGAATTATTTTTCATGGCTCTGTAAAGGGAAAAGTCATTGGACCAATATGCATGAGGTCACAAGATCTAAGGCACACAGGCTGGCTTAATCAGTAGAGCAGGTGACTCTTGATCTCAGGGTTGTAAGTTCGAGCCCCATGTTGGGTACAGAGATTACTTAAAAAATAAATAAAATATTTTCAAAAATAAATAAATAAAATGTTCTCTCTTGCTTTAGGTTCACTTCCAAACTACCTTTCAACTGCGGGAGCCCTAACTTGCAGTCTTAATTTCCCTCTCCAGTAGCTACTGGACTACAGAACTGAATGAGTTTGGTTGCCCCACACAATGTTTTGAAACAAATCTAAGCCAACTTCAACAATTAATAAATTTCCCATTAGGAGCCCCCATCTCTAGTGTGTCGTGAAGAACTGGTGATGTGGCAACATCAGGTCCCCGTGCTTGGACTGGCCACCTGGGGAGGTGACAGCATGGGGGAAGGGGTGCTCCCAGCACCAATGCCCATCCTCACAACCACTTCACCCCTGTAAGAGAAACGTTTCCTGGTGCCATGCCTCTATCGAAAGCACAAAATGGTAAGATAAACCAAGAAGAGGGGCGCCTGGGTGGCTCAATCAGTTAAGCATCCAATTTCGGCTTGGGTCATGATCTCTCAGTTCATGGGTTCCAGCCCTGTGTTGGGCTCTGTGCTGACAGCTCGGAGCCTGGAGCCTGCTTCCTTCGGATTCTGTGTCTTCCTCTCTCTCTGCCCCACCATTGCTCATGCTCTGTCTCTGCTTCTGTGTGTGTCTTTCTCTCTCTCTCTCAAAAAAAAAAGGAAACATTAAAAAAAATTTTTTTAATTAAAAAAAAAAAAGAAGATCTTGGGTTTCAAAAAAGGTGAGAAAATATATAACTCTGTAGTAGCGGAGACCTTTGCTTTATCTAATATGCGAGCCAAATGCAACAGTGAATACTATCAACTTAGGTGTTTTTTCAGCCGGGGAGCCCCTCTCACTCCCACTCATTGCCTGGACCCTGAGCATTCTTTGAAGAAAAAGCAGAAAATCTGACAATGCCACAGTGTCCCCTTGAGGGCCTGCAGCCCCTGTGCTGAAGTCCACAAAGACGTGGAATGACATAGGGGTTAGTGAACCTACCATAAAGCCACCTGACCCAACAGACCCTGGGTCATGGAATGTCAGGGCCCAAAGGACCTTAGCAACTGCTTAAACCAGGTGAGGAAATAAACTCAGAGGTTATGAGTCTTGCTCTAAGTCACCCAGCTGGAGACCACAGATGTGGCACTTGGAAATCACTTCTCCACGCTCCAGAACCAGGGTCCTCCCTACGACACACTGCCTCCTCTAGCTCTCCACCTGCTCACAACCCCTAGGCTCCTCCCACCTCCTCACCACCTCCAAGGACACCAGGATGGCTGCCATAGTGAGCAGGAGAAAGTCTCCTGGGGGAGAAGCCGTCCTGGGGGGCGGGGAACGATGACTTGGATCTGTTTTGTTCAGCTTCTGGTGGGCATGAAGGACAGACCTGAAATCCCAGTGTTCAAGTCAGGCCCACACGGGCTCACCACCGCATGAAGAAGACACGCAGGACGTGGCCTCCCAGGTCAAAGGTATGGCCTGGGTGTTGCCTTAGGCTGAAGAGGACTTAGACCCAGCCTTACCTGCTCCCATCACCCCCCGTGCTCCAGCCGACGGCCCCTTTTCCACGCTCACCATAGACCTTAAGCAGCTCTCTGTTGTCTATTTCAATAACTTCTGTTGACTATCACCCTGAGCCACATACTGAGGGGGCCCAGTGATGACTTAAGACTGGAACCATCCCACCATGACCTTATCATCATCTACCACAGAAGACAGACTTCTGAACAACTGTAACCCAAACCCCATGGTAGAGATGGAGGGAAAGTGCTACAGAAACTTGAGAGAAGGATGTGATTTATTCTAAATTTACCAAGTGGGCAGGGCAGCGGATTTCAGAAGGATGAATGGAGAGTAGGATTCCCGTAAACTGGGGGGGACGAGCATTCCAGGAAGCGGGAACAGCATGAATTAAGCCAGGAAGGAAGAAACCGTGGGCAGGTCTCAGAAGCCCCAGCGGGCTCAGGCAACGGCAGCCGGGGAAGTCCAGAGGGACCAAGGGGAAGGGTAAACTGAGGTCACCCACTGAAGTGGGGGACACTGTCACAGCAGAGCCAATGGTAGCCCTTGGATGCAGACTGGAAAATTCGGACTTATGCTACGGGGAACAGTGAGCAGCCCCTGAAGGCATGGGGGAGGGAAGGAGACAAGGGACAGAAGGCTTTCTGGGTGGGCAAAGAACTTGGCCTTTGTCACCAACGCCTCCTGGATGCCAACTTTTGGCATCTGCCCCACGCACTCTGCATGTCGTGTCCATTTCTGTGGCGATCCCGGTATCTGACCATCTGGATGGTGACTAACCCCCACCTAATCTGACCCTATGGCATGTGCGTGTCCCCTGATGGCCTCTGGCATTCACCCGCCTCGTCTCCCACTCGCAGGCCAGCAGAACACGATTTTGACGTAAATTTGTTGCCAAAACCCTTCAAAATTAGGAGACGTCACATTTAAAACTCTGGATTTTCCTAGGACTGCGCTTCCTCGTGCAGCCTGCAACCCCCAATCCCATCGGGTCATGCCGTCTTTTTTTTTTTTTTTTTTTTTTTTTTTTTTAGTTTATTTATTCATTTTGAGACGGACAGACACAGCGCAAGTAGGGGAGGGGCAGAGAGAGAGGGAAACAGAGAAACCTAAGCAGGCTCCATGCTGCCAGCATAGAGCCCAATGCCGGGCTCAAATCCACAAAGCCACGAGATCAGGACCTGAGCTGAATCGGATGCCTAACTGACTGAGCCACCCAGGCGTCCCTGTCACCTCTTTGTAACCTCCAAGGCTGACAATCAACATCCACTGCCCACTTATCTTCTGCCATGCCGCCCACCACACCCCCAGAGGCCTCTGAGTCTGCGACACCCCACCACACTTAAACTACGTGTATGAGGCTGAGCCGTCCTGACGCTTCCAGTCCCGGGTACTAATCCCTCAGCAAGGGCACACAGCCCACCGACAAGACCCGGATCCTCACTTCCTCCACACCCTCCTGGGCCCTGGCAGATGGCACTACTGAAAAAAATCAGAAGCCCCCTCGAGAGCCATGGACAGCAAGCTCAGAAGAAAGTCCATATACCTTTACTTTTCCTTCTATTCCTGACTCAGCTCTTCCTGACTACCCGCCGTGTGTCAAGCCTTCCAAGCAGGGCTCAAGAAATACAGCTGAACAACACGGGATTGCTGCCTTGGCCAGGTCTAGCGGACCTGGAAAAACCCCAAGCAGCCCTGGCTTAGATGCCACTCTGAATGAGGGAAATAACAACACAGCTCGTGCGTGAAACCTAGTGATCCACATACACCCTACAACCAAATGTTCAGCACTCACTGGCCGGTAAATAGGGCGGCAGCACAGTGTTTCTGAACAGGGTGGAACGCACGGCCCCCAATGCCGATACGCACCAGCCTCGGCTGTTGATGGCACACGCGAGGAAGTTTCCCCCATCGCCTCGATCTTTGAGACAGACAGAGAGAAAGAAAAAAAGGTTGGTCACGGTAGAGGAACAGAAAAGAAATTGAAGCACATTTCCTGTCTTCAGTGAGTATACAGTCTAGTTCAGAATCAAAACATCAACCCCAGAGATTGATGAAGTCACTAAGAGAGGTGTGGGAGGAACGTGAACATGGGCCTGGGTCCGGGGGGGGAGGTCCACCAGACGAGGTGTGCTAGAAGCTGGGCAGAAAGACTTTTTGAACCAAAGAGGTGGCCTAGGAGGGCACAAATAATCAAAATCCTGTTTTGGACCAATCATAAAGGCCTTCCTTTGGATTGTGGATCCAACTATAATTGAAAAGACGGTAGGAAACATTCACTGAAGTTCAAAATCCCAGGGAAAACTCCAGTTCAGAAAGACACAGATTTCACCCGTGAATGGGTTTTCCACTTGGCAAGACAGCCCTTCATCACTAAGTGATGATACAAAGGAATGAATGGGACTTCTTATCGGGGAAATTCCTAGTGATTATTAGAATGGAAAGGAAAAGAAAGGAAAGAAGGAGGAGGAAGCAAGAGTATTAATGACCAGCAGGCTCCCCCTGGTTTAAATTCCGGCAAAGGCAACAGCTGTTTTGTTCAAGTTGGGGTGACCTCCAGCAAGAAATACTAGCTAAAGGGGTACCTGGGTGGCTCAGTCGGTTAAGCATCCAACTGAATCTCAGCTCAGGTCTTGACCTCAAGGGTAATGGAGCTCAAGGCCCACATTGGGCTCCATACTGGGTGTGGAGACTGCTTAAAAAAAAAAAAAAAACTAAACTGAAACAACATTGAATGTCTACACTTTTTTACAAGTCATTTTTCTCAGTTTTCTTACCCTTAGCGTTTCCCTTAATGTCTCCTCAAAACTCTGGTCGCCTTTTAACACCGGGCATTTGTACCTCCCCCGTAAGCAAATCAGCTCGTACACTTGGACAAAACTGATGACAGCGTTTCCCCCACTGCTCTGTCCCACACTACAGTTAGTCTTGTCTTGTCCCATGTGACCGCAGCCCTTCAAATCCCGCTCCCCAGGCCCCATCACACCTGCCAGCCCCCTCCCCACTGACTTCCCCTCGGCTCACCCACCCCCCACAATTCTTCCCTAGGAAGGGTCCTCAAGTTCAGCTACCTCCACACTTCTCTGTCTCCCTCTCTCTGTCTGTCCGTCCGTCTACCTCTCTCTCACACACACGCAAACACGCACGCACACGTGCACGCGTGCACTATAGAACCTTTCTTTTCCTTAAAACCAAAACCCATAAATGGAAGAGCCGCAGCTGCTCCAGCTGAAGCAAAGATGGGAGTCTACAGGCCTCTGCCACTATGTCTTGGGGCTGCCCCGACCTCTACCCCTTACCACAGAGTCCAAAAACAGCACTATTCAAGTCAAATTTCTTCATTTGACAGATGTGAAATCAGAACCCCAGAGAGAGAAAGTGCCAGACCCAAAGGCACCCAGTGTGTTAGAATCAGGCCGGAAACCAGGGCTCCAGACTCAGCAGACCAGGGCTCGACCAGTGCCCCGCGAGACATCTTAATCATCTTCTCTAACACTCACACGACACTGACCGCGTGCCCAGCATTTCTCTAAACCCTCCACACGGATTACGTGTTTAATCCCCACAACAATGTGATGACGTAGGTTCTTTCATTTTCCCCATTTTCCAGGGTAGGAAACTGAGGTACAGCGGTTAAGGAACTTGGCCAAGCTCACAGAGCTGGTAAGTGGCAGAGCAGGGGTTGGAACCCAGGCAGCCTGGCTCCATACCCGTGGTTCTTACGCAGTTTGCTGGAAGGAATTACTTGCCACCTTCAGGCAGGAAAGGGATTACTATGTTGTATCTTACTTGACAAATGAAATACACACAGAGCTTCCCTTCAAAAGAAAAGACCCATAAAAAGGAAAAATTGTTTAAATGTATGAAAGACAACACTGGAGATTGCACTGAAAGCCTAAGTGTGCCACACCTACACCAAGTGTCTGCTTTTTTTCTCAGGGTGTTTGCATGCTTGAAGGGCTAGAGCAGTGTAATCACATGGTAATCTACAGGGTGGCCCACATTTTTTCACCCATTCTCAATGCGTTTGTCCTTTGCACATACCCATTTTGGCTTCATTCCCATCCCTGATGCCTTAAACCCTGGTGTTTCCACAACCATGAGTAGAATGGCTCTTAAAAAAAAAAAAAAAAAGAAAGAAAGAAAGAAAAAAAGGCATCTGTCTCTATCCAGGGATCTTTCTTTTTTTTTCTTTTTTTCTTTTTTTTATCAGGGATCTTTCTTCACCCAACTCTGGCACATGCCCCTCAAAATAAAGTCAGATAAACTCCATTTGAAGGAATGAAATGCCAACTATTTATTCCACAGGGAGAGGAAATAAACACAAAACAAAGAAGTCATTATTTTTTGCTTAATAAAAGCTTTTACAGTTTTATTAAAGAAAAATACCTGTTTATTACTGAAATTTTAGCAAATATAGATAGTCACAAGAGAGAAGAAATCTATCCCCAAGTCCCTCCTTTAAGGAAAAAATAACCAAATTCTTCGAAATCCTTCTTTTCATCTGTGTATCCCTGTGCTTTCACAAGAAAGAGTTCCTGCTGCAGATAATGCTTTGCAATATAAATTTTTACTTGAAACATTATGAACATTTTCCTAACCATCAAACAATTTGTATAGTATTTTAACGTCTGTGTAGTTTGCCGTTCCATAGATATAGCCTAATTTGTTTAATCACTTTCATGTTGGGCATTTAGGCAGTTTGTGTTTTTTTAATATGTGAAATGCTGTTATGAATATTTATTAGGTTGAATTGTTTGTATGCATTTCAATTATTTCTTTATTTTTTTAAATTTTTTTAATGTTTTATTTATTTTTGACAGAGAGAGAGAGAGAGAGAGAGACAGAGCATGAGCGGGGGAGGGTCAGAGAGAGAGGGAGACACAGAATCCGAAGCAGGCACCAAGCTCTGAGCCGTCAGCACAGAGCCCGATGCGGGGCTCGAACTCACAGACCGCGAGATCATGACCTGAGCTGAAGTCAGATGCTCGACCGACTGACCCACCCAGGCACCCCTCAATTATTTCTTTATAATAAGCCACTAGAATAGAAAAAAATAAAAAACAAAAAATAAATAAAGTCGGATAAGCCAGGGGTGCACTGTCCAAATTTCTTGTTTCTTTACTGTTTCTTTATTTATTGCCTACAGCCTGTTCATGGTTGGCTGGCACAGCCAGGGCAAAGAGGGGCAGGAGCAAGAGTAGGGGTGTCCAGCATTAAGACCCAACTTAGTCAATGGTTCCTTCTGGAAGCACCAAGCTAATGGCTGGCAATGGCAGCACCAACACATGGCTGGATTTTTAGAGGCTTTTGAAAGCTGCTAAGCTGCTGACCCATCCCAGGCACCCGGGCTCCGATGGCTGCATTCACTGAGCATTCGCTCTGCACCCAGACGATATCAGCTCAGCTACAAGACCTCCAAATGTGAGCTTAATGGGCGACAGACATGCACGAGGTCCTCACAACTCAGGGAACTTCAAATGGCCTAAGATGGGACCAAACCAAACAAGGGACTGGAGGAGACAAGAGACATTCCCACAGCAGCAAGGAACAAAGAGCGTCCCCACTCTCTGCGCCAACACCCTTCACCACCAGCACCAAAAACTAGGGTGTCTCACGCCTGGAGCCAAGCTAACTGACTCAAATCTGGCCACTTCTACATTTGCATAATGGGTTCTGACATGTGGCTACCATTTAACGGTCACCAAATAAGACACAGGGTGGAGACCTTCCCACGAAGCAATATTTATTGTCTTTGGATCGCCATTGGCTAAAACCTCCTGAAATTTCACCAAACTCGGCTCTGTAAAACAAACAAAAAGGAACACCATTATGAATTACAATCTAACCAGGATCTCGGCACCTGCCCTTCCTTTGTATTTTCTAATTTTCATGTAACTATTAGAGCAGCACAGAGAAAGGGTGCTCTCAGAAACCGTGCCATTTTGACACTGACCTGAAAAAACTCAACTATTTATTTCACTTTATTCTACTTCTTATCTCAAACATACAGTTCCTTTTCCTCTAACAAAAATATCCCTCTTTCAAACAATCTGTGATGCAAAGTAAATGGAACATGGCACCAAAACAAATTCTTTCCTGCAAAATTTATGGTTCCTCTTCTGTTACCAGTTGCACATGTGACCAGCACCCAGGACAACCATTCTGTGCACAGCACAGACTACAAGTTCTCTAGAACCGCATTCAGCCCTCAACTGTGTGCAGGAAGACAGGGTATGCTTAATGCTGACATTAGCAGCAAATCAACTTTACTCTGTTTGTAAGGTTAAACAATTAGGAAGGAAAAGCTGACAGCATTCAACACCACAATGGGAGAAAAAAAAACCTATTTCTAGGTCTCAGGGTAATGCCTCAGAAGTGGTAACATTCGCTTGGCCCCCTAGCAAAATGTGCAGCACAACATTATGGCACTCCTTAACCTGGATCGGTGTATTTTTTTAAGTTTATTTATTTATTTTGAGAGAAAGACAGAGAGGGAGCAGCGGAGGGGCAGAGAGAGAGGGAGAGAGAATCTCAAGCAGGCTCCACACTGTCAGCACAGAGCCTGATGCAGGGCTCAAACTCACGAAACTTGAGATCATGACCTGAGCTGAAACCAAGAGGCGAACACTTACTGACTGAGCCACCCAGGTAGGTGCCCCTGGCGTATTTTATTTTTAGACCTGGGCAAATGTGTTTGCTGAATAGTCAACTCAGGGAGTAGGGCTCCTTCCTGAAGGCTCCTGGGTCCCCTCAACACAATTAACTCCTTTCAGGGTCAGAGAAAGGAGGTGGGTTTTTTTTGGTGGGGGAGGTTGGCAGGGGGAGGAGGTTGGTGTCTCTAGATGGGTGAAGCAGGAGGTCCTGAGTCCGGACAGGCTTGTCCCTGCACATCTGTGCAGTAGGGTCAGAAGGACAAGAGTGAAACCAAGGAGGATGTTTCCTTTCCACTGAGAGGCCTCTGCTGTTCTCATAAAGACCAAGTAGCCGCCTCCCCCTGCCATCATCCCGTTCCTAAACAGAGGGTGTCCAAAGGCAGGAAAACAACACAGAGATTAGGAGGTGGTGATTTTAAACTCCCAGCAGTCTGGAAGGACAGAACTAATAGGCTTGCCTCACTTTACGCCAGGATTCCTGCAGGCCCCGCTGTAAGGGGGCCACCCCATCCCCAACACACACACACACACACACACACACACACACACACACACACACCAGGGAAGCCTGCAGAGAGGGGTGACTGGACTTGAGAGGCAAGAGGAAAGGAAGGCCTCTGATCTACCCTCCCAGGTATCTTTCCCTCCCTCTGGCAACTGTCATTTGCATGAATGAAGACTGGGGTCAATTTGTACACGGGAGAGAACAAAGCAGGAAATAAAGGGGCTGTCACTCACTCAAATCTGAAGCTTCTCAAGTCACGCTGAAGGGAGTGTCCTGTTCCCACCTTGAGAATGAGGGATTTGCTCTCGCTCCTCCCCACCCCCACTTCCTGGCACTTGCCAAGGATCTTGCCCTCACTTAACCTGTTTCTCCCGTGCCTCTTTCTGGTCTCCAACGGGACTGTATTTGTATTTTTAACTAACTGTTTTTTACATAATTTTTAATGTTTATTTATTTTTGAGAGAGGGAGAGAGAGCGTGAGCAGGGGAGGGCCAGAGAGAGAGAGAGGGAGACACAGAATCTGAAGCAGATTCTAGACTCTGAGCTGTCAGCACAGAGCCCAGTGCGGGGCTTGAACTCACAGACCCTGAGATCATGACCTGAGCCGAAGTCAGACACTTAACTGACTGAGCCACCCAGGAGCCCCCACATAATTTTTAAAGTGTTATTGTTACTTATACCCGGTGGTAAGAAAAAAAAGACCTAAACAACAAAAAGAGAAGGAAGTCTCCCTCCCACCTCAGAGCCCCTAGGATCCCACTGGCTGGTCCCAGGGATGTCGCTTTCAAGATTTCTCCCACATCTCCAGAAGTCAGGCCCCACAGCCTGCCACTGGTGGCTGGCCCCCTTCCCCAGACCCCAACCCCAGCAACATCCCTGGGGGTACAACTTGTGCCTGGCCTTAGGCTAGGACTCTGCAAAATGGATTCTCAACAAACGCACTCAACAAAGAGAAGAAGCTGGCGTTGAACAGATTCCAGAAGGTGAAGGGTTATAAAACCCCTTGCCTATACAAAGAAGCACAAAAAAACCAAAAAAACAAAAAAACAAAAAACACTGGAAGGATATAGGCTAACATACTACATGAGAGAGCTACTTAGTAGAATGATAGATGATTTGTATTTTCAAGGCTTTTCTCTGCTTTCCAAGTTCCACATAAATGAAGTATTTTTAAAATCACAAGTAAGTCACATTCACACACGCAAGCACATGCGTGTCTGTCTCCCCACCCCAGCCTGGTAGATCCATCATTTTCGGTGCATTTTGTTTTTATTCCATGTAGTACAGGAACCTCCTAACTTGCATCTCTAAAGTGCTTTACAGTTTATAAAGTACTTTCAAAACCACAAAGGTTTCCAGGACTCAATGATGCTCCTAGGACTTTCTGCTTCCTGATAACTCTACCCAGAGCTCTCCGAGAAACTAAGACCCACTGACCCGTCCTCACCTTCGTCCCTCGTCCATACCCCCACCCCCACCCCAACCAGCCGCTCTGCAGGGGGCAGACCTGAAGGCCCTCTGCAAGGTGCTTCACGGCTCCAACCAAGCACGTCCACAGACATGGTGCACACGGGTAGGAGGGTGGGGAGCCTTCTCCTCACGGATAAGAACCAGCAGCATCAGTGGCTTGCTTGGCGTGACTAGCACATAGCCGCGGCTCCCCAGCCGGGAGGTGACCGAATGCTGTGTACTGGCAGAGTACAGCCATCTGGCAAGGAACAGGATTCTAAAACCCAGAGATGGGCTTTGGATGGCGGTCCAACTAATTTACATCTACTCTCCCTGTTTGCACAATGTCATTCACGCATCACAGACATTTTTAGAGCAACGTACAAGCATCTACGTGTCCCTATTTCATTTAACCCCCTGAGATATACTATCATATCTCATCTTACAAGTGAGAAATCTGGAGCTCAGAGATGAGTTCAGTCACCCAGAGCTGTTATCCGGCTAAGTCCCCCCACCCATTCTACGGCCCTCCAGGGACCACGCACACCAAGTCCCTACCCCAGAGGGTCCAGAGTACCTTTCCTTTCATGTGCACAGATGCCATTACCCAAAAAAAGTCCCAGGCTTCTGCCCCTTTCTATATGATAGTGATGGTAAGTTCACCTGTAGGGTCAGCTGCCTGGGTCCAAATCCTGACTCTAACACGTAATAGCTCTGTGACCTTGAGCAAACTACTTAAACTGTTTCAAGCAAATTACTTACTTATGGGGTCCAAATCCCAAATCCTAAGCTCTTCCCATGCTGCCTTCTGACCCACAGTGGGTGCAGTGAGCTTGCACTGAGGCTGTCTGGTTTTTTGCGGGGGGTTGGGGTTTTTTGTTTGTTTGTTTTCTTTGCAACGGGCAGCATGTCTGCACCACGTTGGGATGCAGGCTGACCCATCACCCCGTGGAGGAAGTCAATCAATCTCTCCAGGCCTCAGTTTCCTCATCAATACCACCTGCTCCTCTTCTCCTGTCCCCAGAGTTGCCTTGAGCATAAGAAAAGGCAAGTCGCTGCAAAGAGCATCCAGTGCTCGCCTTGTGTGTCCCAGCTTGGAATCCTTTGCGCCACAAGCAGGAAGAAGCACCAAGAAGGAATCCACAGCCCACAGCCTTGCTCAAACCACGTGTGTGACATTCAGGTCAGTTCAAGCCACTCAAGACCTCCAATCCAGCCAGCCTAGCTTCCGTTGGAAGCCACAACGCAGTGGCTGCAAAAGCAAACAGACCTGTCTGCTGGTGGATCCCAGTCTGGAGAGGCACGGAGTGCGGTGGGAAGGGTGGAGCCTGCCTCCCCACAGACTAGCTGGGAGATCCTACACAAATCATCCTCCTATTATTTTTTAAATTTAGTTATAACCAGCTCCACCCACCAAGTATTTACGGTGGCTTAGAATAATGCAAACAACACAAAAGAATAAAATAAACAGTCAAGGGAGGCAGGCCAAGAGAAAATAAGCACCGGGAAAATAATAAAGCCAGCAGTAAGATCGGCACATAGAAAGGTATACCACCTCGTCCCTCTCTGCAGAACTGTCGAGATGGGCCACGCATCAGGCTCTCGGGTGCTTAGTAACCAAAACCAAAGGGAAACATGATCAGCCACGAGATTCTCAGTGCACAGAACATGAAAACAAACCACTTGTTCTGGAGCCACTCATCTCTCCCTGGCTGATTCAGAGCCTCAGAGGAACTTCTTCACCGGCCCGTCATAAAGGGACACAACGGAAGAACAACACAGCCTTTAACACCCCCTCCTCGGACCCTAATATCTCTTCCAGCAACTCGCTGACCACCTCCTCTTGCAGTTCAAAGGCACGGGCCGAAAAGAACAATCCAGCCAAAGTGGACAAGGCCTCTTCTCCCTTAGAGTCTGGTGCTTAATCTGTAAAATGGTCCATCTGCCTGGCCAGGTTGATGTGAGGGTTCAACAGGAAAATGTGTGAGAACTCACATGCCCGACACACAGCAAGTGCCCCCCAAAGGTCAGTTCACTGCTTCTGGGAGAATGTAAATTCCCCCCGCCCCAGGGCGGTGGGGGGCAGGAGAGGAGGGGCTCTTGGTCTGAATCGCGGTCATGATGTATCCCAGGTACCTAGAATGGTCACTGGTACATAGTAAGTACTCAGTAAATATTTGTTGAAAGAACGAATGAATTTCCTGCAGCAGGTTCTCAAACACCCTAGTCTCGTAGGATACTTCCAAAAAGGGAGAGAAACAGGAGGTGAGACAAAAATCTGCAGTGAATGGGCGCCTGGGTGGCTCAGTCAGCTAAGTGTCCGACTCTGGGTTTCGGCTCGGGTCACGATCTCACGGTTTCATGGGTTCAGGCCCCGCGTTGGGCTCCACCTGCTTGGGATTCTCTGTCTTCCTCTCTCTCTGCCCCTTCCCCACTCGCACTGTCTCTGTCTCTGTCTCTCTCTCTCTCTCTCTCAAAATAAACTTCTAAAAATAATAAAATAAAATAAAAATCTGGAGTAAATAAGGTCTTTCTACTCCCTCATAAGCATACTAAAGGTTCTAAGAAGTCCTGCAAGAAAGACATCTGTTTGATTTGGTTTAGCCCACAGTTCAAATTTGCTTGACCACAAATGCCTTTTTTCTCTCAGGAGATAGACCCACAAGTGTTCTCACAACCCTAGGGGGACTCTAACTGATCCTAAGATGGAAAGGGGGACACTCCAGAGATAAGAGACTATCCCATCACAGCTGAGGAACAAAGAACATACCCACTGTCCCTGGGAACCCCCTCCACCACCACCACCTATTAACTGTGGAATACATCATTGTTTTTTGTTTTCTGTTTTTGCTTTCTTTTAATCAAACGGATCCCTCAGACCTAAACAGCCCCCTTCGTCTGGACACACGGACACTCTGGCTGCCTCTGAACATTCCAGAACCCACTTGCTCAACCTGACTTCAGCAAGACTAACCCCCAGCCTCCTGGCTCAGAGCCACCTGCATGCAGAGAAACACCCAAAAGTCAAAGCACAGTCCCAGAGACTAGGCTGGGAGGGGTCCTCGCCAGCCCCAGGGAGGACGGCCCTTCCTCTGAAGAGGACTAGGTAGGAAGGATCTGGGTGTATGTCCAAGTTAGGCCCCCAGAATCCCGGAGTCCCTGGGTGGCCACCTGCAGGGTACGTCACATGCTTCCGTGCAGCTCACTAAGCCGAGAGGCCGCCTGGCAACAGTGAGGTCCCCTCGCTGACACCCTCGCCAACACTCTCGCTGCCTGCCTCCCCAGGCTGGTGCCAGCACCCCAGCTCCCGGGGAGCCAGAAGGGCAGGAGGTCAGGCCATCCGAATGACTAGCATCCCCTCCCCCACATGAACCAAGGCTCCCCTGGGCACACCGCAGGGCTTGCCAGGCAGGAAATGATTAACAAGTGTTTACTGAGCACTTCCAGGCAGCAGAGGGCTGCTCCCAGCCTCTGCCCCCCCTCACCCCACAGGTCCTGGTGCACAGGCACTCGTCTATGAAGCAGCTGTCAAGCTGACGAGTACCAAGTACTGGCTCAGGCCTCCACACCAGAACACTGACCTTGACCTCAGACCCCTGCACGCCATGGACTCCAGGCCTGCTGTCCACACCTAACGTGGGCCTCCACAGCACCAGATTCTTGGTCCTCCTAGTTCTAAGGCCTAGTCCCTGTGTCTGGAAGAAATGACAGTGGCCCCAACGGAGTTAAAAATCACGTGTCATTCACCTTCTGCCCCATGGGGTTCAACATCTTGAAAGCAACCTTGAAATTCTCAGCAGCCACTGTCTGCAGGCCCCTGAGTTAGATGCTGGGGAGAGGAAGACAGATGAGACCCGCGAGCCCTCTTCTCCCAAGGCCCCCTCTGGATGTGTCTCTGCCTTCCCAGCTGCCCCCCCCCCACCCCGCCCCTGCTAGCCTTCTTCCTGCTGCCAGGAACAGCCTCCCTAAGGGCTGTATCTCCTGTTACAAGAGGCAGAGCAGTTGCCCCTCCCTTCCCCCACCCGACGGGAGGTCCTGGTATACGGGGACCTCACCCTCCATCCCTTCCCCCTGCTACTCAGCACAGGGCTTGGCACACAGCAGGTGGCAAGAAGAACCTGCTGAACGAACAGGGATGGCAGTCAACATTTTGGTTGGCTAGGCCTCCTGACAACGCTTCCCAGATGCCAACCTTGAAAACACCTGTGTCAGGACTGTGGTTTTTTTTTTTTTTTTTTTTTTTTTCTTTTTCTTTTTTTTTAATTCAATTAACGCCACTTAGAGAGAGGGTGTGGATCAAAACAAGCAGAATTAGGAGGTTGTTACTGACAGAGCCTTCACAAAAGAAAAAATGAGAAGTAAGACTGGTACACTCACCCCAGGAATACCCACCCGTGCCCCCATGCGGCTCTAGCCCAGTCTAGACTCATGTGACCACCCCCCCCAAGGAGCCACCCAAATGCACAAGAAGGGAAACTGCTACACCATTCGGTCCAGCCAGCAGAGCTGATGTAAGTCTTCCCTACTGCCCTTTCCAGTGCTCTCTCCCCTTCCACAGGTATTAAAAATAGTAATAGTAATAAATTTTTAAAAACTGGAAATCAGTTCATTTACTACTTTTCCATGTGGAGGAAAGAATCCTGCGGGCTTTGCAGTCTCTCTGATCCAAGTTCAAATCCTGGCGTGCGATCTCCCTGCCCGTGTGACCTTGGCAGGTCACCAGACCCCTTGGAGTGTCAGTTTCCACATCTGCAATGTGAGAAACCCCACCACAGCCTCGCCTCCAGATGGTGGCGAGGGCCGGTGAAATCAAGCGAGCAAGAGCCCCGCACGGCATTGGGGGCCAGTCCGGGGACTAACACGGGGTCCATCCCTTCCCCTTCGCCAGCGGCTCTCCAGAGCTGGGCCCAAACCAAGGCAACAAGCACAGTAGACAGAACCCCGCCCCCTCCTCTGGAGCCTGACTCCACCCACCACACCCAGCCCCCAGCCGTGTGGCCTCGGAGGAAGTAGCTGACCTCCGTGCCTCAGTTTCCTCATCTGCAACAGGAAGGAACACTACCCCCACCTCGAGGGCTCTAATGTGCTCAGAACAGGACCTGGCACGTAGGAAGCACCCAACATGCGCACCAGCCACTTGCGCTAACCCCGTATCTGACAGTTATATTGCTCTTCACGGTTACAAAAGACTTTCCGTGCTTTATCTCCCTGGATCCTCCCACCCCCTCCTGGAGACAGGCGGGGGTGGGTGTCGGTGGGAGAACTACACCCAGCCAACAATAGAGATGGGTGTTATCTGGCCCCAACAGTGTTTTGTTTGGTTAATTTGAGTCAATATTTTTTTAAAGCAGGAAATTTAACATTAAAAACTCTTTCCAGCTTTTCTTGAAAAAAGAATCAGAATAACCGACAACTCTGGGTTCCCGAGGGTTACACTCCCGGGTCCAACACCAGTTGCATGGCCTTTGGGCAAGCTATTTAACCTCTCTGCCTGTCAGGTACCTCAATTCCTTTTTTTTTTTTTTTTTTTTTTTTAAGATTCTGTTTTTAAGTAATCTCTACACCCAACATGGGGCTTGAACCCTCAGCCCAGACAGAGATCACGAGTCACATGCCCCAACTGACTGAACCAGCCAGGTACCTCAGATACCTCAACTCTTCAGTAAGGATTAGAAATTGGAGATACTTCACCAGGTTGGAGTGAGGATTAAGTGGGTTTTGCAAAGCACGAAAAAAAACTGCCTGCATGGACAGTGGTGCACAGCACTGAGAATACGCACAATGCCACTAAATTTTACGCCCAGAGATGGCGACGATGCTAAGTGTTATGCTGTAGCTATACTACTACAGTTAAAACAAACAAACAAACAAACAAAAAGCACACAGTGCCTAACACATTTAAAACTAATGTGCTGGGGCACCCAGATGGCTCAGTCGGTTAAGCGTCCGACTCTATTCCCGTTCAGGTCATGATCTCACAGTTCAGGGAATCGAGTTCCTGCTTGGGATTCTCTCTCCCTCTCTCACTGCCCCTCCCCCCACGCATACCCGTGCTCTCTCTCTCTCAAAATAAATAAACTTAAAAAATGTTCTAATTTTAAAAGGTGGGGGAGGGGGCATTCCCCTTTAAACAGGGCACGTTGTCTTAGCCTGCCAGAGTCCCCACTACTCCCTACTGCCTCATTAACGCCAATCACACATGTGTGGCCCATCACATTCTGAGCCGCACCCCTGCTCTAAACACTAAATGAGAACCCTGTGTGTAAAAGCACTTGGAACACTCGTAAGCATTACTCCCTTCCCTAATGTCACTCCCCTTAAGATCGCCAGTCTAGAAAGTGGTAAGGCCCAAAACAGAACCCAGGCTGCCTTCTGCCTCCACGTCCAGTTCTTGTCTTACGTCAACACGATGCCAGCAGCCTTATGTACGTATATTATCACCGCACAGGCTTGGCCTTGATGGGTCTCTCTCATAAAGAAGCACACACAGCCCCAAACTACAGAAGGTAGCAAGACTGATCAAGCCTTACGGGTTAAATGTCTTACAGTGTGGCAACTCCCATGTGACAAGGAACACTGAAAGTCAGATGGCACCTGTGTGAATCTCTGCTGTGCTCAGTGGGTCTGGCCCCTGAACAGGCAGTAGTGACCCCCGCCTCCCTGTGCCCTGCCCACCTCCTAGAACAATGCTCCCACCCTGCTCACCAAGCCCCACACTGTATTTAAAGACCCGATTCAAGGCCAGCTCTTCAATTCCTTCAACAAACATTGACTGAGCACCCACTGGGTACCAGGCCCTGTGACATGGTGCCCTTGGGGAAGTTAGTCTATTTAGGGAGATTACAAAAAAAAAAACAAGAGTTACTTCACCCTAAGGGCCTGGTGACAAAAAAGGGCACGGCACACTAGAGAATCTGCAAAGAACGTGGTGTGTGTGGCGAGCCCAGAGAGTGCGTGCATCCAGAATCCAGAAGGCCGGGGGAGCTCTGATGTGCTTGAAGCAGCAGGTAACATGGTGTGGTCTGAGCACGCGGCCACAGGGCACTGCCTCCACTGGGGAGGTCCAAGACGGAAGGCATGAAGCCCTGTCCCAGGCATCCCATTCACCTCTCACAACAATCCAGAGGTAAGGTACCGTGCCCACATTACAAATGAGTAGCCTGAGTCGAGAAAAGTCCAGTCACTTGCCTAAGAGCACACAGCAACGACGTGGCAGAGCCCAGCCTTGGCCCAAGTCAGCCTAATTGGCCTTTCAAACATCGTACTGTAGAGCATACTCACATGGCCATGCAAAACACATTTTTGAGTTTGAAGCCTCATCCATAGTTTTGCCCAACTGGATTTAGACTTTTGTTACTTTGTAGTCCACATCTCGAAATGTCTCATGTTATGAACATCGTTTCCTATCGTTGAGCATTGTCAAGCCTCACTGACGGTAGTTTAGCAATCTCCCACCTCTTAACATTTAGAGTGTTTCCGACCAATGGCTTCTTGTTTTTCTTCTAATGACCAGCCCACACAAAGTTCATCTCTCTGTGTTCTCAAGGGGGAAACTCTGCACCTCAGATATCAGCCATTGTGTGACTTATCTTGAATGACGATGAGTAAGACCGTGACTTTCAACGTTATATCAGCAAGTTTTATTATAGAAGGAAACTTATGCTTGTTCTTCCCCAACCCACCTCCCAAACATGGCCTCCCAGCTTTACCAACCATCAGGTCATTTGGTTACTGGGTTAGTTTCTCTATTTGAGGTAAATGCAATAAATGGGAGGGGCAGGTAGGGGCCACCCAGCAGCCAACACCTCTGGGTGAGCTAAGCATGCTCCCCCTCCCCTCAAATGGCCAGAAACAGCAGAGGCGCCAGAATCCAGCAGACACGCATCAGAATTCAACCCCCAAAGACCAAGTCCATATCCACTAGAAACAGGTCAAAGATAGGTATGGTCCCTGAATCCCCACTGTGCTCACTATTCAAAGTTTAATGTCAGTTCAGGGTCATGGAGCCAGGAAACTGGATTCACCCTGTAACTAGCTGTGTGGTCTTAGGCAAGTGACTTCCCTTCTCTGGGCCTCAGTTTCATCCTCTGCAAAGTGAAAGGTTTGGATCAAATGATCCTTAAGGCCCCTTCTGCTCTGAATGAGACCCTTGGAGTTGACCCATTTTATAAATGAACGGTGACTATACGACGTGATGCAAACTCTTAAGTGCAGCCCCAACAACAGCTGCTGCCTGGAGACAAGACAGCAGCAACACACAAAGGAAGGATCTCACAAGTATGTCCCCTCAGGTCCTCATAAGCCAGGATAAAGAAGAACACATCAGATCGCTCCCCCATGGGGGGAAGGGGTAGGAGTCTGACTTACGCTAAGAAAAAATTCACCTGACTTGCATCCCATAAGCCTGGCTTCTCATAGGAAGACTAATGTGCTTGTCACACTTAAAAAAAAAAAAAAAAATTAAGTGACTGATTCATAACAACCCAGCAAAATACTGGAGTCAGAACAAGAGCAAGTCATTGCAACGCAAATCCAAAGGAGAGGTTTCTGTCTTTATTTTCTAACGGACAATGACAAGCTTTTCACAAAACTCAGGCAAGCTGCAAGTCACTGATAAAGGGGACAGTCGGCCCTGCCACTTGAACAGAGACAGGCCCAGATAGGAGAGGCCACCCAAGTGACCTCTAAGACCCAGGAAAGCCTCACTGTTTTAAGGTGATGCCTGGCCAGAATATGGGAGGGATGTGCTAAGGGAGGCTGTTGATGCTGTAGATGGGTCAACACTGGACTCTTCCAGATCACAAAGGCTGAGATTCAAATACTAGGAAAAATCAATAGTCTCTGGATTACAAGCAGCTCATTAGCCTCTGTGTAGGTGCTTTCACAAGATTCAGAATCCCCAGATGGACAGGGATGTCCTCCCAGACCAGCTGGCTACCTCCTCCTGCACCTGCCTGCACCTGCTGCACATCCCTTCTTGCCTCCCAGATCATCGGCTCTGCATTTCTAACAGGTTCTGTTACAACCTCTTCCTCGCTCTCCTCTTCTCCTCCCTTTTCCCCTCCCTCCCTTATTTATACCAGCCTTGCAGGAGGCAGGAGGCTAGGAGAAGAGCCCCAGGTTCCAGGAGAGGAAGGTGATGCTCAAAGGAGACAAGATCAGCCCAAGGTCACAAAGATTGTGCCAAGAATCCAACACAGTCCGGTAACTCCAAGTTGGTGTCCTTTCTACTGCCATATCTATGTACCAAGGCCCACCGATGCTGCCTCGGAAGCACCTCCCCTCACTCCCACAGCGCACTCACACCGGTGCACGCACACACACAGACACACACACACACACAATTCTGTCCAGCTTACTGCCAGTTCCACAGCACCGCCCGGCCTCCCCTCCCAGCGAGGCCACTGCAATCACCTGGTCTCCCAGGAGCAGACGCATGCTAACGTGCTAAGAGCTGGACAGAGCTGGGATCTCCCATTTCCTGGTTGTGCAGCTTACTTAATTTCACTAAGTCTGAGTACCCTCACCTGTAAAAAAAAAGGGGGAAATAACAGACCCTGCCTTGTAGGGTTATTTGAAAGAAATGAAGCACATAACGTCTGCCCCAGACTGGCCTGGTAACAGCAAATGCGTGCACGGGCCTCCCCACAGCCCACTCTGCCCACAGGCTCCAAATACACTCCCCACTTCAGAATCGTCCCACGTTGAAAACATATGTCCACACAAAATGTGTACACAAATGTTCACGAAAACTTGACTAACAAGGCTCCTGGATGGCTCGGTCGGTTGACCATTTGACTCTTGATTTTGGCTCAGATCATGATCTCACAGTTCGTGGGATCGAGCCCTGCATCGGGATCCACACTGACAGC
The DNA here is from genome assembly GCF_018350175.1 of Felis catus. NCBI lineage: Eukaryota > Metazoa > Chordata > Mammalia > Carnivora > Felidae > Felis > Felis catus. Next base: position 99,825,941 of record NC_058377.1, on the reverse strand, counting down.
ATGGAGCCCGCTTGGCACCTCTCCCTCCTCTCTCTCTATCCCTCCCCAACTCATGCGCGCAAACATGTCTTGCCTCTACCTCTCTCTCTCTCAAAAATAAATAGACTTAACAAAAAAAAAAAAAAAAGAAAGAAAAGGAAGCAGTGGGGCACCCGGGTGGCTCAATCAGTTAAGCACCCAATTTTAGCTCAGGTCGTGATCTCGTGGTCCGTGGGTTTGAGCCCTGAATCAGGCTCTGTACGGACAGCTCAAAACTTGGAGTCTGCTTCAGATTCTGTGTCTCCCTTTCTGCCCCTCAACTGTCCACCCCCTCATGAAAGGAGAAGTAAAACATGATGCATCCCTGTGACGGAACACTATTCAGCCATAAAAAGGAATAAAGTCTTGATACACATTCTGATAAGGATGGATCTTGAAAACATCATGCCGCGTAGAATAAGCCAGATACAAGAGGTCAAATGTTGTATGATTCCACTTATATGAAAAACGCAGAAGAGGCAAATTAGAAACAGAAAGCAAATTAAGTGGTTGCCAGGAGCTGGGGGGAGGGGAGTTGGGAATGACTGCTAATAATGGGTGGGGTTTCTTTCTGGGGGTGATGAAAATCTTCTGGAACTAGGTAACAGTGATGGCTGCATGCCTAAACAACTGAATTGTACATTTTACAAAGAATGAATTTTATAGTATGTGAATTATATCTCAATAAAGCTGTTATTTTTTTTTAATGTTTTTATTTTATTTTTGAGAGAGAGACAGAGAGAGAGTGAGTGAGTGGGGAAGGGGCAGAGAGAGAGGGAGACACAGCATCCGAAGCAGGCTCCAGGCTTCAAGCTGTCAGCACAGAGCCCAACGCGGGGCTTGAACCCACAAACTATGAGATCATGACCTGAGCCGAAGTCAGATGCTCAACCAACTGAGCCACCCAGGCGCCCCAAAGCTGTTATTTTTTTAATTGCCATTAAAAAAATCTAACAAAACAATAAAATGATTAATATGTAAAGTCGGAAAAGAGGAGCGCCTGGGTAGCTCAGTCGGTTAAGCGTCTGACTCTTGGTTTTGGCTCAAGTCATGATTTCACGGTTCATGAGTTCAAGCCCCGCGTCAGGCTCCACGCTGACGGTATGGAACCTGCTTGGGATTCTGTCTCTCTCTCTCTCTCTCTCTCTCTCTCTCTCTGTCCCTCCCGTGCAGTCTCTCTCTCAAAATAAATAAATAAACTTTAAAAAAATCTGAAAAGGGGGGCACCTGTCTGGCTCAGAGAGTCGGTGTGACTCTTGATCTCGGGGTTGTGAGTACGAGCCCCATATTGGGTATAGAAATTACTTAAATAAACTTAAAAAAAAAAAGAAAGACTTTAAAATTAATTAGTTAATAAATCTGGAAAGAAAATCCTCCCCCAGTACCTCATCCTCTATAAGACAGAGTCTAAATCATGCAGTCATCCAAGATCTCCCAGTCCAGTCCCAGCCTCCCGGGGCACAAACTCTGAATTTGCCGTTTGTCACACACACACACACACACACACACACACACACACACACACACTCTACCCAGAATGACACTGCAGGCCCAAGCTGCCAACGCTCACCCCCAAAGAACAGCTGAGGTTACTCGTGCGGCCTTACTCGTGTCTCAACTCCTGGCTGTTACCCTGAGGCTGGCAACGTATGCAGCTTGCAACAATCTCCAGGCAGCCCACCTTATCTCTCCAATGAAACCAGAACCTCCTAAAGGAAAGGATCCGGGGGTGCCCGGGTGGCTCAGTTAAGCGGCCGACTTCGGGCTCAGGTCATGATCTCTCGGTTTGTGGATTTGAGCTCCGCACTGGGCTCTGTGCTGACAGCTCAGAGCCTGGAGCCTGCTTCGGATTCTGTCTCCCTCTCTCTGCTCCTCCCCCATTCTGTGTCTCTCTCAAAAATAAACAAACTTTTTTTTAAAGTGAGGGGGAAAAAAAAAAAGGAAAGGCTCTGGACTGCCAGTTTGCCTCCCCACCCCTCAGGCCGCTGTTATGTCACTACCAACAGCAGGGTCCCCCTGCCTTCAGTGTGCTAAATCCTTGATAACATGAATATCTTAATCCTGACCTCAGCTCTCCTTGATGGGCACTATCACACGAATTTACAGGTGGGGAAACACGCAGGCAGGTAATGGACGAGGCGTAAGGAGGAAGCTAATCAAGGTCATGGTGCAAGCGGCAAACCTGAGATTTGGAAGTTAACTTTGTCTTCCCACACGTCTGAGATGTAATCGCCAAGAGGCTAGATATCTAGTAGGTGCCGGGTAATATTTCAGTCTGCAATGTCCATCCAACCATCGCATAACTTGAGTTTAACACTACATATTGGAGAGCAGGCACCCCTAACATCAGCTCTAAAAATGAAATCAATACACTGGGACACCTGGGTGGCTCAGTCAGTTAAGCATCCTACTTCGGCTCAGGATCATGATCTCACGGTTTGAGAGTTCGAGCCCCCGTCAGGCTCTGTGCTGACAGCTCAGAGCCTGGAGCCTGCTTCAGATTCTCTCTCTCTCTCTCTCTCTCTCTCTCTCTCTCTGCTCCTCCCCCACTCATACTCACTCTCTCTCTCTCTCTCTCTCTCTCTCTCTCAAAAATAAACATTAAAAAAGATTTTTTTAATGAAATAAATACACCGGATTGATTTTGCAATCAGGTAAGTAAGAATGCACAATTCAGCTCAACTGGCGGCTGACGGCACTTAGAATTTTTCTAGGTAGCAACAGACAAGTGGAGACTGCAGTATAAGACACAGTGACTTGACATTTTCTCTCAGTATAAAAAAAAAAAAACCTAATGATTTTTTTTTTTAAAGATCACATAAAAAAACAGGTTCTACGGGAGTCACACATAGTCCAAAAGCCATGCGAGGCAGCCACCACACGGCCCAGGTCTGCAAATGCAAATATTAAATTTAAAATCTGTTTGTAAAAACAGAGAACATCCAGCACCGGGGTGGGCATAACGAAACAGGCAGCCTCATCCATTCCAATGGCACTGGAAAAGACGCACTCCTTCCAGAAAGTCGTTTGGCGAGGGTCGTCAAAGATCACAGAGGTGCCTGGAAATGAATCTAGAGAAATAATTTCCATTTCACCGAAAATGCTGTACATGTGAAAAAATTCATCCCTGCACTACTTGTAATAGTGAAAAACTGGTTGCCGCTTAAACATCTAAATAGGAGAAAGTGTAAGTGAATTCCAGAACATCCACTCCCTTAGCATCCTGCAGCTCTTCAAAATTATGTCCCTATCGTCCACGTATCACCGTGGAAAAAAACGTTTTCTTCGTTTAGCTGTTTGGCATTAAAGAATCTGAGACTGTCTCTGCTCTGGGATCACAATTAATTTAGATAACAAACCACCTGGAATAAATCGTAGCCATAACTACTTTGGAATTATAGTTCTGTGATGCGAGGCAATATGTGGCTTTTTTTCCTCCCTTTCTCCAGTTTCTAAATTCCTTTTAATCTTGTTGTGCCACTCTTATATAATGAAGAAAAAAGTAAAAAATTAAACGCATTTTGGAACCGCTTGATCTCACGCTAACACAGAGGCTTGCCCGCCCCAAAATAAAGCACCCACTGGAAATGGGGTATGGGCCATTCATTCTTCTGTTTATCCTAACAGGGAAAATCCTCCCAGAAAATGCCCCAGCAAGGTGACTCTCAACCCAGGCCTGTCCCGATCATAAATCTACGACTCCAATTAAAGTGACCACAGCCCAGCAAAGGGCCTGGGTAACTGGGCACATTAAATGGAGGGTTGATGAGCTGAGGCGATAGGACCAAGAATTATTGTTTTGTTTCACTGATCACGGTCACAATGCTTGCTTGGCACAAAAACAGGCACTCGATAGGTCTTGGAGGCAGAAATTTCTAGGTGGGAAAATGCACTTGTTCACCCATGCTCTGTGAGCACCAGAGCCCAATACACCCTGAACCCCCGGGGCCTGCAAGGTGTGAGCCCTGAGGTCCCATCAACAGAAACCGGGTCTGGAAGTGAGCACCTCCGACAGACAGGAAATGGGTCCTTTTGTCACCCAGTTGAGAACAAAAACGAAAAGAAAATTTAAATGTCACTGTAGGAGTAAAGGCCAAACGAAGGGGGAGGGGAAACAAATGTTAACTGAGCCTCTCTACAACACCACCTGTGCTGGGGCCATTGGACAAGATTTCATAAATTCCTAACAGGCTGACTCTAGAACCACACTGCCAAAGCTCGAACCTGGTTCCTTGATTGATTAGCTATGTGACCTCGGGCTGGTGGCTTAACCTCTCTGTGCCTCACTTTTCGCTCCTGTCAAATGACAGCAAGAAGAGAACCACCTCACCAGGTGGTTGTGAGGATGCACTCCGTCGAAATGGGTAAGGCACTCAGCACAGTGCCTGGCACACAGAAAGCATTCAGTCGGTATCAGCTAATCAGTAGGACCGTGATTCCATTTTGCAGACAAGAAAGACGGGGCCTCAGAGAGGTTCAGAAATTTCCCAAGATCACATAGCTAATAAGAGGCAGTGCTGGGTGGGGACTTCAAAATCTGTATTCTTTTTGGGGCACCTGGCTGGCTCAGTCCGTAGAGCCTATGACTATTGATCTTGCGGTCCTAAGTTTGAGCCCGGCGTTGGGCACAGAGATTACTCTTTTTAAAAATCTGTACTCTTTTCACAGAAGCAAGCTAACCCCCCTCACCCTGAGGATTCCTATGGTTCACATTCAGGGCTGTCACGGCAAAAGATAAAAATATTACGAGGGGCGCCTGGGCGGCTCAGTTGGTTAAGCATCTGACTCCTGATTTGGGCTCAGGTCATGATCTCGAGGTTCATGAGTTCGAGCCCTGTGTCCGACTCCTCGCTTGGCGGCTCAGGGCCTGCCTGGGATTCTCTCTCTCCCTCTCTCTGCCCCTCCCCTGCTCAATCTCTCTCTTTCTCTCTCTCTCTCTCGCAAAATAAAAAAATAACCTTTTCTTAAAAAGATTAACATATCATGAAATAACTAGAAATAATATGGGACTAGGAGGCAGTAAGCCTGGATTCCAGGTAATCGTAACTTGGGGAACTACTGGCTTTGTGCCCTTTCAATTCATCCCTTCAACAAACATCTTTCTGAGGCAGGCTCTGCTTGAGGCACGAGGGACAGAGCAGAGAACCGTACGGACAGGGTTCCTCCCTCCTGAAGTCCAGACTCCAGGGGGTGGGCAAATGGAAACCGTGAACCAATGACAGAGTTTGAGGCAGTGGTGAGGGCAGAGGAGATGAGGCAGGACAACGGGAGAGAAGGGTCTGAGAAGAACAGCCAGGAGGCCGTGGCTCATGGTGCATCAAGTGCCCCTTGAGGGTGACAGTGGGGTGGGGTCCAGCGTCCACAGCACGGCTGTGACTGGGGTTGGTAAAAAGGGGCGGGGGGATGAGGGGAGGTGAGAGGGAAGGGAGGGGTCTGCTCACATCCAGATCCACAGTCCAGGCCACCACTGGGGTTGATACTAAGTGAGACATGAAGCCACAGAGGGTTTCAGGCAGGGGCGTAATGTGACTTGGTGGGACGAGAAGAGTCTCGGGGTGAAAGAAAAAGAGCCTCACGTAGGGCTGGCACTTCATAAAGGATCTTTCTTCCTGGGTTTCCCTGTCCTTGTGTTACTAATCCTCTGTAACCCTGGACAATCGAGTCCTTTCTGGGCCTCTGTTTCCAAAAAACTTAAAAAAAAAAAAAGTGGTCTCAGTAGTTGTCAGCCCTGGCCATACATTAACATCATGTGAGGAGTTGGAAGAAAGACAACAGCACCAGGGATGCCCACCCATCCGGATACTCAAAACCCACGACTCAGGAGTGCGGGCCTCCAATCGAGATCTCCTAAAAGCTCCCCAGGAGGAGCCACGGCTGAGAAGGGCCCACGTCGAGTGGCTTCGAAGGCCTTCTTCCCCCTCAATGGTGTAAGTACTAACTGGGAAAAGTGCCCAAAAACAGAACGTGCTGCCTTCTGGGACAGCAAGTTCCTCTTTGCTGAGCACAGTCAAACAAAGATCACTTTCTCAGAGATGAAACTCAAGAACCAGACACCAAGGACACCTTTTCCAAAGAGATTTTTGTGGTTTGAAGACTTGCTGGGTGACCCTCCAGTGAGCAAGTCTTAAGCCTCGGAGGGCAAGGGCAAATACAACAGCGGGTACGCAGCCCCTTGCCTTTCTTGTGGCCACGGCAGACATCACTAATCGATCCCAGCACACTCTCCTGCTGAGCTAGCCCAACCCCAGTGGTCTAACACTCCCTTCCACAGGCAGGACCCTGAGCAGCCACTATCAGTCACTTGAAGATGGACACAAACTGGAACCCATTTGTCTTCCCTGGCCTAATATCCCCAGAGGTCCTTTCTCACTCGGACGTTTCTTTGAGGCGCTGATCCTTTTTATCTTCTTACTAGTAATGATTAACTACCAAGTTGCATGGCAATGAGCTCAGCTGGTCGGAGGCCAGACTGTGAGATCACACGTTCCATCCCTGAGGGCAGGTTTTGCTTTATTTCCTGACTCTCAGACTCTTTGTCCTCCCCAGGTGGCATCCTGCCCCCAGGCAGCTGCACCCCCAAACAGGGCCTGAGACAGACTCCAGGGCCAGCCAGGGCTGTTCCTGGAAAGGCTCATCAAAGTGATCACCGGTGCTATCACTGATAGTTGCAACAATAATAAGGACAGCAGCTGGCATTTGTGGGACACTCTCTGTATGCCAGGCACCATACATTTTCTTGTGGAATCTTGATCACAATCGTCTGAAGCATTTATTATCCCCATTTGGCACATGAGAAAATTCGGGCCTTTAAAAGCACTGTGCTGCTGTTGGTCACAAAGCAGTGGAAGCGAGATCGTGAACAGCCGCATCCCTGGCCCTGGGCAAGTCCCTTCATCTCTTGGTGCCTCCCTTCTAAAACGGACAAGGTCATTTGAAGGATGAAGTAGGGTCCAGCACACAGGATATGAGAGCACTGAGGACATCTCAGAATAACTGGCTGGAATCTGGGTAAACGAAAATGGAGCCCCAGGGGCGCCTGAGTGGCTCAGTCGGTCGAGTGTCCGCCTTCGACTCAGGTCATGAATTCATGGTTCATGAGTTTGAGCCCTGCGTCGGGCTCTGTGCTGACAGCTCAGAGCCTGGAGCCTGCTTCCGATTCTGTGTCTCCCTCTCTCTCTCTGCCGCTCTCCTGCTCACATTCTGTCTCACTCTCTCACAAAAATAAATAAAACATTTTCAAAAATTTAATTTGCTTATTACATACATATTTGAGTGAAGATGTCCAGGGGGCAAGTAGATATGAGCCAGGCAGTCAGAGGTAGAGGTCAGATTTAGAGTTAAATGTTAGGGAATTAACGAGGGAATGGATATCTTCTTTTAAAATTTTTTATTCTGGGGCGCCTGGGTGGGTCAGTTGGTTGAGCGCCCGACTTCAGCTCAGGTCATGATCTCACGGTCTATGAGTTCCAGTCCCACGTCGGGCTCTGTGTTGACAGCTCAGAGCCTAGAGCCTGGAGCCTGCTTCCGATTCTGTGTCTCCCTCTCTCTCTGCCCCTCCCCCACTTGCACTCTGTCTCTCTGTCTCTCTCTCAAAAATAAAATAAAAACAGTATGTCCAGACCAGGTCTGACCAGCACTGAGCTGGGGGCACTTGTTCGCCTTCACAAAGTGATGTTTTCCTGAAAAGCTGGTGCAGAGCGAGTGTTCAGAAAGCCAACCCTCCTCGCTGCTGGCTGGCAGCACCATCAAGTTCAAGTGGGTTTCCTGGGTTCCTCCTCCAGCTCATTCCTGCAGGTCTCCCTGCCTCGGCTGGGACAGCCCTGGGGCCTCTCTAAACACTCTAGAAGCTGAAAACTGCTCCAGGGAGCTAGTGGGAGGGGGAACTTGGCAGCCAATCTCTTTGTCATGGGATCTTGCTTTGACTGGGTCTATCTCTTGTGTGGAACTTGGCGCATTTGGGCCCTTCCCTCAACTTCACATCCCCAACAGCAGACCTTGGCCCCACACATACCGCATTAACACTGGCTTCCTTTCCCACCCTGGAGAGAAGGAGAATAATGTCAGTTATCCCCATTTTGCAGAGGAGGAAACTGAGGCTGCGAACACAGGGAGAAATGTTGCATGGGAATCAATGCCCGGGTGCCAAGACCCCTAGGGCAGTGCTTGCTCTACCACAGCATCCCTAAAACAAGCAGGGAGTCAGATGCGAAGCCTCTCTTGAGCAACCTGGCTGTTTGTCGCATCTGTAAACACTGTGCTTAGTTTATAGCTACTGTCTCACTGGGAAGAGGAAGTCAGTTACCAACAGCGTCACATGGAATATGGAAGAAGGGCGGATCCCCACTACTGAGACTGCCAGGTGCAGGCAATCTATACCTTTCCTTCCCAAAAGGCATTGCCTAAAGCAGTGGCTCTCAACCAGGACGCTTTCCCCCTCGGGGGACATCTGGCAGTGTCTGGAGACATTTTTCATTATCACAAGTGGAGGGGGTGGGGGTTTTGGCATCGAGCAGAGGCAGGGATGCCACTGAACATCCTACCACGCACAGGACAGTCCCTAAAACAACTAACGGGGCCCCAAGGATCCATAGTGCTGAGGCTGAAAAATCCTGGGCTAAAGGAAAAGAAGTCCCCACCCACCCTCACCCCAACCACAGTGTTAGACAGTCGCAAAGCCTAAAGACCAGACTCCAGGGGCGAGCAAAGGCTAAGTGCTATGTGCACGTCTCCCAAAAGAAATCAAGACTGCTGGCCAACTCAGTGGTCAGGCAGAGGCTGAGGGTCTGAATCTTACCCCTCCCCCAAAATGTCTCTCCTCCCTTTTTGAATGTTTAATTTGTGTGCTATACAATTCTTTGTGATACATACTTATTTTACATACTTCCTGTAACAACCTTAGAGCGGAGTCACTATTTTATAGTTGAGAAAACTGAGGCACAGAAAGGTTTGAGCATAATCAAAGTGAAACAAGGAATTCCCATCCAGGCATCTGGCTCCAAAGCCAGGTTTTAACCCCTGCACTATACTCGGTCCCATGAACGAGCCCAGAGTGAGACTATCAACAAAGGTGACTTCATGTTGTCTGATGTCCACAATCACAGGAACAGACTCCCAGCAACCAGATACCAGGAAGCTAAATTTGAGGTTATCAATGATTTTAGAGAAGCCCCGATCTGAACTATGAAAACCATTTCAGTATCAAGTCTAAACTCTAATGAGAACGCAGGATCAGAGAACAAGGAAAGAGGGGGTTTCAGGGAAAGTAGTTTGCAGGATGAGATGAGCTGGAGAAATGGGTCGAGGCATGAAGTCACAAGATGGGCATTTGGTGATGAGGCCAAGCTATATGCAGCAGGTGTATTGCGACATAAGAGAGATGAGCTAGGCTGGCAAGCTCTAGATCTGAAAGATGTGGCTAGGGCTTCGTAAATGGTTCCCGGAGGACGAATTTAATGAACTGGGATGGCCCCGCCAGCAGGGAGAAATGGCAAGCAGGACCATTATTCGCCTACAGGAAAGGCTCACTTGGTTGTATGTGATCTCGTGCGCACGCGCACACATGCTCTCCTGCTGTAACTTAACTAACATTATTCTTTCCTAGAGACAGTTATGGTTCAGAGTCTAGCAGGGCAATCCTCAGACAGGCCAACACATCTTAAGGAAGAGCTCTTATGCCTACATCTCCTACAGTTTCTCTTCAGGCAGTAGGATTTGGTGCCACTTTAGATAACAACACTCCCAGGCATCAAGGTTCATAAAAGTTGAACACCTTCAGGGGCACCTAGGTGGCTCCGTCGGTTAAGCCTCTGACTCTTGATTTCGGTTCGGGTCACGATCTCACAGTCTCATGGGTTCAAGCACATCACGGATCCTGCTTGGATTCTCCCTCTCCTCTCTCTCTCCCTCTTTCTCCCTCTCTCCCCCTCTCAAAGGAAAAGTTGAACACCTTCAGAGAAGTTCTCCTCCAACCTTGGGCACATGGCAACTGCATCCCCGGGAGACACTGTGTTAATAAAGAGGGGTATATCGGAAGTGGAAAATTAAGTACCTACTGAACACCATAAACTGGACGGGGTGCCTTCTACACCTTCCCCAATTATCCCTAATAACTCATGGCCTGGCAACCACTGTCACTTTCCAGATGACACAACGGGTTCCAAGAAGCATAAGCACCTGGGGAGACAGCAGGGGCGCATGGTGTAGGACAAGAGTGTGGATTTGGATCCACGCTTCTGCTGATACCAAAGGCCGTGCTCCTCTTCTTACGGGACACTCTGAAGCCAGGTCACCCATGCCCAAATTCAACTTCTACAAAACCCAAATACATTCACAACAGGAAGGCCAAGACATGTTATTCATTTGATTGGAGCCAAGGCCCCAAAGTTTCAGGAAGCCTTTATCACATATCTATAGCAAAGATACCCTTATCTTTTGTGGCTTTTGGAAGCATTTTACTTCTGCCACAGCATGACTCTAGGCAACACCCTTCCCACAGAAGATGGCCTTGCTACCTTTGGGAATGGCCCTCAAGTCCAGCTGTCCATCCAGGAGTCTCAGACATGGCCTCGCTCATGTAGGTAATACTGTCTGGCTCCCCTCTTGTGCTCCCAAAGAAGCCCACGGCTAGCTGGTTGAGATGTGTGGCCACGAACCAGATCGTAACTCTCCGGGCCTCAGTTTCCCTCCCTGGACCCACATCATAGGATTACACAATAGGTAAAATGTGCTAACAGTAATCCACAATATTCAACCTGTGGTAGCTGCTATTGTTATTTTTATTATCTCAATTCATCCGAAGACAATCATCAGAGATGGGTTCAGAGATTTAATCACAGAATCATCTGAATAGTGTTGATTGTGACAAAAAAAAATGTTAAAAAAAACACACTAGAAGATTAATCACAGGAGAAATGAGATCCAGGACCTCTGTATAATGCAGGATGCAACAGCTGAGGTTACACAAGAGAACATCTACTGGCAGGGGAAAATGTTTGCCACACATTGTCACTGCTTCACAAACTGCCACAAACTGCCCCCGAGAACCCAGAAGAGAGTGGACTCACACCCCCAGGAACTGGAGATGTCTTTGTGGTCTCCTGCATTCACCGAAAACATTCTGGATGCATATTTGGTATCTAATCTATACTGTGTCCCTATTTGTTTCAAAACACTTTCCACTGAGTAACAGTGACCCTCCAGGAGAAAGCCTCATGTTTATGCTGTAGATTTCTGGGGTCCCCCTAGGGATGCTTCTGCCCCCGGTCCTGACACACATATAGACACGAAAAATGAAAGTCACAAAACACGTGTGGCAGGTAGTCCTATTTTAGGATGGAAGGGGAGGGGGGAGAGAAGGAGAGAGGAAGGAAGGAAGGAAGGAAGGAAGGAAGGAAGGAAGGAAGGAAGGAAGGAAGGAAGGAGGGAGAAAATATAAATAAAGACAAGGATCACCCATCAAAATAGTTTAGGAAGTGGAGATTACAGGTAATTTTGCTTTCTTCTTTTATTTATCTCTATCTCCAATTTGTATATATTAAAAACAACAACAACCAGTACTAACTTACGTCAGAACTGAACCAACCAGCTCTGGATCAGGACCCTCGAGCCAACTGGGGGCTACGGGCCCCCAGAGGATCAGCATGAGAGGAGTGAGGCCAGCACAACCTGGAGGTAAACATTCTGGGCTGGAAGGCCAGGCAGGGCCAAGGGTGAGTGCCCCACTACCCACCAGCCGGGTGATGATCCCTCAGAACATCAGACCACCTGAGACTCCCAAGTTCTCTTCCAAAGCACACAACACAACAGGCAGTGTTAGCTCTCTACCTAACCCCTGAACCAAAGAACACAAAGCATCGCCAAAGGCTTGTTCTACACAAGTGTTCTTCAGAAGTGGTCCCTCTGAAGTTTCCAGAAGGGCAGCTACTTAAGAGTAGGCCTCCTCAGCTTTCAGTGGACCTGCTCCCTTCCTATGCACCTCCCTGGTAGCTGGTCCTTCCTGTACCGGCCACTGCAAGACAGTCTTCAGCTACATATGGGGGCACTTACAATGCATAATTGGGGACTTCATACTGGTGTTCCATTGTCTCTGGAAACAGAAGCCACCTTCACCCCCACATCTTCTGCCGCTCAATCCCCTATGACAGTAGCTTCCAGTTTTTTTGGACAATGCCTAAAGCCACAATAAGAAATTGATTTTCAGGGCGCCTGGCTGGCTCAGTAGCTAGAGCATGTGACTCTTGATCTCGGGGTTGTGAGTTCGAGCCCCACCTGGGGTGTGGAGATCACTTAAAAATAAAATCTTAAAAAAAGAAAAGAAAAAGAAATCCACTTTCTGTGTAATTCAGTACGAAGACACACGAAGTCTACATAACTGAAACAAGTTTCACGGCACAATACTTACCTTTTCTACGTGCGGTAAACCCTGATATTTTCTAGCCCATCGCTTTTTCATGCCGCTCATAACTTAAATTGGTTTTATGACCCACAGATGTAAACACGCTGTTTTACAGCAGATGCATCTACGTTTTGGTTTTCCAAACTTCTACAAATGTTCTGGATTATATTAGGGGGAATCATATACAATTACCAATATTCAAAGGACCAGAAACAGTCATTTCATATGGTTCAACCTAATAAGTATGTATGAACCAAACCAGGGGACTCAACCGCCCAATTCGCCTCTTGTAAGCTAATTATATATTTGACTGGCTTTTACAACTAGGCTACACTACACTACACTACAACTAGGCTACATCTGTGCAAAGACAGATGCCACCTGGGTTGGACAAGCCACCTAGGGACAGACCGAGCCACGACATAAATTACAATGACAAACTCACAGGAATGTTTCGAGGGTTGAATGAGCTCATATATGCCAAAGGGCTTTCTAAACTATAAGGTAAAAACAATTTTTAAGCCTTTTTAAGTACTAAATTATGCCCATACCTCAACAAATTACGATAATAAAACAACAGCCAACATCTTTTGAAGGTTTATTTCATGCTAAGAACTTGTTATTTGGATCTGGTCAGTCTTCCACCACAACTCTATTTGGTAGGTATCTTTGCTGTCCCCATTTTCCCGATGAGAACAAGGGAGGCTCCGGGCATCAGAATTGTTGGCCCAAGGTCACCTGGCTGGGAATCGGAGGAGTCCGGTCTGTCTGACTCCAAAGCCAGTGCACTAAGCTCTGGGTAGCAATCTCCCTGCATACCCACAACCACCTCCCCGCAGCTCTCCTTCTCCAGGCCTTGGGGACAGGACAGTCAGCCTGGTCCACTCTCAGTGGGGAAGAGAGAACTCCCATGACATAAGGACATGAAGAGAAGGTAACCAGTTCAGCCAGCAGCAGGAAATGCAGGATCACCTTGCTGCCATAGAAACTGGCGGCAGTCAGCACAGACTCTCTTGGTCTCCCATCTCCCGCAATTAGAGCCAAGGATTGTGTCTTTAAACTTTCAGTGGGGACATCTGGGTGGCTCAGGTCATGATCTCACGGTTTGTGGGTTCGAGGCCTGCGTCAGGCTCTGTGCTGACTGCTCAGAGCCCAGAGCCTGCTTCAGATTCTGTGTCTCCCTCTCTCTCTGCCCCTTCCTGGCTCACACTGTCTCTGTCTCTCTGTCTCTCTCTCTCTCACTCTCTCACTCAAAAAGAAGTAAACATTAAAAAAAACAAATTTAAACTTTCAGTTGGTGGCATTAAATAGCTCCTCTTGTCCTTACAGAAAATGTACCCAGAGACCAGGGCAGCCACAGTTAGAGCCAGCCAGGTCACAGAGAAATACTCAAGTCAATGCAAGGAGGACTCTGTCTTTCTAAGGGACATGGTCAATATTCCTGTGCCCCTCTGGGCCCAGGACCACATTCGCCACTCTCCAGTCATATCTCGCGGTCATTTAATCTATAATTCAATTATATGCACCGTCAAAAGAGAAATATAATTTAAATTGTGCTATCAGGAAAGCCTACACTGCTCCACATACATGTATATGTGTATAAGTATACATTCCATTGCAGATTTAATCTCTTAAATCCAATTTAAAGACTTTGTAGCACAATTTTGAAAAGTCAAAATTATGGCCTTGTGCCCTAACTTTAAAATCTAACTCTTGGGGCGCCTGGGTGGCTCAGTCGGTTGAGCGTCCGACTGCGGCTCAGGTCATGATCTTGCGGTCCGTGAGTTCGAGCGCTCTGTGCTGACAGCTTAGAGCCCGGAGCCTGCTTCAGATTCTGTGTCTCCCTCTTTCTCTGCCCCTCCCCTGCTCATGCTCTGTCTCTGTCTCAAAAATAAATAAAACATTAAAAAAAAATTTTTTTTTTTAAATCTCTTGGGGCACCTGGGTGGCTCAGTCGTCTAGGCATCCGACTTCAGCTCAGGTGGTGATCTCACGGGTCATGGGTTCAAGCCCCACATCAGGTTTTGTACTGACAGCTCAGAGCCTGGAGCCTGCTTTGGATTCTGTGTCTTTCTCCCTCTGCTCTCCCCAGCTCACACTCTGTCTCTCTCTCAAAAATAAATAAACATTTACAAAAATGTGTTAAATCTAACTCTTAAGTAAACGGAAAATTTTCATTAAATATTGTTTCTTTTTTTTTTCTTTTTTTTAGATTTTATTTTTAAGTAATCTCTACACCTAACGTGGGGCTGGAACTCACAGCCCCGAGATTAAGAGTCACAAGCCCCACCGGCTGAGCCAGGCAGGCGCCCCGTTGTTAAATACTGTTCTCCTAATTCCATATCCATTTATACAAGGAACTTTAACAATAATAACTCAGTCTCAACTTATCCAATTACCCTGTGTGAGCAGCACTACTACCATTATTATTAGCACTTTAGAAATGTAAACACCGAGGGTCAGAAAGGTTAGGCGCCACCCAAGGTCACAGCTAGTCAGGTGGGAGGCCAGGATTGCAATCAGGCAGTCTGGTTCCACGCTTCATATTCTCCTCACCACCCAGGGATCTCATCTATCCCTGAGTCACTAAGGAACAAGGGCCACATCTAAAATAGTTGGAAAACACACCAATTTCCAACACAAATCAGAACCGAAGGACGAACTTCTTTAATTTCCAAAGAGCTTATACAGATCAATAACAAAATAGCAATCTTTTTTTTGTTTAATGAACCAGGAGTTAACAGAAAAGAAACGGAAGGAAGGAATGCAGACACCCCAAAACATAAGAAAAAATATTCAACTAACTCAAATAAAGATATAAGTAAAAGTCAGGATACAACTTCTCGCCTCTCAGATTTAAACATTTAACAATTTTCACGGCGCCTGGTTGGCTCACTCAGTAAAGCATGTGACTCTTGATATTGGGATTGTCAGTCAGAGTCCCATATTGGGTGTAGAGACTATTTAAAATTTGTTTAATCTTAAAAAAATTAAAAAATAAAAATTAAACAACCCTCAATTCTCACACCTATGGATGCAGGTATAAACTGGGGCAATGTTTTTATAGGAGAGCTTAACAATAGCTCTCATATTTTAAATGCATGTACCCTCTAACACAGCAACCCTAAAATTAGAAATGTACGGACATCGTTGTGAAAGTGACAAGAAATGTGTACCAAAGACAGTCTCCGAAGCATGATTTGTAAGAGACTGGGGGGGGGGGGGGGGGGGGGGAGGGGGTGCAAAAACAAAGTGTCTATTGATATGGGAATGGTCTAATAAATCGTGGTAAATTCACACATCAGAATCCCAGACAGTCATTTAAAAGAATGAGTTAAAGCAGGTATTAAATGACCTCTAAGACAACAAGGTAAATTGAAAGGCTAAGTAGAATACAATATATACATAAAGTTTTCTTTAATGTAATTTTTTAAAAAGATGAATACAGATACTTGCATACAATACAAAGAAACATTTCCGCCCCCCCCCCCCCAAGGATACCAAGGATGCCCACAGTGGTTATCTTTGAAAAAGACTAGTATTTTTCTAACAGTATACAGTTTTACATTGGAGAGTTTTTAACCTGAGATTCATAGGCTATTCTGAAGAGCCTATGAAACCTCTGACATTGGATACAAAATTGCAAATACGTACATTCCTTTTGTGGAAAGGAAGCTTCCCTTTTACTTACTCTGTAAGGGTCTTAATACCTCCCCCTCTCCAGGAAGATTAAGAACCACTGTGTTATATAGACTCCACGTTGGTACTATGTTTTAATAGTCACTCACTTATTTACTCAGAAGCCATGAACTAACACTGGGCTGGGGCCCAGCACAGGCACCCAGAAAACCACCACCCATTCCTGCCCTGGAGAAGGAGATAGTTTGGGACATAATGACGACATTGTCTGCTCGAAACTCAGAAAAGGCAACAGGGTACAGCTTTCCTCTAACAGGAAGAAGGAAAAGTGGAACTGAAAATTATTTGCATGTTTAAAATTAGACCTTCTGTGGGAGCTGACACTACTTTGCTTTCAAAATGCCCCCTATCCTCTGTCTCAATACCACCAGCCCTCCACCCGGGCATTTACATGCCATGGAAATTCTAAGACAATGGGAAGACCACAGCTATCACTAATAAGGAAGGAATAACAAATTTCCTACGGCTCCTGTCCCCATAGGTGTCACCAGAGAAGCCACTGGAAAGCCACACAAGGTGGTGGCAAAGTTGCTGTGGACTTCTCTGGTCTGATATATCTGCCACCTCCAGGGATCTCGATGTAGATCCCTGCCCGACTCATCCCTGTAGAAGCTGGGGGCGGGGGGGGGGGGGGGGGGAAGTGTGGAGGACAACAAGGACATCACACACACAGCCTACATCACAACTGTCACTGGTTAGCTGGGGGTGATCAGAGTAATGTCTCACTCCCAAATCCTGTCAGTCATGAAGACAGGCTCCCTTTCTTACCCACAGGCCTCCACTCAGTGCCTGCTGCACACCCAGTATCTCCCAAACTTAAGCAATGTTTCACCTTTACAAGTTTGCCATAACCATACCACCCTTACATAACTATTCACCCAATATTTTCCTTTGGATCAGCTTTTTATTAAATTTAAGCAAATTTATATACCATGACACTCCATTTAGTCTCAGTCTACCTACAAAATCATGGACCTGAGGGGCACCTGGCTGACTCAGTCGGTTAAGCGTTCAACCCTTGGTTTCACCTCAGGTCATGATCTCACGGTTCGTGAGTTCGAGCCCCGCATCGGGCTCCACGAAGACAGCATGGAGCCTGCTTGGGGTTCTCTCCCTCCCTCCCTCTCTCAAAATAAATAAAGAAACGTGTTTTTTTTTAAATTTTTTAAATTTTTAAAATATAAAATAAATAAAATCATGGACTTGATATTCAACTATTTTTTTCCACTAACATCCCCTAAAATAAATCATTCTTAATAGTTAAAAAAAAAAAAAAATGTGCTAAGTTCATCTTGCATGCCCGCAGGTGCCACTCTGTGAGAAACGCTTGATAGGTATTTGTTATATGAACTAATGATGTGAAGCCCCACTTGTCCCCAAATAACAGCAGCAGCCACAGCCAGCAATCGAATCGTGCCTCCGATTTTACACAGCAGTTCCTCTTCTATCATATTTGATCCTCTCAACTGCCCAGTGAAACAGGAAGTGTCAGTCCCATTTTCCAGATAAGGACGTGAGGAGTCACAGAGCTTGAGGGACTTTGCCCAAGTTTATGCAGCTACGAACTGGCAGAGCAAAGACCCGAACCCAGGTCTTTCCCCTCCAGACCCCGTCTCCACTAAGACTCAGGGTCTCAAAGCAACAGGAGCAGGAAAGAGGCACCTGGGTTGTCAGTGGCACAGACGGAGCAGATCCTATAGTAGGATTCAGAGAAGCCACAGTGACTCCCTGCCCCATCAGGGTTCAGGGCCCACAAGCCTGTTCTTCATCCCCGAAAATCCATCACCTCATCTCTTAGCTGCACACTGAAGACCTTCTCTAAAACACACGGCTTTGTTCAGCATAGGACAGTGAACTGGGGCGGTGGAGACATCAGACCCGGTTCTACCACATACTGGTTATGAATCATTGGTGAGTTCCAGCCTCAGTTCTCTCTCAGATAAAACGGCACCTACCTTTTAGTATTTCTGAAATGGTCAAATGACTTAATGCATCCAAACCCTTGGCACATACGATGTTGCCCATTAATTATAGTATTACCAGCGGCACTAGGTTAAAAAGGAAACACACAGAAAATTGCCTCTTACACTGCACTCAAAATAATTCCCTTGGCCAAGCAGTGAATGGACGAAGAAGTAATTGCAGATGATGTGCTGGCTAAACCCAGGCCCACAGCCACTCAGCAACTCTCCCTCGGCCTCAACCCCAAGCAAGGATTACTTTTAGGAGCTAAATGACCTCTTTGCTGACCAATGTTGCTCACACAGGAGCCAGGATTGTCTCTGCTCAGGAAAGCTTGGGTATCCGTGGTTATCTTTATTGTAGGGCTCAACCTGAAATCAACTCAAAGTCACAGTCTAACCATAAACCAGTCCGCTCTGTTTTCTTAAACCATCTGCAAACAAAACATCATCGCTCAGTTCCTCCGCCGTTGTTCTGAAGCAAAACAAAAATATTTAAAGTCACCCGTATGAGAATTTAACAAGCAACTTAAGGAGGAGTCAAAACATTTTTTTGTAGTCCAGATGAAGCAGGCAGGTAAGCAGGCTTAAGGATTAGCTATTATTGATAATAGACACAAACACGTATTACTCACCAGGAAACTAAAAAGCAAAGAAAAAGCAAATCCCAAACACTGTAAGACCAACAAAACAGCTATCGGTCACCAGCTTTTTTTTTTTCCCCCATTTTAAAGCAGCTCCACTACCAACCTATTTCTTAAAGACTCTGTCAGGGCTATATTTCCCAAGAAAAGGAGGCAAGGTTGGGGGGAAACTGCTTTGTCACCTTGTCTAAAACACACACATAAACCAAAATTAGTGTGCAAAAATGCTACGAGAATGGGTGGAGTCAGACGTTGCAACCAGCACAGTCCTCGTGCTGGAATCATCTCTGACCGTCCTTCCTGTCTTGGAGAAGGGGAATGAGATGCCAGGGTCAAAATGGCTTTTCCAGCCCTACTAAGCACCGAATCTTCCAGCATCTCTCTGCTTTCCAGCCTCCACACCCATCCTCATTAATTCACAAACAGAGCTGTGCCTTTTCCAAGAGTTGCCCATTTTTTTAACCTGTTACTGTTGACGCCATTTAACACACACACACACACACACACACACACACACACACACACACACACACCATCCAAGCCTCAGAAAACCAATCAAATGTTAGGGAGGTAGTCTGATACCTTCACCCACATTTCCTAAATGCGCAAACTTCAGAAATCTCAAACATGACTTCCGATCTCATCTCAAATATGTTTCAACCTTGAAAGGTTCAATTTACATCCACAGTTTTGGGAGTACTCGGTGGGGTAGGGCTGTGCCTGCTGTGAAAAGTAACTGCAAAGTGAAAACATGGCAAAAAAAAAAAAAAAAAGCCACCCGTGAAAATACTAGGCAATGCAGATGCCCATCCGGTCTCCTCCACACGCTTGCCAGGTAACCTCAGCCTGATCACTGTCTTCTCTGGGCCTCAATATTCTCATCTAAAAAAATGAAGGGTGTGAGCTGTCTTGAAAGTCTGGTCTGGCCCCCAAATTCCCTGAAATATTCAGTATCAAAATGAACTGTCAACTGTGGATTGTGAAAATGCTTTTCCAGAGAGCCTTTCACATTTCCTATTTTATAATGTATCCAAAAACAAGAAATAGAAAGAGTCCCCTTGAGTTTCCACAGAACAAACTGGAGAGGAAGGAAATATCTGAATCGGGGACAGGCAGAGAGCGGTAGTGTGCTACTGAGATACAAGGAAGGCCTGGGCAAGCAATAAATTCACCCAAGAAATGTTTCACTGATTCAAAGCATAGTAACCATTATGGACAAAGTAATAATAATATAATACAAAATATGTGTGTCAAACTAAAAATAAATGAAGATCAAGTATTTCTTTAGTAAGAACTTTGGTACAAGAGATCTTCAATTATGAGGCTTTTTTTTTTTTTTTTTTTTTTTTTTTTTTGTAATTCATGGACTGCTGTCCATGAATTTCCTTAAAGGGACAGGAAGAAGACAGTCTATTCACACTTCACCCTACTGTAACACCGCCATCTGGACACCCTTTAAGGTTTACAAAGCTGTTTCAGACATTGGCCAGTGCAAGCTCCTCAAACAATTCTTGGGGCAGGTGGTGTGAACCCACCCTACAAATGCTGTTAAAAAGAGTATGCCCAGCCCTGAAGCCCGGCCCTTGGAGCTGATTCTTCTGACGCCTAACCCAGTATTCTCTGCAGGAGGCCACACTGTCCTTTCCAAAGTCTACTGAGGAAAACTGGGAGGGGACATGAGCAACTCCTTGGGTGCTGAGAGTTGCTGGAACCCCCAGGCCTCAACTCCCTTCTCAGCCTGCCTGCGAGGCCTCCTTGCTGCCCCAAGGCTGTGTTTTTGCTGTCAGACAGTCCTGTATTTGTGCCTGAAAACTTTTCCCTGAAACCAGGCTCCATCCTTAGCCAATAACTCATCTCCCAGGCTTCAAGCATCATCTCCCCAGAGCCGTCGTTTGTATAAAACAAGCAAGACTTTGATTAACAAAATGCACAACAGGGGTCTCGCCAGGCCACTTTCGGCCGCGGGTGCGAGACCCTAGCAGGCTCCTGGAAGGCTGTGAGGACCAACCTGCTAGCTCAGCTCCCGCGCCAGGGCTGGGTGATTCCGCTCTTTCACTTCTCCCCCCCCTTAAGTTCCCTATCTGTGACATGGGAATGTCTCCCAGCTGCCCTGCCTCGCCCCCAGTGGGAATACTCTGAAGGGGAAACGGCGCTTTCAGAAAGGTCGGCCGCCAAAATGCCAGGCACAGCATTATCTGAAAAGCGAAGCTAGAAAACAGGGCGGTGGGGAGGGAGAGCCTGCGCCCACAAAGCACGACTTCAACGCCCAGGGAAGCCAGCGGCTTCCCCGGGAAGGGGGACCGTCGCCTTGACGAACGCTTGCGAGTGGCCACCTCTGCCGGGGCTGGAGACTTTCCCCAGAAGCGCTGCCCTCGGCCGCGAGGCCCCCGCGCCTCGCCCACCGCCCCGCGGCCCCAAGCCCGGCCCTGCCCGGGCTCCCCCGGGGCCGCCGCCGCTGCCCTCCGGCCCGGCCCCTCGGGCCCCTGCGGGCCGGGTCGGAGGTCGGCCGCGCTCGGCCAGGCCGGCCCCGCTCCGCGACGCGAGCCCTTCGCAAACACGCCCCCTCCGGCCGCCGCGGGCGGGCGAGCCGGGCCCGCGCCGGCCAGATGTGACCAGCTCCGGGAAGGGCCGAGCCAGAGACGGCCTGGAACCCGCGCGGGGGCTTCCACGGGAGGCCACGGGCACCCCGGACCCCGGGTCCCGCCGCGCCCCCGCCGGGACCGGGCAGCCGGGGCAGGGGCTCGGTCGCCGGCGCGCGAGGCCGGCTGGGTTCCGGCGAACCCCCTCCAGGAGGGGGGCTCCGAGCTCTCGGGCCCCTCGCCACCTCCCGCGGACCCCGCAGGCAGGGCACACCCGGGCAGGTGCAAGGGATGCCAGTCCCGCCCCCACCCTCCGTGCTCTCCCCCCACCCCCCACCCCCCACCCCCCCCCACACACACACACCCCGCCCGGGCCCACCCGGCCGCTCACCTGGCCCAGGCGCAACAGCAGCAGCAGCGGCGGCAGCGCCCAGCGCAGCCCCGGCGAGCGCGGAGGCGGCCGCGCCTCCCGCGCCGCCCGCTTCATGCCCCGCGCGCCCTGGAACGTGCCCGGGACGCGCGAGTCGGGCCCCGCCGTGCGCCCGAGCCCGGGCGCCCTCGTCGCCGCCTCCAGCCGCCGCCTCCTCCTCCTCCTCCTCCAGCCCGTCCGCCTAGTCCCCGCTCCGCCCGCCCCGGGCTTCCCCGGGGACATGGCAGCGGCGGCGGCGGCGGCGGCGGCCACACGGCGGAGCCTGGCGCGGCTGCCGCGGGGGGGACGCGTCCCTGGGCGCGCAGGGGCTTCGTGGGGCGGAGCAAGAGGCGCCCACCCCCCGCGCGCGGCGCCCTGATCCCGGCTGCTGCGGCTCCGGCGGCTCCCGCTGCCTCCTCCGCGCGTCATGCGGCTCCGGCTGCAGGGAGCCGCGGCGAGCGCTCAGCCCCCTCCCTTCCCCCTCCCCCTCTGAATATTCATCGCTTCCTCCCGCCCGGCCGGCCAGGCGGCTGCCGAGCACCGCGGCCCCTCGCCGCCCTCCCGCTGCAGCCCCCGCCCCCGCCCAGCCGGCCGGGCGGCGGGGAGGGGGCGGCGGCGCGCCCCGCGCGCGCCCTGGCGGCTCCCCTCCGGCGGGCAGAGGAAGCGCCCCCGCCGTGCCCGCCCTCTCCGCCCAGCCCTCCCGCATTCCTGGGACTCGGGACCCGGGACCGGCTCCGCGCCTCTCGCGCCGCGAGCCCGCACCCCTCGGTACAGGCGCCCCAGCCCCGGCCCCGCTCCGTGGCCCGGGGTTTGGGTCCCCAGATGTTGGCCGAGATCCCTGCCGAGGGCTCAGCCAGGCCTGCCTATAGACAACGACCCGGCGCAGGCCTGCTAGACCTGGCGGGTGGGTGCGCTTGAGGGTGAATGAACCCCTAAATTGTAGGAGACGCGCTGTGTTGTGTTCTCCCCGCCCCCATTCCCCGGGGCAGGGAGGCAGAGAGGCGACCCTGCAGTGGGTCCAGGGATTAGGACCCCAGCTCCGGCATATGGTAAGCCGAGCTTTACTGGTAGTACTAGCTGTGTGACCTCCGAGGAGGCATTTCACCTCTCTGGGCCTCCCCACTCCTCTGTGGAGTGGAGATGATACTGGTACCCGTCTGGAGAGACTTGACTGGCCGTTACCTGAGATAATGGGCAGAAGAGTCCTAAACACTCAGCCTGACACATAATGGGCCTCAGTCAGCGCTTGCTCTTCTGACAGCTTTCATCACCTCATCAAAGAAGACCGCCAGCTCAAAGGGGTTCAGGAGAACTGTGCTGTTACTACTACGCGCCTGCACGGAGGACAGAACTGAGGGTCTAGGAAGGAGGCTAAGCCTGTTGCCCTAGGAGAAGTAATGAGAGAAAGGGCCAAACCAAGGAGTGCCAGGGAGGGAGAGATGAATTCCAGCCAGGAGGAGAAGTGACACCTGAGCTGGGCTTTGAAGGATGGGTTGAATTTCACCAGGCAGATAGTGGGGGGCAGGGTCTCAGGAAGTGGGAGCAACTTGGCAAAAAAAAAAAAAAAACAGGAGGCAGATGCTTTAGGCTTGTTCTTTGGAGATGCAGGGAATGGGAGGTTGGGGGGGAGGGTTGGTGTTCAGGGAGATTTTGAATCACGAGTCTGGGCCAGGGTGTGTGTGCAGCAGGGTGCAAAGCCCCAGACGCGGCCTCCAGACACCTCCTGTGCCTCAGGTTTCCCACCTGCAAGATGGGAACACACCTCCACTTAAAAGGTCCAAGCAGCTCCTACCAGACTGAACACGCAGACAAGCACAGTCGGAATGAGGACCCTACCTGCCGACCTAAACCCCTTGCCACCTTGTGCTTAAACACGATGTGATTATCATAATGCACAAGGAATCCCGACCGCTTTCCCTTCTGGGGGCAGAGAAAGGTGGTTTGAAAGGCAGTCGTGTCCATGAGGCCCAGAGGGAAGCGGAGCTTGACTTACTCCGGGAGCTGCCACGTCTGGAGGCTGCCCCAGATATGGACTCTGCAGACCCTCGAGATCCATCCAGGCCTCCACAGCTTCATGACTTGTATCTTGCGAACGGCGCTGTGAACTCCAGCAGGCACTTTGATCTTCTCCTGGGTAAATTGTATGCCCGAGTTTACGTGTTGGTTAGAATGGGATTTCCCTGCCACATGGTGATGAGAGGGAGTAAACACTCCTTTTCAGTAGAGGGAGTTAAGACCTAAATAATAACTACCTGTTCAGTCATAAACAGATCACACTGGATTGGTGACCTACATGAGAAATGAAATGAATCCTGAGGAGGCGTGGTGTAGACTCCCTGAGGGCAGGAATTGGGCCTCTGTCACCTTTGCTGCCCTGCAGCATTTCACTGCGTGTCTTGCCCTTAGCGGGAACTCAACATCTGTGCGGTGGGGTGGTGGCACCCATGCCCCCAGGCTTACCATGACGTGAAAGTTCAGTTTTCCACATGGATACGTTAAGGATCATTGGCTTTGCAAAAGGATTTGAGACTAGAGCCCATTATATAGGTCTCCTCTTCAGATGTCACTTCCCCTAGAACTTCCCAGATGCCCCAGCCCTGAGTTGGGGGTACTTCTCCCTCCACGCTCTCATAGTTCCCTGTGCTAACCTCATGTCAACCACAGTGTTGTAACTGCCTGTTTTCTGACCATCTTCCTCAATGGACTCTAAGTGCGCCCCATGAAGACAGTTCCTGCACCTTCTTTATCATCGTATCCCCGCAAATAATATCTATGTAGTTGAATTGAATGCGTTCCCTTGAATAGCAAACTAAGGCATTAGATATATGCCTGTTCTCTCTCCCTTCCTTCCTCTCTCTCTCTCTCTCTCTCTCTCTCTCTCTCTCTCTCACACACACACACACACACACACACACACACACACACATAACCAAATTCCATTTGCAAACAGCTTCTCAGGGATAAATCTACTGTGCAAAGTTCAAGGCACATTCTCTTTGAGAGTATATAATGATAGTTGACCTTTTAATCATGTCTACCTTCAAGCAAAAGCTAAAGCTTTACTGAATATGGGGCCAGGTGCAGAGAGAACAAAAGAGCCAAACCAATAGGTTAGAGCAGTGGATTCCTGGATGTCTTCCAGAACTGCCTGATAGGAATCACCTGGTAACTTGTTACACTATAGATTCCCATGCCTCTCCACAGACTGCAGGGGATGAGGCCTGGGAATCTGTTTCCAACCAGTTCCTTGAGTAATTCTTGCTGTCAAGCAGGGTTGGAAAACATTACTTATCCAATGGCTGGCCTGCATTGTGTCCCTAAATAATAATAAAGACCGCTGATCAGGTCCTTACTAGGTGCCAGGCACTACTTACATCCATTACATCCATTATTTCTACTCCATGCAACAACCCTGCAGAATAGGTATCATTATCAATGTTTTACAAACCAGGAAACTGAGTCTCAGAGAGGTTTAGTTACTTACACAAGGTCACACAGCTTCAGAGTGGCAAAACCAGGATCCGAAACCAGATCTTTCTTGCCACTATGCCAGGGTGTCCCTCCCCTTGATGCTTAAGGTAAGCTAATATAAAGGGCATTATGTGTGGGCTATTACTGTTACTTTTATTATTACTCTCCTGGGCCTCAGTTTCCCCAATCTTAAATGGGAAGGGACGGAGGCCATAAGACTTTCTATTTCATCCACAGAGAAAGGGGAACGGGCAGAGCAACTATGTTTAATGATACATCCACCATCCCACCAGGGGGCAAGCCTGCTGGGCACCAGCCTGGAACCAGGTCACTAGCCCCGCAGGGAGTCCATTCAGCCTGGCAACCCTCAGTTTATTTTAAAAGCCACCATGAGCAAACCATTCTCCAAAGCCCTCCTAAGCAGAATGGAATGTTTCTTGGGAGTCTGATTAGCTAATGTTGCAGGCATGGCTGCCCTGAGACCTTCCTGCCTCACAGACTTGAACTGAATCAGAATGGAAAGGAAGACTTTTAGAAAGTTCTTTAAAAAAAAAAAAGTAGCACTTCATCTTTATAATAGTAACAGGATGTTTCCTGTGGACTAATAACTGGGCTGTGGTTAGAACTCCATGTTTGTCCACCAGACCTCAGTTCCTCCCTAAACAGTGCCTTAATCACCTGCGCATGCACCGCGCCAGGAAGCGCCTTGGCAATGCCTCTCTGGTTTCTGACTTCAAGCACTTACAACATTAAGCATTTTCCTAATTCTTTTCGTGTGTGTGTGTGTGTGTGTGTGTGTGTGTGTGTGTGTGTGGCTTTGAGATAGGAAGCAAAGTTTGACTTACAAAGAAACAGTTGCACGCGACAGATTTTCAGTTCAGCGCGGGAAGAAAACCGTGTTGTAACACCTCGGGGTGCTGGAGCACAGAAACAGAGCCATTTCTCTAAGGAGTCTCCCATCCTTTCCCCAAGTTTAGGAATCCATAGGGATGAACACACTGGCTCCTGCACTCCCAGCTGTTACGTCCTGAGTCAAGGTCCACTGAGCCCAGGGCCTTTAGGCTCTGGCAGGACAGACCCAGGACCCAGAGTCTTGGGTACCTGGAAACACAGAGAGTATGTGACAAGGAGATTCAGAGCCCAGGGGACAAGGAGCTTTTGTCCAGAGCTTGAGAATGACTTTTGCATGAATACCAGAAGTGGCAGGCAGGGGGCAGGAGGCAGTCAAGCCTGAAGCAGAAACATCCCCTCAAACAAAGAAAGGGCTGAGAGGTGTAAAGAAAGAAGAGAAGAGAGAGCAGGAGGCCCAGAGTCCCGGGGCTTCTTGGCAGCTGGTTCCCTCCAGTCTTGTTAAAAATAATTTTTTTCCAGGATTGAAAAGAAATGTTCTTTTTTTTTTTTGTTAGGTATTGAAAAAAAATTATTAATCACGTTGTGCTGAACGTATAGAACACCCGGGTCCCTGCAGTTGGGAGAAGAAATCAACTTGGAACGGTGGTGTAGCAGAATCGTACTCGTAGGGAAGAAAATACCCTGCAATCTAAATAAGCAAATAAAAGCCACAGATGACGATACAGTTATATTGTGTATATAAATGATAAACATGCATGTACATACATATGAGATAGATATATGCATGAGCTTTGTTCACAGCAATAAAGTGTAGTGGGTATGAGTTTGGACTCTGGAGTCAGCTGCCTGGGTTCAAATCCTGGTCCCACCATTTATTAGTTGTGTGACCCTGGACAAATTACTTAAGTTCTCTGTGCCTCGATATCCTTATCTGTAAATGAGGATGTTCTTGATGATAATATCTGCCTCCTGGGATTGTTACAAATGTGAAAACAGTTAAAGCATTGATAATACTGCCTGAAATAAGCAAAGAACCACGTAAGTGTTTTCCCTTATGAAAGTACCTTTTTGGCAGATCTGAGGCAGGGTGGTGTAATGGGAGGAGTATGTGCTTTGGATCAGATGGTCATAGGTTCAAATCCTATCGACTTGCTGTGCCTCTGGCCTCCATTTCTTCACATAAAGAATGGGATGATAATTCACAGGCCTTAAATAATTGTTATGAAGATGAAACAAAATGATATGTAAGAAGCACCTGGCATGCATTCTGGGAGAAAACACGTCGTACCTCGGTACCCTGTGGTAGAGGCATTAGTAGTTGATGGAAAGAGAAGGAGATTGGGAGTCAGGTCAGAGACTGAAGATTTCATTAGCCAGGTGTCAAAGCACAGACAAGTCACTCCTCTTGGACTTCATTTCTTCTTTGGCAAAATGGGGATTAGATTAGTGTATCAGTCAGGATAGGCTAGGTTATGCCGCAATAACAAACACCTCCCTAAATCTCAATGATTGAAAACAACAAACACGTATTTCTCGTCCTCACTACATGTCCTCACAGGTCAGCTGAGGGCTGAGCTCCATGACACCCTTGCCCAAAGAGCCATCTGCTGGGGCAGACACCAACTAAAACACTGCCCATTGCTGTGGCAAAGGGAAAAAGAGCTTTGGAGAGTCTTAAATGGGCAACTAAATACTCTGTCCTGGAAGTGACACTAATCTTTCATTCTCATTGCCCATAACTAGTCACCTGGCCCCGCCCAACTGCAGGGGGATCAGGAAGTAGAATCCTACCGTGCACCCAGAAAGCAGAGCCAGCAATGGCTAATGAAGAGCACTCGTGACCAGTACAATTACAGAGCCTCTAAAATCTTGCTATTAAAAGTGGTCCAACCACTGGGTGTTATATGTTAATGATAAATTATGAAATTCTACTCCTGAAACCATTATTACACTATATGTTAACTAATTTGGATTTAAATAAATTTTAATTTTTTTTAATTGTAAAAAAATGTTTTAAAACGTGTGGTCCACTGACCAGCAGAATGGACATCCCCTGGGAGCTTATTAGAAACGCAGAATTTCTGGCCCCACTCCAAACCTACTGTGATGGTTAATTTTACGTGTCAACTTGAGTGGGCTGCAGGATGCCCAGAGATCTGGTTAAACACTATTTCTGAGTATGTCTGTGAGGGTGCTTCCAGACAGATTCACATTTGAATTGGTGAGCTGAGTGAAGCAGATTGCCCTCCCTGGTGTGGGTGGACCTCACACAATCTGGTAAGGGCATAAATAGAACAAAAAGGCAGAGGATGCTTGAATTCTCTCTCTACCTGACTGTTTGAACTGGAACTTTGATCTTCTCCTGACTTTAGAGCTCCTGGTTCTCCGGCCTTTAGACTCAGACTGGAATCTACACCACCAGCTTTCTTGGGTTTCCAGCTGGCATATGACAGATTGTAAGGCTTCTCAGCCTCCATAATTGCATGAGCCAAAACTTTATCTTTATTCCATATATACATATATATATATATGTTTAAATATATGTTATATATATTATATATATACTGTATACTTTTTATATATAGTGTGTATGTATGTATGTATATATATGTGTGTGTGTGTGTATACACACACATATTTCCTATTAGTTCTGTTGCTCTGGAGAACCCTGACTAATACACCTACTGAAATAGAATCTGCATTTCAACAAGATTCCCAGTAGATTCCTATATGCAGGAAGACTGAGCAGCACCAGTGTGGTCTATTGGGTGGCAGGGCAGTACGTTCCTTAAGAACCTGGCTCTCAGCCTTTATCTGTGGATTTGGCTAACACATTTACATGTTTGTATCTGGGTCCCCCCACCCAGAGACCCAGAATCAGAGTTCTGTTTCCAACGGGAATTAAAGCTCAGGAGAATGAATAGCATAATATAGACACCAAGAAGCACGCAGGGGACCCAAATGCAGTTAGCTTCCTCCAACCAGGCTTTGAAAAAACACTCCCAAGTTTGGTCTGAGTCTGTGGGATTTTTTTTTTTCTTGGCCAAAATGAATTTTAAAAGGCCTAGACTACCACATATAAGCAGAATACTTTGAGAGTTTTCTTCTACTTACTTGGAAACTAGAATCCAAGATAGAGAGAGGGTAAGAACTTAATATCTACTTCTGTTATTGGCTGCTGACTAGGGATTAGGCTCTGTGCGAGCTACTTTATTCACTTTATCTCATTTAATCCTTACCACAACCCTAGCCCAGGGGCACTGTCATGACCCCCATTTTCTGGTTTAGGAAACTAAGGCTGGTACAGTTTAATGTAACTGGCTCGAAGACACACAGGAAGAGAACTAGGCGGCACATGCCTGTCTGAAGCCAAAGCTTGTGCTAACCGCTACATGCTGGCCTCCCCAGGCAGGCAACCCTGGCCTACAGAGGCCCGTCTTCTTTCCCCACCTTGAGCATTTCCCGCATGGCCTTTGATTGTTTGTTTGTTTGTTTAATGTTTATTTATTTTTGAGAGAGACAGAGTGCGAGCAGGGGAGAGGCAGAGAGAGAGGGAGACACAGAATCGGAAGCAGGCTCCAGGCTCTGAGCCGTCAGCACAGAGCCCGACGCGGGACTTGAACCCACGAACCATGAGATCATGAGCTGAGCAGAAGTCAGACCCTTAACCAACTGAGCCACCCAGGCACCCCTCCCACGTGGCCCTTTAACCTTCCGCCTCTTCCTAAGAGCAGCATAGTATAGACGCCCTGCAGGTACACAGTAAATGAACAATTTCAGGACAAGGACATACAGACAAATTCTTCAACTCCCTCCTCCCCCACCAATTCTCATTCAGCTGCTGCTGTCATTTTCCTCCATCTCTGACATTTTCATCGGACATTTTTTCAGAGCCTTGCATCCGTTCTGTTGAAATATGTCGCTTATGCTCTCAGGATTTATCCTCCTGAGATTCAGAGAATAGTAAAATGTAACACACACAAAGAACCTTGGCAGCCATCCAATCCAACCTGCTCGTTTTGCAGATGAAGAAATCGAGGCTCAGAGGGGCTAAGTGACTTGCTAAAGGTAACACAGCTGCTCCAGATACCAGCAGTGCTTTAGCAACAAGGCTTCCTTCTGTCCTGCAACCTTTCTTGACACTGCTCTCTCTCCCCTGTATGACTGGCAGGGAAGAAAATAAGATCTCCCTCGTTCTGGACCTCCACCCTTTACAAATGACCGCCATTAAATTGACATTTAAGAAATGTCGACGTGCTTGATTTAGCCAAGCCTTGAAGTTTGTAGCCACCAACGACATAAAGAACACGAAACATTTTTGCCTTGAGCCTCTGGGCCCTGGGAAAGTAAGCTGGGCTGGGCTGGGCTGGACTGAGCCCGGGCCTGGTGCTGACTTGGCCACTGTCCTAAGTAGAGACACCCAGCAGAAAGGAGGAGTTTGTAGACCAGCTGCAATCCCAGCTTTGGTAAGGCTACCGCAGGTGTCCTCAAAGTCTTGGCTTTTCTGGCAAAGCTAGATTTTCCTCATTCTGGTCCCTTCTGACACAGGGACAACCTAGGGACTCGTTATGCCTGCATCGAGACATCCACAAGGCAGAAGCATAAACCTAAACAAGACAGAGCAGAGAAGGGATCCTGCCTGACTCCCTGACTCAACCTGGCATTTGTTCCCTGGGAGTATCCCTGCCTCCTAGGGAGGGCTCTGGGCCCTCAGCACTAACCCAAGACAGGTTGTTCCCTGCACGCCTGGACCACATGCAGGAGTTAGCCAGCCAACTCAACCTTCCACTCTCCGAACGTGAAGGGAGTTTAGAGGTCACGCACTTAACCCAATTTTACTGATAAACAAATGATAAATAAGTGAAGGCCAAGAGAAGATCAATGACTATCTAAATCTGTGGAGAAGTTTATAGGAAAAGTCAGAATGGGGACTGGGTAAAGAGGTGGAATGTATACAGGCGTTCACACCTGTGCACATGCACACACACACACACACACACACACACACACACACAATGCTATACCATTTTAAAGTTTACAAAGTTGGCTTTCCCATACAGTCAATGATGATACTCAAGATATTTTAACCTGTCAGGCCCAGGTTCTGATGAGTCAGGATAGACACTGGCCTACAGCCCTACAAACCATTAAGACATTTGGCTCTCTCAACAACCCTGAGA
Organism: Felis catus; assembly: GCF_018350175.1. Classification (NCBI taxonomy): domain Eukaryota; kingdom Metazoa; phylum Chordata; class Mammalia; order Carnivora; family Felidae; genus Felis; species Felis catus. Next base: position 99,794,734 of record NC_058377.1, on the reverse strand, counting down.
CATGGGCTCAGAAAGCTTGACATTCAGTTCCATTCGCCATGTTATGTAAGATTTGTGTTTGCTGGTTTGCAAGTTTAAGCAAAAGGAGGGGCCTTATCATGAGAACACTGGGGTGTCTCACGCACCCCAAGGCAGGAACACGGCCGGGGCCCCAAGAGCTGGAGACCCACCAACAGCCCAGGCCATTTGCCTCTGCACGTCTGCCTCTTGCTCCTCCCCTGCAGGCCGCCCTTCTCCGTGTCTCTGTGCACTTATTTCTGGTTTTTCTCACCTCTGTTTCAGGTCACCACCACAAATCCTAGATCTTTTCAAATCCCAATTTCCAGAAGAAATCTGATTGGCCCAGTTTGGATCCCATGCCCATCCCTGGCCCAATCAATGTGGCAAAGGGGTCATATACTGTAAAAATGGCCACCAAAGACCACCCCCACGGGAGGCAGATGCACAGACAGGGGTGGCAGTGAGGTAGGCCGACTCCCCAAAGGCTGATTAGTATGGTCACATGACCCTGGGCTTGGCCTCTCAGAGCAGAATGCCCTTTCCATAGGACCACTGATCCCTCTGTTTCCAAGGCCATATCCAAACACGTGGCTGCTAGCTTTGCACTAATCCCTGAAAGCCAAGGGACATTCTGCTGCCCTGGAAGGATTTAGGCCAAGGGCTAAGATTCACTCCCAGCTATGGGTAGGTCTTCTGCACACAGATCAAGGGAGAGCCCCCTGATTGGTTCCTGAGGATATGGAAAAAATTAGACAAAAAAGCAAAGGAAGGATAAAACCTGCCTCAGCCATGGAGCCCCAGACAGCTGCCTGCCTCTTGTCCTCTGGTGGTCTGGGCCCTCTATTAGGGGGCCAAAGAGTGGTGGCTGGCCCTGTGGGGGAGCACTGCATGGAGTCACGGCAAGTAGAGGGAACATCTACAAGGAACCTCAAAATTAAAAGCCTGCTCAGAAGTAGGCAGAAAGCTAGAGTCACTTACCCAGAGAAGGGCAGCAAAAAAGGCCAGAGCCGATACTAAAACGGATGTGGCCAAGAAAAGAACCTAAAGGAGGAAGAGAGCAGGGAACGGAAGCCAGACACACTGCTAGACGCCTCCCTGCAGAGGTGGCTCTTAAGGACAATGGTGGGATGGGGCACAGGACAATCACACATCGCGGGTGGGAAGGGAAAGCAATCTAGTCTCTCAGTTTGGCAATATGTATTACAGGTCTTTAATAATAATAGTAACAACAACGATAATAATAAAAGCATCTTTATCCCAGAAAATCGCTGTTGTCGTTTCTCCACCGAATAGAAAAGAGCCTGGCACACGGAAGGGACTCAACAAAAACCTCCTGAATAAACAGCAGGATGAATGGCATGTGCACAAAGAGAAACGTGCACAAGGATGTTGAGTGCAGCAGCAAATCAGAAACAACCTAAAGGCCCACCAATTGGGAACTAGTAAATAAAGTATAGTATATCCTTGGAAGACCAGACTTTATAGATCCTAAAAATGATGGCAAAGGACACCAAGGTGGCTCAGTCAGTTAAGCATCCAACTCTTGATACAGGCTCAGGTCACGATCTTGCAGTCCTGAGGTCGAGCCCTGCATCAGACTCCACACTGAGTGTGCAGCCTGCTTGGGATTCTCTCTCTCTCTCTCTCTCTCTCTCTCTCTCTCTCTCTCTCTCCCCCTCTCTCTCTCTCCCTTTGCCCCTCCCCTATTCATGCACCCATGGATGCATGTTGTCTCTCTCTCTCAAAGTAAATAAAACTTAAAAAACATTTTTTAATAAATTAATTAAAATAAAATGATGGCATAGATGTATATCTATTACTTTGGAAAAATATTTTCAATTATTTTGTCGGAGGAAGAAAGCAGGACAAAATCAATCTCATTTTATAGAGAGGAAAACATTTTAAAAAATGCACAGAGATAAGTTAATAATACACCAAATGATAACAATGGGAGATGAGATTTCAGATCATTCTGATTCTTTTTCTTTCAGTTTATTTCCACTTTCTTTTTTTTTTAACGTTTATTTATTTATTGTGAGAGAGAGAGAAAGAGAGAGAACGTGGGGGGGGGGAACATACACAAAAGAGGCAGGGAAGGGGAGGGAGAGAGAGAGAAACAGAGACAGAGAATCCCAAGCAGGCTCCTTGCTGTCATCTCGAGCCCGAGGCGGGGCTCTAACACACAAACTGCAAGATCATGACCTGAGCCAAAATCAAGAAGCAGACGCGTAAGCAACTGAATCACCCAGGAGCCCCGATTTCCACTTTCTAATTGTTCTACAATACCCATGTGTTACTTGTATAATTGAAAATGATATGAGAAAATAAATTAATACACTAAAATATTTCTCACCAAAATAAGAGTGCGGTGGGGCCAGGAAGGGGAATACAAGGTCAATTAACAAATGGTTTCAGAGCACCGGTTATACACATTGCCAAGTACTTCAGCAAGCACCAAGAAGTGCCAGGCAAGGTCCTGTCCTCCAGGAGTCGATAGTGTGATGGCAGCAAGAGGGTGGGAGGTGGCTGCAGCCTCGTGCTCAGACTGATGGGCATGTGGGCCACCAGCAGCCATCTGCTTCCTGCCTGTAGCAGGGGTAGACCAAGACGAGGCTGGTGAGGGCTATGGATGCGGGAAACTGAAGAGCCAGAGAGGCAGCCAGAACCAGGGAGAACCAAACAAAGTCTGGCAATGATGAATGAGAGCCAAGAGCATCAGTGAGAATTGAGCTTAGCGGAAAAAAAAAATTTAAAAACCCAACTATGTACTAGAGACTATGCTAGATGCCGGGGATACAGGCGCTAGAAAGAATCACAACTAGCAAGGTCCCTGTTTTCATGGAGTTACAGGCAAGGGGGAAAAGGAACAAAGAAACTGATTGATCGATAAAAATAACAAGAAAATACGAGCAGAGTGAAAGACAGTGACTACCCTTATGGTGAACACTGAGGAATGAACAGAATTGTCGAATCACGATGTTGTACTCCTGAAATTGATAGACCATCATATGCCAACTACACATCAATAAGAAAAGAAAAAAGAAAAGTACTAGTGGTAAGCACTGTTCATTTTTAAGCCTCATCCAAACATCCCCACTGTCTTACTTCAAACGGTAAATGGCATGGAGAAAAAACATTATGATGAACTTTCTCCTATCTATTACCAACACTTAACACTTCTTAACATTGTGCCACGTTTGCTTCATCTGTTTTCCTGTTGCTGTTTTTGTTGTTGGTGTGTTTTAAAGGACACACATCGTGGGGCACCTGGGTGGCTCAGTCGGTTAAGCGTCTGACTTCAGCTCAGGTCACGATCTCGTGGTCCGTGAGTTCGAGCCCCGTGTCGGGCTCTAGGCTGATGGCTCAGAGCCTGGATGGAGCCTGCTTCTGATTCTGTGTCTCCCTCTCTCTCTGCCCCTCCCCTGTTCATGCTCTGTCTCTCTTTGTCTTAAAAATAAATTTTTAAAAAAGTTAAAAAAAATAAAAAAATAAAGTACACACATCATGAGATTTCATCCCTACATACTTTCGCACACATGTCTAAAACATAAAGACATCTTTTTTTCTGTAGCCTCAACGTCATTATCATATACAAGAAAATTTACAGTAATTCCTTGGGGCACCTGGATGGCTCAGTCGGTTAAGTGTCTGGCTTCAGCTCAGGTCATGATCACACGGTTCACGAGTTTGAGTCCTGCATTGGGCTCCTGCTTCAGGTTCTCTGTTTCCCTGTCTCTTTGTCCCTCCCACATGTGCTCTCTCTCTCTCTCAAAAATAAATAAACATTTTTAAAAAATAATGATTCCTTAATATAACCAAATATTCTATCCATACTCAAATATATACAATTTTTTCCCACATGTTTTTTAAAGATTTTATTTGTAAATAATCTCTGTACCCAACATGGGGTTTGAACCCACAATCCTGGAACAAGGTCACACACTCCACCTACTGAGCCAGCCAAGAGGCCCCCCAAATATTTTTTAATGCTGATTTTTCAAACTAGGATTCAATCAGATTCTATACATTGTGTTTGGTTGGTTTTCCTTTTTTTTTTTTTAATGTTTATTTTTAAGAGAGAGAGAGAGAGAAAGCAGGGTAGGGGCAGAGAGAGGGGGATAGAGGATCCAAAGCAGGCTCTGTGCTGACAGCAGCAAACCCAGTGGGGGGCTCAAACCCATGAACCGCGAGATCATGACCTGAGCCAAAGTTGGACACTCAACTGACTAAGCCTCTCAGACGCCCCTGGTTGTTTTTACTTTTAAGTCTCTTTGTAATATCTATATCTACATCTCATCTACATTTTTACCTATAGATATAACTTCATTGTCAAAATGACTGCTCCCAAATGTCACGTACCCAGAAGAGTACATCGTAGCTAGACCCAGCCAAAAGAAACCCAGGCTGTTGGTGGTTAGCAAATATTATATGCAGCCTGGTCCCCTCCAATCCACTGGTAAGAGGTAACTGACTATGGGTGAAATCTCCAGCCTTGGAAAAAACAAAGGATACCCTATAAGACAATCAGCCTCATATGAAAAGGACTATAGTGTCTCTCTCTCCCCTTACCTTTCTTGTATAATTCCAAGGGGCAAGTGGGTGTAATGGGAAGAGCATAGTTAGATGAGGCCCCATGACTGCAGAGCAACATGGCCTTGGGCACGTTGTTCTGCATCTTGAGGTCATTTCTTGACCTGTAAAATAAATAGTACCCACTGTAGGGCTGCCGAGAGGGTGGAAAGAATTAACATATATAGCACGCTCATCATCGTGCTTTGATCCCCTATAAAGCTTGGAGCAGAAATTGGTGCCTCACTACTGAACTCGATTCCTCTTCTTCCTGGAGTCGGGGTGAGAGGACATTTCCCAGCCTCCCTTGCAGTTAGATGTGGCTGTGTGATCAAGCTCTGGGGGTGGAATGTGAGGAAAAGCGCACTGTGCAAGCCACTTCCGGGCTCAGTGCATAAAACCTTCTATGCTTATGGGTCCAGAGCAGTTCTTGAAACAAGCTGTTGAATATGGCAATATATCTCCGTGTACCTGGATCCCCGAATGACTATGCGGAGCAAAGCCCTCTGCTGCCAATGAGGAATGCCTGATGGGGACTCTACATGCGCAAGAAATAAACCTTTACAGTGTCACCTGAGGCAGTGTTAGGGTTTATCTTTTACAGCAGCTAGCATTGCTTGAGCCAACACAAAGTCAGTACTCAGTCAGACTTAGAAGAAAACCTAAACCTACACTGGTTTGATTTAAACCATGGTGGCAGGTGCCTGGGTGGCTCAGTCAGTTAAGCATCTGACTTCGGCTCAGGTCATGATCTCACAGTTCATGAGTTCGAGCCCCACAATGGGCTCTGTGCTGACAGCTCAGAGCCTGGAGCCTGCTTCGGATTCTGTGTCTCCCTCTCTCTCACCCTGCCCCTCCCCCACTCATGCGCTGTCTCTCAAAAATAAAAATAAAAATGTTTAAGAAAAAAAAAAAAGAAGGTAAGGACATAGAGCGGCTTGATATACTATAAAAATCTATGTAGGGGCGCCTGGGTGGTGCAGTCGGTTAAGCGTCCGACTTCAGCCAGGTCACGATCTCGCGGTCCGTGAGTTCGAGCCCCACCTCGGGCTCTGGGCTGACAGCTCAGAGCCTGGAGCCTGCTTCCGATTCTGTGTCTCCCTCTCTCTCTGCCCCTCCCCCGTTCATGCTCTGTCTCTCTCTGTCCCAAAAATAAATAAACGTTGAAAAAAAATTTTTTTTAATAAATAAATAAATAATAAAAATCTATGTCTAAGGGCGCCTGGCTGGCTCAATCAGTAGAGCACGCAACTCTCGAGCTCAGGGTTGTGAGTCTGAGCCCCACGTTGGGTGTAGAGATTACTTAAAAAAATAAAATCTTTTTTTTTAATTTGTTTAATGTTTATTTATTTTTGAGAGGGAGAGAGATAAAATGTGAGCAAGGAAGGAGAGAGAGAGAGAGAGAAAGGGAGAGAGAATGTGAAGTAGGCTCCAGGCTCTGAGCTGTCCGCATAGACCCTGACATGAGGCTCAAACTCACAAACCAGGAGATCATGACCTGAGCCAAAGGCGGACACTTAACCGACTGAGCCACCCAGGCACCCCCAAAAAATAAAATCTCTAAAAAAAACCTATGTCTAAATAAGACTTAAAAGAGCTCTTACAACATGCATAAAGTGAAACTTCTAAGTGATAGGAAAGCTTTGTGTCATGGTATTCTATCTCTTAGAAATACGGTACCAGTGGTGTGGGTTACAGTTGTGGGTGCCTGAGATTTGGTCAAATTCTCAATATGTAAATATGTCAGTGATTTTATTTTATGTGTTTTAAAGTTTGTTTCTTTATTTTGAGACATTGAGAGAGAGAGAGAGAGCACAGGGCTGGGGCAGAGAGAGAAAGAGAGAGAGAGTCCCAAACTGACAGTGCAGAGCCTGATGTGGGGCTCAAACTCATGAACCATGAGATCATAACCTGAGCCAAAGTCGGAGGCTTAACCAACTGAGCCACCCAGGCGCCCCATAGATATGCCAGTGATTTTTAACCAAGCAAGGATCCAGTGTAAATAATAACGATAAAAATGGTACTTACACTTGCCATAAGCCAAACACGTGCCAAGCTCTGTGCTTTACTCACATTATCTCATTTAGATCATCCTAACAACCCTGTGAGGTGGTTACTCCCGCCTAGGATTACACACGTCTTAAGTGCTGTGTAAGAAGGAAGCAGGGTGCTGTGAGGGTGAAAAACAGGGAGGAACATAATTCAGTTCAGGAGGAGAGCCCGCCCTCAGGAAGCGATGGCACCTGAAACAGAACAGGGCCAGCGTCTGTTGAGGACTTCCCATGAACCAGGGACAACTCTAAGTTTATGGTATAACTCACTCAATCCTCACAAAAACCCTCTCCATGTTACAGATGAGGAAATCAAGACGGGGATGGAGAATTCGAGTGACTTGCTCATAACTCAGGTCACACAGCTAATGAGCGTGAAAGCAGGAATTTGAACCACAGCAATCTGGCTGCAAAGCCCATGCGTTTTACGTCTTCACCACCCACTCTAAGTGACTAGAATGAGCGACTCATCTCCATTTACCAACAAGGGCAGCAGGAAGGGAACTGCTTACCAGCATAGGCTCTAGAGCCAGACTTAATGAATTCAAAGCCAGGCTCTGCAACTGACCAGCAAGGTATTTGACCTGTCTATGCCTTGGTCTCCTCATTTGTTGCGAGGATAAATAAGTTAATAAACTTATAGGGCTTAGATCACAACCAGAATATAGTTGAGCTCTCAGAAAATGTTATAGGAGCCCCTGGATGGCTCACTTGGTTAAGCGTCCAGCTCTTGATTTCGGCTCAGGTCATGATCTCACATTTTGTGAGATCAAGCCCCACATCAGGCTCCTTGCTGACCATTCAGAGCCTGCTTGGGATTCTCTCTCTCCCTCTCTCTCTGCCCCTCCCCTGCTCTTGCTCTCTCTCTCTCAAAATATTTAAAAATCTAAAAAATATTATATAGTATCATTACATTCATACAGTGTTCACTATACCTCTAAGGAAATTGAGGCTCAGAGACATTTGGCAATTTGTCTAAACAACGTTTCAAGAAAGGAATCAGCAAAATGGGGGAAGGGGAGTGGGAGGTATAGGCATCCGGTTATAAGATGAATAAGTCATGGGGATGAAAGGCACAGCACAGGGAATATAGTCAATGATGCTGTAATAGTATCGCATGGTGACAGGTGGTGGCCACCCTGTGTGCAGAGCATAAGGTAGAGATGGCGAGTCACTACACTGTACTCCTGAAACTGATGTAACGTTGCATGTCAGCTCTACCTCAACTTAAAAAGTCAATATATAAATTAAAATAAAATCCTTGATCGAAGGCAGGAAGGAAAGTAGGAAGGAAGGGAGGGAGGAAGGAAGCTGACAGCTCAGAGCCTGGAGCCTGCTTTGGATTCTGTGTCTCCCTCCCTCTCTCTGCCAGTCCCCCACTTGCACTCTGTCTCTCTCTCTCTCTCAAAAATAAAAATAAACATAATTTTAAAAAAGAAAAGAAAAGATGAGCCAGTGGTTTAGGTATTCATTTCTGAAGGTTTCCAGGAAAATAAATTCTAAATCCCCAATGTGAGGGGCACCTGGATGGCCCAGTCGGTTAAGCATCCAACTTCAGCTCAAGTCAAGATCTCACGGTTCGTGGGTTCAAGCCCTGTGTCAGGCTCCCTGCTGACAGCTCAGGGCCTGGAGCCTGCTTTGGATTTTGTATCTCCCTCTCTCTCTGCCCCTCCCCCACTCACACTCTGTCTCTCTCTCTTTCAAAAATGAATAAACATTTAAAAAATAATAAACAAAAATAAATCCCAACGTGACACTTCATTTTAATGTATGAAATCCCACCCAATAGTGAGGCTCTCTCATTGCCAACCCGGACTTCATCTGTTTTATTTTAAGGTCCTTTTCTCCTTGAGAAGCCTGAGGGAAGATGGACACTTGCTACTCAGCTTCTTTCTTTTATATCTTTCATGATCATTTTAGAGTCCGGCACAAAGTAAGTGCTCAACAAACGTGTTATATGGAGACTATCTCAGTGGTTGCCAGAGGTGGGAGGTATGGAGGGGGGTGCAAAATGGATGAAGGGGGTCAACAGGTACAAACTTCCAGTTACAAAATAAATAAGCCATTGGATGTAATGCACAGCGTGGTGATTATCATTAACAATACTATGCTGTATATTTGCAGTTGCTAAGAAAGTAGGTCTTAACAGGTTTCATCACGAGAAAAAAGATTTATAACTACTCGTGATAATGGGTGTTAATGGAACTTCTTGTGGTGATCATTTCACAATATATACAAATATCAAATTATTATGTTATACACCTGAAATTAATATGCTATATGTCAATTATATCCCCATAACAAGACAAGGAAAGGCAAAAAGCATGTGTTGTACGAATGAACAAATGAGAGAATGGGTGCATGGCCTCTAAGGTCCCTCCCAAATCAGACAGACTCCATGCCACCCACCCCTGCCCACCCAGCTTGCTTCTCTCCGACTCCCATTTCTTAATCCCAGTGTTTCTGAAACAGGGGTGTTGCGAGGGCATTCTGAGGACACTGTGGAGCTGAGGTGGCCCTGGTATGTGGTGACACCCCGGGTTTCCTCATTCTTCATTCCCTTGGGCCAGTTTTTGACCAAGAGGGTAGAGATGGGGAAGGGTGGGGGTGGGGAGTAGAGGCGGGGGTGGGGTTAGGATGTGGGGTGCTGAGGTTGAGGGTGGGCAGGTGGATGGCGTGACTGGAACCCTCATACACGTTATAGCAGTTGGTCAAGGTCACAGGTGTTACAGGCAGAGGAAGGCTGGGAGTCCTGCTAGACATTCACTGTTAAGATAGGAGACCTGGGCCTTTACTTACAAGTAATAGAAGCCCATCTCAAACGAGCATAAGGAGGGGTGCCTGGGTGGCTCAGTCCGTCAAGCATCCAACTGGTGATCTCAGTTCAGGTCTTGATCTTGGGGTTGTGAGTTCAAGCCCTGCATTGGGCTCCATGCCAGGTGAAGCCTACTTAAAAAAAATCAAACAATCATAAGGAAAAAAGAAAAGTATGTATTATTGCTCACATAACCTGGAATTCAGGAATGGGGTCAGTTTAGGGTATGAATCTAAACGTTCCAACAAAGCCTCAACTTTTCTCCATCTCCCTGCCCTATCGCTTTTCTCTCTGTGTTTGTGTTTCCTCAGAAGGCAGGCTTTCTCCAAATGATGGCTGCTGACAACCCTCAGTTGACGTCCTTCCAGCTTGAGCCGTCATGACTGTGGTTAAGTTGGGGGCAGATGGAAGGGGTTGTCAGGGGGAGGAAATGGAAACTGTTCCCTTTTGTCAAAAAATCAAAAGCTTTCTCAGAAGCCCCGAGCAGACTTCCCCGCAGGTCTTATTGGCAAAAACTGGGTCACATGGATACCCCTAGCTGCAAGGGAGGCTGGGAAGGGGGGAAATAGGGTTGTTGTTGGCTTGGGCATATCATGATCCATTGCCTAGGGCTGGTCATGTGGTGACATCACCCAGAACAAAATCGGAGTTTCTTTTTTTTTTTTAATGTTTATTTTTGAAGGGGGGAGGGGCAGAGAGAGAGGGAGACGCAGAATCCAAAGCAGGCTCCAGCCTCCAAGCTGTCAGCACAGAGCCCAATGCGGAGCTTGAACTCATGAACCGTGAGATCATGACCTGAGCTGAAGTCAAACGCTTAACCGACCAAGCCACCCAGGTGCCCCAAAATCGGGGTTTCTTAAGCCAGAGAAGAGGAAGATGAGATTGGGTGCCTACCACACAAAGGTGTTAGGAGGTCACCTCACTAGATCACAGAGGGAGAACTGGGAGGAGACGCTTTGCAGAAGATGTGGAAACGCCAGCTGGACAGAAACAACTAATGTGCACGTTACATTTGGGAACAAAGGGGGGAACGCCAGGAAAAGAGTTCAATCAGGAGAGGTGGCCGTGGCCCAAAAGGAGAGGACCAGCCAGCTGTGGGCAGCACCTGTCAGGATGCTTCCTGGAACATACAGCTCTTTCCCTAAGGATATTCTGCAGTACGAGTGCAGCAAATCCAGAGGAGTCTTGGTGAGCAAGGAGCAAGTGAGATGTCTCCTCACCTCACAGAGTAGTTCTTCCTACTGTTTTTGTTCGACCCCCACAATTCATGTGCCAAGGCGACCCTAGACCAAAGCAACAAAGCTATAGCCTTGGGGCACCAAGGGGAGACAGGCCAAAAAATCTTCAGTGGTTTCCAACTACCATGAACTCAAGTCCAATTTCAGAGTCTGGTCCCAGTACCCTGTCTCATCTGAGAACTTCCTCTGTCACTGTTTTCCGCCTTCAGCCTCTGCTCCGGCCCCTCAAGTCTCCCCACATCCAGCCTGCACCTTCCTGACTCCAGGATTTTGTGCTCACTGTCCTTTCTGCCCTTTCCTAACCGTGACATCTCTGAGCCTCCATTTTCGTATTCATAAGACGGTAGGCACTTCTCCTATCAGGTGTTGCAAGAGTTTTGGAAATGAGACAAAACACGGTAAGTGCTTTAGAATACTGTCTGCCACATAGTAAGGGTTCAAGACATGTTAGCTCTTATTATTCATGAGTCCCTGTTTTAAAATCTTTACCAGTTTGGGGCTCCTGGGTGGCTCAGTCAGTTAAGCGTCCGACTTCGGCTCAGGTCATGATCTCGCGGTTCATGAGTTCGAGTCCCACATCGGGTTCTGTGCTGACAGCTCAGAGCCTGGAGCCTGCTTCAGATTGTGTCCCCTCTCTCTCTGCCCCTCCCCCGCTCTCGCTCTGTCTCTCTCTCTCTCTCTCTCTCTCTCTCTCTCTCAAAAATAAAGAAACATTTAAAAAAAATGTTTTTTAATCTTAACCAACTTGATGTACTTATTATAGTACTTACTCTTTCCCTCCCTGCCGTCTGGGACTGAATGTGTCAAGGGGGTGAGCCTCATGAGGCCCAGGGTAGCGTGTCTGGCTGCCCTGGGCACCTCGTTCCTCTTTGCGGTGGCATGCCAAACACACAGCCAGCTGCTCTTGGATAGTTCAACCCAAACTGAAAGACAGCCGTCCTGAGAAGGGACAGGATGTATCCATCCAGGACATTTGGGAGAAGTCAGGGCTAAGCTGGGCAGAAAGTCAGCCTCCAGGGCTATTCCCCCTTGCTGGCTGTGGGGCCACACCAGGAAGTGGAGCCCACCCACAATTTCACAACAAAGTTCTTGGGAAAGTCAGATGAATTCATTCACCAATGGTGCGGTTAGGGCCTGTGGCCAGGCATCTCCCCCCAAGGGCAGGAACCTGCCAGTGTGAGGAGGTGAGGCCTGAGTGCCACTCGCCTCCCTTCACAGCCCATCAGCAGTGACTCAGCAGGAAGCTAGCCAAGGCCTGAGTCACTCCCTCCCCTGCCGCCACACCCAGGGTTTTCCTCCAGGGCTGGGAAGGCTGCTTAGAGCCCGAGGTGTAAATCTTCAGTACCTGGGTCTACCCAGGCTAACGAAATCACTTCTTTAACATAGCTTAGTGTTTAAGAGCACAAGCTCTGGAGTTACACTGCCTGGGTTAGAAGCTTGGCTCTGCCTTTTATTTAACCTGGGGCAAGTTTCTTAGATCTTCTGGCCACAGTGTGCCCATCTGTAAATGGGAACAATAACCGTATCTCCCTCAGTGGAGTGAAAGAACTTAGAGCAGTACATGATGTATTGATACCTCCTCTAACACACTAGGCCAGCCCTACCTCAGGGCCTTTGCACTTGCCATTTCTCTGCCTAGAATGTTTTTTGCCCCAGGTGGCCAGTTCCCTCACTTAATTCATTCTGGACGAAATACTCATTTTCTTAGTAGGGCCTACAATAGCCACCCTTATCTAACTCCTCCTCCTCCAAAACTTCTTACCCTTTCCCATTTTTTCTCCTTAGCCCTTACCATAATCTCATCTACTATGCATTTTATTCATGTGTCTTCTCTACTGTCTGTCTCTCTCCACCCACACTGAAATTCAAGCTCCATTTTCTGTCTTCTTCACTGCTGTATTCCCTAGACCTACAAAAGTGCTAACAGGGGTACCTGGCTGGCTCAGTTGGTAGAGCATCCAACTCTTAATCACAGGGTCTTGAGTTCAAGCCCCATGTTGGGTGTGGAGCCTACTTTAAAAAAAAAAAAAATGCTGTGGCACCTGGTGGCTCAGTTGGTTAAGCAACCGACTCTTGATTTCGGCCCAGGTCCTGATCTTACAACTCATGAAATCGGACTCTGCACTGTCAGCACAGATTCTAGGATTCTCTCTCTCTCCCTCTTTCTCTGCCCCTTCCCCACTCAGGCTCTCTCTCTCTCTCTTTCTCTCTCAAAAAATAAACATTAAAAAAAATTTTTTTAAATACAGATCACCAGTCAAGATACTATTATTCCATTACAGTGAGAATCACAGAAAAGTTCAAAGTTGAAAACCTTACCACATTCTGCAAATCTGCTTTTGGTTCATTAATACTTGAAGGGGTGCCTGAGTGACTCAGTTAAGCATCCGACTTCGGCTCAGGTCATGTTCTCACAGTTTGTGGGTTCGAGCCCCACGTTGGGCTCTGTGCTGACAGCTCAGAGCCTGGAGCCTGTTTTGGATTCTGTGTCTCCCTCTCTCTCTCTCTCTGCCCCTCCCCCACTCACGCTCTGTCTCTGTCTCAGAAATAAATAAACATTAAAAAAATGTTTTTAAATACTTGAATAAACAGATTCTCAAAGCTTCGTGACATCTAGTGTTAGGGTGGAAAACTCTGTTAGCCACAGGGGCTGGGCAGATAGCTGATAAGGTACGTATGTAATTCAGGTGGGGCCGTGATTCAGGTGGGGCCACTCAGGAATGGTGAGAACCAAGGATGTTGGGAAGGCAATCCCCAGCTAAAGGCATTAAAGTTAAAATTAGGGGTGCCTGGGTGGCTCAGTTGGTTAAGCGTCCGACTCTGGATCTCAGCTCAGGTCATGATCTCATGGTCCCTAAGATTGAGCCCCACAACGGGCTCTGCTTTGACAGCATGGAGTCTGCTTGGGATTCTCTCTCTCCCTCCCTCTCTGTCCCCCTCCTTCTGTCTCTCTCTGGAAATACACTTTTTTTTTAAATTAAAAGATAAACTGCACATCTCTAAACAGCATTTCCCTGATTCCAGATTCTAACTGTAAGTTTATCTTAACATCCTTCTGATCTTCCTGATTTTAAAATATCCAAATATTAATATGACTCAGAGCCTCTCATCCTCCCACATCCTGACCTTCACAGGTACAACAGTCAGCTCGAATTTCAGCTACCCTGTTTTGGGCTGTTTTGCTGCCCTTTTAACTCCCCCAAACTTCAGCTGGGGTCAACTCACCAGCGTGTTCCCCAAGCCTAGTGGAGCCCATGAAACACAGGAATGACTGAATGAATGACTTGATGGCTTAGAGGAGGCAGTCTCAAGGGCCCGTGGTACCTCCCTGACCTCCATTATGTAATCTTCAGTAGTCCCCAGGAAGACATCTACTGTCCAGTTAGAGTCTCTCTCCAGAACTGTTTCTCCCCCACTCCTCAAAGGTGAAGATCCCTTAAAAAGACGCCAATTCACATCATTAAAGAGAACTACATCAGTGTTCTGTGTTGTCCGCTGCATCTGCATAGAGATTGGCATGACCCAGCCCTCCTCCCCAAGGACAATTGCCGAGGACTTGCTTCGTGTTTGTCTAAAGGCCCAACCTGGTGAATTTTCCAGGATGAAAATGAAGAGAGCTCCAAAAGTGTAGAACATTTACTCCTAGAAATGGAAACTGCCAGCATCCCTCCCTCTCACTCCCCTCCCCTGACCTCCTCCATAGCATTTTCTCATTAAAATAGAAAGAAGAGGGTCACCTGGGTGACACAGTCAGTTAAGCATCCAACTCTTGATCTCACCTCAGGTCATGATCTCGCAGTTTGTGGGTTCGAGCCCCACACTGGGCTGCGAACTGATGGCACCAAGCCTGCTTGGGATTCTGTCTCCCTTTCTCGCTGCCCCTCCCCTGCTTGTGCTCTCTCTCTCTCTCACTCAAAATAAATAAACTAAAAAAAATTTTTTTAAGTATTCTTTTTCATTTTTTTATTAATTTTTTTAACGTTTATTTATTTTTGAGACAGAGACAGAGCATGAACAGGGAAGGGGCAGAGAGAGAGGGAGACACAGAATCTGAAACGGGCTCCAGGCTCTGAGCTGTCAGCACAGAGCCCGGCACGGGGCTCGAACTCACGGACCGCGAGATCATGACCTGAGCCGAAGTTGGCCACTTAACCAACTGAGCCACCCAGGCGCCCAAAAAAAAAAATTTTTTTTTAATAAAAAAATAAAATAGAAGAAATTAAGTCGTCCCCTCCCCACCCCCCCACACCTTGTACAGATGGGAAAATGGAGCCTAGACAGGCTTGAGTTCTAATCTTTACAGGCTGTGTGACCTTGAAGTGCCCTGAGCCTCTTGAGCCTCATCCTTGAAATGGGAAGAAAAATCAAGTGAGTTGACTGGGTACTGGGAAGATTCAATGTGAGCCACACCTCCTCCTGATTTAGCCCCGCCCCCTTGGCCTCTGACCAAGGCACTCAGTGGGAGACACACGAGGCCACACGCGCGTGCACACACACGCACACACACACACACACACACACACCCAAGATGTAGCCCGACCCCTGCAGGTAGACCCTTTAAATATCCCGTATTGCCATTTTCATTGCTGCTTCGGTTCACCCCCTCTAGGCCAAGCCAAGGCAACCAGCCCGTTCGGCCTGCCGCCCTCACTGCCCCCCACCGCCCTGCCTCTCAGAGGAAAGCACTTTGAAAGCCAAATCCCATGTAACAACAGATGCGAGTCTGTGCAGCATAAGTGAGAGCCAAATCGCAGTGGTGACTTCGGCAACCCCCACAGGCTTGTGGCTGCTCCCTGCTAGTGGCCCCAAGCCCCCACCCACCCCAGCCATTCGCCTGTAATAACCATTTTCATGGAAGCCTTAAAAGGTCGCTGCTCACTGACACACGGGAGTGGATATTTTCAGGGAATTTCTGCCAGACACGTCACCATGTGAAGACATCACAGGAAGCCCCCCCAGCCCTGTGGCCTTGAAGCCATCACTCAACCCCGTATTTCCTGAGCTCCCACAGCACCTGGAGCGGACCAGGTAGCACTTAACTCTCAGAATTCAGGGTGTGTGTGCTTCTCGGCCACTCACTAACCTGCCAGTGCCTGAAGGGTTGGGGTTGAGTGCCTGGCACCCAGTAGGGGTGAATAAATACTGTGTGACTGTAAATCTGAAGAAAAGCCATCCAGAGAGGTGTTCTCTTGCATCCCCATCCCTCCCTATCTAGGGAGAGGAGGGGCAGGGGCAGGGGACAGGGGTGTGGGGGGCAGAGGACTTCCAGACTTTCTCCTCAGTTTCCTCCAGGCCTCCGTAGGCCTGACCATTCTTCCTCTTTCTCTTCTTCATTGACAATACAGCCCTTGACCTCTAAGCCTTATGTGGCTCAGAGGGTGGTGAAAAGATCTAGAAGGCCAGAGACTACCTTAGAGGATAGGTTTGCTACCTGCTGTGTTACCTCATGGCAAGTAACCTGGGCATATCTCTAAAGCTCTGGTTTCTAATCTGCAAGGACAGGAAACCAACATCCATTGCACAGGTGCTGGGGTGTTCAGACACATTCGTATCATCAGCTCATTCGATCCACAAAACGAAGGAGCTGGACATGTCATTTCCGAATTTCTTCTGGGAAAGAGTTCAGTAGTTGCTTTCAAAACCACTGCAGCTCAGAGTCCCGGAAAGGAACGGTGATGTCACAGAGAGAGCACAGGATATGAAGCCAGCTGACCTGGTCTCTGGTCTGTCACTTCCCCATTGTGCTGATGTTGGCAATTCATACGGGCACTCCGAGCCTCAGTTTCCTCATCTACAAAAGGGGAACAATAGTATCCCACTTATAAGGCTGCCTGGAGGATAGAATGAAATGGGGTACAGAGGAGCCTAGCACTGCACTTAGCACACAGTAGGGCTCAGCCATGTCAGCGCCTGCCCCCTTCCCAAACTACTCAGAAGATTTAAGGATCAGCCTTTATGCAAATTACCGCTGCTAACTGCTGAAGGCGTTCTTTTGGGTTTGGTTTGTGAAAAGGAAGCAGAAAGTTGCACCTGATGGGTGCCGATGGCAAAGGTTTCACTTTTGCAGACTTTGCTCCGAGGCAGTGTTGGATGGTCATCTATGCAGACCCCAGCAAAGTCAGAGAATCTGTTGCCCCAAAACAAATACGTTTCTCAAAAAAATAAAACACAAAAAACAAACCCCCCCCTTTTTTTTTTCCATTTTAAAAGGTCTCCCTTCCCTGTGCTAAACGTAATCCAGAATCTGGGTCACCTCCTCTGAGAGGCCCTCTTTGACATCCCACCCAGCCCCATTTGTAATTCCAGCCCTTCTCCCACCTCTGGCAAATCCCCATGGCCCTCGCCTGCTTTGTTTTTCTCCACAGCACTTAGCACCACAGAACACACATGCACACACACACGTGTGAGCGTGCACACGCATGTCCCCCAATGTAAATACTGTGAGGGCTCTAAATTGTCGGGGCTTTGTCATCTGCAGTGTCTCCAGTGCTGAGATCAGGACCTGCATTAGTAGGCACTCAATAAAAGGTTTTTTTGCTGTTTTTTTTTTAATTTTTTTTTACATTTATTTATTTTTGAGAAACAGAGACAAAGCGAGAGCAGGGGAGGGGCAGAGAGAGAAGGAGGCACAGAATCTGAAGCAGCCTCCAGGCTCTGAACAAGGGGTCAGCACAGAGCCAGAGGTGGGGCTCGAACCCACAAACTGTGAGATCATGACCTGAGCCGAAGTCGGACGCTCAACCCACTGAGCCACCCAGGCGCCCCAATACAAGTTTTTTAAAAGAATCAGTCTGGGCCCCAGCGAAAGCCAAGCTGGCAGTTACGGCCAGATAATAATAAAATACCACCTGAGTCCCTCATTTCCCAGTTCTCAAAGCCCTTTCACAATATTTATTGGATCTTGTGCAGAAGACTTTGTCTCTGCGTTTTCTAAGGGAAGAAGCCTAACTCAAGAGATGAAGTGTTTCCAGAAGACAGAGGAAGCTCTTTTGGCCTTCTGGCCTCGGGCAAGTCACTTCCCAGCTCTAATCTCATGTGTTCCTTATCTGTAGAATGAAAAGATGTGGACTGGGTCCCATCTGGGGCTAAGACTTTTAAACTCTGAAATCCCCTGACCTGATTGTTAACCCTTTAAAGACTGAGTCAAATGATGTCGCTCGCAAACCGTGACTGCAGAATCAGGACATCCCGCCCCCTCGGTCCATGGGGTCCCATTTCTGGTTCTCTTTCAGACCCCACTCCACTGGGGGACCGTGGAGAAGGGCCCGGCCACGTGGCAACCTGGAAGAAAAGTGTTCTGGACAAACGGAGCAGCAAAAGCACAAAGGCCGTAAGGTGGCAACAAGCTTCATGTGTGTTCTCGGGGAGAGACGGCCAGTGTGGCCCAGGCAACGTGAGCAAGGGAGAGGTTGGTAGGAAATGAGGTCAGGGAGGTGGCAGGGGCCAGCTCAAGCAGAGCCTCGTGAGGAGTTTGGGTTCTGTTCTAAGCACACGGAAGCCATTCGAAGATGTTCACGGGAGAGTGACATGGCCTGACATAGGTTTCAAAAGATGACTGTGGCTGTAGTCTGGAGAATGAATTGTGGCTGGTACGAGAAAAGAAGCAGGGAACCAGTGAGAAGGTTTTCGAAGAGTCAAGGTGAGGAGAGATGTGGCTTGAGCCGGGCGGGGGGGGGGGGGTGGGGGGCAGTGCAGATGGAGACAAGTGGAGACATCACAGATGTTTCTGGAAGCAGAACTAACAAGACTAGCGGATGGATTCGTTAGAGGCTAACATAGGGTAGCAAGGAGAGAAGTCAAGATTTTAGACTCGCTGCCTTCCCCAACAAGACGTTATGCTCCTTTCCCTACTTTGTCTCTACCTCTCCTCTCTGCCTTCTCTTCCCCATCTCCAAACCTGTCGATTTCCACAGGCCACACACGCCCTGCCATTTCAGCGGCCCCTCCCCTTTCTGCTTTCCTCAGTCCCCGGAATTTTCTTCCTTCACTGAATCTCTGGATCCTTGTGTGTGCACATCTATCAACAGGCACCAAGATTTCTCTTTCGACGGCTGTGTTCTGTACCCCTTTTAGGTGATCGATTCTTTAAGGGTAGGCATCCCAGCAAAATTGCAGGACAGGATGGCATGTTAGCTATGAGCACAGCCAGGATCTCATTCATTAGTGACGTCAGGTAACTTACTGACTTCTCTGAGCCTCAACTTCAGGTTGAAAAGGGGGGGCGGGGCGGGAGGTGGGCGCGTGATTAAAGAGCTTACGCATATAAAGTGCTTAGTACATTCTGTGCCTGGCATATAGTAAGCCTCGAATGAATGATAGCTATGGCCATTATTTGCAAGACAGTTGTGCTGCTTATGACTATGACTTGGGCAAGTGGTTATTATCCCTCTTTGAGTCTCAGTTTGCTCATCTGTAAAATGGGATGTAGCTAGAATTCAGCTCTATGATTCTCAATGCCTCTGTTCCATTTGTTCACACTTTAGAATCTACCTTAGGTAATGTTACCCAAAACCCGTGTGATGTGATTTATTCTTCCTAAGGTTGCACCGCCCTCTATCGGAGGTACTGTCAGCATTTGTTAGATCCTCAAATCAGCTTCTACTTAAAACAAGCCCAGAGCTCCCTCACCTATGTTCTGAGAACAATCTCTTAAGTAAAATCTTTCTCCATGTAGCGATGGATTATAATTACACAAACAAAAACAAAAAGTGGGTTTTTTGCATTTTAAAATTCTGTCCCTATTCTATTCCTTTTTTAGGTCCTTATAAGAATTCAGGATTTTTTTTTTAATTTATGTATTTATTTTGAGAGAGAGAGAGAGTACATGAACGAGCAGAGGAGGGGTAGAGAGAAAGGGAGAGAGGATCCCAGACAGACTCGGTGCTGTCAGCATGGAGCCTGACTTGGGGCTGGAACTCACAAACTGTGAGATCATGACCTGAGCCAAAATCAAGAGTTGGGCACTTAACTGCCTGAGCCGCACAGGTGCCCCAGGGTTTGGTTTTTGTTTTTTAATTATTTATTTTGACATAATTTCAAACTTAAGAAAAATTCGCAAGAAAACTTACACTATATCCTTCACCCAGATCCCCCAAATGTTAACACTTAACCTAATTTGCTTCGTTTTCTCTCCTGAGTCTCTCTGTGTCTCTTTCTCTCTCCATGTGTATACAGACACACACACACACACACACACACACACACACATACATATATATCTACTACATATATTTTTTTTCTGAATCTTGGAGACTAAATTAGACACAAAGCCCTTTTATCCCTCAATCTTTTATTAATGATGATATGATATTACTTTCAAATCTTCAGACTTTATTCAAATTTCTCAAATTATTTCAGTAATCGCTATAGCAGAAGAAAATCCACATTCCATTTTACATTCAGTTATCATGTCTCTTTAGTTTCCTTTACTCTGGACTAGTTTCAAAAATGTTCTTTGTCTTTTAAGACATCGACATTTTTGAAGAATACAGGCCAGATATTTTGTAGAATGTTCCTTTATTTGGGTTTGTTGGATGGTTCCTAATGATTAGATTCCAGCTGTGCATTTTTGGCAGTAATACCACAAAAATTTAGGATTTTTTTGAGTTTAAAAAGAAAACAGTACGTATTTAGGAAAGATATGCAAAAATGATATAGAAAATTATAGAATTATGTATTTCTTTCTTTCTTTACATAAACAAACACTTGGGGAGCTTTTTAAAAAATACTGATGCCCATCCCATCCCTAAGAATGTTGATAAAATTAGGATGTTGCTTGAGTATTAGTGTTTTTTTTTTTAAAGCTCTCCTGATGCTTCTACTGTGCAGTCAGGATTGATGTCTACCCTGCTAACTCCAAAGGGGACGTTAGACAAGTTACAGAGGACCATAAAAATACAAAGGTAAATTGGAAGAAGGGGAGGGCATTCAGTAAGAGAAGGATATGCATGAAGTCTCTTAAGCTTGCTTTGGGTGGGCAATAAATTTGTTCTAACAAGCAACGTGAAGATAGTGAAATAATATTAAAGGCAGAAATCCAATTTTAAATGACATATACAAGATAAAACTACACTGTGCCTAAAAAAATAGAAGCGTCAGAGATCGCATTTGAATGGTAACATTAGGGGTGATCTTTATTTAGGCCATATTTTTCTTTATTTTCAAATTTTCCCTTAAAGAATCTGAGGTCCTTTTTATAAATAAAATGCTTTTCAAAATAACAGTAGAATTAAAATAATTTTCATTTGCGAAACGCCTGGGTGGCTCAGTCGGTTAAGTGTCTGACTCTTGGTTTCGACTCAGATCATGATCTCACAGTTTGTGAGCTGGTCTCCCACACCGGGTTCTGTACTGACAGCATGGAGCCTGCTTGGGATTCTCTCTCTCTCCCTCTCTCTCTCTGCCCCTCCCCACTCATGTGCACGCACGCATTCACACACTCTCTCTCTCAAAAGAAATAAATACACTTTAAAAAAAATTAATAGTTTTCATTTGCATAGCACTTAATTTGCAAAGCTCACATTATCTCCCAATAGTAATAGTAAGTAAATGAGGACTGTAGGCTTGCTGTGCATGTCGGGTACTACACTATAAGCTTTACGTAGATTCTCTTTTAATTCTTACAGCTAATCTTTGAGGTAGGTTCTATTATTAACCCCGTTTTACAAGATGAAGAAACAGACTCAGAAAGGTTAAGTCACTTGCCCAAGCTTAAACAGCTTCCAAGCGTCAGAACCATCACTGTACTCGAAAGCTTTAACATTTTGCCACTAAGGACACCAATATCTAACTGCCAGGAGAAATATTCTACTCCTCTGCCTGTTGTTTGTTAAAAGCTATTTTCCATATCAGATGAACGTGGAATATGAGAAACAACTTGTTATGCTCTGCTTGGTTGCTTTGAAAATGAAGTGAGAACTCTTGCTGTACTTTGGTCAGTAGTTTGCCACCAACATTCAGACATGTGCTTTTTTTCTAAAAAGCAAACACACCAAATAAATTACAGTAGCTAGGCAAGATTCAGTACTTTCGTTTATAATAAGGATTTTACACATGATGCCCACATTTCCAGAATGGAGTCATTCTTCAAAAGGAAACTCGGAGAATATCTTTAATGTTTTCCCCGTGCATTGAGACCACACATTTTTACTGAGATCTGTCTAAAAGGCTCAGGAGTAGGAAAACAAAATGTAAAAGTCTGGTTTGGGTTAGCGTAGCTGAGTTTTAATCGCTTGTGTTTTTAAGAAAAAGAATTGGAAAAATATGTGGACTCTTCCACTGGGAGTTCTAGAACCAGCACAGGGCGGGGGTCAGGAATCCTGGGTCCTGGTGAAGTCACTTCTCCTCTCTGGGTTTTTATGTCTTTATTTATAAAATGAAGAGATTGGACCAGACCATCGCTAAGGAACCTCCCAGCTCGAAAATTCATGATTTTCCAACTGGATTCTCCTGCACTGTTCTTAATTACCTGACTCTAACGAATGGCCTAAATGGCCACCCTCTCTTAGGTCCGGGAAGTCCTGAGACGGTGCTGGGGCGTTTCTGGACAGCACAAGGGAAATGAATCAGGGTGGCTTTCCCCCTGTCCACCCTCCATCCACTGAGGCTGCTCTCAGCTCCAGCCAGAGGCTGGAGGCCCCAGAAAGAAAAGAGAAAAACAGGAAGGACACAGAATAATTGGATTTGGAGAAGAGGAAGGAGACAGTGGAGGAGAAGAGAGGGAATGAAAGGTCCCTTTTTGTTAAGGATTTTCATATATTTACCCATTGCAACATTTCATATATTTAACCATCCTTACCATAAAGTCTATGTGATATATGCTTGTATTCCAAATCGGATCCAGTAAATTTAGATCTGTAAAGAATCCTTAAACAGTACTGCATTCATTTAAAATTCTGCCAAATGTTTTTCACTAAAGGAAAAGCTTTTTCTTCCTATCCCTCACAGTTTCTAGAGCTGTGTTGTTCAGTATGGTATAGCTATGGCTAGCTACTAGCCACCTGTGGCTATTTAGATGTAAATTTAAATTAATGAAAATTAAATCAAGTTTAAAAATCAGCTCCTGGATCACACTAGACCGCATAGCAAGTGCGCAAAGCCACAGGGGACTAGTGACCGCTATATTGAATATAGCGCAGACATAGAATATCTAAGTTCTTGAAGCGAGTTCCCCTGGAAGGCACTGTTCTAGACTGTTTGATTAAGGGAAAATGGAGTTCGAACATTTGACAGAAAATTAGAGAGTGGGAGAACAAGAATGATATGGTCAATTGTTAGCACTTATAATAATTATAATCGTGCCAGGTGCTGGGCGAAGCAATTTATATGCATCCTGCCACTCCTTAAAACACCCTGATGAGGTAGATACACATATTACCTCCATTTTACAAATGGTAAAACCAAGGTTTAAAGAGATGAAGTTGCCCAAGGGCACGTTGCAAGCAGGCGAACCCAGTCTACGGAGCACCAGAATCCATATGACTTATTGCCTCCTTCCCTCAAGTTTAAGGGGTAAGACAGACCTCTAGCCGGTTGCAGTAGGCGCAGTAAGTGCTAACCACCCTCTCGGCACTGTCCTTGGCACTGGGGACAGGAAGAGCCGGAGCCCGAGCCCCCACTCTCAAGGGCTGGGGAGAGACAACGGAGTAAACAAATAAATTAAGGGATCCTTTCAGCCACCGACTAAGGCTAAGAAGTGAACAGGCTAACATAGATGGGGAAGGGGCTCCTTGAGGCAATGGTGGGGGAAGGGCCCTCAGAGGGGTGACATCTGCACTGAGACCTGAATGAGGAGAAGAAACCAGCCAGAGGGAGAGCAGAGGCGTTGACAGTGCAAACATTCGAGGCGGGCCAGAGCTGGTGAGC
This sequence comes from Felis catus, assembly GCF_018350175.1. Taxonomy (NCBI): domain Eukaryota; kingdom Metazoa; phylum Chordata; class Mammalia; order Carnivora; family Felidae; genus Felis; species Felis catus. The sequence continues at coordinate 99,771,197 of NC_058377.1, read as the reverse complement.
TCCACAACTAGGGAGGAGGGGGCAGGGAGGAAAGCACTGGGTGTGTTAAGTGGAGAGCCAGCTGTCCCTGCCTCAAGAGTAGAGCCATCTCGGCTACAGGATGAGGAAAGAAAACCCAGAGGGCCACCAGGCAACTCTCCTCATTCATCTGCACTCTGGCCACCCCGGTGGAGCCACCTTTTCATCTCACCCTAATTGATGGCCAGTCTTCTAAGTGGCTTCCTGCTTCCATCTGTGGCTCCTGGAATCTATCTCTACTCAGCAGCCACAATGACCCTGTTCCTCTCCAAGGGCAAAGAGTAAAAGGCAAAGGCATTGCCATGGTCTGCAAGGCTCCAAACGGTCTTCTCACAGCCATTTTCCTGACTGTCTTCCCTCCACCCTCCTCCTGTGCACTCCACACCAGCTACACTGGCCCCTTGCTGTCCCCAAACACTCCAGACTCTGGGCTGCTCTGCTGGCCTGCTCCTCTCCAAGTTCACTGTAGAGTTCACTCCCTCACCTCCTTAAGTTTTGGCTCTGATGTCACCTTCTCCACGAGGCCTCCTCTGACCACCATATTCAAATTCCAAACGCTCTGCTTTGCTTTGCTTTTCTCCCTATCAATCATCCTCTGCTAACATGCTGTGTCTTTTCCTGCATTTCTTCAATGCACTGAGACTATGTATTTCTATCTCCTGTCTTATCCTTTCCATGAGAGGAGTCTTTTCTTTGTTCCCTGCTGGATCCCCAGCCCCCTAGAACATGCACATGGAAAAGCACTTGGATAAGTGTAGAATGAATACTGAGCTCTACTCTCTTAGGGGTCCTCTTCCAGATTTGGGGCACAGTAAATGTGACAGAACCCCTTTCTCCCTATGACCCCTGATTTTTATTAGTCCCCGATGACTGAACCAGTAAATGGTGTGCTTTTAAAAATATTTAAACTGGTGACACCTTCCAGTTTAAAATTTTCCCAGGCCCCTGCAGACCTATCCCCAGCCTAAGACACAGACACTGTAGACCAGCACCAGCCAACAGAAATAGAATGCAAACCACATATGTAATTTTAAATTTTCTGGTAGCTGCATTGAAAAAAGAAACAGGTGATACCGGCACAAAAACAGACACTCAGATCAATGGAACAGAATAGAGAAACCAGAAGTGGACCCACAAACATATGGCCAACTAATCTTTGACAAAGCAGGAAAGAATATCCAACGGAAGAAAGACAGTCTCTTCAGCAAGTGGTGCTGGGAAAACTGGACAGTGACATGCAGAGGTATGAACCTGGACCACTTTCTTACACCAGACGTAAAAATAAACTCAAAATGGATGAAAGACCTCAATGTAAGACAGGAAGCCATCAAAATCCTCGAGGAGAAAGCAGGCAAAAACCTCTTTGATTTTGCCCACAGCAACTTCGTACTCAACACGTCTCCGGAGGCAAGGGAAACAAAAGCAAAAATGAACTACTGGGACCTCATCAAAAGAAAAAGCTTCTGCACAGCGAAGGAAACAATCAGCAAAACTGAAAGGCAATCGACGGAATGGGAGAAGATATTTGCAAACGACCTATTAGATAAAGGGTTAGCATCTAAAATGCATAAAGAACTTATCAAACTCAACTCCCCAGAAAACAAATAATCCAGTGAAGAAATGGGCAAAAGACATGAATAGACACTTCTCTGAAGAAGACATCCAGATGGTTAACAGACACATGAAAAAATGCTCAACGTCATTCATCATCAGGAAAATACAAACTAAAACCACAATGAGATACCACCTCATACCTGTCAGAATGGCTAAAACTAACAATTCAAGCAAAGCAGATGTTGGCCAGGGTGTGGAGGAAAGGGAACCCTTTTGCACTGCTAGTGGGAATGCAAACTGGTGCAGCCACTCTGGAAAACAGTATGGAGCTTCCTCAAAATATTAAAAATACAACTACCCTACGACCCAGAAATTGCACTACTAGGTATTTATTTATCCAAGGGATACAGGTGTGCTGTTTCGAAGGGGCACATGCACTCCAATGTTTATATTGGTGCTATCAACAATAGCCAAAGAGCCCAAATGGGCATCGATGGGCAGCATGGGAAAAGGGAGGAACAGGTGGGGAATTGGGGCATCGTTAAAAAAAATACAGGCCCCCCTAAACTGGGGTGCCTGGGGGGAACTTGGTCTGCTTCAACCCAAGAGGAATCAGAAGATCAAAAGCAGTTTTGGAACGCCAGAACCGTCAGGGATGGAGGGAGGAGGAAGGTCCAGGGGGTGAGAAGGCTGTTTGGCAACTGGGGCGAAGGGATTGCCCTCCCCCTGCTGGGATCCCCCCCAGCCCCTCCGAAGATGTGTATACCACATCTTCTTTATCACACACACACACACACACACACACACACACACACAATGGAGTATTACTTGGCAATCAAAAAGAATGAAATCTTGCCACTTGCAACTACATGGATGGAACTAGAGGGTATTATGCTAAGTGAAATTAATCAGTCAGAGAAAGACAAATATCATATGACTTCACTCATATGAGGACTTTAAGACACAGAACAGATGAACACAAGGGAAGGGAAGCAAAAATAATAAAAAAACAGAGGCGGGGGGAAAACATAACAGACTCTTAAAAACAGAGAACAAACTGAAGGTTGCTGGAGGGGTTGTGGGAGGGGGATGGGCTAAATGGGTAAGGGGCATTAAGGAATCTACTCCTGAAATCATTGTTGCACTATATGCTAACTACCTTGGATGTAAATTAAAAAAAGAAAAAAGAAAAAACAGGTGAAATTAATGTCACTGATACATTTTGTTTAACTCAGTATATCCAAACATCACCATTTCCATACGTAATCGACATGAAAATTATTAACAAGATAGTTTATGTTCTGTTTCCATACAAAGACTTCCAAGTTTGGGTATGTTTTATACCTAAAGCACATCTCCACTTGGACCAGCCACATTTCAGTGCTCCTAGCCATATGTGGCAAGTGGCCACAGCACAGCCCTGCAGTCTCTGAAGGAGAGAATGTGGAATACACGGTGCCTCACCAGGAGCTTTGGACCTGTGACCAAGGCTGGTAAAAATCTCGCAGGAGCCCACGCTCCAGAAGCAAGCAGGCCTCATTCTCTCTCATTCCCTCCTTCCCTGCCCCAGGCCACTTTAGGTTCCTGGGTCTCCCATGGGTGCTGTGGGTCCCTGGTCCTGCTGCTGGGTCTCTTCCACATCAAAGATTCCCCGCTGGGACACTCCAGTGACCCACTGTGGAACCAGACTCTGCAACGGGGAGAATCTGAGGTCAGCCCCCTCTGTCCAGGGGAGGAAAATGTGGGGACCAGACGCCCTCTCCCAGCAGCCCAGGGAAGGAATGCACACAAGCGGTTCCCTTGTCCAGAGACAGGAGCCGTATGCCCAGCCCTAGGAACGGAAGGAGAAGGGGGGACTGGCCCTTCAGCTGGAATTTCTGTTCATGCTTCTTTCCAGGAAAAAAAAAAAATTCTGGAGCAATTTTGGCTTCCCTCTCTCACAAGTCAGGACAGTTGACTGGTTCCCAGGGTGAAGTTATTTGGACTTCGGCCCCCCTTCTCATAGAGCTCTTTCCCCAAAGGCTCTGCCACATGGCCCCGTTTTACATGCGCTGCTTTCTCGGGCTTCAGTCTGGGCCACCCCGTCTCTCGGACTCCCACCCCCTTACTGTATTTTTATCACCCTCCCCTCAACCCCACATGCTCTGTTCTGCCTTTTCCCTCCGCCCCATCAGGCTCTGCTGTGGTTTTTGATGATTTCCCCTTTGTTTAATCATTCTGCTGAAATAGGACCCAAAATAGAAAACAAGGCAGTGCTGACTTGGATGGGAAATAGACCCACTAGAACAACTTCAAGTAACAACAATGTGCTAATCGCCATTCCTAACATTGCCGGCTCCCTCGTTTATGGACAGAGTGTCGTCTTACAAACCAGGGCAGTGCTTTTACTCTGCGGACAACACGTGTGTGCTGAAGGCCTACTACGGACAAGGCTGTATTGTGCCAGGATCAGGGTGGGGAGGGGCAACACAACTGGGCCCGGGTGTCAAGGTTTCTGCCCCAAAGGACCCTGTAGGGAATAAAGACAATGCGTGACCTGCCCTGAAGTCTTTAAAGCAGGCTATAAGGGAGGTGGGGGGCTTCATGGCTGGGACTTGAAGGATGGGAAGGATTTAAGGGGCAAGAACAGTAAGGAATTGCCTGCCTTGCTGATGGACAGGATGCAGGAGAGTGTGGGTCAGGGCAGAGGGTGGGAGAGAAGCACCCATTCAGCACAGCAGCCAGATTAGCCAGGGCTGGTCTCGGACGGACGGCTCAAAGTGTTCAATATCATACTCGAACGAAGGAAAGATCGCCAGCTTCCGTGCCCAGGATCCCCATCAACATTTGCTACCCGTTAATACTTCCTTCACTTCAGTGCTCCCAGCTCCGGGAGCATCCAAATCGGAAGGCTGACGGGGGTGAGCCTGAAGAACCATCTGGATCCTCCCAGCCGAGCGGCCGCCACCACAAGACTCCATTTCTGCAGACTGTGGGCCACTTGGACTGGATGAGAACTCTAGCTCAGGTGGCCTGAGTTACAAAGGCTGAGGCCTCTCCAGATCTGGCCTCCACTGCTGCTCTGTGGACTGACCTCTTCAGACGGTGCAAAGGGTAACCTTCCTGTGGAGCCGCTAGGTGAAGACGATTTTCTCTTTTGCAAAAACAGAATAGAGAGAGAGAAAACAAGAAAATGTCTCCAAACCTCTCCGCCCTACGAGAGTAATCCCTACTACTTAGGCAACCAGCCAAACGATGGGGAAAGTCTGAAAGAGCTGTACAAACCACACAAATTCGAAGTCTGAGGCTTAATTTTTAATCTCGCCTGGTACCATCCCCCCAAGGACAGCTCAGTGATCCAAGAGAGGCTGTTCCTAGTCCCCATTTAAGTGGTGCCCTCCACACACACCCCATCACAGCACTTGAGGTATTTTTTTTTAATGTTTATTTATTTATTTTTGAGAGAGAGCGAGCATGGGTAGGGAACGGGCAGGGAGAGAGGGAGACAGAGAATCCCATGCAGGCTTCGCGCTGTCAGCACAGAGCCTGATGCGTGGCTGGAACCCACGAACCATGAGATCATGAGCTGAGCCGAAGTCAGATGCTCAACCAACTGAGCCACCCAGGTGCCTCATTTGGGCTTCTTGTTGATTGATCATAGGTCTCCTCCCTCAGCCCCTAACCAGACTGTCTCCCCAGAAGAGCAGGGACTGTCATGGCACTGGAGTATCCCGAGTGTTTTGCAAGAGTGTTAGCACAAAGTGGGCACTCAATAAATACTTGTGGAAATTCACAGAAGGTTGAATGGTGGTATCCATTCCACTCCATTAGATCTGGAAATGCACATGCCCTCGACTCTGACCGAAAAAGAAATTGGGAGGGTGAATCTGACTTCCATTTTCCCCAACGGAACCAAGAGAAACTCTGAACCACACTGGTCAAAATCGCTTATTACACCCTGTTTGTAATAACAAAAGCCTGGAGGAACCTAAACGTCCACGTGGTTAAATAAATTACCACACAGTTACACAATGAAGATACTATGCATACTTAGAAAAGAACAAGGAAGCTCTTTGTGAACTGAGGCAGAAAGATTTCCTGGATATAATCTTTAGTGAAAAAAGCAAAGTACAGGACAGTGTTAAAGTGTGTGATCAGCGGGGAGGGGAAAAAAAAAAAAACAGGGTGGGAGGGTGTGTTCATAGGTGCTCATTTATGCAAACAGTATTTCTACCGGGGTGCAAAAAAAAAAAAAAACCAAAAAACAAAACCCCACGAATTATAATGTCTACCCTCAGGGGCAAGGGAGCCGAGAAGATTTTTCACCATAAACATTCTTGTAGCTTTGGAGTTTTGAACCATAAGAATGTATTACCTGTTCCGAAATAAAATCAACTGAATACACAACTATGTTCATTTATTTAAAATATATATTGATTGGATAATTTGATGTATATAGTTTTGAGTTTCCCTCGGTGGCTTTCAGGAAACATAAGCCAGTATCCCCTCCCATTCCACCTAAGCCTGCCCTCGCCCATCCTCTCCCCGCCTCTCCCCTCCTCTAAAATAAGGCCACATTCCTGAAGGTGGGGCCCCGGAAGGAGTCTGTGTCACTTGCTTGCTGTAGGCGTGCGGTGTGCGGAGGACAGGTAAACAGCAGCTTGTGGTGGCAACGCGAACCCCCTCCATGCCAGTGTGTTGCTGTGAACAATGAAAGAATGTCATCATTCATCATGTTTACCTTCTAGGGAGTTTTTCAAAAACAACTTTCCTGCTTCCTTAAGCTACTAGATAAAAAAATAAATAAATAAATTTGGCTCTGCTCTGAGTCAACTGGCTTAGCTGGAAACCACGGAGTCTGGGGGTAAATCTGGGGGTAAAGGAGCAGCGGCAGCTTCTTGGGCGAGTGGCGTATCCTGGCTGCTGAGAGTCCTGTCTGGAATCAGTATCATTCTTGAGCTGATGGAAAAAGGGTCTTTGGAAGCCACAGTGTCCACAAACAGCAGGCCAGCCCGGAGAATCCAAACTCATCTCCTCACTAGACTCTGAAGGCAGCAAGCAGGGTCCGGCTCATGGGTGTGCAACTCTCAACTTAGGAGGGTCCTGGCATGGGGCCCCTGGGGGGCTCAGTCAGTCAAGCACCTTGGCTCAGGTCTTGATCTCAGGGTCATGAGTTCAAGCCCTGCACTGGGCTCTGTGCTGGATGCGAAGCCTACTTTAGAAAAAAAAAAAAAAAAAAAAGCAGGGGTAGGGGGACGTCCTTGCACTTGGTTTAATGCTCTGTTGTCACAATCTCAACATTCTTAATAAATTTTTTAAAAGCCCATATTTGCATTTTGCACTAGGCCCTACAAAATACATAGTCCTGCGGAAAGTATCACAAAAATCCTTGTCATCTCAAGTGTCGTGGTTTATTGTTCGTTATGAAAAAGAGTGTTCTCCTTCACCAGTGTACCTGACTTCATCAGAACCTTTTCTGAAAATCATTTCAGGAGAGCTTTAGGGCCCAGACACGGGTCCCCATGGATATGTGGGAAGGCAAGGGCATGCATGCTCAAGGTCAAGGGACGGGGGCAGGGCAGCCCACTCCCTACCAGTCTGGGAAGACCCCGGCACCGCCAGCATTTCTCGCCATTCCTGGCTCACACAAGGTGCCGAGAGCTACTGGTTCACAGGATGGCACCTTTGAGGAAAATCCAAAGAAGTCACAGGGACAGGCCTCTAACGTTTTGCATTTGTTCTTTGATTCAAGAAACAGGGGCGCCTGGGTGGCTCCGTCGGTTAAGCCTCCGACTTCGGCTCAGGTCATGATCTCACGGTTCGTGAGTTCGAGCCCCGTGTCAGGCTCTGTGCTGACAGCTCAGAGCCTGGAGCCTGCTTCCAATTCCGTGTCTCCCTCTCGCTCTCTGCCCCTCTCCCACTAGCTCTGTCTCTCTCTCAAAAATAAAACAAAAACATTTAAAAATTAAAAAAAAAAAACTACTGATTGAGTACATACATGCTGGGCATACAACAGGAAGGTACTTTCCCTGCTGTCCTGAGCTTACAGTGTCGTGGGGCTAAGGCAATACGCAGCTAAATGACCACAGTGATAAATAGGAATTGCAATACACGCTGTGAAGGAAACAAATGGAGGCAGAGAGAGAGAAGGAAACTGGTGGGTGGTGGGGATTACTTGGGTAGAGTCATTAGGGGAGGCTTCCAGTGGCCTGAATTTACCACCCGATGGGGCACTCGTGGGCAGAATAGCAAGTATAAGTCCTCTGCAAGTATCAGACATGCCTTGTGGAAGGGCTGGTACCCACTGAATGTGAGCGTTAGCCTTCACTCAGGAGCACTGAGTCCCTCAAGCATGCCGGCCTGGGAGGCAAGAGCCCTGGGTCGGTGGGCCCGCCATCTGCACCGCGCTCGAAGGTTTACAAAGCACTTTCACATGCATCTTCTCAGCCGCAACAACCTTTGAGACCAAGTGTGGATTACCATTAACTCCACTTTCTATAGGGAGGTTCAGAGGGGCTACTCTAACTCGCCTGGGTCACACAGGAATCAAGTCTCTCTGAGGAGCGCCTGGGTGGCTCAGTCAGTTAAGGATCCAACTTCGGCTCAGGTCATGATCTCAGGGTTGGTAAGTTCCAGCCCCACATGGGGCTGTCTGCTGTCAGCGCAGAGCCTGGTTCAGATCCTCCGTCTCCCTCTCTCTGCCCCTCTTCCGGTCACGTGTGCATGCTCTCTTGCTTTCAAAAATAAATAAATATAATTTAAAAAAAAGAAGGTCTATCTGATGCCAAGCCTATCTGAGGCTTTTTCCAGTAAGCCAGGTCATTCTGTGTCAGGTACCTCCCATGTTTAGAAAAAGCTGCCTTCATTTCTGAGATATCATGTGAAAGGCACTGGGAGGGCCCCGCTGCCTGTGACACTGCCCAGAACCACAACCCTAATTAGAATTGCAAGGGCCCACTGAGATCCTCGCCAGTCTCCTCATCTTATTGCTGAAGAAAACACAGACTCACAGAGGAAAGGAAGTTCACGGCAGAAAAGAACTACAACCCAAATCTCCAGCCCAGATCTTTCCACTTCACTCAAGACCCCCTGGGTTTGGCCCTCTTTCATCTACAGAGAGGTCAGCTCTTGTGCTAGGAGAACTTTGTGGGAAATAAGCATAGCCAGAACTAAAATGTAAAAGGTTGCTTAGCAACTAGAAAGGTGGGCATGTGTGTTTTTGCCACCTGGCCTCCACTTTACCCTTTTTTCTGATGTTCCTCATCCCCAGGCTTCCTCTAGAGGGACCGCTCACATCCACAGGGTCTGCACCCCAGTGGAATTATTTCCAGGAGTTCATTTCACTTCCTGATTTAGGAGTCAGCATGTGACTCTGGTTTGGCCAATCAGAGCATCACATTTTCCTGGCCACGGTGATTGGCTCAGGAATAGACATGTGACCTCAGCTCAGCCATTCTCCCTTTGTCCCCCCAGAATCCTCTTTTTTTTTTTTTTTTAATTTTTTTTTTCAACGTTTATTTATTTTTGGGACAGAGAGAGACAGAGCATGAACGGGGGAGGTGCAGAGAGAGAGGGAGACACAGAATCAGAAACAGGCTCCAGGCTCTGAGCCATCAGCCCAGAGCCCGACGCGGGGCTCGAACTCCCGGACCGCGAGATCGTGACCTGGCTGAAGTCGGACGCTTAACCGACTGCGCCACCCAGGCGCCCCCAGAATCCTCTATCTTGAGAGTAGGGCGGAAGCAGAAGATGTGGCTGGCATCTATTAATTCCTGCAGGTGTTTTTCAGCCCAAGTCTTTAGCCTGCTAGACAATTCGTCCTAACTGAAGGCCCTTCTGCAGCCCTTTTGAAATGGTAGTTAGGCAATCAAGTGATAACATTGTTTCCCTTACTTCCTGACAAGACTCTTTTTCATCGAGAGGTATACTTAACTTGGAAAATGAGACCCGATGCAAGAAAATTCAGCGGACACAAAGTTTTTGCATGAGTCCTTTAAGTCAGTGATTCTCTGTGAGGTCCCTAGATCAGCAGCACCAGCAGCCCCTGGGAACTTAAAAATGCAAATGCTCAGGCCCCACACCAGACCCGAGGTATTAGAAACTCTGGGGGAAAGGCCAGCAGCTTGGGTTTTTCAGAAACTCTCCAGGTGATTCTTATGCCCACTAGAGCTTGAGAACTTCTGCTTTAAACCACTAAGCCGCCTGTCTGGCTCAGTCGTTGGAGCTTGACTCTTGATCTTGGGGTTGTGAGTTTGAGCCCCACATTGGGTGTAGAGATTACTTAAAAAAATAAAATCTAAAAAGAAATCAAAACACTAAGTTCAGTCCTATATGAATTTACATAAAACATTGAAGTGTGAACTATGTGTCAGGTTTTCTTTAAATAAGTTCTACACCCATTGTGAGGCTTGAACTCACCACCCTGAAATCAAGTCACATGCTCTACCCACTCAGCCAGCCAGGCACCCCTCAATTTTTTTAATTGTTAGAAAAATTTCAAATAGGGGCACCTGGGTGGCTCAGTCAGTTGAGCCTCCAACATCGGCTCAGGTCATAATCTCACAGCTCATGGGTTCCAGACCCACATCAGGTTCTGGGCTGACAGCTCAGAGCCTGGAACCTGCTTCAGATTCTGTGTCTCCCTCTCTCTCTGCCCCTCCCCTGCTTACACTCTGTCTCTCTCGCTCAAAAATAAACGTTTAGGGGCGCCTGGGTGGCTCGGTTGGTTAAGCGTCCGACTTGGCTCAGGTCATCATCTCACGGTCCATGAGTTCGAGCCCCGCGTCGGGCTCTGTGCTGACAGCTCAGAGCCTGGAGCCTGTTTCAGATTCTGTGTCTCCCTCTCTCTCTGCCCCTCCCCTGTTAATGCTCTGTCTCTCTCTGTCTCAAAAATAAATAAACGTTAAAAAAAATTTTATAAAAAAAAAACAATAATAAACGTTTAAAAAATAAATAGATAAATAAAAATTCAAATATGAAAGGGAAAAGATGCCTAAAACTTACGTCTCACTCCAGAACAAATTTTACAAGATTATTTTCTGTTCATCTAATGACCTGACAACAAGGTTCAGCCTCAGACTTACATTCTCGCTCGGCTACCTGCTGGCTGTGTGAATTCTGGCAAGTTACATCACTTTAGGCCTCAGTTTCCTTATGTAAAACACCTGCAATAATAACACCTCCTTCACAGGCCAAGTGACATTAAACGAGATCGTGTAAAACTGCTTGCACATAAGATCTCAGTACATTTCAGCTCATTATTATGTATATGGGATTAAGGCTACCAGTTACTCATTTAGAAGCACTGACTCCCTTGTACCATCCCAGGCTGGCTGAGAACACGTGTACCGTTTGTCTAGCCTGAGATCACACCAAGTGGAATCCGAAAGCCTGCGTCCGAGGCTTAGCACTGCCAGTATCTTACCACGTGGCACTCAGTGAGCCAACTTTCATCCCAGAACCTCAGTTTCCTCAAGTGTGAAATAACCGGATGTGACTAGCTGAGCTCTAAGGTCCTTAGACCTGGCACTCTAAAATCCTATGCCTTAAGTTTTGAAAAGAATTTTTCTAATCGGCTGTGGGAGGCACAGGCGTCGGTGCCAAAGCGCGTCCGAGAGCAGCTCTTTCTTAGGATGCACGGAAAGAGAACAAAGCTGTACAGGGGGGCACGAGAGGCAAGCTAGCCTTCCCACGGAGCAAATGTCCCCATAGATTTACCCACCTGTCTCAGGGACCACCCCATCCCCAGACCGTACCGCCATGGAACCCATTTCCTCATTCAGCCAGGAGAAACGCTCTCCCTCTCTCCGGGTCCTGCCAGTTGCTTCATCACCTGGCTTGCGCTGAGTACTCAGCAACTCTGGCCAAGGGCCCTCCCCGAACAGAAAACACAGCAGCCGCTACCCCTTGAACCTGCCAATAAGAACAAGAAGTTCAGTCACTGCTGGGTTTTCAGCCAGGTTCCAGCGCATCCCGTAAGAGCGCTGCTCTGCTTCAGCCAAAACAGCGTGGCATCACGTGACCTTTTTCCTCTTCGTCTTTTTATTTATCTACGCTTTCCATGGTGTTTCTCTCTACACTGTAGGTTTATTATTTCTGTTTTATCCTCAAAGCAGTCGTCTTCGGAGACCCTCACCAAGCACAGTGAGTCTTCTTTGGCGGCAAGAGCACAGTGTTCCGGGAGGGTGGCGGCCCCGGGTCACGGGCATCCTGGGCAAGTCACTTAGCATCCCAGGCTCTGCTCGTCACTGTCGTAAAGTAAGGGGAGGTTGGAGCAGCACATAACCTAGAATACTTTCCAAATCTGCTAACCGCCATTCAAGGGGTGGTGGCAGGCACAAATGCTATGCAGATAGTCCTACCCCCTCTGCAACCCCCTCCGCAACCCCCTCTGCAACCACTGCCTGGTCTCGGCCAGCTGTTCATGGATGTGAGTAAATAGGGAAGAAAATGTGAACTGACTGATGCAAATCCACCAACAGTACAACCCTGATATCCTGCTAAGGGATGGGAGGGGTGTCAGCAAGTGGGGAGGTCTTGAAAGGCTCACATACTTCCCCAGACCCCCAAACGCATAAAGGACAGACTGGGAAGATAGGTGGCCTCTGGAGTCACCCATCTCGTCCATATTTCAGATAAGGAAACCGAGGCCCAAACTGGGGGAGTGAGTCCTCGAGGCCAAACAGAGAGTGGGTGACCCCAGGTCAATGCTCAGCCAACAACAGCCCCCTACTCTGCTTTTATGTCATGAAAGTTAGTGGGCCCAGGGGAATCTTGTTACCAAGACGGTAGATCAGATGGACCCTTCAGCCCTGCTAACTGAGATGCCCATCAAAGCTGAAAATCACCCTCTGGCACCGCTATCCCCTCAGTAGGAACAGGAGGTGGTTCTGACCCTGGCTGCATTTTTCCCAGGCTAACTCAGACAAAGGGCCTGCCTGGCCTTCCCATGTTATCTCTTGATCTTAATCAGCTACAGTCCATTTTCTGTCATGTTTTATCCACAAAAGCCTCCTTGGCTTCCCAATAGGAGAGCCAGGCCAAGGTCCCAGAGTTAGTATAAAGGCCAGGCTGCGACTGGTTTGATGAGGGAAAATACAAAGGATGTGCAGGGTCTGCAGCCTACAGTAACTTCAGAAATCCACACCCGTGCACACAAAGACAGCTCGGGGCAGCAGAAAGGGCGGGCAGACGGGCTCCGGTTCAAGTTCCAGGTACTTCCCAGCTGCGTGACTTTGGATAAGATGTTCAGCCTTCTGAGCGTCACTTTCCTCATGTGTAAAACAGGGGTGTTATCACTTTCTTCGCATGGTCGCTGGCTTGTGCAGGGAGCATCATTAGCTCTGGGCCTGGAAGATGGAACTCTGGGGCCCGTGCTCTCCCGACGCTCCACACCGGAGCAGTGCCAGTAACCGATCCGAGGTTTGGCCTGACTTGGAGGTGGCCATGGGGTGGGGCGGGCACAGCCCATGCCTCGGATTTGAGGATAGCTCTGTCGCTCGTCAGCCGTGGCCAATTGCTCCTCTTCCCGAAGATTCACTTTTCTAATCTCTAAGTGGAAAGCTTTTCCTGCACCCGAGACTCTGGTGATGACAATTCTTCATAAACAGTAAAGTATGCCGGCGTCATCTCTTCTCGTTAGCACAGCCTGGCATGTGGCCACATCCTCCCGAGACCTTGGACAAGTCATTCAACCTTTCTGGGTGTATCAGTCAAGGTCCCCGCAGGAAACAGATGGCACCGCCCAAACGGGGCGATTTGACTCCAGCGTCAGAATGCGGCTACTTACAAAGACACGTGCGCAAGACGGATCGTGTGGTGTCTCAGGGCTCATCACTACAAGGAGCCCTTATTCCACCTAGGCCTTGAAGGAGCAAGGGAGAAGCAGTCGCTCTCCCCTGGCTTCTGCTCGGCTGTGCGTGCTTCCCTCCGGCCGGATCAAACTGGAAACCAGAGGATAAGGAAAGCCACCAAAGCAGTGCACACAGGCCTGCCTCCCAGGACAAAGCGCAGGTCGGGAAAGGGTGGAGAGCCGGTCTTGGAGGGGCATTGGGCAGGTACTTAGCACACTAGACTTCAGTGCCTTCCACAGGTAAAGGGCAGTATTAAATGAGATGATGTCCCTTCCAGTTCACCGTCCGGTAGAACCTCAGCACTTTCCCAAAGCTTCAGACCAGATCCCGGAAGGTCTAGACCCAGAAGGGAATCCAACCCTCTTCTGGGGAGATCTTTAGCTTTCCCAATTAATCAAGCGTAAGTACATCCTTTTTTGGCAGCCCCAAATTCAAATTATCGTCTTTGAGTCTCATACTCAAAGCAGTAGGCAAGCCAGCCAGAGAGGGATTAATTATCTGGATTACTATGTTTTAGTATTTCTTTTTTTTGTCTCTCATTTTTTAAAATTTTATTTATTTTTGAGAGAGAGCACGCACCGAGAGGGGCAGGGGCAGAGAGAGACAAAGGATCTGAAGCGGGCTATGGGCTGGCAGCAGAGAGCTCGACGCGGGGCTCGAACTCACAAACTGTGAAATCGTGACCTGAGCCAAAGTCAGAGGCTTAACCAACTGAGCCCCTCAGGTGCCCCTTTATTTTTCTCTTCTAACCAGAGTGAACCAGGTGCCTGTCCCAAATGCTAAACAGATGCCCTTCTGCTTTCATTCATTGGAAGAAATAGAATGCAATATAGACATCTCTTTAAGCCTTATCTTTAGAAATAATAAATTGCATACAAGTGAACACCCTGGAGCAATCTATTTTTTTCCAGCACCTTCTAGCTGACAGTCAACGTGGCTCCCAGGGGAGATATCAAAGAGCTGAGTAATCTTGAAGAGACAGTAGTTCCCAAATCCCCTTTTTTCACTCCATCCCATTCCAGATGGGTGACATAAATCAAGTGCCTATAAAAGAAAAGATAAGAGAGAGCTTCCCAGGCGATCTGGGACAATAGTTAAAACCATGGGCTCTAGAATCACTAAAGGCCAGGATTCAAGTTCTTGCTCTGTCCCTTAACTAAGCTCTGTCTTCATGACCTCAGACAAATGACCTAAGCTTCAATTTCCTTATCTGTCAAATGAGCTTAATAATAATGCCTTATCTACCTCCTAGGGTTATCTCAAGACTTGAATGAAATAGTGCAAACACTTAGCACATAGTAAACATTCAGAAGAAATGGTAGTGCAGGGGAAATGGGGAGCTGTTGATAGATCTAAGACACTAGATCCCTAACAGTGGCTCTCCCCTAGCCATGGGACTTGAGCAATGCGTCTTCTATGGCCCTCATCACTTTCCCTTGCGTTAGTCATCCATATCACCCTCCTGCTCTAGAGATACCACTCACAATGCTTGTCATACCCACAGCCTTTTGCTGAGAAGCACCCCCTTCTCCCCACTATTATGGATCAGGAGTAGCTTTTTTAGAATTTTTTTTAACGTTTATTTCTGAGAGAGAGAGAGAGAGAGAATATGAGCGGGGGAAGGACAGAGACAGAAAGAGAGGGAGGGAGACCTAGAATCTGAAGCAGGCTCCGGGCTCCAAGCCGTCAGCGCAGAGCCCAGCACAGGGCTGGAACTCACGAACTGCAAGATCATGACCTGAGCCAAAGTCAGAGACTCAACCGACTGAGCCACCCAGGCGCCCCATATAAATCAGGAGTAGCTTTTAGCTCTTCGAGCAAATCATCACAATAAAAGACTGCGTATTAGTTATTCCACCATTCTAAAATACAGGGCAGAGAAAGGCCATCCCAATCCTGTAATGCAGATGGTACCAGAATCTGGAAGACTGCCTTAACCATAAAATCTACATGAAGCTGAAAACCTACCACCAAGCTGTGACAATGCAAAAATGCAAATAGTATCTGTTTAAGGGCAGGCTGCAAACAGAAAGCAAACTCAGAAAAGAAAAAAAAAAAAAAAAAAAAAAAGGACAGGAGAGAGATAGGAAAGAGATTGAAACCTATTTACCTTGTATTTATTTATTTTTGAATACTTTTATGTATTTTACTGTTTACTTCATTATCTTAAATTTATTAGAAACTGGCAAGGGGGTTTCCTATGACATCATGAGGTGAGGACCAGAACCCCAGAAAGAAGCTCTATTCTTCCCCTTTTTACAATCGAGGAAACTGTAGCTCAGAGAGGGTGAGTGATTGACTCAGAGTCACACAGCCAGTTAGAAAAAAAGTACAGTGCCCCATCAGTTGGCCCACTGAGCCTTTGCACTAACTTACTCAAAATGTGCTATAAAGTTTCTTCTTTCCAATAAAGACTAGCCATTGCATTGGCTCCTTCTCCCATAAAAAAAAAAAAAAAAAAGTACAAACTCTCAACAAATGGATGTGCATGTTTTATGCTATCCCCTTCAAAAGTACTAGTTTGCTAGTACTGTGTATAAACAGCTCCTGAAGTTTGCTAACAGTACACGTTGTGAGTCAACACCACAAGCTACTTCTGTGTCGTAAAATGTCATCATCGTGCCGCATTCGCATTGTGGGATGGTGCCTGAAGAAAATTTATTTAACCTGTTGTCTAATCTTTTCCACCCATATTTTATGGTGATAAACTACTGGCCTAAAGGAGCAAGCCAAGAAAAAACAAGGGCGGGGGGGGGGGGGGCGGGCAACTGGGTGGTGCAGTCGGTTGAGCGTCTGACTTCGCCTCAGGTCACGATCTCACAGTCCGTGAGTTCGAGCCCCGCGTCAGACTCTGTGCAGATGGCTCAGAGCCTGGAGCCTGCTTCGGGTTCTGTCTCCCTCTCTCTCTGCCCTTCCCTGCTTGCGCTCTGTCTGTCTCTCAAAAATAAAAAAAAAAAAAAGACATTTAAAAATTAAAAAAAAAAAAAAAAAAAAAAAGGAGCCAGCCAAGAACTTGAGGCGGGGGCTCCTCCGGGCTTGACTTGCGTATAGGCACCCTCCTTCCTTCGTTCACGCAGCTTTAGTGACAAAAATCTTCATCTACAATCTTGACTCCGTGCTTTTATTTCCCCCCACTCTCCTCTTGCCAGCCCCACTGCATTAGCTCCATTCGGGTCTTCAGATGATCATAGTGAGCTCCCCATCATCCCCCCCCCCATGTGCAGCCTCTCTGTTCCCATCTATTTTGCACCCATTACTGATTATTTACCCACAACGCCACTCATAGCACAGTACTTAAATACTCCCAATAGCTTCTGATTGCCTATGGAAAGGCCATAGAAAGTCTCTTATTCCCCATCCAAGACCTTCCGTGATCTCTTTCTAATCTGCTTTTCCAATATGAACATCCTTGCTCCAGTGCTCCCAGCAAATTGCATTTTTCACTAATGCCTCAACTCCCCATATTTTCCCTGAAATGATGCATCCAGGGCCCAGTTGCTCGCTCTCTCTCTCTCTCTTCCCCTCCCCTCCCAGCTGTACTTCCTCAGAGAGGGTTCTGTACTTAAAAGTCTCTCCCCCTGTGCCTGTAAGATAACTGACAGTGGCTTCTAAGGCCACATACTTCCATGTTCAAATTCAGCAGAGAAGAGGCACGTCTGCTTCCTGGTAGATCTCACTGTCCCTGGCTTGCTTGACTTTTGTCACACACCATCCTTGAATCAATGCTTGTGGCTGGGGGATGGGATGGGTTCACTGGAGGAACTCCCTGAATTTCCCAGTCATGAGGTTTGGGTGAGACTGACCCTCATCTTCAAGTTCAGGTATGAGCCCTAATTGACCTAGGGTAATAGACGCTCTGCAGGCCTTTTCTTTCATGAAGCTTTTCCTTTACTCCCCTAGCTAGAAGGCAAATTCTTTCTCATTTGAACTTGGAAAGCTTTTCATCAGCACTTCCTTTGTTGCCATTACCACCGTCTACCTTGCATTAAAGATCGCTGTCTTATCTCTGCATCCTGAACATAGATCATTATGCACATCACATCCACAATCTCTGGTGAGAAATGGCTCGGTCCACAGTCCTTGGCTAAGCAGCCACCTCTGGATTACTTCATGTGATCATATCCACCCTGTCTCCCTGCCGGCCATGCTGATTACACCTGACCCAAAGGCAGGCAATGGTAGGCTGGCCAGCAGCTTCTGGAGTGTCTGAAATGAACAGTTCTACCCAGAGACCTCAGTGACTAGCTTTGAAGACCATGAGTGAGCTGCCACAATGACAAGGCAGAAGTCACAAGATAAGGCAATGACACAGAGGGTAGAGAATAAATACTCTCATCTTCTGGGGTAGGGAAGCTGAGACTCAAAGATGCCAAGTAACCTGCCTGACAGGTAGCCTAATCCTAAAGCCTACTCTCCCAACCAGCACACCATACTCTCAAGTCGCTCCCAAAAGCATCTACGTTACATTCAGTGCAGATAAATCCTTATTATACAAGCTAATGGAGGGAACTGTTTGTAGGGAATGAACAAAAAGATCCTTGGTCATTCACTGGTGGTGGCTCCTTTCTGTGGGATGGGTCTGGCCACCTAGGCCTCTCTTCCTACCCCTGAGTCTTTTGGTCTCTCCTTTCAAGGTTGTCCAAGAACATTTCCCCCACATCATACCCTGATCCAAAATGGTTTTCATCTACTCTCAGCCAAGAGAGGTCTCATTGACCCTAACTATGATGAGCAGAATGCAGAGCCCTGGAAGAAGGCCACTGTAGTAGATTCCTGTGGGGGAGGCCACCCAGCCCACAACAACTCCCAACTCTCAGAAGTTTCCTCCACTCCTACCCAAGAATGGGTGCCAGCCAGCACCGTGCTAGGTACCTCCATTTCCATTGACTTGTCTTACTTTCACGACAACCTTGAGACTTACAACTGAGATTAAGTCAACCGTACAAGGCCACAGTTCTCTAACATGCTATCATCATAATTTTGACTCAGGTCTGGCTGAGTCCAAAGCTCTTGTTCTTTCAACTGTTCAATGCTGCCTTCAAAATGGAAAGGCAAATGAGACTATTGCATTTGACTTAGGATAAGTCAACATAACTAAGGTTTGGGGTTCATTTTCTTTTTATTGGCATCAATAGTACTCAGACTGTTATCTTTAGCCTTTATTTGGGCAGTGACACATCTGTAAAACACCAAACAAACTCTCAACTTGCTTAACAAGCTAGTATTGTGAGTCTGGGGAGTCTGTGCACATGGTCACGTCCAACCACGGGATCGGTGTTGAAACAAGTGACTGTCCCAGGGGTGCTCGGTCAGATGGCTCAGGATTCTCTTGCAGTGAGGATATTACTGATGAGAAATTTTTAAAGGCCTGAGGGAAAACCCTCCCTCAACTATGGAACACTTCCAGTATATCTGAGTGGAGCTGGAAATGTGTATGTAATATCCTGATGGGAGTCTTTTCTGCAAGTCCGAAGTTGTTTAGGCAAGTTGGTCCAGAAACACTCCCCAAATGTAGCTCAACTCCAAAAATTAAATGGCTCACGTTCTATTTTCAAATCACTGTTTCTCTGCAAGCTTCGATTACTCCAGTCTATTCAAATAACACCACACTGAGTTGAGAGAAGGAAATATTTTATCTATTTCATTTCTAAAGTCAATAAATTTATTCTGAGGGCCAGCATGCGGCAGGTGCTAAAGATTCAGTGGTGAATAGTCACCGTCTCTTCCATTAAGGCGCTTCAGTTTTTAACTCATAAGGTGTTTCTGCACTTCCATGATAGTACCAATGAGAGCTTCTGTCGGTGCATTACAGTTCATTTGAGTGTCGTCATCATCCTGGGGGAGGCAGAGCAGCTTTTACAATCTCCATATTACAAATAAGGAGCCTGAGATGAGAAAAGGTATTATGTGTTTCTCCCAAGGCCCACAACTTGTAAATAATAGACTTGAGATTCAAGCTCACTTAAACAGGGAGCCCCATTTATGGAATCAAGAGTGCTCTCCGACTATATTTGAGACTTGATATTTCTTGAGGATGCACAGATTTCTGTTTGTGGTACTCCAGAGTAAGGGTTAGCATATTATGGGCTGTCAGCCATATATGCAGCCACCTGTTTTATAAAGAAAATTTTAGGGGAACCTGGGTGGCTCAGTTGGTTGAGCCTCCAACTCTTGATTTCGGCTCAGGTCATGATCCCACAGTTCATAGGATGGAGCCCTGCGTGGGGCTCCCGATGACAGCAGGGAGCCTGCTTAGGATTCTCTCTCTGCCCTCTCCTACTTGTGCATGCACACACCTATGCACGCGTGCACTCTCTCTCTCAAAATAAATAACCTTTTAAAATATATGTGTGTGTGTGTGTGTGTGTGTGTGTGTGTGTGTGTGTATAATTGTATTGGGACACAGCCACACTCATTCACTTGCAAATTAACTATGATTGCTTTCATGCTATGATGGCAGAGCTGAGTGGCCGCAATGGAGATGAAGACTGTGCGGCCCAAAAAGACCTAAAATGCTATTTCTGGCCATTTATAGAAGATGTCTGCTGACCGTTGGCCCATAATATAAATTTAACTGGTCTTCCCCTTGATCACTGTCTTTGGCTAGGTCATGGGTCAGCCTGAGACCAGGATCAGGGTTCAATCTGAGGTTCTTGAAGATTGCAGTTCCACAAATTCTACCTTTTATAGGGCTTTTCTCCTTCTGCTTGGCCTCAGATGTTGCCATGTGTCTCCACCTCTTCCGGTATGACTTAGAACCCCAGAAGAGCATATGACTTCATATCCAAAGGAGGAAAGAATGTGCATAAACAAGGACTTGATTTGCCGGAAAACTGCCCTCATTAACTCTATTCTATAGCCACAGCACATTCCATTCACCGTATGTAACATGCAACTCAAGAGGAGGCTACCCAAGAATGCACTTGGGTTCAAAAGTCAAAATAACTCTCTAAGACCAATCCTGTGCTTACCCAACTGTGCCTGAATTCAAAACAAGTTCGCCTTCCTTCTCAATTCCAGGGGAAGACCAAGAAAATTTGCATATTTGAATGGTCAGGGCTTCTAGTCACCCAGTTCATGCTTCTCTGCCCAACATGCCCTTTGTGATGCCTTCACAGTAATTTCATTCCCAGTGAGAGTTGCTACACTAGACACCCTCGGCTCTCATGAATTCAATAAATAGGACCCAAGTTCTGTCTTTGATGCTAGACAAACCTAGTATGGTTTGGGGGAGGAGATGGGAGGCACTTAATTCAATTTGTCGATTAAATTCACATTGACAAAGACCTCAAACTCGGATTTTTCGCATCATCTACAGAAGAATTTAACCAGGGCCACTGTATTATGTTGAAGGACTGCACTTGATACTGGGCCATGTCACTTAGAACCTACTTTGAATTAATACTGCTTTTGGGGCACCTGGGTGGCTCAGTCAGTTGAGCATCTGACTTCAGCTCAGGTCGTGATCTCACAGTTCATGGGTTCCAGCCCCACATCGGGCTCTGTGCTGACAGCTCGGAGCCTGGAACCTGCTTCGGATTCTGTGTCTCCCTCTTTCTCTGCTCCTCCCCCATTCATGCTCTGTCTCTCTCTGTCTCTCAAAAATAAATTAAAAAGTTAAAAAAATTTAATGTTGCTTTAGAACTTCATTATGACTTGTAAATAACATTATAAAACTACATTTGGGGGGGATAAAAATAGTCATTTGTTAAATCCAAACATTTTAAATATACCACATTTGTATCACACTGATTCAGGCATTCTTCATATTTCCATTTGGGGGAGATCCCCCCCCAAAAAAAGAATTCTGAACTTCTTTTGACTTCCAGAGGTCCCGATGCCTCAATCAAAATAATCTAATCAATTAATCTAATTAATCTAATCAAATCAATCTCAATCTAATCAAATTAACCAGTGCCTGAAAGTGGGCACTGGTCTTTCCAAACAACATTCCCGAGCTTGGACATAGTTGAGTATGTTTTACATCCTACTATCTTATCCCACATTATTTGTACATCTCAGGATCCATGTAGGCCAATGAGAAGGAACTGCTATAATTATCCCCTCTTCTGCACACCCCCCCCCCCGCAAAAGGGGAGAAAGATTAATCCAGAGAAGACCTTATTTTAAAATCTTAGACATGGGGGATGCCTGGCTGGCTAGTTGGTGCAACACGTGACTCTTGATCTCAGAGTTGTGAGTCTGAGCCCCACAGTGGGTGTAGAGATTACTTAAAAATGAAATCTAAAAAAAAAAAAAAAAATCTTAGACATGGAACAATCTCAGAATTGTTTACTACATCAGTGGAATCAAAATGCAAGCTCCCCCACACACAGCTGTAACCCAGTATTGCGCACATTTAAATGTCATTAGAAGAATAGCAACCAGCTGAATCGTCTGCCAATCACCTATTTAACTTGGTCCAGTGCTGCCTACAAAGCTGAAGTTACCATATATGTGTATGTTTACACATATACCTACGTGCACATGTAATGTATATAGCTACTCACACACGTATATAATGAATTGAATTAATACTAATTTCTGAAATTTTGCTTCCACTTTCAGGTGACAGAGATGAAAGTTACTGCATCTTTACTTGATCTGGTAAGACCCAGAGTCTAAAGGGATTGGATTGTTTGTTCATTTGATAAACCTTTACTACCTCGCTGGCTCAGTTAGAAGAGCATGTGGCTCTTGATCTCAGCATTGTGAGAGTTCAGGGTCGTGGCTCTTGATCTCAGGTTGTGTAGAGATTACTTAAATAAATAAAAACGTTTCCAAAGAATAAGTAGATAAATAAACCTTTATTAGTATGTGTAGACACCCCGCTCTTTTGAGCAGTGAACAACCTGCTCAGCTATACATGGCAACCTTGAATGCAGGAAACTCAAAGATGAATGAGACATGATCTCTGACCTTGAGGAGCTCATCTGGTCAGGGAAAGAAATATGGAAACAAGTATGATATCATATAAGTGACATAATAAAGTGAATGTAAAAATATTATGGCAGGGAGCAGCGAGAGAGAGAAGTGAGCAAGGATAATGAGGCATGAAAATATGGGGCCAATTTAGAGGAGACCGAATATGCTTGGGCCGAAGGGGGAAGGAGCTATGTGCTCTGCACCAGTGGTTCCCAAGCCTGGAAGGCCATCTGAATTCCTTGAGGAACACTTTATTATTCAGCCATTAAAAAATGAGGAAATCTTACAACTTGCAACAACCTGGGCATTATGCTAAGTGAAATAAGTCAAAGAAAAACAAATACTGTATCATCTTACTTATGTGTGGAACCAAAAGAAAAGAAAAAACCAAACTAATAGAAAAAGAAATTAGAGGGGCGCCTGGGTGGCGCAGTCGGTTAAGTGTCCGACTTCAGCCTGGTCACGATCTCGTGGTCCGGGAGTTCGAGCCCCGCGTCAGGCTCTGGGCTGATGGCTCAGGGCCTGGAGCCTGTTTCCGATTCTGTGTCTCCCTCTCTCTCTGCCCCTCCCCCGTTCATGCTCTGTCTCTCTCTGTCCCAAAAATAAATAAACGTTGAAAAAAAAATTAAAAAAAAAAAAAAGAAAGAAATTAGATTTGAGGTTACAGAGGGGCTCAGGGAAACAGGAGGAAGGTAGTTAGAAGATAAATAAGCATCAGGGATGTAATGTACAATAGGATGACTATAGTTAACACTGATATATGCTATATAAGAAAGTTAGGAGAGCAAATTCTAAGAGTTCTCATCACAAGGGAGAATATATATGTGTTTGTATCTATGTGAGACAAAGGCTGTTAACTAAACTTACTGTGGGAATCATTTCACAGTATACATGAATCAGATCATTATGCTGTATATCTTAAACTTATACAGCACTATATGTCAATTATGTCTCAATAAAACTGGGCGAAAAAAAAGTAATGATTTAAAACTAAAAATGAGGGGTGTCTGGTTGGCTCCATAGGTAGAGCATTCGACTCTTGATCTCAGAGTCCTGAGTTCAAGCCCCACATTGGGCATAGAGATTACATTAAAAAAAAAAAAACTAAAATTGGGGTACCTGGGTAGCTCAGTCAGTTGAGCGTCCAATACTTGATTTTGGTTCAAGTCATGATCTTACAGTTCATAGAATCAAGCCTCGCAACAGGATCTGAGCTGACAGCACAGGGCCTGCTTGGGATTCTCTCCCTCTCTCTCTCTCTCTCTCTCTCTCTCTCTCTCTTTCTCTCTGCCCCTCCCCCACTCATTCCCTCTCTCTCTCTCTCTCTCTCTCTCTCTTTCTCTCTGCCCCTCCCCCACTCATTCCCTCTCTCTCTCTCTCTCTCCCTCTCTCTCTCTCTTTCAAAATAATAAACACGTTAAGAAAAACTAAACTAAAAATGAAAAAAGAGAAAGGAAATTACAGACCCTCCCTGCTCACCCGTCCAGGTGGAGCCTAAGCCTCTGCCTCATACCAAGCTCCCCCAGGTGATTCTAGTGCTTTGCTGGTTAGGAACCACACGTGTGAATCAAGTCCCCACCCAGTACCCAGTTACTCATGGTGAAATAGTAGTGTTCAGAACTTTCTCCTTACAACAAAAGGGAAACGAAAGTTCTGTGGTCACTAGAACTAACTGCCCAGGTGAAATTTCAGTTCTGCTTTAGAAAGAGTAAAGCACCTGAGGCCTGAGGTGACCCATCCATCCACTGGGCTAGCTACATGGCACGTGTAAGAACTTTCCATCCACTGATGCGGCAGCTGCAGGGATGCAGGGAGAAAGAAGGGGCAGCCCAGCCAAGAAAGTGGCCTTATGGGCAGGAATCCTGATGAGGAACGTGTTCTATTGTCTGTGAACCTGACCATGATAGCACCCCACCAAAGGATTCTTCCTTCCTGACTTCCTTGGTTCTGGCCTTAGTTACAGCCTGTGTGTTTGGGCAATTCAGTGCTAGCTACCCCCTTGGAAGACGGAGCATGTTCCTAGGACACCAGTAAGGCAGGCACACACACACACACACACACACACACACACACACACACGCATGCATGCACACACACAAAATAAAGGGGGGGAATTTTTTTAAGTTTATTTATTTCTTTTGACAGAGAGAGCATGAGTGGGGGAGAGGCAGAGAGAGAGAATCCCAGAGCCTGATGCAGGGCTTAAGCTCACAAATCATGAGATCGTGACCTAAGCCAAAATCAAGAATTGGATACTTAACTAACTGAGCCACCCAGGTGCCCCTAAAAGTTTATTTTTTTTAAAAAAGCTCTGATGTCACCATAGGAAAAAATAATATTTTCCCTTAGGTTTATTTATTGTATATTGTCCTTAGTTCAAATTATTTGTGGGAGTTGAGGTGCACCACAATTTTTTTGCCTTTTTTTTTTTAATTTTAGGTTCATGGCACAATTGAACAGAAAGTACAGAGTTCCCATATACACCTGTCCTCACACAAACCTCACTCCCCCTGCTATTAACATCTCCCACCAGATGGTACATGTGTTACAATCCATGAACCCACACTGTCACATCATCACCCAAAGCCCACACTTTATGGACAGATACATAATGACAGGTGTCCCCATTGTAGTATCGTACAGAATAGCTGCACTACTTTAAAAATCTGTGTTTCCCTCTCTCTGCCTCACTCTGTCTCTCTCTCAAAAATAAATAAACATTAAAAAAAAGTTAATAAAAAAATCCTCTGTGCTCTGCCTATTCAACTCCCTCCCCACGAGTCCCTAGCGACCATTAATGTTTTGACTATCTCCGTAGCTTTTGCCTTTTCCAGAATGCCATGTAGTTGGAATCATATAGTATGTAGCCTTTTTCAATACGCCATTTAAGTTTCCTCCATGTCTTTCCACGGCTTGAGAGCTCATTTCTTTTTAGCAGTAGCAATATCCCATTGTCTAGATGTACCATCGTTTATTTACCCATTCACCTACTGAAGGACACCTTGGTTGCTTCCAAGTTCTGACAGTTACGAAAAAGCCGTGCAGGTTTTATGCGGACACACGTCTTCAATTCATTTGGGCAAATACTACAGAGCATGACTGCTGGGTCATATAGTAAAAGTATGTTTGGCTTTGTGTAAGAAAATGCAAACTGTCTTTCAAAGTGGCTGTACCATTTTGCATTCCCACCGGCAATGAATGGGCGTCCCTGCTGCTTCGCATCCTCACCGTTTGGCCATTCTATTATGTGTGTGGTAGTACCTCGTTGTTATTTTAAATTGCAGTTCCCTAATGCCATATGTTGTTAAGCATCTTTTCATGTGCTTACTCGCCATCTGTGTCTCTTCTTTCGTGAGGCTCCTCCTTAGATTATCAGTCTTACATCTTTCTTCTTTTCTGGGGTGCCTGGGTGGCTCAGTCAGTTGGGCGTCTGACTTTGGCTCAGGTCATGATCTTGCGGTCTGTGAGTTTGAGCCGCACGTTGGGCTCTGTGCTGACAGCTTGGAGCCTGCTTTGGATTCTGTGTCTCCCTGTCTCTCTGCCCCTCCCCTGCTCATGCTCTGTCTCTCTCTGTCTCAAAAATAAATAAATAGGAACATCTTTCTTCTTTTCTTGTTTTAAATTTTTTTTTATATTTATTTATTTTTGGGGGGGTGGGCAGAGGGAGAGGGAGGCACAGACTCTGAAGCAGGCTCCAAGCTCTGAGCTGTCAGGATAGAGCCCAATGAGGGGCTTGAACCCATGAACTGCAAGATCGTGACCTGAACCGAAGTCAGACGCTTAACTGACTGAGGCACCCAGGCGCCCCTCTTCTTTCCTAATATATGCATTCAATGCTATAAATTTCCCTCTAAACCTTGCTTTCACTGCATCCCACAAATTTTGATAAGTTGTGGTTTCATTTTCATTGAGTTCAAAATATTTTTTAATTTCTCTTAAGATTTCTTCTTTGACTATGTGTAATTTAAGAATGTGTTGTAGTCTAAATGTAGCTTTGCCAAGGTGTGTTTTATGGCCCAGAATGTAGTCTATTTTGGTGAATGTTCCACATGAGCTTGAGAAAGAACATGTAATCTGTTGTTGGATGAAGCAGTGTATAGATGTCAGTTATATCCAGTTGATTGATGGTTTTGTCGAGTTCACCCCTGTCCTTGCTGAATTTCTGTTTGTTGGTTCTGTACGTTACTGATAAAGGGTTGTTAAAGTGTCCAACTATAATAATAAACCCAGTATTCTATTTCTCCTTGCAGTTCTGTCCGTTTTTGCCTCACATATTTTGCTACTCTGTCATTAGGTGCATACACATTAAGGATCATGTGTCTTTTTAGAGTATTGACCCCTTTAACATCATGTAATCCCTGGGTCTAAAATCTGATCTGTCTGAAATTAATATAGCTACTCTCACTTTCTCTTGATTCATATTAGCATGATACATCTTTCTCCATCCCTTTGCTTTTAATCTATATGCATCTTTATACTTAAAATGGAGGGCGCCTGGGTGGCTCAGTCAGTTGAGCGACCGACTTGGGCTCAGGTCATGATCTGGCAGTTCGTGGGTTCGAGCCCCGCGTCGGGCTCTGTGCTGACAGCTCAGAGCCTGGAGCCTGCTTTGGATTCTGTGTCTCCCTCTCTCTCTGTCCCTCCCCCACTCACACTCTGTCTCTCTCTCCTTCAAAAATAAATACACGTTAAAAAAAAAAAAGCATCTGACTCTTGATTTTGATTCAGGTTAGTGAGATTGAGCTCCACGTCAGGCTCTGCACTAACAGCAAAGAGCCTGCTTGGGGTTCTCTCTCCCTTCCTCTCTCTCTGCCCCTCCCCAGTGTGTTCATGCTCTCCCTCTCTCTTTCTCAAAATAAAAAAATAAACTTAAAAAAATTTACATGGGTTTCTTATAGACAAAATGGTCTTATCTTCTGATCCACTCTGACCAGCTCTATGTTTTAATTGGTGTATTTGGACCATTGATGGGTTTTTTTTTTTTGTTTTTTGTTTTTCCAATGTTTATTTTTGGGACAGAGAGAGACAGAGCATGAACGGGGGAGGGGCAGAGAGAGAGGGAGACACAGAATCGGAAACAGGCTCCAGGCTCTGAGCCATCAGCCCAGAGCCTGACGCAGAGCTCGAACTCCCGGACCTCGAGATCGTGACCCGGCTGAAGTCGGACGCTTAACCGACTGCGCCACCCAGGCGCCCCTGGACCATTGATGTTTAAGGTGATTACTGGTATATTTGGATTAACACCTACCATATCCATCACCTTTGTCTATTTATTACTCGTGTTCTTATTCCTGTTTTTACTTTCATACTTCTTCTGCCTTCTGTGGTTTTAACGGAACATTTTACCATTCCATTTTCTCTCCTTTCTTAGCATATCCGTTATACTTTTTAAAAACTTTTTGTCGCAGTTTTCCTAGAGGTTGCAATGTTACATTTACAACTAACCCCAGTCCACTTTCCAAAAGCCCCATACTCCTTCGGAAGTAGTGCAAGTACCTTATCATAACCAAATATTCCTAATTCCTCCCTCCAATCTCTTATATCATTGCTGTCATTCATTTCACTTACACATAAGCACGTGCAAGCATACATACGTACATGAGCATACATAATCAAATATGTTGCTATTATTTTGAACCAACTATTCCCTATTACATCGGTTAAGAATAAGAAAAAATAAAAGCGTTTGTTTTACCTTTGCTTATTCTCCAATGCTTTCCCTTTCTTTGTATAGATTGAGATTCGGACCTACATTGCTTTCCTTCTCTCTGAAGGACTTCTCTTAACATTTCTCGCAAGGCAGGTCTACTAGCAACAAGTCCTCTCAACTTCTGTTTGTGTGAGAAAGTCGTGCTTTCTCCTTCACTTTTGAAGGGCAATTTGGGGGGGTACAGAATGCTAGATTGGTGGGGGGGTTTTCTCTGAGCACTCTAAATACTTCACTCTTCTTGCTTACATGGCTTCAGAGAAGTTGGATGTAAGGTTCATCTTTGCCCTTCTTTATTTTCTTAAAGTGTATTTATTTATTTTGAGAGGTGGGGGGAGGCAGAGAGAGGGAGAGACGGAATCCCAAGCAGGCTCCGTGCTCTCAGCGCAGAGGGCCAGGCAGGGCTCTAACTTGCAAACTGTGAGATCATGACCTGAACAGAGATCTAGAGTCGGATGCTTAACCAACTGAGCTGCCCAGGTGCCTCGCTCCTCTTTAGATAACGGTTTTGGGTTTTTTGTTTGTTTGTTTGTTTGTTTGTTTTCTTTCTGGCTTCTTTCAAGATTTTTTCTTTATCTGCAATTTTCTGATGTTTCAATAAGATACTTCACACATATTTTTTTTGGTCATTTATCCTGGTTGGTGTTCTCTGGCTTCTTGTGGGCTGGGGTCTGACACGAACTTAGGGAAATTTCTCAATCGTTGTTGCTTTAAATATTGCTTCTGTTCCTTTTTCCCCGCTCCTTCTAATATTCCCATTACATGTATGCCAAACCTTTTGTAATCGTCCCACGGTTCTTGGATATTCTATTCTGTTGCTTTTTTCGGTCTTTTGTTCTCTCTGCCTTTCAGTTTTGGAAGTTTCTATCGTCATATCCTCAGGCTCAGAGATTCTTTCCTCAGCCGCGTCCTGTCTACTCATGAGCCCACGAGAGACATTCTTCATTTTGGTCCCAGTGTTTTCTTTATTACTAGCAGTTCATTTCATTCTTTGTAGAATTTTTATTTTTGTTTACATTATCTGTCTGTTCTTGCATGTGGGACGCCTTTGCCATTAAAGCCCTTGGCACATTAATCATAGCTTTTAAAAATTCCTGCTCTGATAATTCCAACATTCCTACCATATCTGCCTCTGGTTCTGATGCTGGTTCAGTTCTCTTCAAACCGTGTTTTTTGCCCGTTAGTATGCTTGTTGCTGTTGAAGGATGGACATGATGCACTGGGTAAAAGGAATTACAATGAGCAGGCCCTTAGTGACGAGGCGGGTAAGGTGTAGGTGGAGGGGACATATTCTAGAACCCTCCAGTGAGGTCTCTGTCCTTTGGGGAGCCTGTGCCCCTGGACTATGAACTTCACCGGCGCTTCTCAGTTCCTTCCCCCATCCTTCCTCCCGGAAGAGACGGAGTTATGTATCGCTCTTGCCCCAGGCAGGTGAGGCTCTGCTAAAACCCCAATCGGTTAAGCTCTGGCAAAAGTTTCTCCTGAGGGCAGGCCCTGTTAAGAACAACAGAATGCTCTGACAGATTTCAAAATGGCTCCTTTTTCCCTCCACCTGCCAGAAGTATGAGTACTTTTCTCCAGTATTTACTGTAAGGACCTGATAAAACTCCTGAAGGTAAAACTCACCAAAATAGCCTCCCCCCCGCCCCCGCCCCATGAATGAGTCCCCCTGGAGTTTTTTAACTCTCAGAGTTGACCACACTGAGCGATTTGCCCATTACAGTTCAGGTTTTTCTACCCTGGCCCTGCTTCCCATGGCAAGTTCTGCCCCTGGAAGTTGTGATTCTCTGTGTGCAACTGTCTTTCCAATTTGGGGAACAGCGGTTTGCTCTGTGACCTCATTTCTTTGACCGATCTAAGAAAAGTTGTGGATTTTTCAGTGCGTTCAGCGTTTTCCTTGTTAGGACAGAATGGCAATGTGTAAGTTCCCTACGTGCCGGAACCAGAAACCGGAAGTCCCCACACCATACGTTTTTCAATACTCAGGTTCTCTGAAAGGTTCTACTCTGCGCTAGAAGAACTGAATTTCAGTTACCAGTTGTCAAGCACCGTCTAGGAACCAGATGTCTGGCAGACACTCTCACTAAATCTTGTTGTGAGGCCCACTTTACAGATGAGGAAGCGGATACTGGAAAAATTATAATCGCTTGACAAGATTGCATAAGAAAGTGCGAGAGCTAAGATGAAAAAGCAGCTCTTCTAACTCCAAGGCCAGGGACTTGACTTTAGAAAATGAAAAGTCTAGGGATGCCTGTCTGGCTTAGTCGGTTAAATGTCCGACTTCGGCTCAGGTCGTGATCTCCCAGTTGGTGAGTTCAAGCCCCACATCGGGTTGTCCGCTGTCAGCAAAGAACCTCCTGCGGATCTTCTGTCCCCTTTCTCTCTGTGCCCCTCCCCCACTTGGGCACTCTCTTTCTCTCCCCCCCCCCTCAAAAATAAACATTAAAAATTTAAAAACAAACAAACAAAATGAAAAGCCTCAAGTGGTTTCTGGCTTCTCTTCCTCCTCTCTCTGGGACCTTCACTCGGGTTTGGGTTGGCATGGAGGTAGGGGGGTTGGGAAAGCTGAGGTCCACCCACTGAGTCAATGTGACAGCAGAGGCTCAGCAACTATACGGGAAATACAATTCGGGTTTATTCCGACCTCCCCAAATATACTGCCTTAATTAGCAGACAGCTAACTGTCACCGTCCAGTCTCAGCGAGCAGCTCTTCCATTTTATTTTTTGTGTACAGACCGGAGGTCCTTAACCAGGGTCTACAGATTCCACAAGGGTCCTCGGGGGGCTTCAAGAGGTTTGTGAAGCTCTTGAAACCGTGTTCCATTTTGTAAGCGTGAGAAAATGCGAATCCTTCCGAGGAGAGGGCTTTTTCTTTTTCATTAAATTCTCAAAAGAGTCCTCTAATGCAAACGAGGTTTAAAAATAATCAATATAGGCTTTGTCCAAGAAGAATTTGTTTTTAAATTTTCTAACTGCAGCGGAGGGAGAGGACCAGATACAAGTAAGGAATGCAGGAATTCATATCAGGAAATAATAATCACACTAATACTTCAGTAATTACTTTTTTCCTCTGTGCTGATAGAGACATAGATCTGGCTTGGGTGAAACCAGAAAAAAGAAACCCCAACAATTTGTGCTGAGACCAAGAGGATGCATCTGTTTCCTGAATCAACCAGATCAAATGAGCAGTGCATCAAACGCTGCCTGTGCTGAGACTTTATTTTCTTCCAAAGAAAGATGAAGCAGTCACACTCAAAGGGGACGGGGAGGGGGGACTATGCCCAAGCCAAAGGAAAAATATAGTCTCTTCTTTGGGGTAATGCCAACGGATTTCTTGATATGGTGCCTTCTCCAAGCTAAATTTCACTCCTCACAGGGATCATTTCTAAAATGCTTGTAAAGTAACTCTACTCTCTGAAATCTTTATACGTTGGAGGCTTTGGCTCAGCCGGCCTGATTTATTTCAGCCAGTGCCACATTGTGTGTTTGCCACCCACTCCTGTATCTCCCCCGTCTTCCTCATGCTCTTCATGATCCAGGCATGCTTAATTCTTTCCTGTGCTCTCAACTGCCTCTGCACCTTTGATTTGCTCTTCCCTCACATTTGCTCTTCCCTCTGCTTGAAATGTACGTCACTCCGAGCCTCTGACTATCTCCTCCTCAACCCAAGGCACATCTCTTCTAGGGAGCTTTCCTCAACCCCTTAGGACGAATTGTCTGCCTGTGAATATCTTCACAGTTCCTGTGCTTACCCTATACCAGCACCCAGTGCACCACTCCCTTCTAAGCTCCTTGACGGCAGGAGCCACGTCCTTCACCTGGGACCTCGAAGTGTGCTTGACATCTAGTAAGCTTTTACTGAACATGTGTGAAATGAATAATTTCCCACCAGTGCCTAAATAAGGGGCTGTAAATAGACCCTTGTGCAAATATTCTGCTGTTGAAAGTAATAGAAATGCTCTTTTTTTTTTTTTTTCTTTTTCCTCTTAGACCCTGGGGGTTTTACAAATACTGACCTTTCAATATCAAAAAAGCTCGATTTGGGGCACCTGGGTGGCTCAGTCGGTTAAACGTCCAGCTTCGGCTCCGTCCACGATCTCATGGTTCGTGAGCTCAAGCCTCACATTGGGCGCTCTCTGCACTGACATTGCAGAGCCTGCTTAGGATTCTCTTTCTCCTTCTCTCCCTCTGCCCCTCTCCCACTCTCTCTGTCTCTCAAAATAAATGAACTTTAAAAAAAAAACTCAAAAAAAAATTTTTTTAATCTCAATTTAACACCCCCACCTATATCAAAGGTGCTGTAAGCGAAAAAAATGATTAAATAATCTTATTTATTACGAGAAAATGGATTATGTAATACATTAAAACAAAAGAAAAGGTTTGGATTTTAGTCTCGAAAATATGTTTTCTTTTTTCTGAGGACATTACTGTGACTTTCAAGGTAAAGGGCCATCGCTGACCATTTCTTTGAATCTGCTGCATGTGACAAACTCCTTTAAGTATCTGGTTTTCCAAGAGGCTGAATCATGGCCACTTATTTAGGCATAAGGATGTGCGGTTCTAAGTTTGAGAAATGCGGTTGCAAAACAGAGAGAACTATATAAAGCCTTTAACTTCCTTCCTCTAAGAAAGATAATGTGCGGAGAGCAGAAAGGAAAACGAACCAGAGATCAGGGACTCCAGTAATTACATCTGATTGGGAAGACCCAAGCCTGGTCTCGGATTGCTTAATGTGCTTAAGGCAGATGAAATTAATTGAATCGCAACAAAAAGAAAGACTCTAATCCCAGAAACGGGATTTGAAAGAAATCCAAATTCTTAAAAGGAGAGACGAGCTGCTCTCTTTCCTGAGGGCAGGTAGGTGCATAAAATGACCAACTAATGCTAGAATTCTGATTCTCTTTTTCATGTTGAAATGGTATAAGATCATACGTTTTTAGATTTAGATGAGACTCTGAAGATCAATTATTCCGGCGCTCGCTCGTACCCATCCTGATTGGACTCAGAACGCTCTGTCATATCCCTGCAGAGCACAAGGGGGGTCCAACCTAAAGTAGGCTTCTTCAGAAGGATGTCTTCCGTCCTCTGAATATTTGCCTTAAGCATCAGCTGGTCTAAACACCTTCATTTCTTTCACAAGGAAGATGATGTCTAAATACAGGCTCCCCACAGATATGCCCATCGCCTCGTGATCAACAAAGTGTGTTCTCATCAGAGTAGCTAATTCAACAAAGAATAACCCAACAGCTCTCCAAGGTCACCCAGCTTGCTAATGGTGGAAGCTGGACAAGAACTCTTTTTTTCTTTTTAGCATTCCTTTATTTTTTTTAATTTTTTAATTTTTTTCAACATAATACTTAATTTTTTTAATTTACATCTAAATTAGTTAGCATATAGTGCAACCATGATTTCAGGAGTAGATTCCTTAGTGCCCCTGACCCATTTAGCCCATCCCCCCTCCCAAAACCCCTCTAGTAACCTTCTGTTTGTTCTCCATATTTAAGAGTCTCTTCTGTTTTGTCCCCCTCCCTGTTTTTATATTATTTTTGTTTCCCTTCCCTTCTGTTCATCTGTTTTGTCTCTTAATGTCCTCATATGAGTGAAGTAATATGATTTTTGTCTTTCTCTAATTTCACTTAGCATAATACCCTCCAGTTCCATCCTCGTAGTTGCAAATGGCAAGATTTCATCCTTTTGATTGCCGAGTAATACTCCATTGTATATCTTTTTTTTTTAATTTTTTTTCAACATTTTTATTTTATTTTTGGGACAGAGAGAGACAGAGCATGAACGGGGGAGGTGCAGAGAGAGAGGGAGACACAGAATCGGAAACAGGCTCCAGGCTCCGAGCCATCAGCCCAGAGCCCGACGCGGGGCTCGAACTCACAGACTGCGAGATCGTGACCTGGCTGAAGTCGGACGCTTAACCGACTGCGCCACCCAGGCGCCCCTATCCCACATCTTCTTTATCCATTCATCCATCGATGGACACCTGGGCTCTTTCCATACTTTGGCTATTGTTGATAGAGCTGCTATAGACATGGGGGTGCATGTGTCCCTTCGAAAGAGCACACCTGTATCCCTTAGATAAATGCCTAGTAGTGCAAGTGCTGGGTTGTAGGATAGTTCTATTTTTAATTTTTTGAGGAGCCTCCATACTGTTTTCCAGAGTGGCTGCACCACTTTGCATTCCCACCAGCAGTGCAAAAAAGGTCCTCTTCCTCCGCATCCTCGCCAACATCTGTTGTTGCCTGGATCAGAACTCTTGGTGTGATACTCTTTCCCCTTCACCACAATACTTCCTGAAAACTATCCCCAAAAGCTATGTGTACAATTCTGAGCAGGAGGGTTTGGCCACATCCAGAGATAATACGGAGGCAAGTTAACTATCCTGCTGTTTTACAGTGAATTCACAAATCCCTTCATGAGGTGGGCACATCACACACAGCCCCTATACCAGGAAACGTGAAAGAGGTATCTCAAAGCTGAGGGGAAACTGGTCACACCACGGCTAGCGGCGTTTCGCCTGGTTCCAAAGCACTTCACAGGATTCTGGGGGAGGGTGTACTGTGAGCAGCGCTCCCGAACTTCAGTGTGCATAGAAGCATCTGAAGATCGTAGAAAATGCAGACTCTGATCCACAAAGTCTCGGGGGAGGGGGGGTGGTCTGAGAGCACAGATTTCTAACATTCTTCCGGGGTTTACCAGTGCTGCTGGGGGGGGGGGGGGGGGCGCACGCTGTGAGGGGCTAGTTGTAAGGAAGAACATCACTGTAGGAAGCAGGAGACCCGCGTCCAAATCTCAGCTGCGCGTGTGGGCCACGTGACTTGGGGCGAGTCTCCCTCGGAGTCTGCAGCCTCGCCTGAATAGCAGGAGGTACACGTCTCGATGGGTACGTACCAAGAGCCTTGGGACTGTCCTCTGCCATCCCGCTTCTGGGACCGTATCCTAAGCATGTAGGCATATGGATGTGTGGACACATTTTCGACCATCAAAGGTATTTATCACGACATATTTTGTAATAGTGAAAAACAAGAAGAAACCTAAATAGCCCAAATTAGGGAAACATTTTAGTAAGCTAGGATAGATCCATGGAATTGAATATTAAGTATCCATTTAAAATCACATTTAGAGGGGCACCTGGGTGGCTCAGTCGGTTGAGCAGCATCCGACTCTGGCTCAGGTCATGATCTCACAGTTTGGGAGTTTGAGCCCCGCGTGGGGCTCTGTGCTGACAGCTGAAAGCCTGGAGCCTGCTTCCGATTCTGTGTCTCCCTCTCTCTCTGCCTCTTCCCTGCTCACGCTCTGCCTCTCCTTCTCTCTCTCTCTCTCAAAAATAAACATTAAAAAAATTTTTAAGTCACATTTAGAGAGACAATATAAGAATATAGGAAACTGTTCATGCAATAACATACTAAGGTTTTTAAGCCAAAATACAAACTTGCAGATACAGAATAATCCCTACAGTAAATATATAAAATCCCTGCCCTTGCTGATTCACGGGGACATTGTGAATAAAATGAGAGGAACTGATAACTCACTATATAGCTAGGAGGTATTATGACTCTCTTCTAATGGCATTGAGAAAATCCAGGTCAGGTCTGTTCGCGTGCTTTGGCAGCCTGCCCTAATTCTGCAACATAACATTTCCTAGAAGGGCCAGCTCCCATCTGAACATTCCCTCTTAGCAGACAGAGTTCATTCTGACTATGCTCTAAAATATGAATCCAAGGAGCAGAGAATGTGTGTCTCCTATGTCTGTTGTTACTCTTGAGAAAGAGGAATGAGGGGACGATTTTTTAAGATTTTTCTGGTACCAACTAGTTAAAAGATGAGGTATGTAGGGTAGAAGGTGATTTTAGGATCAAACTTGGGTTTGCATGTCAGATTTGTCATTGATTGTGAGACCCTGAACAACTCAAACACCGATTTCTCTGAGTTTCAATTTGCATATCTACAAATTAGCTCTCGTAGGATTCACTTCATAAAATAGTTTGAGGACTAAGTGAAATAATTAATGGAAAATGCCTAGCACAGTGTCTGGTGCACAGTAGATTCTCAGTAAGTCATAGCTAATTGTGGACAACAGGCCCTAGGGTGGCCCCTATGGTCACACCTTGTCTGGCTACAGGTGAGACGTTGGACTTGCTCATAACCAGAGGAATGTGGTCAATGTGATTAGAGTTACAATTATATAGATAAGGCTCGGGGCTGCCAGCACACTCTAGAGAGATCCACTTTCTACTGCTGGCTTGGAAGAAGCAAGCTGTCATGTCATGAGAGGGCCGTTAGAGAGGGTCATGGGGCAAAGAATTGTGGGAACTACGGGCCACCTGTGGTAGCTAAGAGTGGCCCCTGGCTTAAACCAGCAAGAACACTGAGAGCTCAGTCACAGAACCATAAGGAAATGAATTCCGCCAACAACCTGAACGATCTTGGAAACTAATTCCTCACTCCTGGAGCCTGCAGATTACAGTGCAGTACAGCGGCCACCTTGACTACTGCCTGATGACATCCTGAGCAGAGGATCCAGCTAAGCCATGCCAAACTCCAGACCAGGAGATAACAAATGTACTGTTTTGGAGCACCTGGGTGGCATAGTCGGTTAAGTGTCAGACTCTTAATCTCGGCTCGGGTCGTGATCTCACAGTTTGTGAGGTCAAGCCCCTCATCAGGCTCTTGGCTGATGGCGTCGTTCTGTCTCTCCTTCTCTCTGCCCCTCCTCACTTGTTGTCTCTCTCTCTCTCTCAAAAATAAATGAACTTAAAATCAAAAAAATTTTTTTGATGTTTATTTATTTTTGAGAGAGAGAGAGAGAGAGAGACAGCGTGAGTGGGGGAGGGGCAGAGAGAGAAAGGGAGACACAGAATCCAGGCTCTGAACTGTCGGCACAGAGCCCAATGCAGGGCTTAAACTCACGAGCCGCGAGATCATGACCTGAACCGAAGTCGGATGCTTAACCGACCGAGCCACCCCAGAGTCCCAATAAACTTAAAATTTTTTTTTTTTAATTTTGTTTTTTCAACGTTTGTTTATTTTTGGGACAGAGAGAGACAGAACATGAAAGGGGGAGGGGCAGAGAGAGAGGGAGACGCAGAATCGGAAACAGGCTCCAGGCTCCGAGCCATCAGCCCAGAGCCTGACGCGGGGCTCGAACTCACGGACCGCGAGATCGTGACCTGGCTGAAGTCGGACGCTTAACCGACTGCGCCACCCAGGAGCCCCAAAATTTTTTAATGTGAAAATTTTAGGGGTGCCTGGGTGGCTCGGTCGGTTAAGCGTCCAACTTCGGCTCAGGTCATGATCTCGCAGTCTGTGGGTTCGAGCCCCGTGTCGGGCTCTGTGTTGACAGCTCAGAACCTGGAACCTGCTTCGGATCTGTGTCTCCCTCTCTCTCCGCCCCTCCCCTACTCACGCTCTGTCTCTCTCTCTGTCTCAAAAATAAATAAATATTTAAAAAATTTTTTTAAGTAAAATGTAAACATTTTTAAAAATTCAGGGCGCCTGGGTGGCTCAGTTGGTTAAGCCTCCGACTTTGTCTCAGGTCACGATCTCACAGTTTGTGAGTTCGAGCCCCGTGTCGGGCTCTGTGCTGACAGCTCAGAGCCTGGAGCCTGCTTCGGATTCTGTGTCTCCTTCTCTCTCTGCCCCTCCCCTATTTGTGCTCAGTCTCTCTCTGTCTCTCAAAAATAAATTAATTTAAAATAAATAAATAAATAAAAATTAATGTACTGTTTTAAGTCTCCAGATTTGTGGCCATTAGTTACACGGATATACAAAACCAGCACCCTCATGTAAAGTAGAGGACTGACACTTATCTTTTTGCCCACTGCAATGAACAAGCTCACCTCCAAGTCACCAATGTTTATTGAACACCCACTATTCCACTGGAGCTGAATCTTTGAATAGGGGACAGAACCTACCCTTTGTGAGCTAAAGGGTGGTAAAGGAGACAGAAAGACCAAAAAAACAAAACAAAAAAAAATGACAATAAAGGCAGTAAGTGCTACAATCAAGATGGTGAAGCTTCACAGTGGTAACATTTCACCCGGATCATGAGGGATCGGGCTGAATTAGGAATTAGCCAGGCACAGACGGGAAGGAAAGAAAGGTGTTCCAGACCCATGGACTGACACAGCAAAAGCATGGGCATGAGGGGGTACACATTGTATCAAATGATTGACAAGGGAAATTTTCATCAGATAGAAGTACCCGCGGATAATATATGACGAAGGAATTATAGATGTAGAGTATCACCGTTTAGGTGCCCCTAAACCCCTGGTGAAATAACAGATCTAGGCAAAGATCATTATCTGCTAAAAGACAAACAACCAGACATCACCTGTTCTTTTTTTATTGTGGTAAAGTCATGTAACATAAAATTCACTTTTTTAGCTATTTTAAAGTGTCCAATTCAAGGGTGTATCGTGCATTCACAGTGTTGTGCAACCATCACTGCTGCCTAGACCTAGCACATTTTCATCTCCCCAGAAGGAAACCCCATTCCCATTAAGCAGTCGCTCCCCATTTCCCCCTTCCTCTAGCCCACAGCAATCACCAACCTGCTTTCTGCCCCTGCAGATTTGCCTATTCTAGATATTTCACATAAATAGGGGAAACCACACAATCTGTGGCCTTTAGGTCTGGCTTATTTGGCTTCACATGTTTTCAAGATTCAGCCTTGCTCTACTATGTGTCAGTCCTTTGTTCCTCTTTATGGCTGAATAATATTCCATTGTCTGGATATGCCACATTTTGGTTATTCATTTACTATCTGATGGACATTTGGGTTGTTTTCACATTTTGGTTACTGTGAATAACGCTACCATGAACATTTGTGTGCGAGCGTTTGTTTGAATGCCTGCTCTCACTTCCTTTGAGTATTTGCCCAAGAGGAGAATCGCAGGGTCATATGGAAATTCTACGCGTAACCTATGGAGGAAGCGCCAGACTGTATTTCACGGCTGCTGTGCCATATTCTACATGCCGCCAGCAATACATGAGGGTTGAAGTCTCCCCACATCCTCGT
Source organism: Felis catus (assembly GCF_018350175.1). Classification (NCBI taxonomy): domain Eukaryota; kingdom Metazoa; phylum Chordata; class Mammalia; order Carnivora; family Felidae; genus Felis; species Felis catus. The sequence continues at coordinate 99,732,132 of NC_058377.1, read as the reverse complement.
CAACACTTATTTGTTTCCTTGCCCACCACGGCAGTGTGAAGTAATATCACCAAGTGCCTTCGGGGAAAGTACACCTATGAAGTATTCTTGACAAAACTGAACTGACTTTGGGTGAAGCCCCTGGAGCTGTGCTGGGCAAAAAAACCCCAGTAACTGCTAGCCACAAGTAGCTATTCGTACTTGCAGTGTCTCCAGTCTGCATTGAGATGTGCAGGAAGTGTCCAACCCGTGCTGGATTGCTCAGACTCCAAGGAAAAAAAGAACACAAGATATTTCGTGATCTTTTCTATACACTACATTGTTCATATTTTGGGTATATTGGGTTAAATAAGACATAGTAGTAAAGTGAATTTCATCTTCTCCTTTTCATTTGATCAATGTAGCTATTGTTAAATGTTAAATTGTTAAAATGTTAAAATGTTAAAATTGCCTTTGTGATTTACATGATATTTTTATTGGGCAACACTGCTTGAAATCTAAGTACCAGTTCACAGGAAATGCAGAGAACAAACATGTGAAACGACACCGTAAGGTCGCCACCATTAAAATCTAATATGTGGGTAACTCTACAAGACAAAATACTCAGTTTCTTCGATAAACAACTTGCGAGGTTAGAAAAAGAGGGTGGGAAGCCTATGGGTTAAAAGAAATCTGAGAGACATACCAACGACCTTGTTTGGATATCAGAGAAACCAGCTCCAGCAATCCACAGAAATTTGAACACCTGCTGGATATTTGATAACAAGGAAGTATTGTGTTTTTGAGAGTCCAAATGGTATTGTGATTACCTTGTTTTAAGGATCCTTAATCCATAGATATACTTATTGCGATATTCACAGATGAAACAATATGATGTTGGAAATTTCCTTCCAACTAATCCATTAGGAAAAGTAATGGGGGCATGGGTGGGACAAGATCGGTCATTCACTGATAATTGTTGAAGCTGGGTGATAGTATATGGAGGGATCAGTATACTATCCTCTCTACTTTTATGTGTATTTGACAATTTCTATAGTAAATGTTTTCAGCATGGAGTGTTTAGGGAGCTGCAAGAAATTTTAAACAATACAATGTTGACATATAGCTAGGAAAGAGAAGGGAACTGACAAGAGATTAAAGTCAGCAGGAGACCAGACCACAGAAGGCCTAATAAGCACCACGAACACACACTAATACAGTTGGGTTTTACCTCCAGGGTCTGGCGCTAACAAACTTTACTGTGCATCAGAATCACCTGGGAAGTGTAATGAACCCACATTAGTAACCACGAGTTCCTTTCATCATATGGGGTAGTGCACCTCTCCCATGCCACGCAGATGATCCACCCCTATTTGATGGGTACGCAATTCATGACAAGCCACAGGAACCTGTTTTCCTGTCAATAGTGCTTTGTCCAAGGGGTGGAATGTGACATCAGCAGGGCCATTGAGTGTCTTTCCCCGAGATTGATATATGAACAATGGAAGAAAGAACTTCCCGTTTGGATGGCATTGAGAAGCTGGAATTCTATAAGCTTGGAAATAACCAGCAGCCATTTTCGCAGACACACGGAAGACAGTTTAAAGTAGGAGAGAATGAATTCCAAATATACGTAAAAAGAGCAGAGTCCATAGAGAGAGAACATTTGATCCTGACCACTGCTGTCCAGTAGAAATATAATGTGAACCAGGGGCGCCTGGGTGGCTCGGTCGGTTAAGCAACCGACTTGGGCTGAAGTCATGATCTCGCGGTTCATGAGTTCGAGCCCCACCATCAGGCTCTGTGCTGACAGCTCAGAGCCTGGAGCCTGCTTCAGATTCTGTGTCTTCCTCTCCCTCTGCCTTTCTCCCCAGCTCACGTTCTGTCTCTCTCTCAAAGTGCAAGGTGCACGTGCTGTTTCAAGTTTCTAGTGTCTATGTTAAGAAAAGTAAAAGGAAACAGATGAAATTAATTTCCATGCTATATTTTATTTAATCCAATATTTCCAAAATATTAAATATTATTTTCAACATGTAATCAATATAACAGATCATAGGGGCACCTGGGCGGCTCAGTCGGTTGAGCATCCAACTTTGGCTCAGGTCATGACCTCGCAGTTCTTGGGTTCGAGCCCCATGTTGGGCTCTGTGCTGACACTGTGGAGCCCACTTCACATCCTCTGTTCCCCTCTCTCTCTCTGCCCCTCCCCTACTTGCACTCACATACACTCTCTCTCTCTCTCTTTCAAAAATAAATAACATTAAAAAAAAAAGTTGAAAGATCATTAATGACATAGGGTTTTTTTGTTTTGTTTTGTTTTTTACAGCATAGGAAATACAGTCGATAATACTGTAATAATGTCGTGGGTGACAGATGGCAACCACACCGATGCTGGTGAGCATTGAGCAACGCACAGAATTGTCCAATCACTGGGCTATACAAGTTTTCTCTTCGTTATGCTGTCTGAAAGCCGGCATGTGTTTCACACCTCCATCACATTTCAGTTTGTGTTACCCACGTTCTAAGTGTTCAACAGCCACATGTAACTCGTGGCTGCATTATTAGCACACCTCTAAAGCCATTCCCACTGAAGCCAGCTCTTGCTCTAATTGTGTTTTCTTAGATTCTACATCGGTCTCTTTGGCACCCAAAGTAACAGCTGAAGTTGTTTACATCTCCCCTGAGATCCAGAGTTGATACTCTGAAGTCACCTCCTTCAGGGAATTCACACCACCAAGACGTTATGTCCCCTGCCCTAAATCAACCCAGGGCCCGGTAACAGACTACCAGGTACAGTTGCTAACCCCCAAAGGCCACCTGATTTATTCAAACTAGCTAGTCCTAAACTGCCTTGCCTGTCCTGCAGGAATCCCAACAAAGGCTGTGGTCTACGCCCCCTCAACGATCCCACTCCACCCCCGCTCCCTTCCACCTCGTGCTTCCCCAAATGGTCCTGTGTGGCATAGCATACCCTCTCCTCTTAGGAAATTAATTAATACTTTAGTCTTTCAATGGTATTGACGTCTCCACATCATCATTTAGTGACCTCCATAAATTAAAGTCTCACAGATATAACTGAGAACATTTTACCCCCTAAACTTCCTTGTCAGAGGAAATAATAGATTCCTTTTTTGACCTTAGCTAGTTTGAGATGAGTTACTGTCACTTGCCAACGTAAAGAATTCAGGCTAACATCGGCAGATCCCCAGGTTCTAACCTAAACTCTACAAACTACATCTGAATACAATGCTTCTTATATAGCTGGCATAGACCTCAGGCAGGAGTTTGGGAACCCTCATTGTGGGCCAAAAGGCCACAGCAAGTTCTTAAGTAGATGAAATGAAACGATCAGATTTGCGTTTTAGGACAATCCCTTCTGGCAGTTGGTTTGGAAGACGGTCCAAGAGGGCAAGAGATGAGAGCAAGGCCGCTTTACAGGCCCCATGGGGCCGCACACCGATTGGTGGTGCGCATTCCCCGAGCGTGCCCGCCATTCCCAGGCCACTGGGTGTAAAAGGAAAAGGAAGGGATGTGGGCATTTGCTGACATTCCCTTTGTGCTGCTTGCCCAGGAGGGCGTATTTTTGGGAAGGGGTGTGTTCTGAGAGTAGGGAGGAAGTCGCCACCCCATTGGAAAGAATCTGCCACCCTCCCTTCCAGCTGAAATATCAGATAGAGTCTGTTCTTCTCCATGGGCGGCAGGGAACGGAATGGCCAAGGGTTTTTTTTGTTTTTGTTGTTGTTGGTTTTTTTTTTTTTTTTTTTTTTTTTTTTGAGAGAGAGAGAGGTTATATGAAAGAACACGATGTCTTCGGCTCACAAAGGGAAAAAAGATAAGGGAAAAGTGGCAAGTTAGAAAGTCCATTGTGTATGTTATCTCTGTTATTTTAGATTAAGAAAAAGCAAATATGGCAGATGGGGTTTACCATTTCTGCCAGCCTGGTCCAAAACTGTTGCTTTTATCCTTTTTCCTTGGTTTTGCATTTTGGCAGAGGCTCTCCCTGGGAATTTTCTGGTGCTCAGCACCACATTGCCTTGCTAAGGAAGAGATCGGAAGGCCCACTGGGTGAAGCAAGGGACTGCTGCAAAAAAAAGAAAAAAACGAAAACATAAAAAACATCTCCCTAAACTCTAGAGACACTTGGAAACCTTTGGCATGCAGGTGCTTAAAAACACTTTCTTTTCCAGGGGGTATATGAAAAATAGGATTGGCGTTGCAGCAAATGGAAAGATAATGGAATGGTTGAGCATATCCAGGGAGGGCAGCAAGCTGGCTCCCGAGAAGCCCCACTACTCTGGTGAATACAGTCCAGGCCACGTCTGTCCTCAGCCCCAGCCATTCAGAATCCAGATCTTATCAGCACCCCAGGGCAGCCTTAGCTCTTAGAAGCAGATACACATTACCTAAGCTTGTAAAGCTAACAGATAAAACTAGAACTCCAATTCATTAAACAGTAGACTTTGAACAGTAGACTCGCTAAGGCTCAGACACTTAATGTACCCAAGCTTTAGCATATGATCAGAGTAGTAAAAGTAACAATAGAAGCTAACATTTGCCAGGCTCCTCCTATGTGCAGTCACCGCGCTAATGCTTTACGTGAGTTTTCTCACTTACTTTGAAATAGGTACTTGCATTGTCCTCAAATTACAGATGAAAAAATTGAGGCACAAGCAAGTTATGCTTAATTTGTCCAAGGTCGTATGTCGACTCCCCCATCTGACCCTTGAACTAGAACTGAACAGGACAGAAAGTTGACAGAAAACTTGAATGAGAGGCTCTGTAAGCACAAGCATTGTTGCTTTGGGGTACAGGTAGAGCACACTATGCCCCCACACCCCCGCCCAGGCCCAGCCCTGCTCCTCACTCACAAGACACGTGACTTTAGAAGCCTGAGGAGGAAGCGTTGGCACACTCTTGGTACTTCTTACATTGAGTCCCTTCAACTTTGGCCACAGTAATGGTCCAGTGAGATTGCCACGGAGGCCCAAATGCCCATGTCAGCATGACCAAGGCATTCTCTCCCTGAAGACAGACCCCCAGGGGACACCAAATTTTAACTCACTGGAGAGTCACTTCCTCAGGACACCTCCTCTGACATCCTCCTCCCTTCCTCATTTGCCATCTTGCCACAATATACACAGCACCCTCCGCTTCTGGTTTTAGCGCTTATCAAATCGGAGTTGAAGAAATGTGTTGACCGTCTACCTCTCCTCTGCTGGACTGCCAGCCCCATGAAAGGAACCACGTCTGTTGTTAGCCTCTGCTCCAACCCCACACCTCATATGATGACCGGGCATAACAAACAATAAATAATATTCCTCTGCTCCTGAGGACAGACAAGCTTCTCGAGTCACCTTCAGAACCTACTCGCTCTCCTGCCTGCTCCGATCTGGTGACCCTCCGCCATTCTGCTGGCGTCACCACCACCTCCACGAGCCAATTCCAACAGATACTCTCAGTCTTGCTTTACTAGATCTCAGAGCAGCTCTTGACAGGTGACCACTCTCTCTGGTTTAAAATGCTTTCCTCTAGGGGCACCGGGGTGGCTCAGCTGGTTAAGCATCTGACTTTTGATTTCTGCTCAGGTCATGATCCCAGGGTCAGGAGATCGAGCCCCGAGTCAGGCTCCATGCCCAGTGTGGAGCCTGCTTAAGGTTCTCTCTCTCCCTCTACCACTTCCCCTCCCCCACCCTGCCACACTCTCTCTCTCAAAAAAAATTCTTTCCTTTAGGGGCTCCTGGACGACTCAGTCAGAAGAGCGTGAAATTCTTGGTCTTGGGGTTGTGAGTTTGAGCCCCAGGTTGGGTGTAGAGATTACTTTTTTAAAAAATCTATCTATCTATCTATCTATCTATCTATCTATCTATCTATTGGCACCTGGCTGGCTCAGTCAGTGGAGCATGTGACTCTTTATCTCGGGATTGGGTGTTCAAGCCCCACACTGGGTGTAGAGATTACTTAGAAGTAAACATTTTTGGGTACCTAAGTGGCTCAGTCAGTTAAGCATCCCACTCTTGATTTCCGCTCAGGTCATGATCTCATGGTTCATGAATTCAAGCCCCATGTTGGACTCTGAGCTGACAGCATGGAACATGATTGGGATTCTCTCTCCTCTCTCTCTGCCCCTCCTCAGCTTGTGTTCTCTCTCTCTCTCTCTCTCTCTCTTTCTCTCTCTCTCAAAATAAATAAATAAGCTTTAAAAAAAATGTAATCTTTAAAAATAAATTCATTAAATCCTTTCCTCTAAACACAACGGGAGGCCACTTCACACCCATTAGGATGGCTATTATTTTTTTTCAGGATGGCCATTATTTTTTTTTTCAACGTTTATTTATTTTTGGGACAGAGAGAGAAAGAGCATGAACAGGGGAGGGGCAGAGAGAGAGGGAGACACAGAATCGGAAACAGGCTCCAGGCTCCGAGCCATCAGCCCAGAGCCCGACGCGGGGCTCGAACTCACGGACCGCGAGATCGTGACCTGGCTGAAGTCAGACGCTTAACCGACTGCGCCACCCAGGCGCCCCGGCCATTATTTTTTTTAAAAGCATTTTTTAAACAGAAAGCGTTGATGAGGATGTGGAGAAATCGAAACCCTCGTGCGCTGGTGCAGTTGCTGTAGAAAATAGGACGGTGGCTCCTCAAGAAATTAATCATAGATGATCCAGATGATCCAGTAATTCCGCTTCTTCATATATAACCCCCCAAAAAAGTCAAAGCAGGGTCTCAAAGAGATATTTGTATGCCCATATTCATAGCAGTCTTATTCACAATAACCTAAAGGTGGAAGCCACCCAAGTTATCCAGCAACAGATGAATGGATAAACATTGTGTGTGTGTGTGTGTGTGTGTGTGTGTGTGTGTGTATGCATACAATGGAATATTTAAAACAAATTTTTTAATATAAAAATATTTTTATTGAGGTGGCTGGGTGGCTCAGTCAGTTGAGTGTACAACTTCAGCTCAGGTCATGATCTCACGGTGAGTTCAAGCCCCATGTCAGGCTCTGTGCTGACAGCTCAGAGCCTGGAGTTGCTTCTGATTCTGTGTCTCCCACTCTCTCTGCCCCTCCTCTCCTCATCCTCTGTCTCTGTCTCTGAAAAATAAATTAACCTTTAAAATTTTGTTTTAAATATTTTTATTTAAAAAAATTTTTTTAAGTTTATTTATTTCGAAAGGGAGAGAGAGGGTGTCAGCAGGGGAGAGGCAGAGAAAGAAAAAGAGAGAGAGAGAGAGAGAGAGACAGAGACAGAGACAGAGACAGAGAGAATCCCAAGCAGGCTCCACACTGACAGTGCAGAGCCCAACGCAAGGCTCAAACTCACAAACTATGAGATCATGACCTGCGCCAAAATCAAGAGTCTGTCACTTAACCGACTGAGCCACCCAGGCGCCCCTAAATATAAAAATATTTTTAGAGGCGCCTGGGTGGCTCAGTCGGTTAAGCGTCTGACTTCAGCTCAGGTCATGATCTCATGGTTCATGAGTTCGAGCCCCGCATCCAGCTCTGAGCTGACAGCTCAGAGCCTGGAACCCACTTCAGATTCTGTGTCTCCCTCTGTCTGCCCCTCCACTGCTTGCACTCTGTCTCTTGCATTGTCTCAAAAATAAATAAACATTAAACAAAATTTTAATAAATAAATAAATAATTAATTAATTAAAATAAAAATACTTTTAAAAGCTTTTAAAGGGGCGCCTGGGTGGCGCAGTCGGTTAAGCGTCCGACTTCAGCCAGGTCACGATCTCGCGGTCTGTGAGTTCGAGCCCCGCGTCAGGCTCTGGGCTGATGGCTCGGAGCCTGGAGCCTGTTTCCGATTCTGTGTCTCCTTCTCTCTCTGCCCCTCCCCCATTCATGCTCTGTCTCTCTCTGTCTCAAGAATAAATAAATGTTAAAAAAAAAAAAATTTAAAAAGGAAGGAAACTGATAAATGCAAGACATGGATAAACCTTGAAGGCATTATACTAAGTGAAATAAGCGAGTCACAAAAAAGGCAAACGCTGTATGATTTCACTCATATGAGATACCTAGAGTAGTCAGTCATAGGGACAAACAGTAGAGTGGTGGTTGCCTGGGGTAGCAGTGAAGGGAGGATGGAGAGTTGTTTAATGAGTACAGAGTCTCAGTTTGGGAAGACAAAGAAAGTTCTGGAGATGGACAATGGTGACGGTTGCAAAACAATGTGAGTGTACTTAAGGCCACTGAACTGTCTATGTTAAAATGGTAAGTTTTACGTCATATATATATGTATACATATACATATATATACGTATATATGTGTATATACACATATGTATATACACAAGCTTTATGAGCAACATGGGGCTTGAACTTACAACCCTGAAATCGAGAGTCACATAGGAGCACCTGGTGGCTCAGTCGGTTGAGTATCTGACTTTGGCTCAGGTCATGATCTCAAGGTTCGTGAGTTTGAGCCCCACATCGGGCTTGCTGCTGGCAGTGTGGAGCCCACTTTGGATCTTCTGTCCCCTTCTCTCTCTGTCCCTCCCCTGCTCACACACTCTCCCTCAAAAATAAATAAACATTAAAAAAAAAAAAAAGTCACATGCTCCACTGACTGATCCAGCCAGGTACCCCTGTTACATATTTTTTACCACAACAAAAAATGCTTTCCCAGCATGCCTGGGTGGCTCATTCCGTTAAGTGTCTGACTTCGGCTCAGGTCATGATCTCATGGTTCGTGGGTTCGAGCCCTGCATTGGGCTCTGTGCTGACAGCTCAGAGCCTGCAGCCTGCTTCAGATTCTGTCTCCGGATCTCCCTGCCCCTCCCCCATTTGTGCTCTGTCTCTAAAATAAATAAACTTTTTTTTTTTTATTTTTTACATGCTTTCTCTCGCAGCTTCTATTATACTTCATGCTCTTGGCTTCTCCTTTCCTACCTTCTTAGTCTCCTAGTCAAGCCATTTCTTAGTCTCCTAGTCAATTCCTTCTCTACCTGGATGAGAAATGCTGTAGTCCTTCCTTCCTTCCTTCCTTCAACAAATATTTGAGTGTCTACTGTATGCTAGGAATAAGCAGTGAACAAGAGACACAAAGTTTCTCCTATGGACCATATATTCTTACTAGATAGGTAATAATCTAGAAACAAATAAGTAAATAAATATGTAACATGTTAGATAATCATAAGAGATACAACAACAGATGATAGATAGATAGATAGATAGATAGATAGATAGATGAAGCAGGTTAAGGGAAATTGGAAGAGTCAAGGATAGAGGTTGCTATTTCTTTACAGGATGCTCTGTTAAGGTTACATTTGAGCAGTGAAATGTAGGTGGTGGGGAAGCAAACAATGCTGTTATATGGAAAAGCTTTCTAAGCAGATCACAGTGCAAAGGCCCTGAGGCAGAACAGAGTGCTTGAAGGATAGCAAAGGGCCCAGGGTGATGGAAGCAGAATGAGATGAGTGTGTACTCCAGGAGGTAATGGGGCTGGGGATATAGGTCATAAACAGCCCGAGAGACAGTTTCAGTCTGATTGAGAAGAGAAGCAAATAGAGGAATGACATGACCTGACAAATGTTCTGACAGGACCATTCTGGTTGCAGAGTTAAGAATAAACTAGAGGAGGGGGACGCCTGGATGGCTCAGTCGGTTAAGCATCTGACTTCAGCTCAGATCATGACCTCACAGTTCATGGGTTCGAGCCCTAGGTCCGGCTCTGTGCTGACAGCTCAGAGCCTGCAGCCTGCTTCAGATTCTGTGTCTCTGTCTCTCTGCCCCTCCCCTGCTTACACCCTGTCTTTCTCTGTCTCTCAAACATAAATTAAAATGTCAAAAAAAGAAAAAAGAAGAAAAGAAAGAAAGAATACATTGGAGGGTGGCTCCTGGGTGGCTCAGTCAGTTAAGCATCGGACTCTTGGTTTCAGCTCAGGTCACGATCTCAGGGTTCCTGGATTCGAGCCCTGCGTAGGGCTCTGTACTGACAGTGCGGAGCCTACTTGGGATTCTCTCTGCCTCTCTCTCTGCCCCTCTCCCCCTCTGAAAATAAACTTTAAAAAAGAATAAACTAGAGGAGGGAAGGGTGGAAGTAAGAGCTACTATAATAATCCAGGGGAGAGCAGAAGATGCCTTGGACAAGAGAGGCAGTGGCAGAAATAATAACAAGTGGAAAATGAAGGAGCTCTCCTGGAGGGAGGATTTATTGACCGACTGGATACAGGATGTGAGAAAAAGAGGAGTGATCAGGTAACTCAAAGTCTGGGGTTTGAGCAACTGGAGGATGGAGATGCCATTTGCAGAGTTAGAGAAGACCAGGAGGGTGAAGGTCAAGGTTGGGCTTTGAGCATTTGGGCTGAGATACCTATCGGATATTCAACTGGAGACAGCTGGACACGTGGACCTAGAGTCCAGCACAGCCACAGAACTTGGAGGTCCAATCCTGGGTCCTCCCTCCTCTTCCTCTTCACCCTCTATATGATCTCACCCATTTCCTCAGCTTTCCATACCACCTGTAGGCCTCATGGGCATTTGTTCTCTGCTGGTATTTAAATGTAAGACAGCACCATGTGACGTTGCCTCCCTTCCCTGAAAGTTCTACGTGTGAGGTAACTGGCAGTTTCACTACCCCCATTGTGCGCTCTAGTGAAGTTGGCAATCGCTAACAGACATGTGCCATCATGCAGCTGTACAAGAAAACAAAGATCACATTTTTTGAGGGTTCCTGACTGTCCAGGACTTTTTTCAGAAGTTCCCTGTAGAATTTTCAGAACAAAAATAGGTGTGAACTGTGTGCACTTTGGAAAGGAATGAGTTGGCCACTGTAGGGCTAAGATTGGTATTGTTCGCAGAATGAAATTCCTGTTCACTGATGTTGTTTTGGGTTGGGCTGACCTTACGAACTGGATTTCTTTTCAGATGGGTGTATTTTTCCTTATTGCAAATTTCCTTCAATTCATCAGCAGAAATTCTAGCCACTTTGCTGGGAGCTTGTGACCCTGAGTTGGACGGCTTAGGTATTCGCCTTTTGACAAATGCTTATTTATTTATTTTTTTGGACTTTCTGCTTGGCACTTCCCGCTTTCCCCCTGGTGACCTTTTCTGGCACTACTTTCTGGTTTCATCCCCTACAAATCACTTCCTTTGGGTCACTTGAGTCTTTCTCCCATAGGAGAGTCTAATCATTTTCAACAACAAAGTTGAAAAAGACCTTCCTAGATTCCTGCCCTACCATTCATTCAGCGATTCCTGGGTTTCGTGACTTGGGTGAAATTCACACATCCATTGCTATATTTATCCATACTAAGAATTGCCATGGTGCTCAAAAGGGCACTGCATTTTCTAATACAATGTACACAGTACCTTGGGTAATTTGTGGCAGGCCCCAAGGTTCTCTTGTGGCCTGAGAGAACTCATTTTCTCTGGATTTGCCTGTCCATAAATGTTTACTTATTTACCTATAATCTATCTTCCTGCAAGAAGAATGTATGGCTACTTATAAAAATGTAAGCACTGTAGCAAAATAAAATAAATTTGAGACGAGAAACATACAGCAAAAGGAGAAGAAGTAGGATACAAGTCATGAAGTCTCTGCTAAAGATGGATCAGAGTCTCCTGATAAGCAACACAAAGAGAGAAACATTATATAATGAGCTATAAAATGCACAGAGCCCCTAACGGATAAAAAACACCAGCTGTATAGGACGAGCACAATTGCACCGTCTCCCAGGGGTCCACCCGAAGGACTTTAGAAAACAGTGTCCTACTGTCTTTCTCAAAGTGCAGTGAAGGATTTCATGGGACCTCCTTGTAATACCAAAGCACCAGTTAGCAGAAGTATTTCTACCTGAGGCTACAAAAACATGATTAACTTCCTCTGACACTACCAGAGGGTGAAGAACGAATGGAATGACCTCCATAGAAATGCTGTGAGGGCCTCAGGGAAGAGAAATGAGAAAAGGGTCTGGTGACAGTTCTCTGATGTTTAGGGCACTGTAAGAATGCCAAACACCACTCAGGAGCTGAGGATTTGATCAGATCTGCTACCAGGGCCATGATACCAAAGAACCTGTTTATCAAATTCAGTGATCTGAATGCCATGGTGACCGCCCCCCTCCCTTCTTTTGTCCCCCCAGAAGGAAAGTGGGATAGGAGGAAGCAGTCTTGAGAGGCTGAGGGACAGCCCCAAGAAGGGATGTGAAAGAGGGCCTCACTTAAATAGGGCCGGATGAACTTCTGTGGGTTGCTTTGGCCCCATACTGACTATTGGGTTTTTTTTTTTTTTTAGCTTTTAATGAAATTCAGGTGAGTCTGTTGTACATTGTCTAGCGAGGATGGTAATGGTACATGTTAGATTTGGTTTATTCACAGTCCAAGTTCACACAGCATCTTTTTCACTAAAACTTGCTTTAGCTTCTTCCTATCTGGGCGTGTCAGTCTAAATTTCATGATATAACTCAGGAAATGGAAAAATGGTTTTCAACTAGAGGGGGAAAAATGAATTTAGATCAGCGAAACTCAACTCTTGTAGCCATGATTTAATTGTTGCTAATGTGAAGTTAAAAGTGTTCTCATTCTTAAGCTTAAATCAGCATGTAATTGACACACGAATTTTCATAACTGGCCTGTGAAATGTACAAGGGGGATCCAAATGAATCCAAGAAAGTAAGGCTCGTATGTTTCTTTGCATTAAGAAAGAATGGAGGGGCGCCTGGGTGGCTCAGTCGGTTAAGCGTCAACTTCGACTTAGGTCATGATCTCACAGTTAGTGGGTTCGAGCCCTGCACTGGGCTCTGTGCTGACAGCTCAGAGCCTGAAGCCTGCTTCAGATTCTGTGTCTCCCTCTCTCTCTCTGCCCCTCCCCTGCTCACGCTCTCTTTCTCAAAAATAAAATAAACATTAAAAAACTTTTTAGAAAAAAAAGAAAGAATGGAGGAGAGGGGAAGAAAGGAATGAAAATTCTGAAATACTGACAAATATTAATCATCAAAAATTAAAAGTCCCTCAAAAGGAAGGATAATAATAGCTTTCTCTGAATCACCATTCAATCTGCACAGTACATCATCACCAACAGGAATCTTGCACTTACACGGTGGGGGCTTGCGGGGGGGGGGGGGGGGAGGGCAGGAAGCATTTTTTTTTCTAACTTCTTTTTCAGACTAATGACTACCTTAATCTCCAGTATGGTAATTCAATATCATCTAGAGTTGAGACAAATACTTCTGTATAGGCTAAGTTACGCTAATAAATTTATTTAAAAAAAAATAAAAAGTTTCAAAAGTATGTGTTACCAAACTTAGAAATTGAAAAAAAAAAAAAAAGTAAGACTTTCAAAACTATATGTTACTAAAAATAACACTGACCCTTGATATTTGTCTGAAGAATCCTCTGGAGAGAAAAGGATTTCATCCATTGGAGATAAATGGGGCCAACTCATCCGTGATCTTTGGTTTAATTAGCTAAACTCTTCCAGATGGAGGACATTCAAAGCAAAGGAATATTTCTGAGCCCCCTGGAATTGTTAATAAGCATAACAATATGTTACATGTACAAGAAAATATGTGTCTTTTATCTTTGTCTTTAAAGGGCAAATGAGGAAGTACTTGGTAGCATTATGATTTTCAGTTTGATTACTGAAAAAGAAATGCCCGAATTTTATTCAATGCTGAACAAACAAACTGAGTATTTGCTTTACTCCTATGCTAAGCATGGGGCCGGGGGTGGTGGATGAGACAAGCCCCCGGCCCTATGGAATCCACCATTTAAGTAGAGGATACATTCCAGTGCCTGGCGCAATATAAGAGCTGGATAACTATTTGTTGAATAAAGAAGTGAATGATGTAGACGTTTGTATAAGGAATCGCATTAATAAAGGTCTGAACAAGTTACTGTGGTCAGAGGAGAGCGTGGGGGACCTCAAGCTGTCAGAGAAGGCTTCACAAAGAAGGTTGTCAGGAACACAAAAGACTTCCAGACACAGAAAACAGCATGCTTAACAGCATGGAGAGAAGAAAAGAGTAACATGTATTTAGGCAACAGCTAGTAATTTGGTGTGGCTGGAGCATAATGTGTATATACAATGTGCCTGGAAGATAGTGAGACCACAGAAATGGGCTGGGGCTCATTTAAAGAGGACCCTGAAAGCCAAAGGTTAGACTTGATCCTTGAGTACGTTAATGGAATTTTAGAAAGATAATAGAAGACACAGTATGGAGTATGTATAGAAGTGAGAAGGAAGTAAAGGATACCAAAGGCTAAGAGCCTTGTTTGTGACTGGCACTAGGATGGGTCCAGCACATATTTACATTAAATCTCCTTTAATCCTTGGAATACTCTGAGTGAGTAGAAAATACTATCCTAATTTTCGGGGGGGGGGGGGGGGCTCAGAGAGGTTAAGCAACTCTCCATAGCTCACACAGCTAATAAAAGATGGAGCTAGGATTCGAAATCAAGGCAAGAATCTCGGAGAGTAAAAACGCCATTGGACCTATATGAATTAGTATCAGGAAAAATAGACACTGGAAGTTTGGAGAAAGTTAGCAAGTATTAAGAAAGACGCACATGCAAGACACAGAAAGAAAAGCATGACTATACAAAAGGATATTTACAGTAAGGGAGATACAACACAGGAAGTGGGAAGATAATCATAGAAAAACCACAACATGTGTTTTTAAAATGCAAAGCCCCGGGGAGGAGAAAGCAAACGATACAATAATGCCATTCACTCTGGCCTCCTGTGCATTTGGTTTCACTCTTTACTTTTTTTTTTTTTTAACTTTAAACAATTTGTTATGAGAGTAACAAAGATACAGCTCATGATCTTGCAACTCTAATGCCCTAAATCAGAAACAGATGGTACCTAGTGTACCCTGTTTCCTAGAAACAGCAGAATTTTGAGGACAACACCCTCCATGCACCGCACCACTGATTTCAGTTCCTTCACAAAGACTAATACACGGCTAAATAATGTGGTTGCTGGGCATTGTATTGAAACATCTGTTTTTCTTGCTCGAGAACCTTCTTGAAGGTCAAAACTTCTCTCTGTTTTTATTGTGTTTTTTTTTTTTTAATTTCAAAAGTAATCCATTCTTATCATTTCTGAACATGGAAGAAAATTAAAGTCCCCTGTAATCCTTCTACCTTGCAATAACCAATGACCACTTTAACATTTTGACAACATTCTTCTGGTTCTTTTTCTACACATACACGGGCATAAAGACACACATATGAACAAACTTCATAGAAAATAGGATGTATACAAATTGTCTTCTGATCTGTTTTGTTCATTGGATATATCATTAATGTTTTTTTTTCCATATCCCCAAATATTTATGACCACTAGTATTCCATCATATCATATAAATTAATTTATTTAACCAATCTATTTTTCATCCAACAAATTCTGTTCATGGAACACCCACTTTATGTCAGAACTGTGCTTGGTACTGGGTGCACAGTGGGGAGTGAAACAGTCAAAATTCCTGCCCTCATGGAGTATACTGTCCTGTTACTGATGTGTAGCTTATTTGAGAACTTTTTTTAAGTAGGCTCCATACCCAGCATGGAGCCCAACGTAGGGCTTAAACTCAGGACCCTGAGATCAAGAACTGGGCTGAGGTCGAGTCCAACACTTAACCAACCAAGCTACTCAGGCACCCTGCTTATATTAGAACTTACATTATTAGAAAATTGCACAGTGAAACCTGGCAAATGCTACCTCTACTGGGTGGTTAAGGTTAACATCATTGGTGAAAGCTCATGTAGACAGTTTGTCCCCAGCTTAATAACTAAAACCCCAGTTTAATAATGATTTTTTTTTTAATCAAGAGACATGCTACAAAATATCTGACCAGTGCTCCTCAGAACTGTCAAGGTCATCAAAAATAAGGAAAATCTGGGGTGCCTGGCTGGCTCAGTTGGTAAGAGCATGCAACTCTTGATCTTGTAAGTTTGAGCCCCACATTGGGTGTGGAGATTACTTAAAAATAAAGTATTTAAAGGGACACCTGGGTGGCACAGTTGGTTAAGCATCTGACTTCAGCTCAGGTCATGATCTCGAGGTTCGTGAGCCCTCACAGCCGGCTTTCTGCTGTCAGCGCGGCATCTGCTTTGGAAAATCAGTCTCCTTCTCTGCCCTTCTCTCTCTCAAAAATAAATAAACCTTAAGAAATGTTTTAAAAAATAAAATCTTTATGGGGCACCTGGGTGGCTCAGTCGGCTAAGTGTCTGACTTCAGCTCAGGTCATGATCTCACAGTTCGTGGGTTTGAGCCCTGCATTGTGCTCTGTACTGACAGCTCAGAGCCTGGAGCCTGCTTTGGATTCTGTGTCTCCCTCTCTCTCTGCCCCTTTCCCTCTCACACTGTGTGTGTCTCTCTCTCAAAAATAAACATTAAATTTTTTTTTTAAAGAAAAAATAAAATCTTAAAAAAAAATAAGGATAGTCTGGCAAACTCTTACAGTGTTGAGGAACCTAGAGAGACATGACAACTAAATGTAATAACGTAGTGTTCTGGATAGAATCCCAGAACAGAAAAAGAATAGTAGGTTAGGGGTACCTGGGTGGCTTAGTCGGGTGAGTGTCTGACTTTGGCTCAGGTCATGATCTCGTAGTCCATGAGTTTGAACCCTCATCGGGCTCTGTACTGACAGCTCAGAGCCTGGAGCTTCCTTCAGATTCTGTGTCTCCTTCTCTCTCTGCCCTTTCCCTGCTCACACTCTGTCTTTCTCTCTCAAAAATAAATAAACATAAAAAAAATTAAAGAAAAGTAGCTTAAAATTAAGGAAATATGAATACAGTATGGATTTTAGTTAATAAAATGAAATCAATAGTGGTTCATTAGTTGTGATGAATGTAATATGCGAATAGCAGTTGTTAACAATGAAGGAAATGAGGAGGAAGGATGGATGGAGTACAGAAGAACTCTCGGTACTATCTTTGCAACTTCTCTGTGTATCTAAAACCATGCTAAAATTAAAAGTTTATTAAAAATAAACACTGTGACAGTCATCCTTGCTTATTGAAGCACATCTCTGATTGCTTCCTTTGGATAAAGCCCCAAGAGTGAAATTGCTGAGCCAAAGTGTATACAAATTCTTATTTAGTAGAGATTAATTTTACAGTGTTATATATAGATGTTTTGCTGACTTTCTGAAGACGGGTTAGCCTTATGCCTTTATCCCTGCGTTTTCCTAGCTGGAGATCCAGGAGCTGGAAGAAAACCTAAGAGACCATGAATCCCAACTACCTCATGTTATAGACGAGAAGGAGTCAAGTGACTTGCCCAGGGTTGAGTGCCTTGTTAACAGTGGGAAGTAGAACTCGTATCCCTGCAGACTGTCATCTGGGCTGGGCTGGGCTGTCCATGAGCATGTGCAAAAGAAATAAAGTTTTCTGACTCATAGTGGAATCAGTGATCAACAACCAGACCTGCCTCTATTTTCTGTAGGTAAACATAAGGGTTTGCTTCCTTTGTTTTGGACACAGTTGCTAGGAACGAAAAGGATTTTTAAAGTTTCAGAATAGATTTATTTTTATTATTTTTTTAGTGTTTATTTATTTTTGAGAGAGAGAGAGAGAGAGAGAGCGAGCTGGTGGGGGAAGGGCAGAGAGAGAGGGAAACGCTGAATCCGAAGCAGGCTCCAGGCTCTGAGCTGTCAGCACAGAGCCGAACATGGGGCTCAAACTCACGGACCATAAGATCGTGACACTTAACCGACTGAGCCACCCAGGTGCCCCTTAAAGAATGGATTTAGACACAACTAATAGAATTGCTTGACTCAATCCCTGGGCAAATTATTTTTCCTTTCTGAGCTATTGCTTCCCAATCAGAACAATCAGAATTCCAACACCTACTATGCCTCAATCTTCTGAGAGGGACCTCGTAGAAATTAAGTAGCTAGAGCAGATTATCTGCAGGAGCCTTAGAAAGAGAAATGTCATTTAAGGAGAAGGCATTTGAATGAGAACAAAGGGCACAGTTTCTGTTAAGCAGTCTGTCATATCCCAAGAAAGTTCATTTCCTTGCCTGGTATGGTCTCTAGACAAGGAAAATCCCAGACTTGGCATTGGTAAGGAAGAAGAGGGCGATAGGAAGGAAGGGAGAGAATTGTTAGACTTCTTGGCTGGAAATCAGAAACAAATAGTTCCCGAGCCTGGCATTGTCAGGGGCCAGCGTCAGGACCAGCCCAAGAAGGCAGACGAGGAACATTACCGGTCCTGACTTGGCTCCACACACCGTTACTCAACAGAAAGTGGTGCGTAAGCAGGATTCTGGAGGATGCAAGAGAAATGTAAACAATCACTGGGTGTGGACCTGCGGTTGCCTATAGAAGCTTTGCCAGGCCCGAGATTGCAGGAGTACATTTTGACTTTTAATTCCCAGACATTCTTCCAGGATTTGGGCAATGACAAAGGCGAGCTAAAACAAACTAAAGGCTGGGAATTAGGAAAGCACTGGCCTCTAATCTCAAACTGGAGCCTCTAATCATAGTCCTAACCCTCGCTCAGGTTAGCGAGCATCTTTGCTCTGCAACATGGAAATGACTTATTTTATTTGCCTATAAACATCTGTCAGCACCTGCACTGAATTGAAACTTGGCAGACAAAATGAGGAAGGGGCAACACTTCTAAAAACTCTTCCTATTTTTATGATTTGAACCGTTTACGTCTTTGAAACAGTAGAACAGGAGAAAGACATTAGATAACTTTCAGGATCAGATAAAAGGAGGAAAGAATTAAACAGATGGCAAGAATCTCCCATTATTATTTATTGCAGTCATGATTTTGCAGACATGCAAAGATGTGGGCAGTTTGATTGGCACTGCTTGTGACTGTGCAGCAGAAAAAGAAATGACGGCCCTGAGTTTCGAGAGAGGACAGGATGAGGGGCGCCTGGGTGGCTCAGTCGATTGAGTGTCCGACTCTCGATTTCAGCTCAGATCATGATGTCTCAGTTCATGGGACCGAACCCCACATCATGCTCTGCGCTGACAGCATGGAGCCTGCTCGGCATTCTTTCATTCCCTCTCCCTCTGCCCCTCTCCTCTCCTCGTGCTTTCTCGGTCTCTCTCTCTCTCTCAAAATAAATAAACACTTTAAAAAAGGGGGGTGGGGAACAGGATGAGATGGGAGCATCTGGGTGTGATCTCAAAAGCGTCCAGAACTAAATGAAAATCTATACTTTAAAATGTGGATTTCTAGCTTAACTGTATTGTGTGCTTTTACCTACAAAAGTAGTTCTGGGCTCTATTCATGCAAATAAAAACTCTTTACTGGATCAGCTTTGATCTTGGTCGGTAAGGTCAATATTAATTATATTTCACTGAGATGACTTAACTGCCCCCTGTTGGGCTTACCTATGAGTCTGGTTCCTTGTTGCTGCCTTCAATCCCACCTCTGGAGTTCCATTCCTTTAAATTGGATGGTAAGCAGATCATGTATCACAGGCCAATACCAGTCGACCAACAGAAGTCTGAATCACTATGTTGAAATGATATTAAGGTAGAAAAGGGCTCCCACAACTGATTAGCAACATAACAAGAAAGGGAAGAGAGGCAATGTCTGTGGGTTAAGGCAATGTGTGTTGCAGTACCCATTCTTCTGGAAAGGGTTATTTATTAAGCTTTTATCTATCATCGGCACCTCAGTGTGGATATACTGGAGCTGGGTTTGTAGATACAGCATTGGTATTTTTAGAAGCAAAACTCAGGACGTATGGTTTAAGCAAGGACTTTCTTTTACTGATTTTGTAAATTAAATCACGTACCAGTTCTCACAAAGATATACAAGTAATATTTGATTAAGCATGTAATGAATCACAACCTATTGAAATTTGTGGGAATTATTACATAAAAGGTAATGAAAACACTCCAGGGCACACCTACCCAAGGATAAATCCAAAGCACAGGACAGTCAAGTCTGGCTGGGAACCCTGCGCTTTCAGGGGCCATCAGACGGCCCTAGTCTCTGAAGTCATGGTGGTTTCAGAAGCAGGTCGAAAGTATAATGAAAAAAGGAAGTGAAAAGTCACTGACATACTTCACTTATTCCACAATTTTGCTTTTTTAAAAGAAACTTCTCTGCAGGGCTCTGCACTAAGCATTGCCTTGGGAGAGCTTCAGTCTAGATAGCATGGTCAGGGTAATTATTAACTACTTACAATATCATCCTGGCTCCCCCTGAATTCACTGACCTTACAGTGATGTCTTCTCTTTTTCAGCAAGGATCTTGTGGGCCCACACACATGCTAAGGCTCTCTATATTGAGGTCAAATCAACCTTTCAAAAAAAAAATTATTTACAAAGTTTGATTTCAGCTGAAATAAAACTTACATCTACAACAAGAATTCACCAAGTATTTTTTAATTAAAAAAAAAATTGGGGAGGGGGCGCCTGGGTGGCTCAGTCGGTTGAGCATCTGACTTCAGCTCAGGTCATGATCTCATGGTCTGTTGAGTTCGAGCCCTGCATCAGGATCTGTGCTGACAGCTCAGAGCCTGGAGCCTGCTTTGGATTCGTGTCTCCCTCTCTCTCTGCCCCTCCCCCACTCGTGCTCTGTCTCTGTCAAAAATATATAAACATTTAAAAAAATTTAACATTTATTTATTTTTGAGAGAGACAGAGCACGAGCGGCGGTGGGGCAGAGAGAGAGGGAGACAGAATCCAAGGCAGGCTCCAGGCTTTGAGCTGTCAGCACAGAGCCTGACATGGGGCTTGAACTCACAGACTGCAAGATCATGACCTGAGCCAAAGCCAGAGGCTCAACCAACTGAGCCACCCAAGTGCCCCTCACCAAGTACTTTAAGCACGGAGTTGTAAAGAGAAACATTTCAATAAACTCTAACTCCTCAGCAAGAATGAAAAAGCTCTCTCCACTGTAACTCCATCCTTCTCAACCACTTCCCAACCCAGTTCTCTCCATACATTCAAGACTTTTAGCCTAGAATGCTTTCTCCTTCTTGTGCATATCTTTTACTACAATGATCACGCTTTACTGTTATCTGTATTTCTTTGTCTATTAAACCTCAAAAACAGAGAACAGGAAATGTGTATTCTGTCCAGATACCTCCTGAATACTTCGTCACTGCCAGGCACTGTGCCAGGCGTGAGAGATATGACAGAAAACAAGGTGGACAAGATCCCTGACTGCATAGAGCTCAATCCAGCGGGGTCTTTCTAACCCAAGTGCCTAGCTCATGGTAGGTGTGCAATCAAGACTGAAAGAATAGGGGCACCTGGCTGGCTCAGTCTGTAGCGCCTGGGACTCTTGATCTTGGGGTCGTGAGTTCAAGCCCCACACTGGGCATAGAGCTTACTTTAAAAGAATAAATGAAAGAGAAAGACAGACAGACAGACAGAGAAAGAAAGAAAGAAAGAAAGAAAGAAAGAAAGAAAGAAAGAAAGAAAGAAAGAAAGATGAAGCTTCTGCCAGGAATTTATAAATTAGTTGCTTAGGTTAATATGACAGCACATAGGTAAAAGGCAGAAATAGGAAATCTTAAGTCAATTGCATTGTGTTTGAATCCCGAGTCATTTCCACCATCACTAACGGCAATTATTGAAAGTAACAGCCCAAAGAGAAGGAAACCACATTCCTAGAATCCAAAAGAAAGCAGATTATGTAAAAAAGCTTTTGATGTGGAAGAATACTAATTCCGATTAAAAAAATTATTACCTAAAAACTAAGATCCATATACATGGAGAGTAGAACTCCTGACTTATTCTGATGCTTCTTGAACTGACTATATCATGGAAATAAAGGTCAAAGAAGGCTCCGTAGTCAGGAAATGCTGTGCACTAATAGATACATACTTTTTAAGTTTATTTATTTGGAGGGGAGAGGCAGAGAGAGAGAATCCCAAGCAGGCTCCACGCTATCAGCACAGAGTCTACTGTGGGGCTCAAACTCATGAACCGTGAGATCATGACCTGAGTCAAAATCAAGTGTTGGATTTAACCAACCGAGACCACTGAGGCACCCTAGATATTTTTAACATATTGGGAAAATGACAATAAAACAGTGTTTCTGAATTTTTTTCCCGTAAAACAATGATCCAATGAGTTGTTCCCTGAAAAGAGTATAAAGTGTCTGGAAAACATCACGCATAAGCCCCTCTCGCAGCTTCACAAAGCACGCTATCATATTAATGTCTCTGAAAAGTTCTGCAGAAAAGAAATATGTTTAACTGTGTTAATCATCATTTCCTATACTTACTTAAACCACCAAATTCTTTTTTTTTAATTTATTTAAATTCAAGTTAGTTAACATACAGTGTAGTCTTGGCTTCAGGAGTTGAACCCAGTGATTCATCTCTTACGTATGACACCCAGTGCTCATCCCAACAAGTGCTCTCCTTAAGGCCCATCACCCATTTAGCCCATCCCTCCCCCCAGCTCCCCTCCAGCAACCCTCAGTTTGTTCTCTTTATTTAATAGTCTCTTATGGTTTGCCTCCTTCTCTGTTTTTGTCTTACTTTTCCTCCCCTTCCCGTGTTCATCTGTTGTGTTTCTCAAATTCACATATGAATGAAATCATATGATATCTATCTTTCTCTGACAGACTTAATTCACTTAGCATAATACATTCTAGTTCCATCCACGTTGTTGTAAATGGCAAGATTTCATTCTTTTTCATTGCCAAGTAGTATTCCATTGTGTGTGTAGATTTCTTTTGTTTTAAATTTTTTTTTAACGTCTTATTTATTTTTAAGACAGAGTGAGAAAGAGCAAGCGAGCAAACAGGTGAGGGGCAGAGAGAGGGAGACACAGAATCCGAAGCAGATTCCAGGCTCTGAGCTGTCAGCACAGAGCCCGATGCGGGGCTTAAACTCACAGGCTATGAGATTATGACCTGAGCCTAAGTCAGACACTTAACCAACAGAGCCACCCAGGCGTCCCTTTGTGTTTGTAGATTTCATTCTTTTTCATTGTCAAGTAGTATTCCAGTGTGTGTGTGTATGTGTGTGTGTGTGTGTGTGTGTGTGTGTGTGTGCATGCATGCATCACATCTTTTTTTTTTTTTTTTTTTACCGCATCTTCTTTATCCATTCATCAGTTGATGGACATGATAGCACTGCTATAAACATTGGGGTGCATGTGCCCCTTCAGATCAGCATTTTTGTATCCTTTGGATAAATTCCTGGTAAATGCAATTGCTGGGTCATAGGGTAGTTCTATTTTTAATTTTCTGAGGAACCTCCATACTGTTTTCCAGAGTGGCTGTACCAGTTGCATTCCCACCAACAGTGCAAAAGAGTCCCCTTTCTCCGCATCCTTGTCAACATCTGTTGTTTCCTGAGTTGTTCATTTCAGCCATTCTGACAGGTGTAAAGTGGTATCTCACTGTGATTTTGATTTGTATTTCTCTGATGATGAGTGCTGCTGAGTATCTTTTCACGTGTCTGTTAGCCATCTGGATGTCTTCTTTGGAGAAGTGTCTATTCATGTCTTCTGTCCATTTCTTCACTGGATTATTTGTTTTGGGGTATTGAGTTATAAATTCAAAATGGATGAAAGACCTAAATGTGAGACAGGAAACCATCAAAATCCTATAGGAGAAAACAGGCAGCAACCTCTTTGAACTTGGCCACAGCAACTTCTTACTTGACATGTCTCCAGAGGCAAGGGAAATAAAAGCAAAAATGAACTATTGGGACCTCACCAAGAGAAAAGCTTCTGCACAGTGAAGGAAACAATCAGCAAAACTAAAAGGCAACCGACAGAATGGGAGAAGATATTTGCAAATGACATATCGGATAAAGGGTTAGTATCCAAAATCTATAAACTACCAAATTTTCTTTTCAAAGAATATCTCTTAGGTTAGGAAAATCAGCTTTAAACTTCAATTTACAATACCGTTCACTTCTACTTACTCATTAGTGGTGATCTAGCAAACCAAGACATTCTCACAATACAGTGTCAGGTGATAAAAGTATTTTTCTTACAAAAGTATCTTTTAATAAAATTTGCTGCGCAAATAATAATCTTATCAACATTCTGCATTTTGCTTCTAAATGAAGTCACCAACTAACCACTAGATGGCAGTATGATTCCATTTATATTACAGTCATCCCACAGCAGCATAGTAATCGTTCAAAAGGTATTTGAGCTTCCTAAGGATTCCTTTGCGGCCTTATTCATTCATTTAGTAATTCCTTCAAACATTTTTAGGTAACTTTTAAGTTTCAAGGACTCTGATGGATGTTGAAGATCAGAAAAGGAATGACAAAGCTCACTGTAAACATTATAATTATTGGATTCCTAGGAAACTGTAAGGCGACACCCATCAATTTAACAAACACTTTTGTGGAATGAAGAGAAGAGAAGAGAAGAGAAGAGAAGAGAAGAGAAGAGAAGAGAAGAGAAGAGAAGGAAAGGAGAAAAGGAAAGGAAGAAAGAGAAAGAAAAGAAAGGAAGGAAGGGAGAGAGGAAGGAAGGAAGGAAGAAACGAAGGAAGGAAGCAGGGAGGGAGGGAAGGAAGGAAAGAAGGAATCTACATAAAACATGCACACTGATTGCATGACATTTTAAGTTATCAACACAGAAATGAGAATACGGCACATGTGGAAAGCCTGGTGATAGACAAGCATCTGAGAAATTTTCACAGTCTGAACTAAGTGTCCCAAAGGCCACAAGTTGTGCAACTCGAGAGTTAATTTTGACCCAGGAAGGACATGCCTGTCCTCAGTCTTGGGGAACTTCTGGAGGGGACTCAGTTTCGAACTCGGAAATTAGGGAGAGATGAAGGTGAAGATCCAGCCTGTCTCTGGCTTTTGGGTCACAGATCTGGAGCTTCAGTGCCAGAAGAGAACTTGTGGGCGCCTGAGCGGCTCAGTCGGTCAAGCGTCCGACTTCGGCTCAGGCCACGATCTTGCGATCTGTGGGTTAGAGCCCCGCATCGGGCTCTGTGCTGACAGCTCAGAGCCTGAACCCTGCTTCAGATTCTGTGTCTCCCTCTCTCTCTGCTCCTCCCCCACTCACACTCTGTCTTTCTCTTCTCTCAAAAATAAATAAACATTAAAAAGAAGTACAATACCCTCTTCCTTAGAGGCAGGGAGATGGGCAGCAGCAGGTCAGTGAGGCAGGGCTAGAGCTTGAACGCAGGCCTTCTAATGCCTAGCTGACGTTCTTTTCAATATTTCATCACCAATTTTGGAACTTAGAGTAGATCCTCCCCTAAACTCTTTCTCTCCCCTCAACTTTTTTTTGCAGATTCCCAGCTGGCTGAGCATCCTTGGACAAGATGTCATGTGCATGTGTCTCATGTTGGATTCCCCAGGAAACAGACTTGGAGGCAGAGATTTGCGTGCAGATTGCTCTCAGGAACAGTGCCTGGAAGGGACTAAGGGAAGCAGGGTTGGGCAGAAATAGAGGTTGAGGCCTCAACCCATCCCACTCAGCACCCTGGAGCTGAGATGGTCCTTCAGAGTTGTCCTAGATCAAAGCAAGAGGGGAGGATCTTTCCATGTTGGCCACTCACTGGTTGCAGGGGGCATAATCATAGACGAGGCAGCTCCCTTCAGCTAAAAGCAAAAAATCAATGGACTAAAATCAAGGAGTTGGCGGGGTTCCCATTCCTTTTTGGAGGCTGTCGGGGGAAATCTGTTTCTGTGCCTTTCCCAGCTTCTAGAGGCTACCCACATTCCTTGCTCCTGGCCTTCTTGCTCCATCTCAGTCCCTTTCCATCCTCAGAGGGAGATGCTCTCTCCTTTTAAGGACTATGTGATTAAATAGGGCCTACCTGTGTGATCCAGGCTCACATCTCCACCTCTAGTTCCTCAACCTTACTCACACTTACAACGTCCCTTTTGCCATGTGAGGCAAAAGGCACCCTTTTCAGGTGCCAGGGATTAGGATGTAGACATTTGTGGGGGCAGGGAGGGCATTACTCTGCCTACCACAATCTGGATTAAACATTTTTGCAAGAATACTTTATATATTCATAGCAGCATTATTCATAATAGCCAAAAAGGAAAACAACTCAAATGGCCAGTAACTGATGAAAAAAATGTAGTATATCTGCACAACGGAATACTGTTTGACCATAAAAAGGAATTTAGTACTGATTCACACTATAACACAGATGAACTTTGAAAACATTATGCCAAGTTAAAGAAGCCAAATGGCCACGTACATATTATTCCATTTGTATAAGATGTCCAGAATAGGCAAATCTATAGAAACAGGAAAGTTGACTTCAGTAGTTTCCAGACGCTGAGGACAGGGGAAAGGGGCGGTGATGTTGATGGGTATTGGATTTCTTTGGGGAATGATATAAATGTTTCAAAATTAGATTGTGGGGATGGTTACATAGCTATATACATATACAAAATTCACTGAACTGAAGACTTCATAGGGGAAAATTTTATGGTATGTTAATACCTTCATCAAGTTGTTTAAAAAATCTTCTACAGATGATGCCATATTCTTTCACTTTGCATCACCCAGGAGGCACTTTACAGCTGGTTGTCCTTATTAGTGAGTAATGCTAAGATTGAACTCTGGGTTAAGATAGTAACAACTGATGGGAACTATATTTTTAATAAGTGCTTCAGAAAAGTTATCTGTCTTATAGGAATAATCTATCATACAAGGATGTTACAAAAATGAAATGAGAATATGATATATTTAGTAAATCGTAAATATGGTACATAGAAAAATGTCCCCTTTCCCCACAACCCAAGGAAGATGTCCACACACTAATCCTTGGAACCTGTGACTGAGTACCTCACATGGCAAAAGGAACTTTGTAGAATCTAGAGATGAGGAGATTATTCTAGATGATCTGGGAGGCCCAACCTAATCACAGCAGAGAACTTTTCTCTGACGTCAGAGAGAAATGTGACATTGCTGGCTTTGAAGATGAAAGAAGGGGCCACCAGTCAAGGAGAGGGTTGGCATCATGAAGCTGGAAAAGATACGCAAAGGGACTCTCCTATACAGTCTCCAGAAAGAATACAGCACTACTGACCCCTTGATCTTAGCCCAACAAAACCCATGTTGGACTTCTAACCTATGCAACCATGTAAGCCACTAAATTTGTGGTCATTTACTGTAGCAGCAATAGAAAACTCATACAATAAAGCACACTGAACTCTAAGAGCATGACATACACGAGTGAAATAGTTCAATACAGTAATATCCAAATTTCCCCAACCTATGGGTAAAAGTACAATTACATTAAAAACATGAAGAGGGGCACCTGGGTGGCTCAGTCAGTTGAGCACCCGCTTTCAGCTCAGGTCATGGTCTCATGGTTCATGAGTTCAAGCCCCGCGCTGGGCTCTGTGTGGACAGCTCAGAGCCTGGAGCCTGCTTCCGATTCTGTGTCTCCCTCTCTCTCTGCCCCTCCCCTGCTCACCCTCTGTTCCTCTCTCTCTCAAAAATAAGCATTAAGATTTATATATATATATATGTGTGTGTGTGTGTATGTAAATATAAATATATCATATATATATATATATATATATATATATACACACACACACATATATATACATAAAATGAAGAAATTCCACTGACTTCTGGTCCCACCTACTCCAGCTGGCATATTTTCAGTCCCTGCTAAAGAGCCCCGCAAGCATTTCTGGGAGTATCCAAGGAGGATGTGTGTTCATGAAATAAGCCATCTCCAAGTAATCCAGGTAATTCCACCAAGTTACTATTAAGAATTGCTGTGCTGGCCAGGCTCCAGTCTCCTTGGGGGAACCACCCCTGCTTTCTAGGACACAAGTCCTTCCCAGGTACTCACCCCACTCCTTTGGTCACCAGACTTCTGGAAGGCACCCCCTCCAATATGCTGGAGGCTTTAAACTGGAAAAACTGCTCTGGGGTCATTTGCACAGGAGGAAGACTGGCTTTCTCCTTTTTGTGTACCCTCCACATAATCAGTCTTGATGCAGTACTTGAGGGCGCTCAATGTTTTATAGATTTTATAATGTACTTAGTCTTTTTGTCTTCCTAGTTCCCCACTCTGCTCTCCATGGACATCAGATATAAGTCCAGTAGGAACCAGGGAGGTAGGCGAATCACAATGTACTCACAATGATCCCTCCACTACAACTAAGTCCCAAATCAAACTACTACAGGTTCCTTTTGCCCTAAGGCAAACTTTTTTCCCCAAGTCCCTTTTCAGTCCCCTAGCAAGTAGGTTTCGGGCAAACCCATCACACAAGTTTGACAGATGTGCCCAGATATGACCAAATCCCACTTGGACTCAAGTTAAGACTCCCACTGTATGAACAAGGCAGTCTACGCCTGGGACAGTGTAAGTGTTTCTCCCTCAAGGAGATTCAAGAATTTAAAAAAAAAAAAAAAAATTTAAATAAATAAATAAATAAATAAATAAATAAATAAATAAATAAAAGGGGCGCCTGGGTGGCGCAGTGGGTTAAGCGTCCGACTTCAGCCAGGTCACGATCTCGCGGTCCGGGAGTTCGAGCCCCGCATCAGGCTCTGGGCTGATGGCTCAGAGCCTGGAGCCTGTTTCTGATTCTGTGTCTCCTTCTCTCTCTCTGCCCCTCCCCCGTTCATGCTCTGTCTCTCTCTGTCCCAAAAATAAACGTTGAAAAAAAAAATTAAAAAAAAAAAAAGAATTTAAAGAAGGTAGATAAGCTTAAATTAGGACAAAGACCTTGGAAGTCAGGGCAACAGGGAGCCCCTGAAAGGCTTTTTTGAGTCCCCGAAACTTTTTAAGAAGTGTTAGAGACTGAATGTTTGTGTCCTCACCACCACCTCCCAAATTAGTATGTTGAAACCTAATCCCTACTGTCATGATATTTAAAAGTAGACCCACACAGAGGTCCAGTGTGTGGGACTTTTCCATACCACCAGGCAATTAACTCAACTCCTGTGGACACTGACCAGATATCCCACAAATTTAACTCAATTCTGACACTATCTACCTGGAAATAACATCAGATTTCATAAGTTAAGGGCTCAGTCCCACAACACTGCTCCCATTTCAGATGCCAATTGCAAGTTCAGGTTGTCACATGTGCTTCTGACCATTGGCTACAAACTGGAGGTTCCCACAACCCCTTCCTTCAGTTTGATTAACTGCTAGAGTGGCTCACAGAACTCAGAAAACCAGTTTACTTACTAGATTTTGGTTTATTACAAAGGATACTAAAGGATATGAATAAACAGCCAGATAGAGATACATAGGGCAAGGTCCTGAATGCAAGAGCTTCTGTTCCCATGGAATTTGGGGCGCAGTACAATGGGTTTATTCTGGTTCACCAATCTTGAAGCTCTCCAAACCCACCCTTCGGGGCTTTCACGGAGGCTTCATTATATAGGCGTGGTTGATTAGATCATTGGCCATTGGTGACTGAACTCAATCTCCAACCTCGCAAACCTCCCCAGAGATTGGGGGCTGGGGTGGGGCTGAAAGTTCCAACCTTCAAATCACATGGTTGCTTCCCCTGGCAACCAGCCCCCACCTTTAAGTTACCTAGGGACTTTCCAAAAGTCATTTCGTTAACATAAAAAAAGACACCTTTATCCTCTCATCACTTAGGGAATTCCAAGGGTTTTAGGATCTCTGTGCCCAGTATGATTCCTAGATTTCTAAATCAGGTCACTGGGTACTGATAGGCACATAATCACATAATGGTGTAGAGTGAGATAAAATGAGTTAAGTCCTGGATATGTTGAGGTTGAGAGGTCTGTGGGGGAATCCCAGTGATGTTTGTAGGCAGATGAATGCAAAGACTGAGCACTCAAGGGACTGGGTGCCTGGCTGGCTCAGTCAGTACAGCATGTGACTCTTGATCTTGGCTTCGTGAGTTCAAGCTCTATGTTGGGCCCAGAGCTTACTTTAAAAATGAAAACTCTAGGGGCGCCTGGGTGGCGCAGTCGGTTAAGCGTCCGACTTCAGCCAGGTCACGATCTCGCGGTCCGTGGGTTCGAGCCCCACGTCGGGCTCTGGGCTGATGGCTCAGAGCCTGGAGCCTGTTTCCAATTCTGTGTCTCCCTCTCTCTCTGCCCCTCGCCCGTTCATGCTCTGTCTCTCTCTGTCCCAAAAATAAATAAAAACGTTGAAAAAAAAATTAAAAAAAAAATGAAAACTCTAAAAAAAAGAAAAAGAAAAAGAATAGGCAGTTGGATGCATAAGGTTGGAGTTCAAGGGAGAAAGGTTTTTACACTGGAGATCTGCATCTGGGAATTATCAGAATGTAGCAATCTAGTATTTAAAGCCAGAAGACTGCATGAAATCCTCAGGGGAGTTATTTGTAGACAGGCTCAAAAACTGAGCTCTGGGGTACTCCAACATTAAGAGGGTTGGGGAAAAGAGAAGCAAATTAGCAAAGGAGTCTGAAAAGAAACAGTCAGTGAAATGGGAGGAAAACAAGAGAGTGTAGTGTGGTGCCCTGGAGGCCGTGTGAAGAAAGTGAGCAAGAAAGCAACTAATTGTTCAAATGCTGCAGATGGTCAAGTTAAGTTCAGGGTTAAGAATTCAGGGGTGTCTGGCTGTCTGAGTCTGTAGAGCATGCAACTCTCGATCTTGGGGTTGTGAGTTCGAGCCCCACATTAAGTGTAGAGATTACTTTTAAAAAAAAGAAAAAGGAATAAGAGTTCAGAGTTAGATATAATGGATGTCATTGGAGATCTTGAAAAAAGCTGCTTCAGTAGAGCAGCAGGAGCAAAAGCCTGATAATAGTGGGTTTAAGAGAGACTGGAAGATGGGACTGCAAGCTGGTGCAGCCACTCTGGAACCTCAGTATGGAGGTTCCTCAAAAAACTAAAAATAAAACTACCCTACGACCCAGCAATTGCACTACTAGGCATTTATCCAAGGGATACAGGTGTGCTCTTTCAAAGGGACACATGCACCCCCATGTTTATAGCAGCACTATCAACAATAGCCAAAGCATGGAAAGAGCCCAAATGTCCATCGATGGATGAATGGATAAAGAAGATGTGGTATATACATACCATGGAGTATCACTCGGCAATCAAAAAGAATGAAATCTTGCCATTTGCAACCACGTGGACGGAACTGGAGGGTGTTATGCTAAGTGAAATTAGTCAGAGAAAGACAAAAATCACATGACTTCACTCATATGAGGACTTTAAGACACAAAACAGATGAACATAAGGGAAGAGAAACAAAAATAACATAAAAACAAGGAGGGGGACAAAACAGAAGAGACTCATAAATATAGAGAGCAAACTGAGGGTTACGAGAGGGGTTGTGGGAGGGGGGATGGGCTAAATGGGTAAGGGGCACTAAGGAATCTACTCCTGAAATCATTGTTGCACTATATGCTAACTAATTTGGATGTAAGTTTTAAAAATAATAATAATAATAATTAAACTAAATTTTAAAAAAGAGAGAGATTGGAAGAAAAGAAATTAAACAGAAAGCTCTTGAATTCTGCCCTAACAGTGAAGAACAGCTCTGAGGTAGGAGATAGTAGCTAAAGAAAGCAGAGATCAAATGAGGGTTTCTGTGTGTGGTGAGAAGGAAAAATAACAGCACGTTTGTGTGCTTAGGGAAGCAAGTCAGTAAATAGGAGCAGGGGTTGAAGACGTAGGAGAGAGGATATAACTGCTAGAATGGTGTCCTTGAGTAGGTGATCTGGAAAAAATGTAAAAAGGTTGTCCTCCCGTAAGTTCAGGGACAGTTCAATTTACAGTGGTAACAGTACAGGAAGACAGAGTATGTGGGTACAGATGAAGGTAGGTAGGGAGAGGTGGTAGTGAGGGAAATTCTCTTTCAATTGCATCAATCTTGTAAGTGAAAATGCAAGCTGAGAGTGAGGAGGAGGGAGGAGGTGTTACCGGTTAGAGAAGTTGTGAAATGCTCATATCTTGGACCATAAGCGGACAAAGGAAGTACGATGTGTTTGCTGGGCAGCAATATGGACCCACTCAAGGTTTAGAAGCCTAATGAAGGTAGAGGAAGTCATCTGTATGATTGCGTATTTTATTCCAGCCCTGTTCAGCTGCAGACTTGGATTCAATCAAAGCTGTAGTTTTTACCAGAGCATAATGAAGAGGAAGAGAGCTAGGCAAAGGAGTAATTTAAATGGAACTTAAGCAGAGCAAGAAGGAAACCTCAAGGAAATGAGGGACAGTGAAAAGGTGGAAGAACAATGGACACAGTAGGTGGGATGGAGGGATGGCATCGCTAACGTTGGTGTCCTAGGAGCAAGCTGGAAAGTTAGGCGGGAGTGGTCAGCATAAGATCAATGAAACAGAGAATGACAGCGAAGGGTTGCAGTCACTGGTAATAGCAAGAATAACAGAATTGCTTAACAAATGTTGACTACTGAGGAAAAAAGAAAAACATTTTCCCCTGAAAATCAGCATTTTCCCCAGTTCTGGGCATCTATTGTGCCCTAGATATAGGCAAAGTCACAGTATCTTCCAAACTTCCAGATGAGGAATGGAAGCAAAGGCAAATTCCCTTCACGTACGCAAGTGAGCAGTATTTAGGTAATCTCAGCAAGTTGTTATCAATGTTTTATCGAACGCAATATGTATCATTACACAAGATTACACGAATACAGCCTCTTGAAAAGATTCCAATACAAAAGATCCCCTCTCCCCATTCCACATGTCAACCGAAGGCCAAAAGGGAGACCAGGAGACTTACGGACTGCCACCCCAACGCAGGGAAGGGTGACCGCGAACTCGGAAAACCCGGCAGAGGGCGCTCAGCTGCCCCGCCTCCCCGGACCTCGCCCCTCCCGGGAAGCTCAGCTCCACCGCCGCCCGCGCCCGGGTTTTCAAAATGGAAACAAACCCGGCCCCGCCCCGCTCCCGGAGGTCGCCGGGAAAAGGGCACCGCCCCCTGGGGGGCATCCCAGCCGGCCAGGCGAATGTTCCCGCAAGCAGAATCGGCTCGCTCTTTCCCTTTCCCTTCTGACTTCCTCCCTGCCCACTTTCGTTCTCCAGCCAACTGACTGGAAGCCTTGCAACGAACGGTCTTACCCTCTCTTCTCCTCTGGCTTCCTCACCTGTCCGCAACTCCGCCCGCCCCACCCCCGGAAGTGACGATGGCCTCCCATCCTTGCTTGCGTCCCGTCGAGCCTTGCGGCGGCGGCGGGAAGATGGCGGCGGCGGGAGCCCTGGAACGGAGCTTCGTGGAGCTCAGCGGTGCTGAGCGCGAGAGGCCGAGACATTTTCGGGAATTCACAGTGTGCGGCATTGGTACGGAAGCAGCTAAGGAGGACGCGATCCCGTCCTTCCCCTCGGGCATCTCCTATGGGTCCCTACATGTCTGACCCCTCGTTCATACTCCTAAGTCCACATGCCTATAGCCCCGGGATCAGAGCTTCCGTAGTGTCCTACTTCGCCCTCCTTTCTTCCCCTTCTCTTTGTATGGATTGTCAGTCGTCACCCTCTGCTTTCTCAGTGCCTTCAGTCCCTGTCATCCCTAAAGAGTTAGGTGTGCGGGCTGACCAATCTTCTTTTGCAGGGACTGCAAATGCCTTGGCTGGAGCCGTGAAATACAGTGAGAGCGCGGGAGGCTTCTGTTATCTGGAAAGTGGCAAGTTGTTCGCCGTCACCAGAAACAGGTTCATTCATTGGTAAGTGCTGTGTTCGCCAACCCCCCTGGCAGGTTGGGCTGTTGGACTTCTGACTTCTCGTGGCTGTTCCCAGAATGTCATTCTCCGAGGCGGTAATAGACAGGAAAAGAGGACTGTTTTCACATCTGAATCAGGGGAAAATTAGGGAGACGCAGAGTACTAGGAGAGGTGCCCTTCCAGGCAGCACTAAAAGCAGAGGAAATGAAGCTTATGGGATAAAGCCCCAAAGTCCAGTCTTAAACTTGAACTCATTGTGTTTTTATAGTGTTCTACAGCTTCCTTAATTCTTCAAATACATTTGAGCTCTTTCACGTCAGGCATCTGAGCACGTCTAGTATCTAAGTTTGCTAGAGATGGAGTGGTGAACAAAAGCAACACCATTTCCATCACGCAAGATGTTGTAGCTGTTTGAAGATGGGTGTGGACCTGCTTTTTATGGTGCAGTTTTATGAAGGAAAAGACACTAAAGTAAGGGACTGCGACATAGGTGTATAAATACAAATTTTTCATACTTGCCTCATAGGAAAAGTATAGGGGCTGTGAGAGGCTAATGAGAGGACCAAATGTTACTAGTGAGACAGAGAAGGCCTTCAAGGATATCACATTTAACCCGAGATCTGTAGGATGAAAAGTTGGCTGGGCAGGGAGGGGATTGGGGGACAGAGCCGTCCAGCACACAGCATCACCATATGCAAAATCCACGAGGTAGAAGGAACTGGGCAGGTTTGAGGAACTAACTGGATGGAGATCTGTGTGGCTTAAGTAGTGGGCGAAATGGAAAGTGGTGTGAAGATGCTGAGACGGGGGAAGTAAGCAGGACTCAGATCATGGAGGACCCTCAGATCCTTTCTAAGCGTTTTGGATTTTTCCCCCCAAGCACATTGAGTAATCACTGAAGGATTTTAAAGAGTTACTCTTTACTAACATAACCAAAATTGCATTAAGAAAAAAAACAGTTTAGGGGTGCCTGGGTGGCTCGGTTGGTTAAGCATCTGACTCTTGATTTCAGCTCAGGTCTTGACCCCTTTTCTTTTCTTGAAAAAGAAAAAAAAAATCATTTTACTTCATGGCAGGTGGATTTCAGTTAGATAGGTATAATACAAAAAAACTGCTTGCTTCAATGATGGCCCACGTGAGAGATGCTGGTGGTTCACTTACGGGAGTAGATGGATTTAAGATGCATTTAGAAGGCAGTTTCACTAGGACTTGGTGACAGAGTGAATATGGGGTAGAAGATGGGAAGGGAAATGGAGGGAACAAAGTCAGTTCCCTGGTTTCTGGTGTGACTAACAAGATATTGGGTGGGCAAGTTGCCTTTTACTAATACAAAGAAGATGGAGAGATGTGAATAATTCTTTCCAATACATTTGAAGTTACCTGTGTAGGAGCCCTTCAGAAATGTCATGTAGGCCTTGAAATGTATAGGTCTGAGGCTCAGAAGAGAGACCTATGTTTGACGTACAAATCTCATTTAAGAAATACTTTTTAGTACCTAATATTTTCCAGTCAGTGTTCAGGGACTGAGAATATAGCAGAGAACAAAACAAAGTCTCTGCTCTCGTGGAGGGAAAGAGGCAATAAACAACAATAACCCCCCAAAACAAATAAATACAGTTTGTCCAGTGATGAGTGGAATAGAGAACAGGGAGGCAAGGTGAGAGGAAAGGGAAATGCCTGCAGGACATGCCTGCAGTTACCTTTCATAGAAGGTAGTCAGGGAAGACCCAGTGAGAAGTTGGCATTTGAGCGGAGGAAGTAGGTATCTGGGGGATGAGATTTTTCAGGTAGAGCCTTCCAAGAAAAAGGAACCAAAAATGCAAGGAACCTTAGACAGGAGCTTGTTCATTGTGCTCAAAGAATGGCAAGGGGCCAGGAGTCTGCAGCTGAGTGATCAAAGGGTAGAATAGGAAAGTAGCCACGGGTCAAATCAGGGCTTTGTTGGTAACTTTAAGGCTTCGACTTTTGCTCTGAGTTAGATGAGAAGAAGCCATTGAAGGGTTTTAAGTGGAGGAGTGACCTGATCTAGGTTGTGTTTTTAGAGGATCGCTGTGGCTGCTGTATTGAGGACAGGGTATAGTGGGGAAAGGTTGGGAACAGGGAGACTGATTAGGAGGTTGGTGCCATGGTCCAGACGAGATGCTGGCAGCTTAGAACAGGGTGCTATTGGCAGAGGCAGTGAGAAATATTCTGTTTGTGGATATGTCTTGAAGGTGAGTTTGTTAGAATTACTATTGGTTCAGATATAGGGTATACAGAAAGAGAAGCATCAAGGGTGATCTCCAGAGTTTTGTCTTGAGCAACTGGAAGTTACAGAGATGCCATTAATTGAGTTGGAAAAGAGTGAAGGTGAAGTGGGTGTTTTGGTCTCTTTGTTTTGCAGGTTTGCTAGTCTAGGTGTTCTGTAACAGGTTTCATTTGAAACCCCTGTTAGATATCCAGGTGGAAGTGTTGACGCAGTAGCCAGTTCAGTGGAGAGTTTGGGCTAAAGATATAGATTGGGGAATTGCTGGCATTAGATGGCATTTAAAGCTATTACACTGAATGAGATCACATAGAGATGGCCAGAAGTATTGGCATTTGGGGCCAGAAAAGCCTTTGTTGTGGGGAGCTGCCCTGCACATTTTAGGGTATTGAGTAGTATCCCTGGTCTCTACCCACTACAGGCCAAGAGCACCCCCTCCCCAGTGTGACAAGCAAAAATTTCTCCAGATACTATTAAATGTTATTAAGGAGTGGGGTAGATCGTTCCCCTGTTGAGAACTTGTGTAGTGGAGGAAAGTTAAGGTCTGAGGACTAAACCCTGGAGCACTCCAATATTTAGTAAGATAAGGAGACTAGGAAGGAATAGGAGGGACATAAGAGTTGAACAAAAAGCGAGTGTTATCTCAGAAGCTAAGGGAAATATTTCAAGGAGAAGAATAGTGAAAAACTGTTAAGTACTGCATATAAGTCAGAGAAATGAAAATAGACCTCTGCGTGGTGGAGGTTTGTCAGAAACTGCTCCCACTGTGGTACAAACATCCGAAGTGGCTGGGCTCTGGAGAGAAGATGACAGGAATTGTGAGTACAGAATAGCTCTCTTAAGGAGCACCACTGTGAGAGAAGCAGAGAACTCCAACTCTCGAAGGAGGGCAATGCAAGTGTATGGAGGAAGTATAATAGTGTATGCATACACAGTCAAGAGCAATCACTAGAGGGGAACTGCAGAAAGTGAGATATTAGAAAAAAATATAGATGCGGGAAAGGAAGTGTGGGAGAGTAACAGTGAGCCAGGAGCTAGTCTTCAAGGAATGAAAGAGACCTGCAGATAACTGCAGTGGGCAGGGGTCGTAGGTGGTGTCTGGCTGCACATGCCTCAGAGCTGAGTAGTTCGGGCAGGGAGGGAGGAACAGTGGCGCTGGAGTGGCAGTGGGGAGCAAGCAGGACAGCTGTGCCCCACTTTGAGGCCCCAGCACAGAGAGTGTGGTAGAGAGAGCTTACCACCGTTAGAGAGGACTCTGGGGGGTGTCCTCAGGGCAAGATCCAGGACCCAACTTTAACCATAAAACAGGAAGGTGAAGCAGGTTTTCAGAGACAAGGTTGAGAGTCCAAAAAATTGTGCTGATGACGTGCCGTGAGTTACCAGAAGCAAAGCAGCCCTAGGAAATTAGAGTTCACATGGTGCGTACAGCTTCGGGGGTGGAAAAGATGCGCTTTGAGAGAATGGGTACAGTAAGCAGATAAGACACCCGAAAATCAAGGTTGGAGGAAATAAAATGCAAGCGTCAGGTCCAGGAGAAGGAGAGGGAATGCCTGGAGACACGGGGAAAAAGCAGGAGAGGGTAGTATCATCGAAGTCAAGAAAGAAACTCTCAGAAAGACAGCATTGTCAAGTATGGGGAATGCTACTAAGAGGTCAAGTAAGAACAGGACTGAGGAATCCACTGGAATTGGTGTGGTGACCTTGGTAAGAAGAGGGCAGGTTGAAGAGTATGAGGGAGATGAGATAGAGAAGACATGGCCATGGAGGGGAAAGGAGAGATGGTGATAGCCAGATAGTGGCAGGAATGGGGTGATGGAAAGGGAGAGGCCAGGGAAGAGCGCATTTGAACGTTGAGGGAAGGCTTTGGCAGAAGGAGAGATGGACACAGAAGGGATATACTTGAGAACATCAGAGGTTGCCCTCGAATTGCTGGAAGGAGACTCGCTCTTCAGGGGAGGATGCAGGCAGACTGGTAAATGAGCTGATGAGAAGGTAGGGCCCTCCCAGTACGGTGTTTTCTATGATCCAGTGCTACCATATGGCAGAGTTGCGCCTGAAGAGGTCTTCCCTGCATCCAAGAGGAAGTCACTGAAAGGGAAATAGTCACATTTGTTAGGGTCACCATAGTATGATGCTGTAGTACTGATAGTAGAGGCATTCCACTGTAAGTAATGGGGGTTCATGGTGTGAATTTTCTTTATAGTGGGGTTCAGTTACTTTGAGTATCATCATCCTAAATAAATAAGCCATCAAGTTTGGAAATGCCTCCATTTTAACAGAGAATCATATAGTAAGATTGGAATTTTATATGGTGCTGTGGTTGGCAAATGAATGTATCGTGATGGTTTAGATTCTAAAAGTTGATCTGAATTTGTTTACCCAAAACTTTGAAATTGGGAAAGTTCATCTGGAAGCCACTTCCATATATTTCAAGACAACAGTCAGTTAGGAAAGCATAAACTGTTTAAACAAATGTCTCTTTTTTAATAGGAAGACCTCTGGAGATACATTGGAGCTGGTGGAAGAGTCACTGGACGTAAATCTGTTGAATAATGCAGTTCGCCTCAAATTCCAAAATTGCAGCCTCTTACCTGGAGGGGTTCACGTCTCTGAGACTCAGAATCATGTGATAATCTTGATCTTGACCAATCAGACAGTGCACAGATTACTTTTACCACACCCTTCCCGGATGTATAGGAGTGTAAGTTGGTTAAGAGTAATATCCTTTATTTCCCAAGTTGCTCTGGTTGTCACACATCTAATGCTGGAGCAATATCCTTTAGAAATTGAAGGAAGATTGGATTTCTTGGTAGCTCTTACCAAGCATACTTTTGATAGTTACAATTTAAAATGATCAGACACATTTTTAAGTTGAAATAATCTTGATGAAAAAGAACAGCTTTGTTTCCAGGCTCAATTGTTTCTTTTAAAACTTTTGTAGCCATTGAAAGGAACTGAGCAAAATTCAGTTTATTTTGATTTAACAGATTTTTCTTTTTAATTACTCCACAGGAGTTGGTAATTGAAAGTCAGATGCAGTCAATATTTACTGACGTTGGAAAAGTTGATTTCAGGGATCCTTGCAACTCTCAATTAATTCCAGCAGTACCTGGACTCTCCCCTAATTCTACCTCCTCGGCAGCTTGGCTTGGCAGTGATGGGGAGGCTCTGTTTGCTCTTCCGTCTGCTTCTGGGGGAATCTTTGTTCTTAAACTACCGTCTTATGACATACCTGGTAAGAGTGGGAGCTGAACTTGGATTTAACTTTAAGCAAGGAATGTTGGCAGTAAAACAGACCTTAGAAGACCATACCCATCATCCAAGGCAGGAATTGCTTCTCCCCCTGAAATTGATCATTCAGTGTTGCTTGCCAAAGGAGTCTCTAGTGCTTTTACTGTTTTTTGTTTTGTTTTGTTTTGTTTGTTTTCTGAGAAGGTAAGATTTTATACAGCGGATGAGGAATTGTAAAGCTTTTCGGAATGTGGGAAGACATAACTGTAAGACAGCCTAGTCTAAGGCCTGTAGTAGAGATGAGTTGACTAGTTATCTACCTTCAGGTTGAGGTACTATAACTAAAATAAGTTAATTGACACAAGGAAGTTCGGCTGCTGATAACCTGCTCCAAGTCACCACTGTCTCCTGCCTGGATTATTGCATTATCTTCCTAAATATCCCTCAGATCTGTTCTTACCCCTCTACAGAAACTTCTGAGATACACTTAAATCTAAGTAGAGTCATGTCACTCCATTGCTCAAAGCCCTCAAGTGAGGGTTTGTTCTTCATGTCATTCTGAATAAACCCAGAGTCCTTACGTTGGCTTTCAGGGACCTCTTTTTTCCCCTTCGCCTTCTCTACACCAGCCTCAAGCTTCTCGCAATTGCAATTCCTTGAACATACCGGGCATACTCGTACATCAGGGTTTTTGCCTGAGATCGTCTTTCTCCAGCTGCCAGCTTGGCTCATCCCCTTAACTCCTCAAGGTCTTCACTCAGTGTTCCCTCAGTGTGTGAGGCCTTCCCTGACCACCCTTTTCCAAATTGCACATACACACACAGCATTCACTGTATGCTTTCTGTTTTCACTTATTACCATTCTGCTTAGTTTGTGAGCTGTCTCGGCTTCTGCCCTTCTCCCAGTGGAATGTAAGTTTTATGAGGACAGGTGTTTTTTTTTAATGTTTTGTTTACTGCCACATCTTCAGCACCTAGAACTGTGCCTGACACATGAAAGGAACCCAATGATTCTTTGGGGAAGAATGACTGTTCTGAGCAGCAATCAGGTTACTATTTGTAACTGTTTGGCAAAAATTTTCCCTAGCAATATGTTAGTGCTATTTTTATTAATGCAATAATGATTCAAGATATTTTAAGTGTGATGTATGTGGAAAGGTACATCCTAAAACCCTCTTATTCAGTATGGAAATGGAGAAGCCTGTCACCTGTTATAAGGACCTTGTTCATGATTGGATGGATCCTTGTTTTTGAGTTTCTCTGAGTCTGATCAAGAGGTGCCTTGGATGTCACTGGTCTGTTTTCAATCTCGTAGGGATGGTGTCAGTTGTGGAACTAAAACAGAGTTCAGTAATGCAGAGACTGCTTATAGGCTGGATGCCAACAGCTATCAGGTAAGTGGTGTCTGGTGGGCAAACCAAAGGGCCCAAGAATTTCACTTTTGCACTGGTCAGGAACTATTAGTGATTCTAGTCTTATTCTAAGGCAGATAAGCATTATACTGGAAAGGAGAAGAGTCTGCAAAATATCACAGTCCATCTGAGGAGAGCCACACCTCAGACATCTTGATAGCAGAAACTGATTTTTTCTATATTTTCTCATGATATTCAACTCAGTGCTCTGCCCTGACTCACTAATTTTGTGTAAAATTAGAAGTAGGAAGTTTCTGATGATTAAAACTCTATTCCTTTCTTATGTAGAGCCCTTTAAAGTATATCATAGTGATTGGTTATAGACCAAGTAGAAAATATAGTTATCTGATACCAGCATGTAAACTCTTGGTTCCTTGTGTTGACTAAGAGTGTACATTTATAGGGGCACCTGGCTGGCTTAATCGGTAGATCATGCAATTCTTGATCTTGGGGTTGCGAGTTCATGCCCCATGTTGGATGTAGGAAATACTTAAAATCTTAAACAAAATGGTACATTTATAACTTTATTTTATCTGTTTAATTACAAGTTCTAATAATCTTGGGGTGCCTGGGTGGCTCAGTCGGTTAAGCATCCGACTTCGGCTCAGGTCATGATCTCGCGGTTTGTGTGTTCGAGCTCTGCGTCGGGCTCTGTGCTGACAGCTCAAAGCCTGCAGCCTGCTTTGGATTCTGTGTCTCTCCATCTCTCGGCCCCTCCTCTGCTCATGCTCATAATAAATAAATGTTAAAAAAGTTTTTAAAAACAAGTTCTAATAACCTGATAGTTAGAACACTACGAGCCTAAAATTGGGCTTTATGTTTTTAGAGGTGACCAGGGGCCTTCTGATCGTCCCCTCGCTCTTGCTGTTCATTGTGTTGAGCACGATGCCTTCATCTTTGCTCTGTGCCAGGATCATAAACTACGAATGTGGTCTTATAAGGTAAATGCTACATTTATAGTTACTTAAGTTAAAATAGCATTGCGAATTGTAAGAGAATTGAAGTCAATCTTGCTGTTTCTGTCAAAGATTATTAAGATCACTGAAGTTTGGAAATTGCAGGCCATTTCTACATTCAGACAGTTTCATTTAGCTTTTTCATACATTTCTCCCCTTTTTTATATATTTTTAAATTATGAATCCTACAGAATTAAGATATACAGAGAATAATCTTCACTTAAGAGGAATGAATGTGTTTTGTAAATGCAAGTTGATAAAACAGTTTTCAGGATTCATACGCAAAACAGATGATCTTATTTATCAGACTTAAGAGACATTTTCATCTCAGACTTTAAAAAAAATCTTTAGTGTCTCTCAGCAGATAAAAGAGGAGTGCTAGGTGTGATGAGTGCACATCCTTTCAAAGGGGAAGAAGTTTGTTTTTCCTGACTTGGATATTCTTTGATACTAGTTGTTGACTTATCTTGAGCAGGACCAAATGTGCCTGATGGTGGCCGACATGCTGGAGTATGTTCCTGTGAGTAAAGACTTTCAGCTCAGTATTGGAACTGGACATAAGTTACGGCTTGCTTATTCCCCTTCCATGGGACTCTACCTAGGGCTGTTCATGCATTCACCAAAACGCGGACAGGTATGAAACAAATAAGACCTGTATCAAGCTACACTGTATGTACTGATGTGGGCAAGTAGCGGGAGATACATTTGAGTCTATTTAAGCTCTTCCCACCAACCTAGGTGTTTCATGTGTTGTTTCTGTGGAGATGATGGGTTTTGTGCTAATGTGTGAATCAAAAAAATCGTGAAGAAGTCGGGGTGAAAGGGAGTAGAGAGTTCAAAGGAACGTGAAAGGAAAAGTTAACCGAAGCTAAATAAGAAAGAGCCAGTTTTGGGGCGCCTGGGTGGCGCAGTCGGTTAAGCGTCCGACTTCAGCCAGGTCACGATCTCACGGTCCGTGAGTTCGAGCCCTGCGTCGGGCTCTGGGCTGATGGCTCAGAGCCTGGAGCCTGTTTCCGATTCTGTGTCTCCCTCTCTCTCTGCCCCTCCCCCGTTCATGCTCTGTCTCTCTGTCCCAAAAATAAATAAACGTTGAAAAAAAAAAAAATTTTTTTTTTTAAAAAAAAGAAAGAGCCAGTTTGGACATCTGGGTGGAAAAATGGAGTTATGAAAGGGATGCAAGTGTTACTAAGTGGTTGGAGGGAAGTTAATTTTTAGAAATAATTTTGCTCGTCTTCCAAACACTAGCTGTTGTATGTAGATGAGGTATTTAGGATGTCATATAATGGTAATCCTGTAATAAACAACCATTCGTTGGATATTCTGTGTTTGCCATGATGCCGGGCCCCTTATGTACATTAATAGCAAATACTTGGACAGTGCTTACTCTGGGCTCACACGCTTTATGCATGTTATCCATTTAATCCGGATAACATTTCACTGAGGTAGGGTCTGTCCTCACTGTGCTGGAGGTGCCCATCTGGGTGCCTCTTCACCCTTGTTGGGCTCTGATGTCCAACTACAGGTTGCCCCTCCATATGGATGCCTTGTTCATGCCTTTTGAGCTGATACTCTGCCACCCCTATTCAGTGGTCACCCTCCTTCCCTGCTTGGGCTTTAATCACCAATATAGACTGCTACCCTATGTGAACACCCTCCTTGTTCTGCTTGAGTTTTCCACCCTATACCAGGCCTTCCATATGTGTGGAAGCCTTCACACTCTGCTCATGCACCTACACTCTAAGCCAAATGTGGATACTCTTTTTACCTCCTTGGGCTCTTGATTCATCCAGCCTATGACCCTGACCTCGGTCTCAGTTTCCTCCAGTAGTCCACAGAACTCAGGGAAACAGTAACTTACATTTGCCAGTTTACTATATGACAAAAGATACAGATGAACAACTAGATGAAGAGGTATGTTGGGTGAGGTCCAGAAGGATCCTGAGTTCAGAGGCCTCTGCCCTGTGGTGTAGGAGTTTGCCACCCTCCTGGCACATGGATGTGTTCACCAATCTGGAAGCTGTCCTTATACCATACTTTAGGGATTTTTATTTTAGGGATTTTTATGGAGGCATCATGATGTAGGCCTAATCCATTATTACTAGATTTCCAGCCTCTCTCCCCACCCCAGAGAATGGGGGTGGGGGCTGAAAGTTCAAGCTTCTAATCATGGCTTGGTCTTTCTGGTGACCAGCCCTAATCCTTGAAGCTATCTAGGAGTCATCTCATTAGGACAAAAGGTGTTTCTGGGGCACCTGGCTGGCTCAGTAAGTAGAGCACGAGTAAGTAGAGACTCTTGATCTCAGGGTGAGTTCGATCCCCATGCTGGTTGTGGAGCCTACTTGAAAAAATAAAAGGCATTTATCACCCAGGAAATTCCAAGGGATTCTAGAGCTCTGTATAAGATGCTCCTATCATCTTCATCATTCAGGAAATTACAAGGGTTTTAGCTTAGTGCCAGCACCCAGTGGCAGAGACCAAAATATATTTATTATTATTATTTGATAGATTCTGATAGAGATTATGTTGGTTCTGTAGATGATGCTGGAAAATATTGCCATCTTTGCAATATTAAGTCTTTTGGTCCATAAACATGGAATGTTTTCCCATATATTTACATCTTTAATTTCTTTTTACAATGTTTTATAGTTTTCAGAGTAGAAGTTTTGCAGTTCTT
This sequence comes from Felis catus, assembly GCF_018350175.1. Taxonomy (NCBI): domain Eukaryota; kingdom Metazoa; phylum Chordata; class Mammalia; order Carnivora; family Felidae; genus Felis; species Felis catus. The sequence goes on along the minus strand of NC_058377.1, from coordinate 99,688,166 downwards.
TTGACCAGTTTATTCCTGGGTATTTATTCGTAGTGGAAATGAAATTATTTTCTTAATTTTATTTTGAGATTACTCAGTGAACGTTTATAGAAATACAGTTCATTTTTGTATCATTGGTCTTGTATCATGCAACCCTGCTGAATTATTTTATTAGTCCTTAAATAGGGTTATAGTGGAGTCCTTAGAACTTCCTGTATACAAGATAACCTCATCTGCAAATAAAGATAGTTTTATTACTTCCTTTCCAATTGAATCAACTGAATGCCTTTTTTTTTTTTTTTTAATTGCCCTGGATAGATCTTCCAGTACAATATTGAATAGAAGTGGGAAGGGCTGGCATCTTTGTCTTGTTCCTGGTCTAAGGAAGAAGGCTTTCAGTGTTTCACCACTGAGTATGACATTAGCTGTGAATTTTTCATAAATGCCTTTTATCATGTTGAGGAAGTTCCTTTCTATTCCTAGTACTGAGTGTTTTTCTCATGCAAGGGTGTTCAGTTTGCTGCCATTGCCTTGATTCATTATAAGGCACCAGTAATTTTACCCTCTTATTTAGGCTTGTGCATCATCAATGCAAAAATATCAACACAGATATTGCAGATAATGTATTCTTATGAAAAGAGTTTTGGCCTCACTGATCCCCTGAAATAGTCTATGGTCTACATTTTGAGAAGCACTCCTCTAAAAGACTCAAAATTGAGTGTAGGAGTGGTGTGAAATTGAGCAAAGCTGTTATCTCCTTTCTTTTGAGCATTATGGTTCTATTCATGAAGCCTAAAATCAGATAAACCTTTTTGGCAGTTAGACCTACTCATGTTATGGTGAACTTGTAGACTTTTTTTCCCCCTACACAAATCCTGCTCTTCAGCCTGTATTTTCCTCTAATAGGCACAGTTGAAATTTATTTTTCCTTTGTCTCTAATATTTATATCCATTCCTATTCATTTGTTTCTGGTGTTTCCTTTGGTTCTTTGGATTCTAATTCTTTAGTAAGTGTATTACTTCGGTTATTTCCAGTATCTTGTTCTCATTGATCATACAAGCTGCCATCTGTATTCCATCTAAGACCTTAATACAACTCTCAAACAGAAGTCCTGTAGACTGTGGTGTGTGGTCCACAGACTGGTCCTGGGCCACAAATTCTTGTTTACCAGTTTGCAGTAAGATAGCTACAGAACATGAGAGTGAACTTTCAGATACTTTTATAGTGGTTTGACAATGCTACAGACGTCCACATTCAAGATTCCTGTATGTTATAAATAAAGTATCAATCTGCAACAGGTTGGAAATTAAATAAAACAAAAAACTAGTCCTTTACCACAGGTAATTTGAGAAGCACTATATGCTTGGCCAGCATTTTTCCAACAAGAAATACCTTGTTTTGCTATCTACTATACACATATTGTGGTGATGGACATGTAACAAAAAAAAAAATATATATGAAACATGTTTACCTTTACTATGAGTGATGAACTGATGAACTTTGATACTTTGTTGTTGTTGTTGTTGTTGTTGTTGTTGTTCTTGTTGTTTGAATGCTGGTTGAGACCTGCTAAATTGATTTATATTCCACTAACAGGTTGAAATCTGCAACTTGTAAAATACAGCTCTAGACTAGGATGAATATGAACACTGCATATATCTTTTGTATTTCATACACTCCTACTTTTTCTCAGAAGGGACTCTCTGTATATTTTTCTTTTTTTTTTAATTTTTTTTTTATTAACGTTTATTTATTTTTGAGACAGAGAGAGACAGAGCATGAACGGGGGAGGGGCAGAGAGAGAGGGAGAGACAGAATCGGAAGCAGGCTCCAGGCTCTGAGCTGTCAGCACGGAGCCCAATGCAGGACTCAAACTCACAGACTGAGATCATGACCTGAGCCGAAGTCGGACGCTCAACCGACTGAGCCACCCAGGCGCCCCTGTATATTTTTCTTTTAGTACTACCCTTTAGTAACTTCTGTGTTATAAAGAGAGAACCATTGTCACTCTTACCAGTTTACAGTGAATTTTCTTTTTCCAAAAAAATTACTTAAAATATCCATAAAGTATCATTTTGGAGTTTGAAATTTTTTGTTTTGGCAATAGAGTTAAATACTACACTTGAATTATTTTATAGAGTTTTGTTTTTAGTAAAAGTTAACTAGTGTTGATTTGTATTGTGCATATGTTTTAAATTATCTCTGGCACTTTGGTAAAAATATAAACTTAAAACAGGTTTCTGACCACAATGAGATACCACCTCACACCCGTGGCTATCCTCCCCCAAAAAAACAGAAAATAGCAGTGTTGACAAGGATATGGAGAAATTGGAACCCTTGTGCACTGGTGGTGGAAAGTAAAATGTTGCAGCCACTGTGGGAAACAGTATGGCAGTTCCTTAAAAAGCTAATTGTAGCATTACCCTATCTGTGATCCAGCCATTCCACTTCTGGGTATATACCCCAAAGGATTCAAAGCAAGGTCTCAAAGACGTATTTGGGGGCACCTGGGTGGCTTAGTCGTTTAAGCGCCAACTCTTGATTTCAGCATAGGTCATGATCTCATGGTTGGTCATGAGATTGAGCCCCACATTGTGCTCCACACTTATAATTCTCTCTCTCCCTCTGTTCCTCCCCTGCTTGTGCTCACATGCGCATGCGCTTTCTTACTTAAAAGATAGTGTTTTCTTGTAGACAGTCCAAAAAAAAAAAAAAAATTGTACGCCCATAGTCATCATACTATCTACAGTAGCCAAAAGGTAGAAGCAGCCCAAGTGTTCCTTGACAGATGAATGAATAAACAAAAATGGTATATACATAAAATGGGATATTATTCAGCCTCAAGGAAGGAAATTCTGACACATGCTACAACATGGATAAACCTTGAGGATGTTATGCCAGGTGAAGTCACAAAAAGAAAATACTGTTAATATTCTACTTGTATAAAGTGCCTAGAGCAGTCAAGTTCATAGAGACAGAAAGTGGAATGGTGGGTGGAAGGGACTGGAGGGAGAAAGGAGTGTGGAGCTATTTAATGAGTATAGTTTCAGTTTTACAAGATGAGAAAAGATCTGGATATAGGTTGCACGATAATGTGAATGTATTTAATACTACTGAACTGTGCTCTTAAAAATGGTTAAGATGGTAAAAAAAAAAAAAAAATAAGGGGGGGTTACAATGACAAATGTTATGTGTATTTTACCACACCTTTATAAAAATTGGTTTCTAGGGGCACCTGGGTGGTTCACTCGGTTAAGTATCCAACATCTGATTCCTAATCTTGGCTCAGGTCTTTTAATGTTTATTTTTGAGAGAGAGAGAGACAAAGCACGAGCAGGGGAGGGGCAAAGAGACAGGGAGCCACAGAATCTGAAGCAGGCTCCAGACTCTGGGCTCGAACCCATGAACTATGAGATCATGACCTGAGCCAAAGCCAGACACTCAACCTGCTGAGCCACCCAGGCGCCCCTCGGCTCAAGTCTTGATCTCAAGGTTATGAGTTCAAGCCCTGCATGGAGCTCTTGCCATGCAGGGCATGGAGCCTACTTAAAACATTTTTTTAATTGGGGCGCCTGGGTGGCTCAGTCGGTCGAGCGTCCGACTTCAGCTCAGGTCATGATCTCACGGTTCGCAAGTTCGAGCCCTGCATCAGGCTCTTTGCTGATGGCTCAGAGCCTGGAGCCTGTTTCGGATTCTGTGTCTCCCTCTTTTTCTGCCACTCCCCCACTTCTGCTCTCTCTCTGTCTCTCAAAAATAAATAAATGTAAAAAAATTTTTTTAATTAAAAAAATAATTGGTTTCTGAATGCTCATAACTGTTAGAAAAGTAGCATGTTGATTTTTTTCAAGTTATGAATTATTAACTTGTGTTTTAACAGTTCTGTATTTTCCAACTGGTGAGCACTGAGAATAACCGCTATAGTCTAGATCACATTTCATCCGTTTTCACTTCTCAGGTAGGTTGGATCATCCTTTGCATATCACTCAAGTATAAGAAAGAATTGGCTGACTTAACTATGTTGTAAAGGGACAGAAATCTTAAAATGAAATATTTACTGATAGATGCAGACCAAATTTCATTTGAGTTTTACCAAGTTCGTGTGGTACTATCTTCTGTTTTTATGCTTTTGACCTCCTATTAATACAAATTTAAGTTGCTGTAAGCTATTCCTCTTTCATATTTTAACCCCTTTCCCCCACATTTCCTCCTAGGAGACACTGATTGACTTTGCCTTAACCTCTACGGATATCTGGGCCCTGTGGCATGATGCTGAGAACCAAACTGTTGTGAGATACATCACCTTTGAGCAGTATGGATCACTTCCTCTGTCGTCTTGCCTCACCCCTAGGGGTTCCATTCTAAGAAAGCAAGAGAGCTTGTTATGTAGAACCGAAGTCAAGTGTTTGCATTTAAAGGATTCAGTCCTGGGTTTGCCTACTGTTAACTATTTTCCAAAATTCCTCCTTTTACATTTTGTGATGTTTCTTACCTTTTGGTTTTAGAACAAAAGGAAGGATTCTTAGGGTTGGAATGAGATAAAATACCATATTTCTTGGGAGCCATAGCACCTATCTAAAATACTTCTAATTTGGGAGTTTACTCTGCTTCTGAGCAGACTATTTCCAATACCCACAACTTCCAAAAGATACTGCAGCCCCTTAGGGTTCTCAATTTTCTCATCATAAGAGAAATTGATTGCACAAGTATAGTGCTCTTCAAACTTTTTTGTTTTAAACAGGAAACCCTTTTTTTCAAAAGATAATGAACTCCAATATATAAAACTAGTATTTTGTGAGAATAAAATTATAACACAATTTAATGTTATTGTTGGTTATCTCTAATATTAGATATATTTGGTCTCTAATATTTTAATGTACATAATAGTTTTAAATGTTTTAATAGCTACAAAATACATTTGAAAAAAAATTTTTTTAATTTTTTTTTTATTTATTTTTGAGACAGAGAGAGACAGAGCATGAACAGGGGAGGGTCAGAGAGAGAGGGAGACACAGAATCCGAAACAGGCTCCAGGCTCTGAGCTGTCAGCACAGAGCCCGACGCAGGGCTCGAACTCACGGACCGTGAGATCATGACCTGAGCTGAAGTCGGACGCTTAACCGACTGAGCCACCCAGGCGCCCCGAAAAAAATTTCTTAATCAGACACTTATATACTCCTGAAACACCCTGTGCAGGATTCCCTGGAACATCGCTTAATGTCTTTGGAACTAAACTAATTGAACTTTAGGGATCCCTCATAATCGGTCCTATACTCTAGACTAGAACTATAGGGATAGTTGCCCCAGATGGTTGAGCCGCATCTCAGATAATATGAGCGTACTCCTTATAGATGGCATTCAAACAAAGTGGTGATAAGCAAAGAATCGTATCAGATAAGAGTATGAGTCCACTTGTGAAATTTAGCTGTGACAAAGCCTTACTTTTCCCATCTACAAAATGTGGGTGATACGTCCTTCAGAATTACCATAAGGCTTATAAGAATAATATCCTTAACTGTGCCTAGCATAATATCTAATAATAGTAAATGCAAAATAAAAGTTAGCTATTGCTTGTAGATTTGTGGTTAGAGTGTTCATTTCAGGAAGATGCCTGTTAAAACTGGTAAGAGCAAGGGCACACTTGGCCGGCATAGTGGAGCGTGGGACTCTTGATCTTGGGGTTGTAGGTTCAAGTCCCATGTTAGGTGTAAAGATTACTTTAAAATAACATTCTCTCAAAAATAAACATTAAAAAAAAAATTAAGGGGCTTCTGGGTGGCTTAGTCGGTTGAGCATCCAGCTTCGGCTCAGGTCATGATCTCACGGTTTGTGAGTTCGAGCCCCATGTCGGGCTCTGTGCTGACGGCTCAGAGCCTGGAGCCTGTTTCAGATTCTGTGTCTCCCTCTCTCTCTGCTCCTCCCTCGCTCGTGCTCTCTCTGTCTCTCTCTCTCTCTGTCTCTCTCTCTCTCTCAAAAATAAACATTAAAATAACATTAAAAAAAAAAACCGGTAAGAGCACTTCTATAAAGCCAGACTGTTGACAATAAATTTTACTTATTTATTTTGAAATCTTCAGTAGATCAACAGCATCAGCTTTTAGTCATTTTTATGTAGACTGATGGCCTTTTTTGTTTCCCTATAGTAATGTTGCAGGTCAATGGAATTCAGTTTTTATGCACTCTCTGCCAGAGGAAGAGATCATCATCAGAGATGATCAAGACCCCAGAGTAAGCAACATTAAAGTCTTATGTAAGAGGATGATTTACCCTGATCATTAGTTTGAGAAGAACCAGGTGTATTAGTCCGAATTCTTTCAGCTGCACGTGAAAGAAACCCATCTCAAACTGACTTAAGCTTAAAAGGAAAATATTTGTGCAGCTGAGAAATGGAGAGTTACCTGGCTTCACCCAAGGCTGGAACAGTGCCACAATGCCTTCAGGGCTTGATTTCTCCTTGGTATTTGGTTTTCCTTCTTGTTGGGTTTATTCTCAGGCAGGCTCCCTGAGCCTATGCATTGTGTGAACTACGCATTCTATGGACCCCAGAGGAGAGGGAAAACCACTGTCCCTGGTCCTGAAGTAGACTCTCATTGGCCTGGCTTGAGCAGTGTGCTGGTTTCTGACACAGTCACTCTGACCAGAAAGAATAGAATAATCTGCCTTAGCATGAGAAACATGTCCAACGTGCACCTTGTTCTTGTGGAGGTGGTGAAGTCAGTTGAGTATGGGGAATATGGGTAGAGGAGGAATGGTTCCCCCAGAGGAAGGTAGGGATTTGTTAGTAAAAGAAGGGTAATGGATCCTGGGTAGGCATAAACACTAGGTGTCCACTAGTGTTTATAACCATGTTGGTACATGCATATAAGCTAGAAATCAAATAAATTCTGGTAACAGTATATGCTATGAGGAAAATAACTAAAATGCAATTGGGGTGCCTGCATGGCTCAGTGGGTTGAGAGTCCCAACACTTGATCTCAGCCTTGGTCTTGATCTCAGGGTCATGAGTTCAAGCCCCGCATTGCGCTCCACACTGGGCATGAAATCTCTTTTTAAAAAGATGATAATTCCGTAGAGAGCAAAACAGGCCAGTCTCCCTATTTTTCAGAGATATCCTCAGGTTAAGAAGAAGAGAAAAAGGCATCAGTTGATGCCTTTATGTTAAATGAGGTTGAAGATTATGGGCCCTGGGTCACCCCCCAGAACCCCAGGAGAAGGAAGGAAACTTGAGTGAAGATTAGTCAGATTTGCTACTTCCTGGCAAATCTGAATTGTGAAATTTGGGTAAAATATTTGGGCAACTTAAGACTTTCCGTTTTTCTTCTCTCTACTTCATCTTCCAAGTAGTGACAGTTTATTGCATGTTTTGTTTGTTTTTACATGTAATGCCTATTGGTTCCTTTTATATGTGAGACATAAGATAAGTACTTTATGGATGGTGGAGAAACCAGTTTAGCTTAATTGTTCTCTTACCAGTGTGTATCACCAATAAACCTGTGTTCGCCTTTCCATATAAGGTTGGCATTTCACATGCTATGTTTTCCAGTGGAACCCAGTAAAGTACTCCATGAGGAACACCCTGATTTCCTTATAGTATGCCTAGTTGGCTCAAACACACTGTAGTCTCTTCCTTAATGTGAAAATATAGAACTGCTCTAGTACTTGGTATTGCTCAAATACAGAAGGGCCATGTTTTTATAATGGAAACTCAAGTGTTGGCGCTAATGTGATTAATTCTTCCTTCAAATTTTTCCAAATTTTACCTATTTAGGATGATACTAATTTTTGTTTTACTGTTCTAACAGGAGATGTATTTGCAGACTCTATTTACACCAGGACGATTCATAAATGCAGCTTTATGTAAAGCTTTACAGGTCAGCAAGAAAAGATTTAATGTTTATTTAAGACTGTCTCTTGTATAGTCATTGTATAATTAATAATTACTATTAACTTTTGTTTTATATACACAAAACAAACATTTTTGCAGTTACGTATGCATGTGTTTATAAATGTCAGTGTAATTTTTTTTTATGTTTTTTCCACTAAATAAGACTCCCAACAGGAAGGTAGAATTGTGGGTACTTTCCCAATGACTACTGAAGCATACTAGTAGTTGAAAGAGAAATGTGTGCTTACACTATTGTAAAAAGATCCCGTACTATACTGCATATAATCTCTGTACTTGAAAGAAATTTAAAATGTTTTCTTCGTTAGTTTTGATAGTACTGTACATTTACCTTTTTGTTAATACAATGGAGGTCTGACATGTTCAGATTCAAGAAAAATCTGAAAATTGAATCTTCAAAGTCACATGGCTTAAGAGATACTTAATGCTTTATAAAAAGATTCTTTACCTTAAAGTCACTTAGAGGGGCACCTGGGTGGCTCAGTCAGTTAAACATCTGACTCTTTGTTTTCGGCTCAGGTCATGATCTCACAGATTGTGAGTTCGAGCCCTGCATTGGGCTCCAAGCTAACAGTGCTTTGGATTTTCTCCCCCCCCCTCCCCCCTCCCCTGCTTGCTCTCTCTCTCTCTCTCTCTCTCTCTCTCTCTCTCAAAATAAATAAACTTTAAAAACAAAATTAAAGGGGCGCCTGGGTGGCTCAGTTGGTTCAGCATCTGACTTTGGCTCAGGTCATGATCTTGCGGTCTGGGAGTTCGAGCCCCACATCAGGCTCTGTGCTGACAGCTCAGAGCCTAGAGCCTGCTTTGGATTCTGTGTCTCCCCCTCTCTCTCTCTGCCCCTCCCCTGCTCACACTCCATGTGTCTGTCTGTCTCTCTCTCTCTCAAAATAATAAATAAACATTAAAAAAATTTTTTTTAATTAAAAAAAATAAAGTCACTTAGGCTTCCTTAAATTACCAATTAGTTCGTGGATTTGAAATAGAATCGTGGGGCGCCTGACTGACTCAGTCAGTAGAGCATGCAACTCTTGATCTCAGGATTGTGAGTTTGAGCCCCACATTGGGTGTGGAAATTACTTAAAAACAAAATCTTGGGGTGCCTAGGTGGCTCAGTAGGTTAAGTGTCCAACTCTTGGTTTTGGCTCAAGTCATGATCTCGTGGTTCATGGGATCGAGCCCCGAGTCGGGCTATGTGCTGACAGCAAGGAACCTGCTTGGGATTCTTTCCCTCCATCTCTGTCCCTTGGTGCCCACACATGCGCATTCTTTCTCTCTCTCTCAAAAATAAATAGGGGTTCCTAAGTGGCTCAGTCAGTTAAGCACCTGACTTTGGCTTAGGCCATGAATTTGGGTTCATGAATTTAGGCCTCACCTCGGGCTCTCCACTGTCAGCACAGAGCCCACTTAAGATCCTCTGTCTCCCTCTCTCTCCCTCTCTCTCCCTCCCTCTCTCTGTCTCTCTCTCTCTCTGCCCCTCCCCAGCTCATGTGCTGTCTGTCTCAAAAACAAACATTTAAGGAAACTTTTAAAAATAAATTAATTAAATATGATAATCACTCATAGACTTGAAAGACCCCTTAGAATCTCCTAACCTGACCCTTCACACAAAGAAACACCTTCTGAGGCTTTTAACAGACAGCTTTTCAGCTTCTAATTGTCTCTGCCTCCAGTGACAAGTTTCTCACTGGCTCTTGTGGAGTTCTTGTTCCTGAGCTGTATAATTTAAAAGTTCTTCCCATTTGGATCAAATTTAGTCCCCATGCTTTTGGTGAATTCTTTCTTTTGGAACTTCATAGAACATGTCTCTCTTCTAGAAATCAACTTTTCAAATATTTCAAGAATCTTTCCATATTGTCTTTCTCCAAGTACACGCAGTGTCTTAACTTTCTCTCAGGTGATACCATTTATAGACCCTTGACCTTTCTGTTACATACATTCTTAAATATCTGGCTATTACATGTTTGCTGTTTTCTCTCTGATAGAACTTCAGTGTGACATGATCACTCTCTCCAAGATGGTTCGTTTGTTTGTTTAAGTTTATCGGTTTATTGGGGCGCCAGGGTGGCTCAGTCGGTCAAGTGTCGACTTCGGCTCAGGTCGTGATCTTATAGTTCGTGAGTTCTAGCTCCACTTTGGGCTCACTGCTCTCTGCACAGAGCCTGCTTCGGATCTGCTCTTTCCCTCTCTCTTTACCCCTCCCCCGCATGTGCACGCACTCTCTCTCTCTCTCTCACAAAAATGAATAAACATTTAAAAATAATGATAAAGTTTATTTAGAGAGAGAGCACTCCAGCAGAGGAGGGGCAGAGAGAGAATCCCAAGCAGCCTCCATGCTGTCAGCACAGAGTCCAACATAGGGCTGGAACTCACAAACCATGAAATCATGACTTGAGCCGAAGTCAACAGTCAAACGCTTAACTGACTGAGCCATCCAGGTGCCCCCAAGGTGTTTTTTCTTTTCCTCTCATCAGCCTTCTTCCTTGTTAACAACAATTAAATGGGTATTTCTTATGATATCTCTTGCACATGGAGATATTAAACAATCACTAAAGACATTTATTAAATGCTTTCCTTTAGGAGAGTCATTCGTAGTAGACTGGCCAGCCACATGACTACTCTGGCTTGCTTTTATACCAGTCTCAGGGAGTATGTGTTTAACATCATTTTATAACTTCCCTCCAGCTAAGCAATGGCCTTTCCAGGGCTTTTTGCTTTTTTTAGTAATCCAAATGTATCCTGTTATAATTCTGTCAGATTCATGGATATCTATAGTTCGTTCTGGTCTATAGAAATGATTTCAGAGGTGCCTGGGTGGCTCAGTTGGTTAAGCATCTGACTTCAGCTCAGGTCATGATCTCACAGTTCATGGGTTCGAGCCCCACATTGGGCTCTGTGCTGACACCTCAGAGCCTAGAGCCTACTTTGGACTCTTTGTCTCCCTCTCTCTCTCTGCCCCTATCCCCTCATGCTCTATCTCTCTCTGTCTCTCAAAAATAAATAAATATTCTTCAAATAATTTTTTAAAAAGAAATGATTTTAAACTTGCTATGATTTTACTTACAGAAATTATTTGCACAGCATTAGAAGTAGATGGGTATTTTAGGCATGTTCAGTTTCTATTGTATAGTTACGTATTGCCTCCGTGCCTTCTAAACTGAAGTTTTTTTCATTCAGTTTTGGATGATATATAATACTCTAAAATGTCTCTCTTAATTTTAGATTTTCTGTCGAGGAACTGAGAGGAATTTAGATCTTTCCTGGAGTGAACTGAAGAAAGAAGTCACTTTAGCTGTTGAAAGTGAGGTGAGGTTTGGGTAGAGAACAAATGATAATTTCTTGATATAGGGTAGATTGGTACTGGGGAATTGTTCAAATAGTTCACTGCACCTTGTTAGTAGGAAGTATAAATATTTAAACCTTATAATTAGAGAATTATATATATATATATATAAAATCTATGGCATGTAAGGCCTAAGGGATATTCATTTGGTTATAATTTAGTAAAATGATATTAGGCAGTTAGGTTTTGGAGGAGAAAGATCCCAAATGGTATTAACAGTTTCTTTTTTGTCTTTTTCTTTGCCAGCTCCAAGGAAGTGTAACAGAGTATGAATTTTCCCAGGAGGAATTTCGAAATTTACAACAGGAATTCTGGTGCAAGTTCTATGCCTGTTGTCTTCAGTACCAAGAAGCCCTCTCTCATCCTCTTGCCCTGCATTTGAATCCACACACAAACATGGTGTGCCTACTGAAAAAAGTAAGGGAGCTAAAGCTAATCCTTAATCGTCTAATCCTTTAGATGATTCAGTGGATCTTTCAGAGTATCAGTCTGTTGTATGTTGTAGTTAGCTTTTTAGGACTTTGTATTTTTTTTCTTAGAATTCTAGTTCATTTCTATTTAGTCTCCTGCGTTATTTATAATTTTCTTGCATTTTATTTTCTTTATCTTATTATATATTGATTTCACATTTAAAGAGCTACAGGAATAGCACAAAGAACTTTTGTATACCCTTCTTCCAGATTCATCGTTTGTTAACTGCCATTTGCTTTTCTTCCTTCTATACGTTTTTTTCTTCCTGGGCCACTTGGGAGTTAGTTGCAGACATTATGCCCCTTTGTCCTTAAATATTTTACCACGTATCTTAAGAACAGAGTATCCTTATGTAACCACAGCACAATTTAAAGATTAGGTAACTTGATACTGATATGGTATCATACAGTTACATTCTGATTCTACCAATTGTGCCCATAATTTTTCCTCTTGATTAGGGTCTGATCCAAGATCTTGGATATATTTGGTTGTCATGTTCATTTAGCTTAACCTAGGGCTTTTGTCAACCTTTCTTAGTCTTTCATGACCTTGATACTTTTTGAAGACCATACCTGTTTTATAAAGTGTCCCTCAGCCTGGATTTGTCTGGTATTTTCTGCTGATAAGAATCTGGTCTCAATTTTTTTTACACCTATAAACATTAATTGAAAAAAAGTATAACTGGAAGATTTATATTTCCAGGGGTACCTGTCTTTCCTTGTGCCTTCCTCCTTAGTGGATCATTTGTATCTCCATCCTGATGACGACCTTTTGGCCGAGGATGAGGCAGCCATATCTGATGGTAATAATAATTACTGTGTCCATATTTAGCCCCTTCCTACATGAACCCTGTGCTTTGTTTCAACTGGATGCAAAAAACATTGATTGCCACTATGACCTCTCCTGGTCAGTTTACCACAATATAGATGCTATAAGGAAAACTGAAGAGACCTAAGCATCTCTAAGACTTCAGATAGATTCTTGGCATTTAATTATTAATATTTTATTTTATTATAATGTTAATCAGTAGCTCTTCATTGGCTTGAGTCATGAATATTAACTTTCTCTTACAGATGTGGAAGTTGCTCGGGACGTCATGTGTCTTATAAAATGCCTTCGGCTGATTGGAGAGTCAGTAACTATGGACATGTCAGTAATGATGGAAATGAGTTGTTACAACCTACAGTCTCCAGAAAAGGCTGCAGAACAGATTCTGGAAGATTTGATCACTATTGATGTGTAAGGAGAATTTAGGGTAAAGTGCATTTCCTAATGAAAATTCAGCAATTTTTAGTGCCAGTGTCAGGTTTTTAATGTACATTCAAGTACGGACAATAGTGGCTTATGGATAAAGTGAGCTGTCATGGTTCTAAATAGGTGTTTCCCCTTTTAAGCAAAATCTAACATATGAATTCAGATCTGGAAGCTAACTCATAAGTTATGGTCAGTTAAACTACTAACTAAGCTATTAATTCTAAAACAGAAAAGTATTTTCTCACATTCATTTCCTGTCATTTCTGAAAAAATGAGGAAAAATTCTTTATATGAAGTAAAGGTATCTTATATGCCAGAGTGATTATCTCCATTTCTTTATTGTGTAGCTGGTCTTCCCGTTTCGTAGAGCATTTAGTTTACGGAACATAAACAGTCTGCGTTACCTATTCTCAGTAGTAATGGTTTCTAATTGTCCTTCTAGAGAAAATGTGATGGAGGATATTTGCAGTAAGCTACAAGAGATCAAGAACCCAGTCCATGCCATTGGGCTACTTCTACGGGAGATGGATTACGAGACAGAAGTAGAAATGGAAAAGGGGTTCAATCCAGGTAAATGACAAAAAGCAAACATGTCTCTGATTTAGAGAAAGCAATTCAACTTCTTCGAACTTTTCCTTTTTTTTCCCTCTTAATCATAGCTCAGCCTTTGAATATTCGGATGAATCTTTCCCAGCTATATGGTGGCAGCACAGCAGGATATATTGTGTGCAGAGGTGTGTGCAAAATTGCCAGCACTCGCTTCCTCATCTGCCGAGACCTTTTGATCTTACAGCACCTATTATTGAGGCTGGGCGATGCGGTAAGTATGGCTTGAAGGAAAACTTGTAAAATCTACTCACACAGAGCAGAATGTCAGCCCTATGAGCGCAGACTTTTGTCTTTGTCCACTGCTCTGTCACCTATGTTTGACCTGTAGTAGGTGCTCTATAAATATTCGTTGAATTAAGAATGAGTAAACAGTGTAATCTAAAATTACAAATTAAGAACGTATATGAAGTGGGGCGCCAGGATGGTTCAGTCAGAAGAGCCTGTGACTCTTGACCTCGGGGTCATCAGTTCGAGTCCATCCCATTTGGGGTATAGAGATTACCTTTAAATAAATAAGTAAATACATACATACATACATACATAAACAAACTTTTTTTAAAAAAGTACATAAAGGGGCGCCTGGGTGGCTCAGTCGGTTAAGCGTCCGACTTCGGCTCAGGTCATGATCTCACAGTTCATGGGTTTGAGCCTCGCGTCAGGCTCTGTGCTGACAGCTCAGAGCCTGGAGCCTGCTTCGGATTCTGTGTCTCCCTCTCTCTCTGACCCTCCCCTGCTCATGCTCTGTCTCTCTCTGTCTCAAAAATAAATAAACGTTAAAAAAATTTTTTTTTAAGTACATAAAGCAGATTATTTTATAATTAACCTTTGTATATATAACAGTGGGGAAATTTCCCCAGATGGCTTTCCCCAAATTTAATATTGTTACTAACTACTCTGCACGTGGTAGCAAGGTACCATTTAGTGTGGAGAAAAGAGGAAAAAGAAGAAAAAGAATTCTCTTTCTGCAGTACAGAATTTAGCCTAAGCACGTTTTTGAGATGGCAGTGTCTTTGGGGTCCTCCCAACTCCCAACTCTATTCTGTGCTTCCTTTTCCATCCTAGTCTTCTTAGGCCACCAGACTCTTGTCCGATAGTCCTTGTCTCTCACCCTACTGAAAGTTCCATGTTTGGAGATTGCCTTTCCACCCTCATGCAAAAGTCCCACTTGTCTCTCAGGTGGTCATCTCACACGAACCTTGACCTGAGGAAGCAGTCTAGTTATCTCATGTTAATATGTAAATAACTGAAAGGCGTTTGGGGCTCTTAGAACTAGTCTTTTTTTTTTTTTTTAATGTTGTTTTATTTATTTTGAGAGAGAGCACGAGTGAGGGAGGGGCAGAGAGAGGGGGAGAGAGAGAATCCCAAGCAGGCTCTGCGCTGTCAGCATGGAGCCCAACTCAGAGCTCAGTCTCACAAACTGAGATCATGACCTGAGCCAAAACCAAGAGTTGGACACTTAATCAACTGAGCCACCCCGGCGCCCCTGTTTGTACTTTTTAAGTCAGAATTTATTAGCCCAAATATATTGATAATGGTAGAATTTCAGGTAAAAATAAGGAAAAACATTTAGGAAGATGATTTGTTTAAGCCACCAAAGAGAAACAGGAACCTTTCCTGAGAGGCCATTACTTAAGGCAGCCATTATTAAGTTCTTCTCAATCTTTGTAGAATCTTCCATTTCTTCAGGGTTTTTAGTGGGGTTTTTTGTTTGTTTAATTATAACCATTGTTTTTTTCTAAATACAGAAGTAATGGATGTTCTTTATAGAACCTTTATATGTAAGCCTCTCTGTAAACAAAAAGAAATTAAAATTCGTCTGTAATTGACCCAGCTGATAACCGCTGTTTACTTACATTTTAGTGTATATCCTTTTTTCTCCTATGCAAATGTTTTGTTTCCATTATTTCTAGAATTAGAATATGCTACATGGTATTTTTGGAATCTAATTGTTTTCTACTTTACACACCTCATCTGCATTTTCACATGTCATTAAGTATTCTTCTAGAAAATTATTTTTTTAAAGTTCCCTACACAGTTTTAATTTATTCAGCCATTCCCATCTGTGGCCTGCCAGGTTGTTGCCAGTTTTTCCCTCCTACCTAAATACTTTTGTACACCTCTGACTATATCTCTAAGATAAATTCTCAGAACTAGAATTGATTGGTCACACACTATGCCCCTTCCTTTTTTTTTTAATTTATTTATATTAAGAGAGAGCACGAGAGAAAGGGAGCAGAGGGGCATAGAGAAAGGGAGAGAGAGAATCCCAAGCAGGCTCCACACTGCACATCCATACAGAGCCTGATGCGGAGCTCAATCTCACAAACCGTGAGATCATGACCTAAGCCAAAATCAAGAGTCGTACCCTTTTAACCACTGACCGAGTCACCCAGGCACCCCAGGCTATGCACATTTTTAAGGCTTTGGGTGGTTTTGCCAAATTTTCCTCTAATGTTCATAACTGTCTTTACCCAAGGCTAATAGCATAAAGAAAGGCTAGATATCCCTGTTCCTGTTCTTGAATTCTGAACCCACACATTCAATGAAAGTTACACTTTTGTTGTTTTCTCTTTCACTATCAGCATTTTTGCACTGTTAAATATTTGGGTAGCTATTTTTGCTACGCTAAAATTTAATGAGTGTGTTGCCTTTATTTATGTACATATGTTGCTTTTTTTTTTGTATGCCCTTTGTAACTGTGTTTTGTTGTTTATTTTACCTCCACCTGACCCTTAAGAGTTATCATCACTAATCACTGTGTCCCGTCTCACCCACCCACCCATCATGTATAGGCGATCTTGGGAGCTGATCAGCTCTTTCAAGCCCAGCAAGACCTACTACACCGAACCTCTCCTCTCCTCTTATGTTATTATCTCATTAAGTGGGGAAGTCAGTGCTTAGCAACTGATGTTCCAGTTGACACACTGTGAGTTTCATTATTCTAATTATTTTTAAAATAAATTGCAAGTTTGATTAGTTTTTTCATCATTTTCAAAAAATTGTAAACATAATGCAGTAACATGATTTGCCTTTAAAATTCAGAGAGCTTTAGATGCTTCATTTTCTAAAGGTTGAAGACAACTTATAAGAATCAAAATACCAAGTATGTATTTATTATACGTATGGCATTTTGAAAAGAAAAAATGTTTATTCCGAAGTGGAAGTGGAAAATATATGTCATTTCTAAAATTTGTCTTAAAAACTGTCGAGATAGGTGACTTTTCACAAACATCCACTTTTTTAATGCTTATTTAAAATTGAAGTATAGTTGACACACAATGTTACATTAGTTTGGGGTGTACAGTTATTACGTGTGTGTGTGTTTAACGTAAAGATAAATCCTACTGAGGGCAAAATAGTTAGATGGGGAAAGTCGGACCACACACAAAAACATACCAGTTATTAAAGGTAGGCTGAGCTTCCTTAATAACCAAAATAAAAAGGGAAATCTATTACTTACTAGATTTACATTTTCAATATAAGATAAACCATCCTGTTTGGCAGTGTTCTTTCAGTAAAACTTTTATGTGCAACTTACTAATCAAATTGACAGTGTTCCTGGTAGGAGAGCTTGTTGAAGCAATGTTTTTGTAGAACTACTGTCTCTTTGTCTGTTCTCACAGGGAGTCCAACCTCCAACACTTGTCAGTACTGGAACTAACAGACTCTGGTGCTGTAACGGGAAATAAGTTTGGTAAGGACTAGTCTGTGCATGCGTTTGATTTTAAATTGGGCTTTTATTGCATATTCATTAAAGTCCTTTGCCACCTTTGCTGCAGAAAGATTAGGTAAGCTCTGCTTTCATTTGGGGAGGTTAATAAGCTGGCGGTGACAGGGTGTCCATGAAACCCCGTGAAGCCCAAATCAGGCATAAATTAAGGGTGTTGCGCATATGAAAATATGTACGTGTGTATTGCTGCTTTTCCATTGTTTATTAATGCTCCAGTGATTAATTCAACAAAATTATTTTTTAAATTTACTAAGTTCATGGTAGCTTTCATAATCTTGTCTTAATAAAAATTCAAGAGGCGTCATCTCTCATGCTTAAGAACCATTCTGGAGAATTTGTTTTATATTATTTTGGTAAAAAACTTGGAATCTTGGGGCACCTGGCTGGCTTAGTCAGTAGAGCATGTGACTCTTGATCTCAGGATTGTGAGTTCGAGCCCCATGTTGGGTGTAGAGATTATAAATAAATAAACTTTAAAAAACAAAAACAAAAACGTGGAATCTTGAGACCATATTTAACATAAACACTTCCTAAGGAAGATGCTTAGCTGTAGTGAGGTCAGTGAAAAAAAGAAACGAGTGCAATGTTGATTTAAGTGACTTTTTTTTTGCATTTGTATAGTACTGCACACTTTACAAACTGCTTTTATTTACATTGCCATTAATGACACCCATGGTACATTTCATGTTTTGAAATAATAAATGTTCTTTATTACAGATATAACATGAATTGGTAGACTATCTTAATTGAAAATTGATATTACTGTCATAAATTGGTGATTGTCATAATTTTTTTCTTTTCAAGTATCTAGCCCTCAGACAATTGTGGAATTATTCTTCCAAGAAGTTGCAAGAAAACACATCATAGCCCATCTCTTCTCTCAACCAAAGGCACCTCTGAGCCAAACTGGGTTGAATTGGCCTGAGATGATTACTGCAGTTACCAATTATTTATTGCAGCTTCTGTATCCTTTTATTTAAAAGCCAGTTAGAAGGTTTTTTTCTGTCTAAATAGTCGAAGACTCTTCTCCCTGTATAATGAAGTTTTTTAATGAGGTTGAGTGCTATTCCCCCAACAAGAAATAATAATATTTACTATCAGATGTCCTAGTTTTTATTTTCCTCAGGAGTTAGCCAGATTTTATTGGTACACAAATATGTAATACTTAGATCTCTTTTACAACATTATACGTGTATCAGGTATTTATTGAATGGCTCTGTACGTCAGGCACTATGTGGTAGATGCTGGGTGTCCCACGGGCATCAAGAGTATGTGCAATACGCCAGAGTTAGAAGTGATCGTCCAGGGATGAAATACGTGCTTTAGCCCCTAGTTAACTGAGGTCTGAGTTAGGTAACTAGGCTTTTAGTGTATAGCCTTTAAACTATATTTGTCTTATATTAAGGTTATATAGTTATGTGGAAAGAACATGTGCTCTAACCCCTTCTCTTTACCTTCTTTTTTAAAAATAAATCATTACATGGTGTTTGATGCCCAATATGTATATGATTTAAAGTTTTCCCAAAAAAAAAAAAAAAAAATCTCCTTATCCAGTGACTAGATGGCCTAGCAATCCTGGTTGTCTCTTTATGGAATGTTTGATGGCCAATTGTCAGTATGTACAGTTGCAGGTGAGTACTGTTGAATACTTCTGGTTTTGTTTTGGTTTTTGTTTTAGTCTTTATTTTTGAGAGAGATAGAGACAGAGTGCAAGTGAGGGAGGAACAGAGAGAGAGAGAAGGAGACACAGAATCCAAAACAGGCTCCAGGCTTAGCTGTCAGCACAGAGCCCGACACGGAGCTAAACTCATGAACCATGAGTTCATGACCTCAGCTGAAGTTGAATGCTTAACCTCCTGAACCACCCAGGTGCCCCAAATATTTCTGGTTTAGTCGTTCTTTTAAAGAATGGGATTTCTGGAATTTTAAATGTTACCTGCATTTTAATTGGCTGATAAAAAGAGCCACAATAATTTAAACTTGACTTCACCAAAACATACTCCAGAAAATCTCCAGAGAGATTTTCTTTATGTACTTCTCTCTTGACATGTCATTCCTAACATTTTTTTCTAGAGTATCTTGGCTTGTTTTTTAATCCTATTAGGCTCTCTTAAAAATAAAAAAAAAAAAAATTTATGTTTATTTATTTTTGAGAGAGAGAGAACAAGCCAGGGAGGGGCAGCAAGCAGAGAGAGAGGGAGACACAGAATTTGAAGCAGGCTTCAGGCTTTGAGCTGTCAGCACACAGCCCAACATGGGGCTCGAACCCACAAACTGTGAGATCAAGATCTGAGCTGAAGTTGGACGCTTAACCAACTGAGACGAGGTACCCCCTATTAGGTTCTCTTTATAGTAAAACAAACATAACGTTGTCTTTATATAAATCCTTTATAGGATGGACACCTGGATAGCTCATTCAGTTAGGCAGTCTGACTCTTGGTTTCAGCTCAGGTCATGATCTCATGGTTCCTGGGTTCATGCCCCGAATCGGGGTCCATGCTGGCAGTGCAGAGCCTGCTTGGGCTTTTCTTTCCCTGTCTGCCCCTCTGTTGCTCGCATGCACTTGCTCTCAAAATAAATAAATTTTTTTTTTTTAAGTTTTTTTTGTTTGTTTGTTTTTTGTTTTTAAGTTTTACAGAGTGTGTGCATGCAAGCGTGGGAGGGACAGAGAGAGAATCAGGGCTCGAACTCCAGAAACGGGAGATCATCACCTGAGCTGAAACAAGAGTCCGATGCTTAACCAACTGAGGCACCCAGGTGCCCCGATAAATAAACTTTAAAAAAAAATCCTTTACAGGAATCTAGTCATTGAACCAGTAAATAATAAAGTTGGGAAATTGCTGAATTGGAAAAGCATATGTGTGTTTATGTGTGTTGGTATTATTGAGTTTTGTTCACGTTTTTAAAGTGTGTAACTTAATACAAGAATAGATTAACAGAATTAGATTTTAACTTCTGGATGATTTCAGGAAATACTTTTCTGTTGATTGACCACTGCCTTTTCTCCCTCTGTGAAGAGCTTGGGGGTGGTTATCGCATTAAATAGCACTTACTTTCTAATCAGAAAGCACCTTTTATGCCTTTCAGGATTATATTCAACTGCTCCATCCCTGGTGTCAAGTCAACATTGGTTCCTGTCGATTTATGCTGGGACGTTGTTACCTGGTTACAGGAGAAGGACAGAAGGTAAATTGTATTCAAATGATGAACCTACTTCAGTGCAAAGAGGACAGTTAGTCTCCATCTAACTAGGTGAGGGGGGATGGAGTGGCACAGAATCCTCTAAATAAGGATAAAGACAACTAATGCCAGCAAGAGCCATGTGGGGGTTGTTCAGCTTTCTTGTACTTTTGCAAATTAGTTAGAACATAGGAAAACATGAAGAAGAAAATATTAAAGTCCTTTTGCCCCAGGGTGAATTTTGTAAATCAAATTTATTACTCGATTACATTGTTTTTATTACATATTTTTTAAAATGTTATGCTGCTTTCTTCCCCCATTATGGTAGTTTATCTAATTTGTTCCCTGACATCCTATTAATGTACATTTTCAGACACGCAGGAAAGTTTAAAGACTTATAATAAACAATCATATACTCACCACTCAAATTCTACAAATATTAACATATTAGTATGCTTATATTAATTTTCTTATTAAAGTTTACCTTTTAATAGCATTTAAGTTAAAAAGTGAGATAAAGAAAAATATTAAATAACGTGTCAGAGGGGTGCCTGGGTGGCTCGGTCAGTTGAGCGTCTGACTTCAGCTCAGGTCACAGTCTCACAGTTCGTGAGTTTGAGCCCCGCGTCAGGCTCTGTGCTGACAGCTCAGAGTCTGGAGCCCACTTTGGATTCTGTGTCTCCCTCTCTCTCTGCCCCTCCCAACTTGTGCTCTGTCTCTCAAAAATGAATAAACATTAAAAAACAAACAAACAAACTTTAAATAACGTGTCAGAATTTAGCAGAAAATGTAAATGTAGTCAACAGTCTTACTTTTTCTTTTTTGGCTTTCCTTTAGCACCTGAACCCGCACCCACCCACCCACCCTAATTGTTAGCACTTAGAATTGAAACAGTCCATTATAAGTCATTTTGTATCCTTTTACTTCTCCAGGCTCTCCAGTGCTTCCGCCAGGCAGCATCTGAAGTGGGCAAAGAGGAATTCCTGGATCGCTTGATTCGCTCAGAGGATGGGGAGATTGTATCCACCCCCAGGATGCAGTATTATGATAAGGTACATTGTGGCTTGGTTTGGTCTTTCTTACCTGTGTAAAAATGTATCTGAAATAATGGCTTTGGTATTGGGGGAGAAAAATAATGTGAAAATTAAGTCATTCCCGGGGCACCTGGGTGGCTCAGTCGGTTAAGCGTCTGACTTCGGCTCAGGTCATGATCTCGCGCTTCATGAGTTTGAGCCCCACGTCGGGCTCTGTGCTGACCGCTCAGAGCTTGGAGCCTGTTTCAGATTCTGTGTCTCCCTCTCTCTCTCTGACCCTCCCCCGTTCATGCTCTGTCTCTCTCTGTCTCAAAAATAAATAAACGTTAAAAAAAATTAAGTCATTCCCTGAAATTCCAAAAGAAGAGAAATGAATTTGCCTTGAGAAATTTAAAGAAATGTGTATTTTAATGAAACTGGTAAATGTTTTTAACTTCAGTGAAATTCCCATTGTGATACCATTTTATTAGCCAAGTCATCACTAGAATTTTATTAATATCAGTCTTGCCGATATCTCAAAGAATTAACTTGAGTGTTGTATTCAGCCTTAGTTTATGATTTGGCCCTCCTCTTCTGGCCTTTTTTGCTCTGGTCACTCAGTTGTTGCAAGGGTGGCCTATTATTCTCTCATGCAAGCCAAGCACACAGTCTGCCCTTCAAGACCCTTCTACCTGCTGTTCCCCTTTTTCCAAATAGTCAAACCTCAAGCCCTCGTTTCACTGAGATGTCTGTGCGTTTGTCACCACCTCGGGGAGTTCCTCTCTGTCTCCCCGGGTAGAATAGCTGTGGTGCTCGTGAGCTACGTGCTGACCTGTACCACCCCCCCACGTGCAGAGTGAGGCACTGTGAGCAGTCTCTGCCCTTGCCATCCTTCATTATTTTCCTCATAACATTTAACCATGCTTGTTGTCATATTTTGGGTATCTATTTGTTGTTATCTGAGTTCCCCACTAGAAAGTAAAGGCAGGCTTAACTACTTTGTTCATTGCTGGTTAAAGAGATAAAATGATTTTTTTTTTTTAATGAACTCTACACCCAATGTGGGACTTGAACTCATGACCCCAAGATCAGGAGTCGCATGCTTTACCGACTGAGCCAGCCAGGCACACCAAGATAAATGAAATAGATTTGTAACTCTTTTTTTTTTTTTTATCAATGTTTTTTATGTATTTTTGGGACAGAGAGAGACAGAGCATGAACGGGGGAGGGGCAGAGAGAGAGGGAGACACAGAATTGGAAACAGGCTCCAGGCTCCGAGCCATCAACCCAGAGCCTGACGCGGGGCTCGAACTCACGGACCGCGAGATCATGACCTGGCTGAAGTTGGACGCTTAACCGACTGCGCCACCCAGGCGCCCCTAGATTTGTAACTCTTAATAACCTTCCCCATCCTACTAATGGGAAAATTATTTTGAATTCTAAGGATTTTTTTAAGGGTTTTGTTTTGTTTTATGGGGGGGGGGGGACGCACAGATGAATGAGGGGCAGGGAAAGAGAGCATCCCAGGACGGACAGGGAGAGAGGGAAAGAGAGAAGTGGGGCTCAGCCAGTGTGGGACTCCAACTCACAAACTGTGAGATCATGACCTGAGCCGAGGTCAGATGCTTAACTACCGAGCCACTCGGGTGCCCCAAGATACGCCTATTTTTTTTCTTAATGATCTCCACACCCAATGTGGGGCTCGAACTCATAACCCTGAGATTAAGAGTTGCATGCTCCACCAACTAAAACAGCCAGGCCCTCTGAATTCTGAGGATTTTTAATCTGAGACTAGATAGATTTGAGGGATTGATAAATCCCCTGAAATTGTGTGCAAAATGTTGCTTGTATTTTTTCTGTGGAGAAGCTCCATAGCTTTCATCAGAAGAAACTTACTGATTCAAAACACATGAAGAATCACTGCTCCAAAAAATGCAAAAAAAGAAAAAAAAAAAAAAAAGGACTTAAGAATCACTGCTCTAGTGAACCCCAAAGTGGGCCTTGGGAAGAGAATACTCACAGAAGAATTAAATTAAGATGTGCTAATGTTTAATAGAAAGATCAACCTGGGGCGCCTGGGTGGTTCAGTCAGTTGAGCATCACACTGCCGCTCAGGGCATGATCTTGTGGTTCGAGAGTTTAAGCCCCACCGCAGACTCGTTATTTCACTGCTGTCAGCGCAGAGCCTGCTTAGGATCCTCTGTCCCCTTCTCTCTCTGCCCCTCCCTGGCTCATGCGCTCTCTCTCAATAATTAACATTTAAAAATATGTATGTAAGGATCAACGCTGGTTGATCCCTGGTGCCCTTATTTGGACCTATTACCAGGTGGTCATTTATCATTTAGTCTCAAAGCAGGTGTCTGAAAGAGTGACGGGGTCACAGCTGGGGTGGGGCACATAGTGGCACCTACACTCCTGCATTTCATTTTAGTAGATTATGTTTGATTGGTTAAATTAATTTGCACATTATATTGTTTAATTTTAATGAAAATCACCTTCACAATTTTTAAAAATTCCTTCAAAGAACCTAGATTAAGAAAGTACAAGCAGGGGCACCTGAGTGGCTGGATCAGTTGAGCATCTGACTTCAGCGCAGGTCACGATCTCACATTTTGTGGGTGCGAGCCCCTCATCGGGCTTTCTGCTGGCAACGTGGAGCCTGTTTCAGATTCTGTCTCCCTCGCTCTCTGCCCCTCCCCCCACTCATGCGCTATCAAAATAAACATTTAAAAAAAAAAGTACAAGCAAATGAGGACAAAATAGGGCTGACACTTCTGCCTTTGATCAGCCATATGGGAAGGTAAAAACAGTGACAGTCTATAATCAGGTTTGATAAGAATCAGCTGATAACAGTTGAACTTCTCGGGAATGCTATTTTAAAATAAATGTACCTTGAAATAAAATTTCAATTTAAGATAATATGAAACCATGAAAAGTATCAAGGTATTAAACATCCTACTTACCTGTGGTGGAGCGTAAATTGGTGTCAACCACTTTGAAAAACTGCCAGCGTCTACTGGCTGCAGTCATTGACATATACCCTCTGACCCAGTAATTCCAGTTCTAGATCTACCCAGAAACATGTACGTATTTACCAAAAGAGATGTGCAGTTATGTTCCAAGCAACATATTCATAACACTCATACACTAGAAACCCAAGTGTCCGTTGATAGAATGGATCATTAAATTACGGTATATTCTTTGAATGGAATACAGTATCAGTGAAAGGAATTACTGCATGTAATAACAGATCAGCCTTATAAACATGTTAAGCAAAATAAGGCAGACACACAAGAGAATTCATACCATAAGATTCTGTTTCATGAAATTAAAAACAAAACCAGTACAAGTCAGTAGTGGCTGGAAGGAGTCACATGGGAGCTTTGGAGTACTGCCATAACACAATTCTTAATTTAGGTGCTTGTTAAATGGATATGTTTACTTTGTGAACATTCAATTAGCTACATACCTAGGATTTATGTACATTTCTAAATATGTTCTTTCAGTGGAAAGTATGAAAAACTAAGCACCTAAAAGATAAATGTGTTTTATACTGTTAATAAAAGAATAAGTACTAATAAAGATCATTTTAAACTGTTTTTATCTTTATCTTCTATACATTTATATGTTGAGTGTTTTATATGTATGTATTAGATAGTTGTGTGTATATAAGTAAATACATGTGCACAGGTCTAGGAGAGTATGCACATTGGTTTTTTTTAAGATTTTTTTTTTTTAATGTTTTTTTTTGACAGAGAGAGAGAGAGAGAGAGAGAGACAGAGCACGAGCAGGGGAGGGGCAGAGAGAGAGGGAGACACAGAATCCGAAGCAGGATCCAGGCTCTGAGCGGTCAGCACAGACCCTGATGCGAGGCTCGAACTCACAGACTGTGAGACCATGACCTGAGCTGAAGTCGGATGCTCAACCGACTGAGCCACCCAGGCGCCCCATGCACAGACATTATTAATAGGGTGGACAGATAAGTTTGAAGAGCACTGTTCTGTCTTGTTTTAAAAATGGGTTATGTCAAACATCATTCTCTTTAGGGTTTTATAAGGCTATGGCGGCAATTTATTTATTGGGCTTTAAATTCGTCTATGACCTAAACAGTAGGAAAAGTTAGTGAAATTGCCAACCAATACTTACTGAGAGCCCTAAACATTGAGGATGGAGCTGTGAACAAAAAGATCAATAGGAAATTTTACAGTAAGTCTGTTGACAGTAGAATCTAAAGGAAAGTCTTTTTTTTATTGTTTGTTTATTTTAAGTAATCTCTACACCTAACGTGGGTGGCCACCAACTCACAACCCCAAAATCAAGAGTTACATGCTCTTTTAACTAAGCCAGACAGTTCTCCCTAAAGGAAAGTCATAAATATTAACCAAATAATCCTGTCTTGTAGTCAGTATCTTTGATCTTAACTAGTTGTCTTTCTGAGTGTTTTAAATCCTATTTCAGTTTGAAGTGCACTACCATATTAATTTTCATGGACACTCTCTCTATTTCTCTAGGTTTTGCGTCTACTAGATGTTATTGGTTTGCCTGAGCTGGTTATTCAGTTGGCCATGTCAGCAATAACTGAAGCAGGGGATGATTGGAAAAGTCAGGTAAGAACTAACTGTAATCTAGTTATTTCCCTTTAGATTGGTCCTGGATGTAGTATTTCAATTTCTACTCTTCTTTTCCCCCTATATTTGATATTTAGGCTACTTTAAGAACATGCATTTTCAAACATCATTTGGATTTGGGTCACAATAGCCAAGCATATGAAGCCTTAACCCACATTCCTGATTCCAGCAGGTAGTCAATCCTAGTCTTTTTTTAGAGAAGACAGTTTACCAGCTCTATTTAATCCACTGAGGCAGTTTGCCTTCACTCCTTTTTTTGCCTTCTAGGCGGTTAGATTGTCTGCGGCAGCTGGTGGTAGTTCTTTGTGAACGCTCGCAGCTACAGGATCTTGTAGAGTTTCCCTATGTGAATCTGCATAATGAGGTAATTTTACGTGTCCACTGCTGACCGGACACAGCTGTGGTGGTTGTTACTAGCTACTTTGAAATCTGATTGCTTCCCCTTCCTTAGGTTGTGGCAATAATTGAATCACGTGCACGAGCCGTGGACCTTATGACTCACAATTACTATGAGCTCCTCTATGCCTTTCACATCTATCGCCACAATTACCGAAAAGGTGAGCAGTTGAAGCCGACAGTCTTTGTTGGGGGCAACCTTAGAGTTTAGTCATGTTTACAAAAATACTGTTAGACTTATGTAATTTTTACCTTATTTTTACTATTGAATGAGTGTTCTCTACAAGCATTTGGGGAAATTATATTTAATTACAAGATTGGCTTCACCCCTTTGAAGATTACCAGCTAGCCTTAAAGAGATGCACTTATCCCATTCTAGAACATTCTTGAGGTATTTCCAGCGAGATGTCATTCCGTCTATATCTTCTGTCTGATTTTAAGACAAACTAACTTTTTTACTAGAGGCGTCTTGAATTCTTGTGGCTGGTTGTGACTTCTTGTGCCAGCTTGCTATTGGCCTTTTCTTATTTTTGTTGATTTCTTTTGAGAATAAGTTATGGACATCATTATCTCATGCATAGTTAAGATGTATCTCCTAAGGACAGTTTCTTATTTAATTTCAATACAATTGTTAGATTAAGGAAATACAACTAATTTCATGAATTAAATGTAAATATAATACTATTGTGATTTTTTAAAGTTTATTTTGAGAGAGAGAGCATGCATGTAAGAAGGGAGAAGGGAGAGAGAGAATCCCAAGCAGGCTCTGCACTCACAGCGCAGAGCCCAATATGGGGCTCAATCTCAGGAACTGTGAGATCATGACCTGAACCGAAATCAAGAGTCAGATTCTCAGCCCACTGAGCCACCCACAGGCCCCTATCATTATTATTTTTATAGCACATTCCTCCTATACCATCCTTACCCCCTGGTCTAGAATCATAATATTTCAGGGCGCCTAGGTGGCTCGGTTGCTTGGGCATCCAACCCTTGGTTTCAGCTCAGGTCATGATCTTGCAGTTTGTGAGTTTGAGCCCCACATCTGGCTCTGCAGTGACAGTACAGAGCCTGCTTGGGATTCTCTCTCTCCCTCTCTCTGTCTCTCCCCCACTCTCACTCTGTCAAAATAAATAAACTTAAAAAAAAAAATAGAATCAGAGGCACCTGGGTGGATTGTCGGTTAAGCGTCTGACTTCAGCTCAGGTCGTGGGTTCAAGCCCCATGTCGGGTTCTGTGCTGACAGCTCAGAGCCTGGAGCCTCCTTCAAATTCTGTGTCTCCCTTTCTCTCTGCCCCTCCCCCACTCATGTTCTGTCTCTCTCTGCCTCTCAAAAAACAAAAAAGGTTAAAAACAGAATCACATATTGCATATTTGTCATGTCTCTTTAGTCTCCTTTAATCTGGAGCCCTTCTTTTGGCCTTAATTTGCCCTTGGTGTCATTGATATTTTTGAAGAGTACAAGCCATTTATTTTTGTAGAATGTATCTTAGTTTGGATTTGTATGATGACTAATGAAGACTCTATCAGAACAGCTAAAATGAGCATAGCATAATGTATAAAGGAGTTGAATCACTGTGTTGTACACCTGAAACTAATGTGGCATTGTGTCAACTATACTTAAATAAAGAGATTTAAAAGAAAAAAAAAATTATGGGACACCTGGGTGACTTGGTTAAGCATTGGACTGAGTCGATTTCAGCTGAGTTCACGATCTCCCGGGTCCAGGAGATCAACCCCTGCCTGCATCTGGCTCCCTACATTTGCTGACAGCACAGAACCTGCTTGGGATTCTCTCCCTTCCCCTCTCCCCCTCTCCCCCTCTCCCCCTCCTCCTCCCCCTGCTTACACAGGCACACACACCCTCTCACTCTTTCTCAAAATAAATAAACATTAAAAAAAATTTGAGCCTTGGAGGCTTAAAAAAAATTAGTCTTTGAGATAGGAAAAAAAAAAAAGAACAGCTAAAATGAAGGGATTACATGTCTATTAGAAGATCTTATTTTACAAGATCACCATTGTGGTTCCCCTTTGGAAATGGTAACATTTTTATACCATTTTCACTCAGAAAACTTTTTTTTTTTTTTAATTTTTTTTTTTCAACGTTTATTTATTTTTGGGACAGAGAGAGACAGAGCATGAACGGGGGAGGGGCAGAGAGAGAGGGAGACACAGAATCAGAAACAGGCTCCAGGCTCTGAGCCATCAGCCCAGAGCCTGACGCGGGGCTCGAACTCGCGGACCACGAGATCGTGACCTGGCTGAAGTCGGACGCTTAACTGACTGCGCCACCCAGGCGCCCCTCAGAAAACTTTTAATAAGGTTTCTTGCTGATTTTCTTTGGCAAGAATAGATGGAAGTAATTTGTAGACATGCTCTTAATTTTCCTAATGGTAAAACGTCTGTGTATTACTTATCTCCTTGACCCATACAGAGAAATATAGGTGGTTAAGTACCGCTCCCTGTTTGCGTTTATAGTTACAACATCCATTACATCAACTTGGTTAAGACCAGTTTAGCCTGATTAATGTCCAGGTCTTTCTGAAGCAAGGCTTGTTCTTCTAACAAAATGTCTTACATATGGCAGGCACTCAGAAACATTTGTTGGGGAGAAAAAGTCAATTAACTTCAATTTAAATAAAATCGTATAAACTTTAAAACTTGGAATGAAAAATAGTTTCATTTGAAAACTAAAAGATGTTTTTAATGCCCTTTGATTTCTGGAGTCTCATGCTGTCTCAGAACAAGGTGTTCCTCAGTATCTCATTCAACCTGTGTAACTAAAGTTTTATAAAAATAATCTGCTCTTGAGCAGAGCATCCAAACATTTCTTGGTCTCATGGTGTGGAATTAGGTAACAATGTGGCTGAAAGTAGCCTTCTAAACTAGTCTTCTGTACTGTCTGGGAATGTAGTATCTAAAAGTCAAAAATCGGGGCACCTGGCTGCCTCAGTTGGTAGAGCTTGGGACTTTTGATCTCAAGATCGTGAGTTATCACAAGCCCCACATTGGATATAGAGATTACTTTCTGAATGAATGAATGAATGTCAGAAATAATATTTACATGATCTTTTTTCTTTTTTTTTTTATTGTAGTAAAATACATATAAGCTTTACTAACGTAACCACTTTTAGTATACGGTAATGCTAAGTGCATTCACATTACATGTAACCAATGTCCAGAACTTTTCATCTTGCAAAATGAAAACACTATACTCATTAAACAACAGCTTCCTATTTCCACTTCCTGCAGCCCTTGGCAACCATCATTCTACTTTCTGTCCATATGAATTTGGCTACTGGAATCATACAGTATTTTGTGTGTGTGACTGGCTTTTTTAAGTTTGTTTATTTTGAGAGAGAGATCAAGTGCAGGAGGGACAGAAGGGGGCAGGGAGGGAGAAAGAAAAATCCCAAGCAGGCTCTGCACTGTCAGTGCGAGTCTGATGTGAGGCTCAAACTCACCAGCTGTGAGAACATGACCTGAGTCAAAGTCGGACACTTAACCAACCCAGCCACCCAGGCACCCCTTTTGACTGGCTTATTTCACCTAGCATAATATCTTCAAGGTTCATCCATATTGTAGCATGTAACTTCTTTTTGAAAAAAAAATTTTTTTAACATTTACTTATTTTTGAGAGACAGAAAGAGACAGAGCATGAACGGGGTAGGGTCAGAGAGAGACAGGGAGACACAGAATCTGAAACAGGCCCCAGGCTCTGAGCTGTCAGTACAGAGCCCGATGCAGGGCTCGAACCCACCAACTGTGAGATCATGACCTGAGTTGAAGTCAGACACTTAACCAACTGAGCCACCCAGGCGCCCACATGTAACTTCTTTTTAAGACTGAACAATATTTCATTATATATATATATATATGTCACATTTTGTTCATCCATCATTGGATGCTTGGATTGCCATCATCTTTTGGATAATATGAGTAAAGGCTGCTATGAACAAGGGCATACAAATATCTCCTCAAAGCCCTGTTTT
This sequence comes from Felis catus, assembly GCF_018350175.1. Taxonomy (NCBI): domain Eukaryota; kingdom Metazoa; phylum Chordata; class Mammalia; order Carnivora; family Felidae; genus Felis; species Felis catus. The sequence goes on along the minus strand of NC_058377.1, from coordinate 99,657,675 downwards.
CCATATTTGGACTATATGTCCAGGAGTGAAATTGCTGGATCACAAGGTAATCCCATTTTTAATTTTTTGAGGAACTGTCAATACTGTTTTCCATAGCAGGTACACCAATTTACATTCCCACCAGCAGTGTAAAGCAGTTTCAGTTTTTCCACATCCTCACCAACACAGGATTGTGTGTGTGTGTGTGTGTGTGTGTGTGTGTGTGTGTTTAATGTTTGTTTATTTTTGAGGGAAAGACAAAGCATGAGCAAGGGAGGGGCAGAGAGAGAGGGAGACACAGAATCCGAACGCAGGGCTTGAACTCACGGACCGTGAGATCATGACCTGAGCTGAAGTTGGACACTCAACCGACTGAGCCACCCAGATACCCCAGGATTTTTGGGGGTTTTAAGTTAAACTCAATCTTGTTTTAAATTTTATTATTTGATTAGTATAACACATTCTCTAAAACACATTTTTTTAATATTTTATTTTTTAAGTAATCTCTACACCCAACATGGGGCTTGAATTTACAACCCCAGGATTAAGAGTCACATACTCTTCGGGCAGAGCCAGCCAGGAGCCCGTCTAAAACACGTTTTTGAAGTTCTGATGTCTGACTTATTATTGCCTCCTAGCTGGTACAGTGATGTTTGAGTATGGAATGCGTCTTGGCAGAGAAGTTCGAACTCTGCGGGGACTTGAGAAGCAAGGCAACTGTTACTTGGCCGCTGTTAACTGTTTACGACTTATTCGTCCAGAATACGCGTGGATCGTCCACCCAGCATCTGGTGCAGTGGTATGAAAACTTTCCATCTTGGAGTTTGGAGATCATTTGGCTTATTAGGGTTGGTCCTTTTGAAACTGGTTTGGTCCTTTAGAAAACATCACCTCATTTTGCTTCATTTCATTTAAAATTTCTGCTGGGATATTTGTGAACTTAACTATTTTTGCAACAATTCAGTTCTGTATTACTACCCCTTTAGTTCTCAAGTTTAGAATTATTATAGGAAGAAGTATTGCAGTGTGGTTTTTGAATTAGACCTAACTTCAAGCAGATTACTTAATGTTTTGGTGTCCAGTTACCCTTTTGCATAAAATAGGGATGATGATGATGATGTCTACCTTGTAGGATTTGGGGGGTGTTAAATGAGATCATTCATGTAGATTGCTTAGAACAGTGACAGTGCTGGCACAAAAACAGACACATAGACCAATGGAATAGAATAGAAACCCCAGAACTAGACCCACAAACGTATGGCCAACTCATCTTTGACAAAGCAGGAAAGAACATCCAATGGAAAAAAGACAGCCTCTTTAACAAATGGTGCTGGGAGAACTGGGCAGCAACATGCAGAAGGTTGAAACTAGACCACTTTCTCACACCATTCACAAAAATAAACTCAAAATGGATAAAGGACCTAAATGTGAGACAGGAAACCATCAAAACCTTAGAGGAGAAAGCAGGAAAAGACCTCTCTGACCTCAGCCGTAGCAATCTCTTACTCGACACATCCCCAAAGGCAAGGGAATTAAAAGCAAAAGTGAATTACTGGGACCTTATGAAGATAAAAAGCTTCTGCACAGCAAAGGAAACAACCAACAAAACTAAAAGGCAACCAACGGAATGGGAAAAGATATTCGCAAATGACATATCGGACAAAGGGCTAGTATCCAAAATCTATAAAGAGCTCACCAAACTCCACACCTGAAAAACAAATAGCCCAGTAAAGAAATGGGCAGAAAACATGAATAGACACTTCTCTAAAGAAGACATCCGGATGGCCAACAGGCACATGAAAAGATGTTCAGCGTCGCTCCTTATCAGGGAAATACAAATCAAAACCACACTCAGGTATCACCTCACGCCAGTCAGAGTGGCCAAAATGAACAAATCAGGAGACTCTAGATGCTGGAGAGGATGTGGAGAAACAGGAACCCTCTTGCACTGTTGGTGGGAATGCAAATTGGTGCAGCCGCTCTGGAAAGCAGTGTGGAGGTTCCTCAGAAAATTAAAAATAGACCTACCCTATGACCCAGCAATAGCACTGCTAGGAATTTATCCAAGGGATACAGGAGTACTGATGCATAGGGCCACTTGTACCCCAATGTTCATAGCAGCACTCTCAACAATAGCCAAATGATGGAAAGAGCCTAAATGTCCATCAACTGATGAATGGATAAAGAAATTGTGGTTTATATACACAATGGAATACTACGTGGCAATGAGAAAAAATGAAATATGGCCTTTTGTAGCAACGTGGATGGAACTGGAGAGTGTGATGCTAAGTGAAATAAGCCATACAGAGAAAGACAGATACCATATGGTTTCACTCTTATGTGGATCCTGAGAAACTTAACAGGAACCCATGGGGGAGGGGAAGGAAAAAAAAAAAAAAAGAGGTTAGAGTGGGAGAGAGCCAAAGCATAAAAGACTGTTAAAAACTGAGAACAAACTGAGGGTTGATGGGGGGTGGGAGGGAGGGGAGGGTGGGTGATGGGTATTGAGGAGGGCACCTTTTGGGATGAGCACTGGGTGTTGTATGGAAACCAATTTGTCAATAAATTTCATATATATATAAATAAAAAATAAAAAAAAAGAACAGTGACAGTGCCTGACCTGCAAAAAGTGCTCAGCAAATGGTCACTGCTTCTATTTCAGTCATTTTTGTTAATTAAATCTACAATTACTGTTTTAAAGAATGTGCACTTTGAGTTTTTCTTGTCATGCTGATGGGGTCATATATGCACAGCTACTTGTGCTGTGTATAGTTCCTGCATTTACTAGGCTGTTTCCTGTGGTTAGGGCTGCAGAATATAACTCTGGAACCAAGGAAAGTCAAGTCGTTTATATGGGGGTTAAATCCATGTCCTTAGACCCAATAACATGTTAGAGCTAAGTTGGCCAACTTGGCAAACAACTCCTGTGTCTGATAGTTACAGTACCTTTGTAAGAAGAGCTGTGCTGGTTGAAATAAACATAATTTATGTGGAGAGAATTTAAGCATGAGAGCTCTGGATCAGTTAATGATCTCAAAATACAGCTGACCCTTGAACAACACAAGTTTGAACTGTACAAGTCCACTTATACACAGCTTTTGTTAGTAAATACAATAATGTAAATGTATTTTCTCATGATTTTTTTGATTTGCTCCAGCTCATTTCATTGTAAAAATATAGTACATAGTACAGATAACATACAAAATATATGTTAGTCGACTGTTTATGTTATTGGTAAGGCTCTTTCTGGTCATCAGTAGGCTATTAAGTTTTGGGGCGAGTCAGAAGTTATATGCAGATTTTCAACTGTACAGGGGTTTGGCATCCAACCCCCACATTGTTCAAGCATCAACTGTACCAGCTTTTCACATTTAAGCACTTGTTTTGTCTTTACAGTGTGATCGCCCTGGCACGTCCCCTAAGAGGAATCATGATGGAGAATGCACAGCTGCTCCAAGTGAGTTGGACATCTCCCGCGGATTCTTTGCTGGACAATAATTATATTGTTATGTTACAGTATTATTTGTATTAAATGTGTGTTTTTGTATAGTAGTTGTAAATTATGTACAGTACTGTAAAAATATTGTGAAGTTCCTTCTTTTAGCTTATTTTCAAGATTTTAATCTGCTAGAAGTTGGCTGGCAGCTCTTGGAAAACTTCGTATGGCTGCACGAGAAATGAAGATGCTCGAAAGAGAGTGCTTGTTTTTGTTGCTTGCTGTATTTGAATCAGCTTAGTGTCAAACTTGTTTTATCGGGCTCCTTGCCTATTACCATGGAGGCATTGTATTGCTTCTTAAAAAGCCTGGGCTCCAGAGTTGGACACACCTGGTTATAATTCTGCCTTTCTCACTGTGGGCATGTTCCTTTTATACTGATGTAGACAACTGCATTTCAGGGTTGTAAGAGTTAAAGGAAATTCTTTGGAAAGTACCTTGTAAGCATCTTCTCAACTGCAGCTGTTATTTGAGTACTTTGATTTGGCTCAGCTGCATGCTGGACACAGGGCTATTGCTTTATTTTTTTTTTATTTTTTTTTTCTAACGTTTATTTATTTTTGAGACCGAGAGAGAGACAGAGCATGAACGGGGGAGGGTCAGAGAGAGGGAGACACAGAATCCGAAACAGGCTCCAGGCTCTGAGCGGTCAGCACAGAGCCTGACGCATGGCTCGAACTCACGGACCAAGCGATCATGACCTGAGCCGAAGTCAGCCGCTTAACCGACTGAGCCACCCAGGCGCCCCCTGTTGCCTTATTTTTAAGTTCACTTTTATGGAGCCCTGTGTTTTCCCTCTAGTGCCTTTGGAATTGACACTGAATTCATGTTTAGTGGAAATTGACAGACTGAGTTAATAGGCACTGATGAGACACACTTCCTTTGTACTTTGGGAATTGAAAACATTTTTCTTTGGCTTCTAGCCAATCGGCAGATTGAAATTCTGGAACTGGGAGACCTGGAAAAAGAGTGTTCCTTGGCCCGAATCCGCCTCACTCTGGCTCAGCATGACCCGTCAGCAGTTGCAGTTGCAGGTAGGAATGAGGCATTCTGGGAGCACTGGCAGCACGCTTCGCTTCAGGCCGGGCGGTGGACACAGTAGGCTAGACTGGCCAGAGCCTCTCACTCTTCCTCTGAGATGCTCATACCAGGGGCGGCTTTGGGGCTTTGGGTCATCCACATACACCATTGTTTGCACTAAAAAGCTCTTTTCCATTTTCACAGGAAGTTCATCAGCAGAGGAGATGGTCTCTCTCTTGGTTCAGGCTGGCCTTTTTGACACTGCCATATCCCTCTGTCAGACTTTTAAGCTTCCCTTGACGCCAGTCTTTGAGGGACTTGCTTTCAAGTATGTATGAAATTGTCTTTCCATGGTCTTCATTTTCTTTTTCTTTTTTTTTAACGTTTATTTTTGAGAGAGAATGAGTTGGGGAGGGGCAAAGAGAGAGGGGGACAGAGGATCTGAAGCAGGCTGCACACTGTCAGCACAGTACCTAAGCCAGTTGTGCTTTAAAGAAATGCTTTTGTCTAGTCTACCACAGTGATTTTTATAATTTCTTTTTTTTTTTTTTTCAACGTTTATTTATTTTTGGGACAAAGACAGAGCATGAACGGGGGAGGGTCAGAGAGAGAGGGAGACACAGAATCGGAAACAGGCTCCAGGCTCTGAGCCATCAGCCCAGAGCCCGACGCGGGGCTCGAACTCACAGACCGCGAGATCGTGACCTGTCTGAAGTCGGACGCTTAACCGACTGCGCCACCCAGGCGCCTCTATAATTTCTTTTAATTATGTTTTTTTTAATCTTGATTTATAGCTTCTCTTGAGAACTCAAAAAACCTGGCATTCCCAGGCCTACATTCCCACAGGACAGTAGATAATGTGGTGTCAACAGTGGGGTCCATTTTAGAAAAGGCATGTATTCAATCCTTTAGGCCCCTGTAAGCATTATTAAAAAGTACTTTTTATCGAAGTAACCTTGTACCTAAATATTAGTCAAGTAGTTTGTGAATTGGAAATATTTTTTAAACTTTTAGAATTTTTCCCTTAGAAGTAAATTCTCTCTTAACACTTACCAATGGCCTTGTGGGTCCTCCAGTTATATGGCTGTAAGGAGAGGAAAGAGCCAGTATTCTCCAGTAGTGAATTCAGCAGCAGACCAGAGCTAAAGTTATCACCTTATCTCTAGTTTTGGTAACAAAATAATGTGATTGTTTTCAGCAGATTAGTTTATGGCGTGTGGAACCATTTTTGTTGCAGATGCATCAAGTTGCAGTTAGGGGGCGAGGCAGCCCAAGCAGAAGCCTGGTCCTGGCTAGCAGCCAATCAGCTCTCATCAGTCATCACCACTAAGGAGTCCAGGTACAGCTCTAGTGCTCCTCTGCCCCAAAGGGCTTACCTTCCAAACACTTCCCCTAGTGCCCAATTCATGTCTACCTGAATGCACTTCAGTTTCTTCAGAATCCTTCTCTAACCCTAACCCTCAGTAAAATTCCCTTCCTTGAATCGCATTTACAATTTGTATTACACAACTTTAGAATTGGGGCATTTAACGATTTGGCAGTCCTCTGACATTAGTTTTCAACCCCTAAATTAGCATACCAATATCACTACTAAAATACAGATCTATTGCCCTCATTTTCTAAAGCAGAACTTCTGCATGATTCTAATGCTTGATCGGGTTTGGAAACAGTGATGTGAGCCTATTTCCTTGTTTTAGAAATCCGTAACAAAGAAGTTAAATGAATTGTGTAGTTGAGTAAAGATGTGATTAGTGGGAGAGATACAATCCATGTCATTTGGTTTCTAGTACTACCTCTAAGTCACATTGACCCTAATGATATTAGTTGCCATGTAGTTATATTTTCAGGTCAGTTGTGAGCTTCTAAAGATTTTTTTTCTCCTTGTAAATAGATGCTTTGAATGGCGCTGTAAATATCTGTTAAGAATCTGGAACTCATTAGTCCTTTCTGCTTTTATCAAGTGCTACAGATGAAGCATGGAGACTATTATCAACTTATCTGGAAAGGTACAAAGTTCGGAATAACTTATATCACCACTGTGTAATCAACAAGCTCTTGTCTCATGGAGTACCTCTACCTAATTGGCTAATAAACAGTTACAAGGTAAGTGGTATCTTAACTCGTATAGAGTAAGAAGCTGGTCGTTATCAGTATGAATAACTTCATGAGATGATTAAAAAGTAGAGGTGATAATTTATGGAAACATACTGACATATACTTTGGGCAACTTCTTAAAGTTAGCTAAAAACACTAAGAACAGCTGAACTTGAATTCTGTATGAAGTACTGGGTGTTTAGAATTAAAGTTCTACAGGTTAGTGATTAAGTTCATGCCTGCTTATGTGCTCAACTGAACAATGACTATATGCATGACACAGTATTTACTGTTCATTACGCAAAAAATTCACAGGAGTGAGTGGAGTTGTTTTCAAAACTGCAGCAGGGTTTAAGTTTTGTCAAAATTGGGTTGTTGGAATGCCTGCATCAGAATTATTTGGGTAGTGGGCTTCTTCAAAATACAGATTCCTGAGCCCCATTCCAGACGTAGAGAATCAGGTTATCTGGAGCCATATTTTAGATCTGGGATCTATATTTTAACAAGCTCCTAATTTGAAATAATGCATGCTTAAGTGTGAAAGCTATATCTGAAATACATAGAGTGAAATAGGGAAAGAGAGAAGGTAATGCTTAAAATCAGGAAAACTGATCTTTTTTTTCTTTTTGGGTTTTGTTGTTGTTAAACTAGAAAGTAGAAAAGCAGCTAAGATGATGAAAGTTACAAATGTGATCATATCAGAATATGGAAAGCATAATTACATAGTTAGTAGAGCCCTTCCAAACTGAGGTTGTTTTCACTTTTGTTTCACCCTGAGTTGAAAAGATTTAATTCCGGTACTGAAAGTTGGTAATTAACTTCTTTTGCATTTGTCATTCATATATTTCTGGGAATTAACGTGAATATATCATCTCTTCAGTACTCAGCATTTCTGAGAAGGTTTGTTGACTTTTACTACTTACTGTGACACTGAAGTAGAAAAATAATAAAATGTGTCTTAGATTACAAAACAGGGCAGGAAGACCACTTAACAGATAAAGTCTTACAAGGTACCCAGAAGTAATTGGGCTCTAAGGAATCCAACCCTTGTCCCAGGATAAGTAAACCAAGATGCTCATTTATTTTTATTGAGAAGTATAAATCCCAGGGAATTAGACACTCTGCATCCTTTGGTCACTGCCCAGGGAAAATGGAAATAGGTAGATGTTCTTAATCTCTGACTCTTTACAGAAGGTCGATGCCGCTGAGTTGCTCCGTTTGTACTTAAATTATGACCTTTTAGAAGAAGCTGTGGATTTGGTTTCAGAATATGTAGATGCTGTATTGGGGAAAGGACATCAGTACTTTGGAATTGAGGTAGGCGGCATGCATACGTGTTTCTGTATTATCACTCTAATAAAGTCAGGGTGTGAAAGTAGATTGAGCTATAGAATAGTGGATTTACCCTTTACTATTTGTAGTTACACGATTAGTTATTTCGTTTTTGTTGTTTTTTAAGATTTTATTTTTCGGGTGCCTGGTTGGCTGAGTCAGTTGAGTGTCCAACTCTTGATTTCAGTTCATTTCATGATTTGACAGTTCATGGGATCGAGCCCCACATCAGCTCTGAGCTGCCAGCTTGGGATTCTCTCTCTCTCTCTCTCTCTCTGTCTCTCTGACCCTCACCCACTTGCATGCATTTGCACACTCTCTGTCTCAAAATAAAGAAAGAAACTTTAAGAAAAAAAAAAGGGTGTCTTTTTTTGTTTTGTTTTTAATTTTTTTTTAACGTTTATTTATTTTTGAGACAGAGACAGAGCATGAACAGGGGAGGAGCAGAGAGAGAGGGAGACACAGAATCTGAAACAGGCTCCAGGCTCTGAGCTGTCAGCACAGAGCCCGACGCAGGGCTCGAACTCACGGACCGTGAGATCATGAGATCATGACCTGAGCCGAAGTCGGACACTTAACCGACAAAGCTACCCAGGCGCCCCAAAAAAGGTTTTGTTTTTAAGTAATGTTTACACCCAGCATGGGACTCAGCTCACAACCCCAAGATTAATAGTTGCATGCTTCACCAACTGAGCCAGCCAGGAGTCCTCACGACTAGTTGTCCTTATAATCAGGAACTGGCACTGTAGGATTTCCCAGTTTCCTGTTTATAAAATGGAAATACATTTCATTTTTCTCCATCAAAGGAACGTAGCTTTAGTTAGTATTTAGAGGAAAGAGGTAATTAAGAACAAAATGCTATTTTCTGTGTTCCAAAACTGTGCTGAATTTCTGCAAGTGTTTTCTCGTTTAATCCTTACAGCCACCTATGGGAGATTGTTTTACCCCCCCCCTTTTTTTTAAACCCACAAAGAAACAGAGGTTCAAAAGTTAAGTAAGTTGCCAAAGCTCACACAGATGGTAAATGGAAGAGCCAGGTCTAAAATCTGGGTCTACAAAGCCAAGCTCTTAAACTCTCAGAAAAGTATTCAGAACTTTGAAAGGTGAGCTTTCCTTTTCCAAACTTTTCTTTCCAGTTAATTTGAATCTATATTTCAGACTGCAAATAGAAGCATTCATTGACAGTTTAGAGTTTTATTGAGTGTATTTTTCCTTGATAGGCCTTAGGGTTACTTTAAGATAAGAGGTGACATGAATTTAAAAATACATTTGGGGCCCCTGGGTAGCTCAGTTGGCTAAGCATCCAACGTTGGCTCAAGTCATGATCTCATGGTTTGTGGGTTGGAGCCCTGCGTCGGGCTCCATAGTGACAGCTCAGAGCCTGGAGCCTACTTCAGAATCTGTCTTTCCCTCTCTCTCTCCCTCCCTTCTTCCCTCCCTGTCTCTCTCTCTCTCTCTCTCTCAAAAAAAAAAAAAAATTAAAAAAAAACATTAAAAAAAATTTTAAATACATTTGATTTCACTAAGAAAAGGACAAGTTTCCCAGTTGAAAAGAGAAGCGAGGGGGTGGGGGTGGTACAAATGTGTGTCTGTGTATATGTACATACATACACACACAATTTCTTACTGTGAAAAAAAATTACTAGTTTATGTTGTCCAAACCTATGAAACTACACAGAAGAAATGGTCCACTTTTGAGATTTTCTTCAAATAGAAGATATTTTTCTTTCCAGTTTCCATTGTCTGCAACAGCTCCGATGGTGTGGCTCCCATACTCTTCTATTGACCAGCTTCTCCAGGCTCTGGGAGAGAACAGTGCCAACAGTCACAACATTGCTGTAAGTCAGTCCTTTCGTGAGGCGGGGCAGGTGTCTTTTATAAGCCCTTGCACTAGCACTCCCACCTGAAGCTGGCTCTTCAGCTCTCAAGGATTAAGGGGAGAACAGAAAACATTTGTTGCCCTTAACATGCTGCTCCAATCTCTTTATAAAATGATTAGTTAAATCACATGTAGCCTCTCCGGTTCTGAGAAGATAGCCAGTAATGCATTTATTAAAATACTGGTGTGATTTGCATGTTTAGAAAATTCATTAGAACAGGAGTGGGATAGTGTGTGTGAACAGTGGAATCCAATTTTATCAGAATCACAGAACAGACTCCGGTACTGAATGTTGAGTAAGTGAAGCAGAGTGGCGGACATCTTTATTAGGGGGAAGCTAGTTGGTGAAGTCAAAGTGATGACTAACTTCAGTCTTTTTTTAGTCCTTGACCTATTCTGTAACGATTCCCTTCTTTTCTCCTCCAGCTGTCCCAGAAAATACTTGACAAATTGGAGGACTACCAGCAAAAAGTTGATAAAGCAACACGAGATTTATTATATCGTCGGAACTTGTGATCTGGATGATTGCCTAGCTTTTGTAACCGCTTGGTGCCTCTTAGGGCTTAAGACTTTACCCTACAGGAACCCTGGATTCCAGGACAATTTTTATACCTGCAAATGGTGTGTGCAACATCGAGTCTGCATCCTGCACAAGAGAAGAGGGCAGATGAGTCACAGAACCTGTGCTTGCTGGCGGTGCTAACACACAATTTCTGGTTCTCAACCTTGGTCTCAAACAGCTGCTTTTGTATATGATTCACAAGCTTTTTTAGAGTTTCTATTTTTTTAAACAACCGAAGACATTCTTTATCTGCAAATTGAAACCCACCCTCACTTGGCACAGTAGCTGATGGTGGTGGTTGGTTGTGGCCAACCACTGGACGCAGCCACTACAGACCCTTTCATTCTTCCTGCCACTGTCTGTATTTCAGTGGAATTATTTTGGCCCAGAACTGACATGTATTTTCTGTATTGCAAACAGAGGCTAATGATTTTGCATACTCTTTTCATTATTTATTGTGGAGTTTTTGTATGATCTTCAATAAACTATTAAATAACTTGCCTAAATTAAACCTAAAATGATGATCAGCTGTGAAAGAAGCTGGTTTTGAATCTGGTTCTGAGGCTAAACTCTTAGCTAAGAAAAAAATAAGGGATTTTACCTACAAAAGTAACCAATTTTCAAGGTAAATTCTGTTAACTTCTATGATTTATGATAATCAAGCCGGACTTGATCATACAACTTGTCTAATAATGTATTGGACCAAAATATAAACTGTCCTGGTCGGATTCAGAGTATTCATGTCCACAGATTTGGGGGGATCATGAAAAGTAAAATCTTGGATTTTATTCTGTATATTAAAATGTATCTTTTAAGGAAATGATCTGTATATTACTTGCTTGTATGCCCTTTGACCTCTCTTGAGTTTTTCATAAGCCTTTAATTTTTATACTATCAATACCATAATTACATTATATATTTTAAATAACAATGTGAGCTTCACTGTGGTATTGTTATTGGTAGATATTTAGATGTATGGCTCTTTTTTCATTTTAGCTCTGCCAAGATTAATGTGAAGTGTTTGATGTAATTGGGACTAGAAGAGCCCTTGCCCTGCCAGATCTTCATAAACCCGTGTGGCTCCCAAGTATAGCAAGAAATACACATTTATAACCAAATATACACATATAAAACCAAAAGAAAGGTTTCACAGAATATGTATTTGTTGCTGTGTAACCTGACGCTTTCATGAATGACTAATGGATCATAAGCCACAGTCTGAAAAAATCAAATCCTCTTGTAGCCATTTTGGAGAACAGGAAGTAGCTTGAGACTGGCCCTGTTCCAGAAATTTAGCCACCTGTGTTGCTCATCAGAGCAGTAGCTTCCATGGTGGCAGTTCACAAGACCCTGACCAGTTTTTCCTGTTGTCAGTATTTTGGTTCAAGACCCCACCCATGCTGGAGCAAACCCAGCTCTTCTGTCCTTTTCCTTCCTTTCTTTTTTTTTTTTTTTTAATGTTTATTTATTTATTTTGGGGAGAGAGCACGGCTGGGGGGGTGGGGCAGAAAGAGAGGGAGAAATGGAGAATCCCAAGTAGGTTCCACACTGTCAGCACAGAGCCCAACACAGGGCTCAAACTCACAAACTGAGAGCATGACCTGAGCCAAAATCAAGAGTTGGATGCTTAACCAACTGAGCCACCCAGGCACCCGTCTTCTATTTTCTCCCACCTTCTTCACTTTGGTTTCCAACCAGAACAGACGATGGAAATTCTTTCACTTCACTTTTCTCTCCACTTTAGTTCTGCATTTTTGTTTTCCTGGACTATGTGATGTTTTCATAGTCCATTATTATTATTCCTTGCATCGTTATTCCTTGTTTTTCCCACGCCAAAAATTTCTGATTACAAAATGTTACTAAAAGAGTTCCTCCTAGGGAGCCTGAGTGGCTCAGTCATTAAGCATCCAGCTCTTGGTTTTGGCTCAGGTCATGATCTCACTCATGGTTTGTGAGTTTGAGCCCCACGTTGGGCTCCACACTGTCAGTGCTTGAAATTTTCTCTCTCCACTGCTCGCTCGCTCTCTCTCAAAACTTAAAAAACAAAAGCTCCCTCTTAACGGGCACATAGCTAGCTCAGTCAGGGGAGACACAACTCTTGATATCAGCGGATATCAGGGTTGTGAGTTTGAGCCTCACCTTGGGTGTAGAGATTACACTAAAATGAAATCCTGAAAAAAAAAAAAAAAAAAAAAAGCTGCCTCCTGTGCTCACTTCTGCAGCACATATACTGAAAATTGGAATACAGGATACAGGGGCACCTGGATGGCTCAGTCAGTTAAACGTCCAACTTCAGGTCATGATCTCATGGTTCATGGGTGTCAACACAGAGCCCGCTTCAGATCCTCTGTCCTCCCCTCTCTCTCTGCCTCTTCCCTGCTGGTTCTCTCTCTATCAAAATATATGAATAAACTTAAAAGCCACCTAGATGGCTCAGTCGGTTGGGCGTCTGACTTCGGCTCAGGTCATGAGCTCACGGTTCGCGGGTTCGAGCCCCGTGTCGGGCTCTGTGCTGACAGCTCAGAGCCTGGAGCCTGCTTCTGATTCTGTGTCTCCCTCTCTCTCTGCCCCTCCCCACTCATGCTCTGTCTCTCTCTGTCTCAGAAATAAATAAACAAAAAACAAAAAAAATTGGAACAATACAGAGATTAGCATGGCCCCTATGCAAGGATGACACAAATTCGCCAAGTATTCCATTAAAAAAGAAAAAAAACAACTCCCCCCTTTTTAGTACTTAACTGCCATTAAATAAAGATAAGACTCTCAAAGGGAAATTTTATCATTCTTCGTGTAACAATGTGTAACTGATAAGGTCCCTACCTTAACAGCCTGTGACAAAATATTTCCTGTGGATAATAGAATTGATGATACACATGAGGTTCATATTGACCATTCTTACCAAGTTTATCACTGATTTTTGTGACCTTCCAAGAAAAGCTAATTTGTTCTATAAATACATTGTGCATTGTCACCTCTGCCAGTCGTCCTCACTGAAACACTCGAGAATCCCGGGGGTCA